>NC_069396.1:35495833-36141666 GCF_027475565.1 Acinonyx jubatus
GGAAAAAGACATGAATAGACACTTCTCTAAAGAAGACATCCAGATGACTAACAGATACATGAAAAAATCTCAATATCACTCATCATCAGAGAAATACAAATTAAAACCACAATGAGATATCACCTCACATTTAGTCAGAATGGCTAAAATTAACAATGCAGGCAACAATAGACGTTGGCGAGGATATGGAGAAAGGATCTCTTTTGCACTGTTGGTGGGAAAGCAAACGGGTGCAACCACTCTGGAAAATAGTATGAATATTCCTCAAAAAATTAAAAATAGAACTACCCTATGACCCAGCAATTGCGCTACTAGGTATTTATCCAAGGGATACAGGTGTGCTGTTTTGAAGGGGCACATGCACCCCAATGTTTACAGTAGTGCTATTGGCAATAGCCAAAGTATGGAAAGAGCCCAAATGTCCATTGACAGATGAATGGATAAATAAGATGTGGTATATATATATATATATATATATATATATATATATATATATATGGATATTCCTCAGCAATCAAAAAGAATGAAATCTTGCCATTTGCGCCTACACGAATGGAACTAGAGGGTATTATGCTAAGTGAAATTAGTCAGTCAGAGAAGTCAAATATCATATGACTTCACTCATATGAGGACTTTAAGATACAAAACAGATGGGGGGCGCCTGGGTGGCTCAGTCGGTTAAGCGGCCGACTTTGGCTCAGGTCATGATCTCGCGGTCTGTGAGTTCGAGCCCCGCGTCGGGCTATGTGCTGACAGCTCAGAACCTGGAGCCTGTTTCAGATTCTGTGTCTCCCTCTTTCTGACCCTACCCCATTCATGCTCTGTCTCTCTCTGTCTCAAAAATAAATAAACGTTTTAAAAAAATTTAAAGATACAAAACAGATGAACATAAGGGAAAGGAAGCAAAAATAACATAAAAACAGGGAGGGGGACAAAACATAAGAGACTCTTAAATATAGAGAACAAACAGAGGGTTGCTGTAGGGGTTGTGTGTGGGGGGTGAGCTAAATGGGTATGGGGCATGAAGGAAGACACTTGTTGGGATGAGCACTGGGTGTTATACATAGGGGATCAATCACTGGAATCTACTCCTGAAATCATTGGTGCAATATATGCTAATTAAATTGGATGTAAATTAAAATACATACATACATACATAATTACAACGCATGTGAAAAAGTAGAAAAAACATAACCCATTGTAAGGACAAAAGTCGATCAAATTTACCAGAAATGACACATATGATAGAGTTAGGAGATAAGGACATTAAAATAGTCATTATACCTGCATCCCGTATGTTCAAAAAGCTAGAGGAAGATTGAACATGATAAGTAGAGAAATGAGAAGTATTTCAAAATAACAACATATCAAACTGTTTGTTTTTCAATCCTCTTTCTGTCCTTCTCCTTGGATAATTTTTCCGGTCTAACTTCAAATTCATCACATTTCCTTCTGTCATATCCATTTGGATTTTAAGGCCATCCAGTAAATTTTTAACTTCAGAAGGTGTATTTTTCATTTCTAGAATGTCTATTTGTTTCCTTTTACTGTGTCTATTTCCTCTCCTGAGATTTCCTTTTCCATGCTAAAGTTTTCACTAATTGAAAATGTTTTACTTTATCAAGGACAGTTATAATAGTCATTTAAATTACGTTGTCTGTTACAGCATTTGGTTCATCTTGAATGTCATGCTTGTATGATTTTTCTTCTTTTGAGAATATGTTCCATGTTTTAAATTATTTTAGATAATTTGGGATTATATCCTGAACATTATGAATGTTAAATTGTGAAAATTCTGGATCCTGTTATTTTCCTCTTATGAGTGTTTTTAGCAGATAATGTTCTTGCCTAGTTCTTAAACTTCAAATCTGTCCCTTGAGCCGTGACAGTAGTCTTGGTTCAGATCTTTTGTCTTTAGCTGAGCCGCTCTCAGTCTTCTGCATATGTGTAGTTTGAGAGCCAGAGATGTGGGTACATCACCACCCCCAACTCTCCTCAGTGTTCACAGGATTCCAGCTTCAACCTTCTGGTTCCTGAAAGAAGGCAAGTTTGTCCACGTGTACCCCCACAGCTGCTGTGTGCACCAGTGTGTGGAGCCACAGATAAGAATGTAGGGAGCATTTCATTTTCCCCACCCCAAGAAAATGTGCACTTCCCATTAGAATCTGTCAGCTTCTCTTCACTCACCCACACTTTCAGGTAATTGCTTTTTTTTTTTTTTTTAGTGTTTATTTCTTTTTGAGACAATGTGAGAGACAGAGTGCAAGCAGCGGAGGGGCAGACAGAGGGAGACACAATCCGAAGCAGGCTCCAGGCTCCAAGCTGTCAGCACAGAGCCCCATACGGGGCTTGAACTCACTAACCATGATCATTACCTGAGCCGAAGTCAGATGCTTAACGGACTGAGCCACTCAGGCGCCCCAGGTCATTGCTTTTTGTATTAAGTCTATCTTTTATAATTTTTTTCTGTAGTGGAATGTGGACAGGTTACTTGGTATGGACTTAGTCCATAACAAACTTTTTTTTTTTAACCTGTGACAAATTTATCATTGGATATGGTATCAGATAAGATAACCCACCTTTTCCCATAGAGGTTACCATTTTTGTCATATGTTAAATTCTCAAGCATTGGTATTTATTTTAGAGTCTGTTTTCAATTTCCCTGATCCGTTCATTCTCATACAAGTACCACATTGGTGTAAATACAGTGACTTTGTGGCATATTAAAAAGCAAATCCTCTTCATGGTTATTCTTTGGGGCTTTCTAGGATGATCCTAGGTATTTATTCTTTTATGTATTTTCTAGAATTTCTTACCCATATTTTTAAAAGTATCTATATTACTAATAGAAATTGCATGGAGTTTCTATATTCAATTGGAATGAACCAACACTAACAAGAAGTCTTTATATTCAAGAATAAGTTTCTTGGAGAGACCTTTCCATTATCAGTAAGATTTTATAATTATCTTCAAATGGATCAGTTCCTTTCTTTTAAATATATTCTAAACACTGTATCATCTGTCACTTATTTGATGCAAAAAAAAAGGTTTAAAAATAGCAAATAGAGTCTAGCAATGGTTCTACAACTCATAAGCAAAATGGGCTGTTGATATTTTATATGAGAATTATCATTATTAGGTGTTAAAATTATGCTGTTTTCATAAAAAAGGTTCACATTTTTCCAATGATAGAACTTGAATAAAAGTTTAGTTTTTCCTATGATCATTAGTTTATTCAAGTTTTCCAATTTCTGAGTCAAATTTAGTGATATCTATTTTGCTAGGAATGATCTATTTCCTTTAGGTCTTAAATTTGGATGTCATAGAGTTGCAGGCAAAATTCTTCTGTAAATTCTATTTTTATTTTGAGAGAGAAATCACATGCCAGTGGGGAAAGGTACAGAGAGAAAGAGAATTCCAAGCAGGCTCCACACTGTCAGCGCAGAAGCTGATGCAGGGCTCAATCCCACAAACCATGAGATTATGTATGACCTGAGCTGAAGTCAGGAGTTAGATGCTTAACTGACAGCCACCCAGACATGTCTCTTCTGTAAATTTTAAATGGTGATAGCCCCTTTACTCTTTCCAGGTCTTGCCTATTTTTGCTCTCTGTCCCATCTTATTTATGCTTGCAAATGTTTCTGTTTTACATTTCCCCCCCAGCCCCCAAGGAACCACTTTCTGGATTTATTTATCTTTTCTTTTTTCTGTTTCATTGTTTCAGACTTTATCTCTATTAATTTCTTATTCTTAATTACTAAGCTTATTTCTTTTCATAACTTTATATGATGAGTATTTTGTTACTTTATTTATTTATTTTTATATGAAATTTATTGTCAAATTGGTTTCCATACAACATCCAGTGCTTATCCCAACAGGGGCCCTCCTCAATGCCCATCACCTACTTCAATAGACTTGTCTTTCTTCTTTAAAAATTAAGACACTTAAAGCTCTAGAGAATTCTGTTGTATTGGGTCATTTTATTTTACTAGTAATTTAAAAAATATTCTCTCTGATTCAGGTTTTCTAAATGTATGTTTCTTAATTTCCAAGTAATTAAGATTTTTAAATCACTCTTTCATTATTATTTCCACATTTATTGGGTTATAATCAGAGAGTAAGGTCAAAAATTTTTAAGGTTTTCTTCATGGCCAAGTCCATTTTTTAAATACGTACATGAACATAGAAAAACTCTATTTTGCATTTGAAAGATACAAAGTTCTATCTATAGTTATCAAATCAAGTTTGAGTGTGATCAATTTCCACTATATGATTTCTTTAAAAAAATCTTTCTCACAGACAGACTGGAGCCTACTGAAAGAATATCCAATTCCCAAAACTAGAACAAATTTGAGCAACAAAACAAATAGTAAGAAGTTATAACCTAAAATATAAAATAAAGCTTCATGAGTCCATACTAATATAAATAAATGATTGAATAAATAGGTAATTGGGGAAAGAATAGACAAATCTCTTGTGCAGAATTCCAAATAATTTATGTAACAACTTTACTCTCAAGGACATGGAGAATAACACCCACTTCTTAAGTGTGGGCTGTGCATGATGACTTTCTTCCCCCAGAGTACAGTATGGAAGAAAGAGGGGGGAAATAACCTTACAGTGGAGAAACATGACAAACACTACTTTATCCAGGTAGCCAAAGTTGACATCTACATGCTAAGTCACTCTGATAGTATATCCACCTTTATTTTTTAACGTTTATTTATTTTGAGAGACAGAGAGAGACAGAGCATGAGTGGGGGAAGGGAAGAGAGAAAAGGAGACACAGAATCTGAAGTAGGCTCTAGGCTCTGAGCTGTCAGCACACAGCCTGACACAGGGCTTGGATCCACAAACCATGAGATCACGACCTGAGTTGAATTCGGATGCTTGAGTCACCCAAGTGCCCTTATAGTATGTCCCCTTGACCTGATCTAATAGGACATCACACTTTACCACTGTGATATTTCTCTCCAAGAACCATAACTCCAGTCTAATCATGAGAAAAAAAATCAGGCAAATTCCACTTAAAGGACCCTTTACAAAATATCTGACTAGTACTCAAAACTGTCAAGATTGAGATATCAATAAAGAAGGCAGAATAAGGACTTACTACACCAAAGTTCTCCCTCCATAAAAGCCATGGGGAAAAACTGGCAAAAATGGTCAGAATCAACTTTCTTAAAACTCTGGAAACTAAAGGAACACTTGCTATAAATTTGAGAGCATTTAGCCAAAAAACAAAACAAAAAATGAAACAGAATCTCAGCAAAAGCAGCAAGTTTTGTCGCATTTTAACTTCTCATTTCCCACTCTTCAGCACTGTGGAGGCCGTGAAAAATAGTAGCCTGTATTCCTAGTATAAGAGGGAGCAAAATGGAGCTGGAGCTCTATCTCAAAGCCTTGTGACCAAAAAGGAATCATTATTTGATCAATTTGGTGGCTCCCTGGAAGACCTCACTCCAAAGGCTTGCCTTTATTTGATGTCACTCAAATCTAAAATCAAGTGTTTTTAGCACTCAAGTGCTAAAATATTCTCCTTGGAAGACATTTGTCAAACATCTTTAAATGTTGGCTGCCTGAGGCAATGAATACTAGTTGGGGCAAACTATAGACTAATCAAAAAGTTTGAAAGAAAAAGCTGAAGAATAAGATGCCCATAAGGGCTAAAAGGTCATGTATATGTTTAGGGATATACACATGTTCAGGAAACACCAGACACTTGAGGAAAGTACTAAATTCTCACCACCACTTGACTTTGAGGCAAGTGTAAGCAGCAAGTGAAGACCGAGACAAAGTTGGAACTCACTTTGGCTGAGTGTTGAAGACATTCCCAAACATGTACACAGACCCCCTTGGCAAATACCCATAGATTACAGGTTCTAGGCATTTAAGGAATCAGGAGAACAACTAGAAAATATCAATAAAAAGAAACTTTAGAAAGGAACCAAATAGAAAAGCTGGATTAAAGCATACTATCTGAAATTAAAAATTCACTAGATGGGCTCAGTATAAGATAAAAGGCAGATATAAAGAAGAAAAAGAATCAGAACATGAACATAGATCAATTGAGTTTATTCTGTATGAAAATGTTTTTAAAAATGAAGCAAAATAAACAGAATCTCAAGGATATGTAAGGGTCTTTGATGGCACCATCAAGCATACCATCACAAGAATAATACTAATCCCAGAAAGAAAGAAGAGAAAGTAAGAGAAAAGGACAGAAAGAATATTCAAAGAAATAATGGGTGGGAACTTATCAAATATTGGTGAAAGAAATTAATATACACATAAAGAAGCTCAATAAACTCCAAGTAAAATATATATAAAGAGATCGACATCTAGACATCATAATCAACAGTTGAAAGACAAAGACAAAAGAGAATATGTAAAACAGCAAGTCGTTATTCATAAAAAGTGGTTGTCGATAAGATTAATGGTTGATTTCTCATCAGAAACCTCGGAGGCTAGAAGGCAATGGAATAACATGTTGAAAGTGCTAAAACAAAAAAAACTTGTAAACCAAGAATTCTATATTCAGCAAAATTATTCTTCAAAAAATGAAAGGGAATTTTAGACATTCCCAGGAAAGCAAAAACTGTGAGTTTATTGCTTGCAGAATTAGAATTGCGCTACAAGAAGTATTGAAGAGAGTCCTTCAGGTTAAAATAAATGGACACTAGGCAGTACTTGAGTCCATATAAAGAAATAAAAAGCACTAGTAAAGTTAACTACATAGTTAAATATAAATCACATTACAAATGTATTTTTGATTTGTGACCCTTTTTTCTTGTCTTATTTAAAAAAAAAACTACATACAGCAAGAATTATTAACCTAGGTTGATGGGCACACTTTGTACAAAGATGTAATTTGTGACAATTACAGCATAAAGGAGTGAAGAAACAGAGCTTATATAGGAGGAAAGTTTTACATAAATTTAAATTAAGTTGATGTCCAAGTTAGATTATTATCAATTAAGACTGTTCATGGTAATTTTCAGGTAAGTTACTATGAAAATAATTCAAGAATATATATCTTTTTAGATAAGTTTCAAATGATTAAAGTTGGTAATGAAAGAAAGCACATTACTACCAACCTTACAGAAATAAAAGGGCGATAATGGAATACTATGAACAATTTATACCAACATATCATATAACTTAGGTGAAGTGGACACACTTCTAGAAAGAGGCAATTTAAAAACTGACTCAAGAAGAAATAGAAATTCTGAATAAGTTAAAGACTAAGTTACTAATCAAAATAATTCCCACAAAAAATTCTCAGAATCAGATCACTTAACTGGTTAATTCTACTAAACATTTAAAGAATATTTAATACTAATCCTTCTCAAACTCTTTTAAAAAGGAAAGGAAGAAATATTGATTACTTTGATACCAAAACCAGACAGATACCATTATAAAAGAAAACTACATGAAAATATATGCAAAATTCTCAACAAAGTACTAGAAAACAGAATTCAGCAGCATATAGAAAGAATTATACATCATGAACAAATAGATTTTTATCCCAGAAATCTAAGATTGGCTTAACATCTGAACATAACATAATCAATATAACACACCATAACAATAGAATAATTTTTTAAAAACCACACAATCATCCTAATGGATGCAGAAAAACATTGAGAAAATTCAACATTCCTTCATGATTAACTAGGAAGAGACCTTCCTCAACCTTTCAAAGAGAATCTATGAAAAACACATAGCCAACATAATACTTAATGGTGGAAAAGTGAATGCTTTCCCAAAGATCAGGAGCAAAACATGGATGCCTGCTCTGATCACTTCTATTCAACATTGTACTAGAGGTTCTAGCCAGAGCAACTAGTCCAGAAAAAGAAATAAAAAACATTCAGACAGGAAAAGAAGAAGTAAAACTATGTCTACACACAGATAATACGATCTTATAGAAAACTCTAAAAAATACATGCACACAAAAACTAGTAGACTAATAAATGTGTTCAGCAGGGTTGCAAGATAGAAGATCAATATGCAAAAACAATTGTACTTCCGTATACAGTTGACTCTTGAACAACACAGGTTTAAACTGTATGAGTCCACTTATATGTGGGTTTCATTTTTTATAAATACAGTATAGTACCGTAAGTGTGTTTTCTCTTCCTTATGATTTTCTTAATAATATTTTATTTTCTCAAGCTTACTTTATTGTAAGAATATGGTATATAATACATATACAAAATATGTGCTAATTGACTGTTTATGTCATTGGTAGGGCTTCCAGTCAACAGTAGGCTATTAGTAGTTAAATTTTGGGGGAGTCAAAATATATACATAGATTTTTGACTGTGTATGGCAGGGTTAGCATACCTAACTCCTATATGATTCAAAAGTCAACTGTACTTCCAATGAACAATTAAAAATGACATCAAGAAAAACAATTCTATTTATAATAGTATAAAAACAAATAAGATGCTTAGAAATAATTTAACAAAAATATGCAAAACTTGTACACTGAAAATTATGCAATGTTGAAGGAAATTAGTAGCAGTATTCATAATAGTCATGAAATAGAAACCACCCCAATGTCCATCAATTGATGTTTGGATAAACAAAATGTGGTAAATACATACAGTGGATTGTTACTTGGTCATAAAAAGGAATGAAGTGCTGATATACAACATATGTGAATCTTTGCTAAGTAAGGCCATATATTATATATTCCATCTTTGTGAAATGTCCAGATTAGACAAATCCATAGAGACAGAAAGTAAATTAGTGATTGCATGGGGCTGAAGGGATAATAAGTTTGCTCAGGGAGGGTTGGGAGGACTAAAATAAGAACAATGTCTATTTTTACGGTTATTTAAATGTGATGATTGATTGCAGTAATAGTTATACAACTCTATAGATATACTAAAAAATATAGAATTTTATACTTCAAATGGTATGTAAATTGTATAATATATAAATTTTTTTAACTTTAATTTTAATTTTAATTTTTAATTTTATTTTTTTAATTTACATCCAAACTAGTTAGCACTTAGTGCAACAATGATTTCAGGAGTAGATTCCTTAATGTCCCTTACCCATTTAGCCCATCCCCCTTCCCACAACCCCTACAGCAACCCTCTGTTTGTTCTCCATATTTAAGAGTCTCTTATGTTTTGTCTCCCCTCCCCTGTTTTTATATTATTTTTGATTCCCTTGCCTTGTGTTAATCTGTTCTGTGTCTTAAAGTCCTCTATGAGTGAAGTCATATGATTTTTGTCTTTCTCTGACTGACTAATGTCACTTAGCTTAATACCCTCTAGCTCCATCCACATAGTTGCAAATGGCAAGATTTCATTCTTTTTGATTGCTGAGTAATACTCCATTGTGTACCTATATACAACATCTTCTTTATCCATTCATTCATTGATGGACATTTGGGCTCTTTCCATACTTTGGCTATTGTTGATAGTGCTGCTATAAACATTGGGGTGCATGTGTCCCTTCGAAACAGCACATCTGTATCCCTTGGATAAACACCTAGTAGTGCAATTGATGGGTCGTAGAGTAGTTCTATTTTTAACTTTTTGAGGAACCTTCATACTGTTTTCCAGAGTGGCTGCACCAGCTTGCATTCCCACCAGCAATGCAAAAGACATCCTCTTTCTCCACATCCTCACCATCTGTTGTTGCCTGAGTTGTTAATGTTAGCCATTCTGACAGGTGTGAGGTGGTAGCTCATTGTGGTTTTGATTTGTATTTCCCTAATGATGAGTGATGTGGGGCATTTTTTCATGTGTCGGTTGGTGATCTGGATTTCTTCTTTGGAGAAGTGTCTATTCATGTCTTTTGCCCATTTCTTCACTGGATTATTTGTTTTTTGGGTGTTGAGTTTGGTAAGTTCTTTACAGATTTTGGATACTAACCCTTTATCTGATATGTCATTTGCACATATCTTCTCCCATTCTGTTGGTTGCCTTTTAGTTTTGCTGATTTTTTCCTTCACTGTGCAGAAGCTTTTTATTTTGATGAGGTCCCAATAGTTCATTTTTGCTTTTGTCTCCCTTGCCTCCAGAGATGTGATGAGTAAGACGTTGCTGCGGCCAAGATCAAAGAGGTTTTAGCCTGCTTTCTCCTCGAGGATTTTGATGGCTTCCTGTCTTATGTTTCGGTCTTTCATCCATTTTGAGTTTATTTTTGTGTATGGTGTAAGAAAGTGGTCCAGGTTCATTCTTCTGCATGTCGCTGTCCAGTTTTCCCAGGACCACTTACTGAAGAGACTGTCTTTATTCCATTGGATATTCTTTCCTGCTTTGTCAAAGATTAGTTGGCCATATGTTTGTGGGTCCATTTCTGAGTTCTCTATTCTGTTCCATCGATCTGAGTGTCTGTTTTATGCCATGTATGGTATATAAATTATATCTCAGTAAAGCTGTTACGAAAACAAAACAAGTAAATAAACAATGGTCTAAGTCATCAAAAACAAGGAAATTCTGAGAAACTGTCATAGCTAAGAGGAGCCTGAAAACACATGATGAATAAATATAATCTGGTGTTCTGGATGGGATCCAGGTATAACTATACTCATATCAGATAAAATAGACTTTAAAGCAAAGACTGTGATAAAAGACAAAGAAGGGCATTCCATAATAATAAAGGGATCAATCCACCAAGAAGACATAACATTTGTAAATATGTAAGCACCCAAGATAAGAGCACCAAAATATATAAAGCAGATTAACAGACCTAAAAGGAGAAATTGACAGTGATACAATAATAGTAGAGGACTTTAATAACCACTTACATCAATGGATAGATCATCCAGACAGAAAGTCAATAAGGAAATATCCACCTTAAATGACACATTAAGCCAGATGGACATAATTGAATTATACTGAACATTCCATCCAAAACAGCAGAATACACATTCTTCTCAAGTGCATATGCAGCATTCTCCAGGATAGATCATATATAAGGCCATAAAACAAGTCTCAGTAAATTCAAGAAGATAGAAATTTTATTTAAAAATGCTCTGTCTACAATGATATAAAACTAGAGATCAATTATAAGAAATAAACTAAAATAAAGTGGAGATTTAACAACATACTACTGAACATGTTCAATAGGTCATTGAAGAAATCAAAGAAGCAATCAGAAAATACCTACAGACAAATGAAAACAGAAATATGACAAACCAAAATCTATGGGATACAGCACAGGCAGTTTTTTTTTAATTTCTTTATTTTGAGAGAGAAAGAGAGAATATGCAGAAGGGGCAGAGAGAGAGAGGAAGAGAAAGAGAATCCCAAGCAGGCTCCACACTATCAGCACAGAGCTGGGTGCAGGGCTTGAACTCACAAACCTCAAGATCATGACCCAAGCCAAAATCAAGATCAGATGTCTAATTGACAAAGTCACACAAGCACCACAGCAAAGGCAGTTCTAAGAGGGAATTTCATAATTATACAGGCCTACATGAATAAACAAGACAAATATCAAATAAACAATCTAACTTTACACCTGAACAAACTAGAAAAAGAAAAACAAATTAAACCCAAAATTAGTAGAAAGAAAGAAATAATAAAAATCAGAAAGGAAATAAATGTAATAGAGACTTAAAAGACAATAGAAAAAAAATCAATGAATCTGAGAGCTGGTTCTTTGAAAAGATAAATAAAACTGATAAGCCTTAAGCTAGACTCATCAAGAAAAAAAAAGAGAGAAGGTACAAATAAAATTAGAAGTGAAAGAGAAGTTACAACTGATATCAAATAAATACAAAGGATTAAAATTGACTACTATGGACAATAATGTGCCAGTAAATTGTACAACCTAGGAGAAACAGAAAAATTTCTAGAAACACAATCTTCCAAGACTGAATCATGAATAGAAAATTTGAATGAACTGATTGCTAACAAGGAGATTGAAACAGTTAAAAAAAAAAAAAAACCCTCAACAAACAAAAGTCCGGGGCCAGATGGCTTTAGTGGTGAATTCTACCAAACAGGCAAGATTGAATACCTATTCTTCTCAAGCATTTCCAAAAAACTGAAGTGAGGGAATGCTTCTAAACTCATTTTACAAGGCCAGCATTCCCCTGATACCAAAAACATCGCACACACACACAAAAAGAAAATTATTAGCCAGTATGCCTGATGAATACAGACGCAAAAATCCTAGCAACATATTAGCAAACCAAATTGTTAAAATTTCCTTACTACCCCAAGCAATATATAAATTCAGTGCAATTCCTATCAGAATTCCAATAGCATTGTTTCATAGAACTAGAGCAAATAATCCTAATATCTGTATGGAAACACAAAAGACCTGATGAGGCCAAAGTAATCTTGAGAAAGAAGAGCAAAGCTGGAGGTATCATGCTCCCTGATTACAAACTATACCACAAAGCTATAGCAATCAAAACAGTATGATATTGCATAAAAACAGACATAGATCAGTAGAACAGAATAGAGAGCCCAGAAATAAACCAATGCATATATGGTTAGTTTACAGCAAAGGAGTCAAATATATAATGGGGGAAGGCCAGTTTCTTTGGTGGATGATGCTGGGAAAACTGGACAACTACATGGAAAAGAATGAAATTGGACACCTTTGTACACCACATACAAAAAAAAATAAGCCCAAAATGGATTAAAGACTGAAATGTAACTCCTGAAACCATGAAATTCCTAAAAGAATAGGCAGTAAACTCTTGGACATCAACCTCAGAAATATTTTTCTGTATCTGTCTCCCCAGGCAAGGGAAACAAAAGGAAAAATAAGCAATTGTGACTCATCAAACTAAAAAGATTTTGCATAGCGAAGGAAACCATCATCAAAAATGAAAAGGCAATGAATGGGAGAAGAGAATTGCAAACGATTATATCCAAGAAAGGGTTAATATCCAAAATACATAAAGAATTCATAAAATTTAGCCTCAAAAATCATCGCCATCATCATCTGACTAAAAATGGGTAGAGAACTGAAGATATGTTTTTCCAAAGAAGATACTCAGATGGCCAACAGACATAAAAAGGTGTTCAACATCACTAATCATTAGGGAAATGCAAACCCAAAACACAATGAGATATTACCTCATACCTGTCACAATGGCTAGCATCAAAAAAACAAGAAATACCAAGTATTGGTGGGGATTAGGAGGAAGATGGACCCTTGTGCACTGTTGATAGGAATATAAATTGGTGCAGCCACTGTGGAAAACAGTATGGAGGTTCTTCAAAAGATTGAAAACAGAGATTCTACTTCTCAGTATTTATCTGAAGAAAATAGGAGTGCCTGGGCGGCTCAGTTGGTTAAGTGTCCGACTTCGGCTCAGGTCATGATCTCGCAGTCCATGAGTTCAAGCCCCGCGTTGGACTCTGTGCTGACAGCTCGGAGCCTGGAGCCTATTTCAGATTCTGAGTCTCCCTCTCTCTCTGACCCTCCCCCGTTCATGCTCTGCCTCTCTCTGTCTCAAAAATAAATAAACGTTAAAAAAATTAAAAAAAAAAGAAAATAAAAACCTTAATTGGAAAAGATATATGCATCCCTGTTTTTATTGCAGCATTATTTATAATAGCTAAGATATGAAAGCAACCCAAATGTCCACTGATGGATGAATGGATAAAAAAGAAGTGGTATATATGTACAATGGAATATTACTTAGCCATAAAAAGGAATGAAATCTTGGCATTTGCAACAATATGGATAAACTTAGATTGCATTATGCTAAGTAAAATAAGACAGAGAAAGACAAATATGTACAATTTCACCTATATGTAGAATCTAAAAAAAAATGAACAAAAGAAAAACAGATTCATAAATACAAAGAACAAATTGATAGTTGCCAGAGGGGAAGAAGAGGGGGATAAGAGGAATAGATGAAGGGGATTAGAGGTACAAAATTCCAGTTATAAAATAAATACATCACAGGGATAAGAAATACAGCATAAGGAATATAGACAATAATGTTGTAATAGCTTTGAATGGTGACAGAAGGTAACTGCACTTATTTTCTTGAGTATTTTTTAATGTATTTAATTGTCAAATCACTATGTTGTACACCTGAAACTAATACAATATTGTATGTCAAGTTTACTTTTATTAAAACTAAATATAAAGGAGCACCTGGGTGGCTCAGTTGGTTAAACATCCAACTTCGGCTCAGGTCATGATCTCCCAGTTCATGAATTCGAGCTCTGTGTTGGGCTCTGTGCTGACAGCTCAGAGCCTGGATCCTGCTCCAGATTCTGTGTCTCCCTCTCTCTCTGCCTCTACCCCACTTGCTCTCTCTCTCTCTCTCTCTCAAAAACAAATAAACATTTAAACAATTTTTATAAAAAATAAAGATAAAAATTAAATTAAAAAAAAGATGGAAATAATAAGTGTGGAAGAAAGAGCAGAAAAGAGAAGTCTTCTGTATTGTTTGTGGGAATGTAAATTGGTACAATCACTATGGAAAACATTATGGAGGTCTCTCAAAAAATTAAAACTAGAACTACCATATGCTTCAGCAATTCCATTTCTGGATATCTACCCAAAGGAACTCAAAATATTAATTTAAAAATATATATGCACCCTGATGTTCATTGCAGCATTATTTACACAAACCAAGATATGAAAACAACCTGAGTGTTCATCAATAGGTGAATGGATAAAAGAAGATGTGATATATATATCATATATATATATATATATATATATATATATATATATATATATATATATAGAATACTACCCAGGGGATGCCAGGGAGAGACAAAATGAATGAAGGAGACCAAGAGGTACAAACTTCACGTTATGAAATAAATCAAGTCATGGGGATGTAATGTAAGGCATAGGGAATACAGGCAATAATATGGTGTTAATTTTGTGTGGTGACAGATGGTAACTAGACTTATTGTGGTGATTAGCTTGCAGCAGGCACAAATGTTGGGTCACTTTGTTGTACACATGAAATTAATGGAATATTATATGTCGATTATACTTCAGTTAAAAATGATTAAATATATTGGTTAATTAATAGTGACAAATGTACCATAATACTAAGATGTTAATAATAGGAGAAACTGAATGTGGGGTATAGGGGAACTCTCTATACTACATGCACAGTGCTTCTTTTATCTAAAACTATGCTAAAACTATAATTTACTTTTAAAACTATCATTACCAGGCACCTCGGTGGCTCTGTCAGTTAAGTGGCCAACTCTTGGTTTTGTGAGGTCATGATCTCACAGTTGGTGAGTTTGAGCCCCCCACGTCAGTCTCTGTGCTGACAATGCAGAGCCTGTTTGGGATTCTCTCTACCTCTCCCCTGGTCGTGCTCTCTCTCTCACTCTGTCTCAGAATAAATAAATAAACTTTAAAAAATAAAATAAAACTATCGTTAAGATTTTGAGAGAGATGGTTGAGTGCCCACTTTAAATTCTTTTCAGTTCTTCCTGACTATCTGTATTTAGTTACTATTATTTTTGGTACAAGCATATCTGATTTTATCATTACATAATATTCCTGTTGTATCCTGTTTAGTGTTTTAACCCTTAAATTCCTCTTTGATTTTAACTGAGCTATTGTAGGGGACCCATGGCACACACGGTTTCTACATGACCACGGTGACGTGGGATCTTTGCTCTGCTTTTACTTCATACCCTCACTCCCTCTTCTTCATAGTCTATTTCATACTCACCTCATTTAAGATTTCTGGAACTTTTCACTTCACCTGCATCTCTGCCTCCCAGCTCATCAATTTACTGAACGTTTATCAGAATCCCCACCACCACCACCATACACTTACTGTTTTCTCTTATTGCACAGCATCAATCCATCCATATATATTTATAGATATTCTGTCACTCACCTCATTTTCCTGGTTTTCCTCTATTCTTTCTTTGCATGTGTGTGGTTAGTCATTTCCTATTCTTTTTCTTTAGATGAAGCATACAAAGCACAAAAAGAATATTTTTAGATCCGTTTTTGAAAGTATTCACTACTTCAGAAGTCACAAGTATCCTGAGTTTAAGGACAATTTAAGAAGTCACTAATGAAGAGAGTGATTCAAACTGTCTATCTGTTGATTTCTTCAGAAGAGTGCAAAGACCTATTTCCTGTCAAGAAAAGGTAGATGCTTCGTCTTCCATGAAAGACTCTTAAAAATCACCATGTGTGAAGGCAGAAACTGGAGGTTGCTGGAATTTGCCTGCTTGGAGTAGCCAGAAAGTGTTTAGAGCAAATGTTAATTAATCAGCATAAGTGAAAGGGCAGTTTGGCTTTTCTGAAAGGGAGTGTTTAAGCACAATAGAGCAGAGTCCCACTCACTGGCTAAGGGAAGAGAGCCAGCTGTGCCAGCACAGGTAATAAGAGGCAGTTAGTCCTGCTCTCATTTCAGAGACCTCACCAAGCAGGATTTAGTTGTCTGCATAGCCTTCCTTGTGGAAAGAAGCCATGCCTCAATAAAAATGTATTCTTATTCTGGTACCACTCAGATTTATTTGAATGCATTGTTAACGAGGGCCTGATTCTAAGTAAAGAAGGGAAGGAAGGGGAGGAGGAAAAAGGAGCCAGGGAGACATTTCCATGTCTGTCTCCATGTGAATCCACTCGGCTTTTGTAGGAATCAAACCTAACCTGAGATTATTTGGGAGAAGGTACCACTTTTACTTTTCCAGAAAGAATGGCTAGTACCTATAGATTTAATACAAAGACAAATAGATAAGCTTTAGGACCCCTGACAAACTTAACTGAAGATTGTACCCCAGAACAAATGGGATTTCAATATTTCCTCACTACATATGGATGTGCATTCTCTCAGGCTTGTAAGTCACTGGTCTGGGCCCAATGACTCATTATAATTATTAGTACAATCACATTTTTTCAGATCTCAAGAAAGAGCCTTGGGGTATATTTAAACTTATAAGGTAGACTCATCATTTGGCCCTGTGCATTATAAGACATCTTGATCAAAGTCAGACAGGTGAGTCCTAGGACCAGGTGGGAGTATTCATATAGTCTTGTATGAAGCACTTTAGTTCCTTCTATCCTCAAATCTGCTCTCACCACGTCATTTGAATATACAACATCTGTGCCTTTGTTCTCAGTTGCACTCTCTGATGGGAAGCTATACGACTTGATCTCTTACACATTATAGGTGTTTCATTAGGATTATCATTTGAAATAAGGAAAAATGGCACACTCTAGGGTGCCACATATTCAACATTTTATCTCTTCTCTTTAAAACAATCAGAGCTAAATGTTTTTACAGATAATCCCAGATCTCATTATAGGGGAGTAAACGCACGCTCTTGTGAACCACTTTTCAGATTTCTCAATAACCTGGCTTATTAACATTTTCCTCTTCTCTTTTCCCATTTTCACATTTCACCTAGTTTCCTCACCTTTTGAAATTCAGCAGGAGCATCTCTGCCTTGTGTACTTTTGGCTGAGTTCCCTTGAATTCATTTCCAGAGATGATTTCTGTGGGTTATTTACTTAATGCTACCTACACAGTCACACTCATAACCAAAAGTTTGCCTGTAGTGGGTTGTCAGGAAATGACATCTTTATGTCATTTTCATGCTTTGTATTGTGTTTTGGAGAGGAGAGAAATCAATGAAGCTAGTACCTGCTCCCCTTGCTTCATCCTCAGGTATTATTGTTATTATTACAGTCAACTCTGCAATTGGACCTTCCTCCTGTAAAGGGCAAAGATGCCTCATGAGTGAAGGAGTCCATAGACCGTCATGTCTGTCCCCTGCCTCTAGGTTGGGCTGGGGTCACTCTAGACTTCCGGATCATTAGTTCTGCCTCTCTGGTGGGAGGGTTCAACTTCCTGCTCAACTGCAGTAAGTTTTCTGAGAGTAACAGAAGCCTTTCAGGTCATCCTCCATGCTGAGCTATTCATAATACCTTCTTCAGGAATATGGAGTGGGACTGGTAGCAAGATCCTCAGCATGTAAACCCAGTTATTGCTGGTGGCCATGTCTTACACCAGGTGAACTATAGAACAGAGGAAGCAAGGACATGGAATAAAGGAAGATGTGCCGAGGGCAGCCAGGATGAAGTCAAAGAGAAGGTCTGCCTTGATGACATCCATGTCCTTGAGTTTATTCTTTTCTGAAACCCAGCTGCATCGTAGATCCATGAGCTACCCATATATACTAAATTCCCCCTCAATTGTTTTCTCCCCTTAAAGAGATCCAGTAGGTTTCTGATGCAACCAATTAGGGTCCTTACTAATAAACATATCTAAGTTTTAAGGAATTATTCTTCTTTTCCTCTCCTTTCACCTTTTCCCACTTCATTGCTTGGCTTTTTGCCTTTATGGTTTTTGCTGAGCATGCACGTGTGCACTCCTGTGTTGTGCCAGTCCATATGGAAAAAGATACATTTATACTATTCATAAACAAACACAGGGAAAAGCACTTCAAAGCCTCCCTTGGTGAATCACTTGCACCCTCTTATCAGGGGCAGTCGCTCTTCAGCGCTAATCTATGTGGAAATGCAGAGCTGGTATCATGAGATCATTTGCTTTTTTCATGAGAAATCAGAAATATGAATTTTTATGAGAAATCTCTCAATTTTGAAATGTTGACTCAATTTGTGTTTAAATATGCAATAGACCAACCAAAAAAAAGCCCACAAAACTCTCTGTGGGCTGCTTGAGATCTTTAGATTCTTGTTTTTTGTAGTATGGTCTGAAAACCAACAGCATTGGCATCACTCAGGAACTCACTAAAAATGCAGAATCTCAGTCCCACCTTAAACCTGATGTATCTACATCTGAATCTCCAGGTCATTTGTCTGCACATCAAAGACTGAGACATCCGGGCTTAATCTATTTGTTCATAAATCGGGCTGTACGTTGAGATTACCCAAGGAGCTTTAAAAATATACTGATATCTGTTTTTATTTCCAGGGATTCTGTTTTAATGAGTCTGGAACACAGCCTGGGCACTTTTTTAAAACTCCTCAGGTGATTTTAACATGTATCAAATGTCAGGGAATTGCTAGTTTACCGCCTGATTCCCCCACTCTCTATTGCCTCTGAGATAACACACCCAGCAGTTCACTCATACCTTATCTGCCTTGGTCAGTGAGTTGGCCACCCCTGGCCTGGAGTCTCAAGACACAACAACATGGATGGAGCTATAGAGTATATTGCTAAGTGAAATAAGTCAGTCAGAGAAAGACAAATACTATATGACTTCACTCATACATAGAATTTAAGAAAAAAATAAAGGAACAAAGGGAAAGAGAGAGAGAAACCAAGAAATAGACTCTTAACATGGAGAACAGATGGTTACCAGAAGGAAGGTGGGTGGGGGGATGGGTGAATTAGGTGATAGGGATTAAGTGTACTTGTCATGATGAGAACAGTGTGATGTAAGGAAGTGTTGAATCACTATATTATACACCTGAAATTAATATTACACTGTATCTTAACTATCCTGGAATAAAAATATAAAATAAAATAAAATAAAATAAAATAAAATAAAATAAAAGACTTTCATGGTAGTTGCAAATTGAAGGTTCATGAATATTGCCAGATCTTTTTTTTTTCACTCAGAACACTGTTTCAAAAACATTTTTAATTTAATGGCTAAATTAGAAGACAGGACTTTCTTAAACGCTGCAAAGAAACATTGAGTATAAACATCGTAGAAAAACTAAACTATTATAGCCAAAGAAATCAATTACACAGAACAAAGATTCCAAACACACATTTAAGACCTGCATCTTAAATGATCTCAGGCATCTGAAAATCCTATTTTTTTGAAAATGTAGCCAAATGAGAAGAGAGAGCAACAATAGAAAAATAACCAAGGTCAACCCCTGAGAGAATGGACACCTAAAATTAGAATACAGGATAAACATTTTCTTTTAAATTATGACACCTAATTTTGCACTCTGATCATTGCTCCCACATTTCAGTAGCTAAAATATGATTTTTTGTTTGTATCTGTGTAAGATTTTCCCAGTGTGATAAACTGTAAACAAAAACCAAACCCATAATTCTTTACCTTCCTTGTATCCATGCTCTTTTCAATGTGACTTGCAGCCCCTCCCCTCCAGAGATAGAGTCTAATACTCCATCCTTTGAATCTGGGCTGGTGTGGTGAGTTCTTTTGCCCAACAGAGTAGGCAGAAGTGACACTGTGCATGTTCTGAACCTAAGCATCAAGAGACCCTGTTCACTGCTTCTCTGTCTTTGGACCCCTACTACTGCAGTGTGAGCAAGCTGGATTATCTGAACTTGGAGAAGACTCAAGGTCTTCCTAAACCAGCTGGCAGCCAGTTGACTCCCAACATTTAAGAAAGTCCAGCCAATCTGCAGGTACCTATCTGACCCAGAGCTGACCAAAGGTGCATGAGCAAGCCCAGAAGAGAACAGAGAAATTACCCAACCAGTCCACAGAATCATGAGTTACATAAATGCTTGATTTTTTTTTGGAGTGATTTGTTACATGGTAATATCTAAATGATATACTTAGCTCAGGGAATTGCCACTTAGATATTAAATTTCTAAAGAGGGGCGCTGGATAGCTCAGACAGGGCTATTGCCACTTAGATATTAAATTTCTTAGGAGGGGCGCTGAATAGCTCAGTCAGTTAAGCGATTGACTCCTGACTTGGGCTCAGGTCATGATCTCATGGCTCCTGAGCTTGAGCCCTGCATCAAGCTCTGTGCTGACAGCATGGAGCCTGCTTGGGATTCTCACTCTCTCTCTCTCTATCCCTCCCCCACTTGTTCTCTACCTCTCTCTCAAAATAAATAAACTTTAAAAATAAATTTCTGAAGAAATGGAGTCTATAGAAATAATTTTAAAAAATGGTTAAGCTAAACTAGAAAGACCAAGAAAAGAATGACAAGGCTTTATCATCAACTTTGTCCCTCCATTGGGCCATGTTGGTAATGCTGAATTACTTACCTAGGTCAAGGAGCTGAGCAAAAATGGAGCCAGCTCTTTGGAGGTGGTGTATATTCAGAAGATATCCCTAGTGACCAGCATCTGATAGTGATTTCTCTCTACTTCCTAATTCTACCATCACTACTACTCCTTTTATATTTCCACCCCCATGTTATTGAGCATCTTAATTTGGAGACTAAATTTAAATGTGAACAATGGCTCATATTCTGAATAACACTAAGTGTATGGATTCATACTTAGATAATTTCTATGACTTAGTAAGAATTACCATCTGAACCATACCTCTTTGCAGTACTGATCTATGCATCATTGTTCTCAGGTATGTCCATCTTGTAAAATTGTTATGATTTCCCAAACAATGGTAGCATTACATATCTTAAGGTTTTCTATAAACTTCCTAAGAAAACTGAACTGTTTCAGAAAAAAACTACTTTCAATATTCTCACTAGCTCTGAAAATCAGTTTAAAATTGAGCTCAAATAGCAAAAGAATAGAAAAAAAAAGTCAGCATTTAAAAGATGCCACATGCACAACAGACTTGATGCTCCCCTCCTCTAACAAATTATGAGTGGTGTTCAATCATTTAACAGTAGACAGCTTTGTGGAAAAGAACATTATTCTGCATGTAGCTTCCTGTCATACAGGATGAAAGCCAGATTTCTGAAAACTCCTAGCCTTCATAGCTAACTTGAGTTTGTTAAGAAAAGAACA
Source organism: Acinonyx jubatus (assembly GCF_027475565.1). NCBI lineage: Eukaryota > Metazoa > Chordata > Mammalia > Carnivora > Felidae > Acinonyx > Acinonyx jubatus. The sequence goes on from NC_069396.1 coordinate 35,517,439, forward strand.
AAACCAGCCACATAATCCCAATTTCAGGCCGTCCGTGGCTTTTGAGGCTTTTAAGAAGCAGCCCAAAGATTAGCAAGATTCATAGTGAAAAGCCAGGTCTACATCAGTCTTAATTCCAGGTAAATAGAAAGCTTTCTTGTCAACTTTGCTTGCCTTTTCCCTCCTAATAGTGAGGCTAGTAAGCTAAGTACATGACCATGTGTATAGGTATTATGAGGAGCAGAGAAGCCATTTCCTATATAGTTACTGCTGTGAAGGAGCTAATAGGCTGACTAAGGAGACAAGAAGGACATACCTGAGATCAGTAGTGTATAGATCAATGCTGCTAGAAGGTATAGTTCAGAAGGAGAATGGTACCAGAGTTAACCAGAGCTAGGGGACAGCAGAGCCACTGTGAACTGGGCAGTTCAGGGAAGGCCATAGGAGAAATCAAGTAGTCCTCAAAGGACCCTGCCTGTTTGTTTATAACAGCATGGTTGAGATATCATTAACAAATAAAAATGTATATATTTAAGGTGTATAACTTGATGCTTTGACATATAGTGTGAATACTGTGAAATGATCACCACAAACAATCAAAATTAACATGTCACCTCACATAGTCACCATTTTCTTTTGTGTATGTGGGAAGAACACTGAAGTCTTCCCTCACTGCAAATGTCAAATATACACTTCAGTATTGTTAACGATAGTCACCATGCTATACATTAGCTCTGCAGATCTTATTCATCTCGCATAACTGAAACTCTGCACTCCTTGAAAAGCCTCTCCCCATTTCCCCTTCCCCCAAAATTCCTGGCAATCACCATTCTTCTCTCAGCCTCTATGAGTCTCACTATTTTAGATTTCAAATATAAGTGAGATCAAGAGGATTCTGTCCTTCTGTGTCTGGCTTATTTACTTAGCATAATGTCCTCCAGGTTTATCTACATGTTGTCACAAATGGGCAGATTTCCTTCTTTTTTAAGGCTAAGTAATATGCCAGTGTGCGTGTGTGTGTGTACACATATACACACATATTTTCTTTATCCATTCATCTGTTGATGGATATTTAAGTCATTTCCATATCTTGGCTATTGTGAATAATGCTACACTGAACATGGAAGTGCAGATATCTCTTCAAGATACTGATTTCATTTCCTTCGGAAATATACTCGGAAGTGGGATTACTGTATCACATGACAGTTCTAGTTTTAATTTTTTTAAGTATAATTAATGCACTATGGTTATAGCAGCATTATTATCTATAATAGCCAAGATATAGAGGCAACTTAAATGTCCATTGACAGATGAATGGATAAAGAAGATACTATATATATTATACATACACAACGGAATATTACTCAGACATTAAAAATGAGATCTTGCCATTTGTAACAACATGGATGGATCTAGAGGGTATAATGCTAAGTGAAATAAGTCAGAGAAACACAAATACCATATGATTTCACTGGTACGTGGAATGTAAAAAGAAAAAAAAAACAAATGAATGACAACAAAAAGAGACCAAAAAAATAGACTCTTAATTATAGAGAACAAACTCATGGTTTCCAAAGGGGAGGTGGGTGGAGGGATAGGTAAAAGAGGTGAAGGCGATTAAGAGTACAGTTATCATAATGAGTACTGAGTAATGTGTAGAATTACTGAATCATTATATTGTACACCTGAAACTAATATAACACTGTATGTTAATTATACTTGAATTTAAAAAACAAAGCAAACAAACAAAAAAACAGACTCTTAAATACAAAAAATACCTGGTTGTTGCCAGAGGGGAGGTGGAGGGGGATGGGCAAAACATATTAAGGGGATTAAGAGGTACTAACTTGTAGTTATAAATAAGTCACAGAGATGAAAAGTACAGCATAGGGACTATAGTCAATAATATTATAATAACATTGTGTGGTGACTACACTTACCATGGTGAACATTGAGGTAATCTATAGAATTGTTGAATCATTATGTTGATAATTCTAGTTTTAATTTTTTTTCAGAGCCTCCATATTGTTTTCTATATGCCTCTACCAATATATATTCCCACTGACAGTGTTCAAGTGTTCCCATTTCTCCATATCCTCCCTGACACTTGTTATCTTTTGTCTTTTTGATAAGAGGCATCCTAACACGTGTGAGGTGGTATCTTATCTTGTTGAACATCTTTTCATGTATCTGTTGGCCATTTGTATGCAGGATCCTTTTTATTAAATACATATCTTTAGAGGTATGTCCTGGATATCTGTTTATTTATCCTCTCTCACACACACATGCACACACACACAGTGACAATGCTATATTTGTCTCATTGAATCATCCCTATCTCCTGAGAGGTAGGTCACTGTTGTCATTTCTTCACATTATCTTGAGCTGACATAATCTGGGATAGGTGAGCCCCCAGAGAAAGAAATGGTCCCAAGTGTAACCAATGAGACAAGAGCAACCCAGACATGTGAATCAGGATACACAACAAAAGCATTTTTTTATAAGTTCCTGTCAATACCAATTCTTAGAAAGCTTTCTATGGGATGCCATCTGGATGCATAAGTATCACCATGATAAAATAGTACTTACTTCCACCCTAGCCATGTACATATCTTATAATTATCTATACTCCCAAGTTTTCTGAGCATTTATTTTTAAAATTAAGGGAAACTTTATCTTTGCACATTTGGTTTTCAATACAATTGTAGCACATTTTCCAAAATACCAAGTAATCTAAAAGTAATTTACATCTGAGCTACGAATATGTTGAATTTTAAGGATACTTTCCTTCTTAACTTCCCGAATTGTGCTCTAATCTAGTAGTAAAATTAGTTAAATATTCAACTAGGCACAAACTGCATGATTAGAGAGGATAGCTGTGAGGGCTGGAAGGAAACCAGACTGATTTAAAATTTATCAAGAGATCATTTAATTCCATGCAATGACAATTTCCTGACTACCAGGGAACTGGTCATCATAATTCATTAAGACAGGACCCACATGGGGCTAGATTAAGGGGTGATCATTCAGAAGCCTCACTAGTTTTTACATACAAATGTAACCCCATAGTCTTAACAGCACAGACCAAACTACAGATGGCAATTTCACCTCGCAGGTTATTAAAATAAGCCTCTCTGAGCTTTATATAGCAGACAACTGCCTAGCCTTACTACAATCAACCTGAAATGTGCTGCACATTGCATTTTGCTGCCTTAATTAAAGGACACCAATCATCCAATTACACTGCATGATTTCTCAAGCCTCTCCTGAAACAAACCCCTAGAAAACCAGGAGGAAAAATCAAATTAAAGAAGGAAGCCCCAGGACTTCAATAGGCTTTAATCACAAAGGGTTCAATTTGCTCCTAGGTGTATGAGGGGTAGAAGTGAAACAAGGTTCTTCTTCTCCTGCATGGTCTTCAGCAAGCAGAGGATGTGGTTCAGCCAAAGAAGGTAAATGTGAAGCTGCCCATGAATGCCTCATTGTGAAATCACACCTGGTCTCTCATTGTTTCTTACCCTCTAGGCTGACCAAGCTGGGTGGACTCACCTTGGCTACTAGAACATAAATCTTCGAGAGGAAACAGCTTACTTCACTGACATCATTCATTAGCAAAACTAGTCTTTACATTGGATAAAGTGACTTGTAAAAGAAATCTTTTACAGAATGTGTACATCCAAATGTCTCTAAACCAAGAGACATTTTAACATCCAAATGTTTTAAATGTTTTGGTTTAAAAATGAAGTATCCATGTAGAGGTTCCTCTTGAGAAATGTAAGTAGCATTTTCTGAATTTCTGCTCTGGCTGATACAACGTTGACAAAGCACTCAGGGCATGTGATACCTTTACTTTTAACCACTCTTTATGGGGACCTTGAAGTTCAGAATGGGTCAATAATTTGGGACAGACAGGCAAGGGATAAGATACAGAATAAGAAAATGCTGTTGGACAATTCGAGAAAACAAGTCTGGGGTTCAGTTCTTCCCAGAAAACTGAGACATGATTAAGAGCATGGACTCTGGAAGCAGACCAACTTGGGTTTGAATTCTAATTTTACCATTTATAGCTCTATGACCTTGACAAAGCTGCGGAACCTGTGGAACCCCTCAGCTGTGGAACTGAGATTTGGTTTCTTCATCACTAAGATGGAGATACTCCTCTCTACCTTACAAAGTTGCAAGGGGGATTCAATTAAGTAATAATTCATGCAAAGTACTTAGCACATTACCTGACACACAACATATTCAGTCAATGCTGGCTATTATTATTTATTACATTATCTTCCTTGGTTTAATCTCCTTTCAATTCCTTACTGGAGTAGCTTGAGAGCTTTAGCTAAAGCAACTTCCAACAGATGGATGTGAAAAGCAACTGGAGATCATTTGCCATGTTGGTGATAAAGCAGTAATTAAATGGGAATTACCACCCAAACTCAACCAGGCAGGAGGGATCGGGTAGGAAGTCTGGTCTATTGGTTTTTTGTTTTGTTTTGTTTTGTTTTGTTTGTTATTGTTTTTTATCAGAGGCAGAGCTGTGCTCTTGGTAATGCTGGAGCTGGAGGCAGAGGAATGTGGAGCTGGAGGAAGTGGAAGCCTTATCACTTATGGCTTTCACTTTGATTGAGACTCCGTTCTTTGCACTGTACCCTTGAACAAGATGAACCTTGAACACAGGGTGTGCTGTAAGAGACTCAATTTAGATCTGCTGGCTCCCCGGGCCAGCCATCTGCCACATCTGATTGGGGAGCAGAGACGAAATTAAATTGCTATTGCATTACTCCCCACTCCCTAAGAAACCCACTGAAGGATGGCAGCCTGGCCACTGTGGCCATTCATAGGGCAGACCATTCTGTGTTAATGGATCAGAAATAAGCAGGACAGCAAAACTTGGAGAGATGCATTTTTGGTTTTTCATGGAGAGACCTTGAGGAAAGACATCCCATAGCAAAGTGAGTAAAAGACATCAGAATTGGGGCACCTGGGTGGCTCAGTCAGTTAAGCATCTCTTGATTTCAGCTCAGGTCATGATCTCCTGGTTCATGAGTTCAGTGTGGAACCTGCTTGGGATTCTCTCTCAGCTCTTCCCCCATCACGCTGTCTCTCACAGAGTACTAAGCTACTAATATGTGAGGCACCCTTCTAGGCACTGCAGAGCTTAAGTGCTGCAGAGCTGTAAGAGGGGGTGTGGAGGGGAATAAAATGAAGTGTTGGGACCAGATATGACAGAGTGTCACTTTCATGTACAAGCCACTGAACTAAGTGTTGTTTTTCCTATTTCACAGAGAGGAGCCCCAAACAGGGATAGAGAAAGAGTTGGTGTAATGTGTTTGTACATGCTCTCCCTCTGCCTCTTCAGAATTTATCTGGAAATGGGTAAATACATAGAGAAACCCAGAGATGTTCATGAAGTTGACATTTCAACAAATCTAAAGACTGCAACATAGAAAAGGAGATAAATATTTCCTATCATCTGTACCCATAGGCAAAGGGACGGGTGTGGTCTTGACAGTCCCTTCACTCTGCTTCTGGACCAAATGGGTTGCAGGACTCTCCCCTTAGCAGAGAGCTAGTCAGTTGCAGAATACAGCTTTGCGGCTTTTCCAACACACAATTTAGTAAGTCTGAACCCTATTCTGTAAACAGTGGGGATTCAAGAAATATTTCTGAGCAGGAGGAGAACTGGTTGGATATGATGCTTGTAGGCAAGTTGGGCCTAAAAGATAAAACTCAGGTTTGCAAAGCTGGTGGGAAGAGGTAATTGGGAGGAGTGGAAATGAGAGGTTTTGAAGATGAAAATGCAAAGTGCAAATGGGTGGAAATTGCCTCTTGGCTCTGCCCTTAGGCAGCCTGCATGATGAATCCATGTCAATGAGGTTATATGGGTGAGAATGTCTGGAAAGGGGGCACTGAAGTTTCCCAAGTCTGCTACAGCATGTCTTGCTTTCCTTAGCTGGAAGAGGCCATACCCAGAGAACACCTCCTCCACTCACATCGACCAAAGACTCCTAAGAAAGGCAGAGACAGATGTCTTTTGCTCTTCCATCATCTGAGTTCCTGTCCTTCCCTCTTGTGCCATCTTCTGATCCAGTGGTGGAGTTTAGCCACCAAAGCCTCCTTGCTGGTTCTTTGAAAAATTGGCAGAATCATGTCTTGCTTCTGAGGGACTATTATGAAAGCAATTTGATGATTAACTTTTTTTAATGGGCAGAATAGATTTTAAAATTGTCAGACCTATTACCGGACCCTGTCCCTGGGCTTCACTCAAAGCTAACCACATGCTCTACTTTCTCCATCTATCATAGACCATAAAAGCTGGTTAAAGATCCATTTCCTCCTCCTGCCTCCCATTATTATTACCTTAGTTCTAACTGTCAAGAGACCTTGCTAAAGAAGAATGCTGTAATTCAGTATTAGGTTACTGGAAAACACTAGTGGGAGTTGAAAATCACAAGTAGGCAGAGAATAAAGTGGAACCAAAATTCATCATGAAGCCATTTTCACCTCCCACACTCCACTCTGACCCAGACAGTACCTTTATTTGTGAAGAACATAAGGATTTGCTCCTTTACATCATAGGAAAAACATGATGGTTGGTTGCTGCAATTTTTAAGTGTAAAGATTTTTATTCCTCCCCTAGAAAAGAGCAATATGTTTTAAAATGCTTGGATCTCTTATCTGTAATTGGCAGAAAAAAATTATAATTTAGTGTATTTGAGGATATGATGTTTGAACTAGATTCTAAAAGCAGACTACATGGCTAATTGAGAATTCTCTGCTTCTAAGAACCATGACAAATGTCACAGAAGAGCCTTGTCCAGCACTTTAATAAGAGGTCCCCAGAAGCCCTTAGGTGTCTACCCATCTCCTGACAGGGAGGCATAGAGAAAAGCAGCTTTTGGAGGTGGCTGGCTGGCTTCAGGCACCCAGCAATTTGGTGACAGCGGTTTTAAAGGTAGAATGTTAACTCTGCAAATGTGGCCAAGTCATCTTAATTAAGGCCAGAGCCTCTTCATTAAAAAGAAATAGCACCTGAGTTTGGGAATCCACTATAAGTTGCCACAACAAATTGGAAAGGATGGAGGGCACTGATGAAATACACAGCTAAAGACACAAGATTTTTAGTTGGGTTTTCTTAAAGTTAGTCTCAACTTAAAGGCCCACTGGTTAACCAGTGCCAAAGGAGATGGTTTAGTGAGAGCTAGTATTTCTGGCCCTTGGCTTAGATGCTGGACAAACATCAACTAGCCTTGGCCTTACCAGGGGCTGTGCCTGTGTTTCCAAGGCTGCAGTGAGTCCTCCAAATTCTTCTTCACTCCGAGGCATTCACATCATCCCCTACACTCACTGCTTAAAACTGTCCAATGTCTTCCCACAGCAGTTAGACTAAACACAAAACCCCTAGCTGAGGGCTGCAGGGTCCCCACTTGATTTAGTTCCAACCCTGCTCAAAACTCACATCTACCCATTCCCCTTTGTTCATGCTGGTCCAGCAACTCTGGACTTCTTTCTGTTCTATGCACACAACTAACATGTTCCAGCCCCAGAACCTTGGCATTTGAAGTTCCCTCCTCCTGAATTGCTCTTCTGTCTAATCAGGATGGCTGATGCCTTCCCATCATTTAGTTCAAATTCTACTTGCTCATAGAAGCCTTTCTGATGTTCCCTAAAATATTGTTTCTCCCTTCATAACTCTCTAATCACTGTCCTGGTTTTGTTTCATTTTATCCTTAATCTCTGACATTATTGTATTTCTTGCCTTATTGTTCTGTCTCTTCACACTAGAATATAAGCTCCTTGAGGACAGAGACCTCTCTTGTCCTGCTTGCCACTAGATCCCTAGTGCCTATAATGTGCTTAATCAATATTTTTGAATGAATGAATGACTGTGTTAGGAGACTCACAACAATTAAAAATCTAGAAATAAATCTTTAAAGATCTCAGCAATTGGGCAAGTACATGTGGAAATATGCCAATCTGGCAGTATTGTATGGAGACTCCTGCATGTGTCTTGACCAGAGTCATTACTCCAGTTCTCCCAACCCTTGTGCTCCTGGATGGCATTTGATAGAAGACAGAAGTAATTTGTAGGAAATTGTTATATAGTAAAAAAACCAGAAGTTCTAGCTTTCCCGCCCCAGAACTATTACATTCATTGGTGGGTATTTTTACCCAGAGATGCATCCTGCAATCAGCCCCATTAATATCCTACATAAACAAGCCACAAGGGGCTTCAGTTGGAAAGTCTTTTAGGTCTCAGGCAGTCTGCACAGGCAGTAATTTCAAAGTCAGAGTGATGCACTGCTTGGGAAAGGGATTTGTGATGAAAAGAAAAATTGCAATTGGAATCTCCTTCTGAAGTACACTTACCTACCTACTCTTCTTACACATCTATTTTGGTGTTGTCCCAGGCTGCCACATGCTCCCCAGGGAACACAAATAAGGCAGCTTTTCCAGCTATGATGCAAACCATGAGCATTGGAGCATATTTTGTTTCATCTGGAGTCAGTGATAGAGAAAGGAGAGTAAAAAGAGATGGAAGCAAATGGGGTCAGACTCATTGTGTTTGGTTCCCTTCAGAATAATTCTAAAATAAATAAAGGTTAATGCTTTGTAGAAAGAAGGGTCTTTGGTCAGTCGGAATTCTCTCTGATGGCTCCCTCTGTGATTGATTTATTGGTTATGGAATTTCCTCAGTGTTGACATGAATGTGTGTGGCACCTCTGTGGAGCCATACCAAACAACAAAGAAACCAGTCAGGAGATGTAAAACAGTAATGATAATAACAGTAATCAGCTGTGTTTCCCTAGGAACTGTAGGTAAGAACACTGTGTGGAGGACTGAGACACCTGACACCATTTCACTATATCTGCAGGTATAGAGTTGGCCTGGTGCTACCAGGCGCAGGCTTTCAGAGGGGTAAATGCAAAAACTCCAGGTTCTGATGGGCTTGGAACCTCTAAACTCAGGGTCATGGCTTCCCCTTGCTGCGTGACAGAGGTCTAAGGGCATTTACGTAAAAAGTACTAAAATAATTAGGGTGGAATAGATCAAAGCCAACCTTTCGTTCCCAAATTAAAGAAAACACAAAACATTTAGAAAGCCAGACCCATTCAGAAGAACAGCCCTGGTATCCATTCACACTATACACCACCATTCAACCAATATTTAGGCACACACTATGTGCAAGGCACCCTGTTGTGTGCCAGGTTCTCAATGATAAACAAGATAGACAAGTTTCCTGCCTCCTCTAGAGCTTTCATTCTCATGTAAGGCTTTTTTAAAAGACTGCTTATTGAAATATAATTCACATACTGTACAATTCTCACATTTCAGGTGTACAAGTTAATGGCTTTTCATATGTTCATGGAGTTGTTCAACCATCACCACAATAGGTTTTTTTTAGGATAGTGTAAGGTTTTTAAGGAGCTAATCCCTTCATCAATTATTGAATTACAATTGTGATCATTGCTTCTAGGTCCTTGAGAGAATGAAGCATGAAACATCAGGAGCTTTCTGGTCTTGGGGCTCCAAGAAGTCTTCCTGCAGAATGACAATTGAATTGAGGGCTGATGGCTGAATAGGAGAGAGCCTGACAAAAGGAGTGAAGTGAGGAGGCAGCAGAGAAAACAGGAGAAAGGCTTTGTGGTGAATCTGAGAAACACAAAAAATAATTTTGAATTTTATCTTAGAACAATTGGTTTTCTACTTTTTAAGAGTCTCAAGTCTCCCTGCTCTCCCCTCAATACCCAAGCCCCCTTTAAGATTTTCATTCCCAAAAGTACATCCCCTGCTGATGGCTAGAAAATAGACTGAGGAAGGCAAGAGAGAAAACAGGAAGACTCATTAGGAGTGTATCACATTAGTTCAGCTACAAGAGGATGGTGGCCTAACTCAAAGGGAACAAGAGCAGTGAGTTAATATAAGGTCTATTGAGACCTGAATTGCAAGACCTTAGTAACTGACTATGGGTGTGATGAATTCCAAATATGATGCCTCCGTGGCTGGATATATGGATTATGGAAGGAAAACTGGAAGAAATCAGGATTTTAGGAGTTGGGAGAGAGATCATTATAGGTTTGATATTGGATATACTGATGATGAAGTGTCCATAGACTGAGCTGTCAAGTAGGTAGTTGAATATGGGTCTGGTGTCAGAGGTGAGATCTGGGTTAAAGATATAAACACAGGAGTCATTGTCGTATAGTAGGTTCTGGACCATTGATGTCCTAGCAAGACCACCCAGGAGGAGACAACAGAGTAGAATAGGGGGTCTTGGGTGAAGCCAAAGGGGAATGCCAACATTCCCCTGGTGGATAGAAGAGGATGAGCTGGTTAAAGCAGCTGAGAAGGAGCTTCCAGGGAGGAGGAGGTAAACCAGGAGATGTAGTGACCTGGAAACCAAAGGAAGATAGTGCGTTCAGGCAGGAGAGGTTGTTTAAACACTGCTGAAGGGATGAAGCCTAAAAAAAAATGTCCTTTAGACTTGGTCACATGAAAATTATTGGAGACCTTAGTAAGAGTCATTTCTGAGACAGGAGTGTGAAAAAATAGAATATGTGCAGATCGTCTTGAGAAATTTGTTTGTGGATGGGAAGCGAAGAGAAGAAAGGTTATGTGGATGAAGGGCTATGTGGGGTGAGGGAGGAAGGTTTTTGTAAGCTGGGAGAATGTAAGCAAATGTTAATGTTAATAAGGATTCAGTAAAGAGTAGAACAGAAAGGAGATGACTGATGGGTAAAGTGCCTAAAAAGACCAGAGGGGTGAGATCCCAGCATAGCTGCAGGGGTTGGCTGGGGTTGAAAGAGAAACCTGCTTATGTCCTGAGAAGCCTGAGGCAAACCCTGCTTTCAGCTATAGCCAGAGATGGAGCCATGCTATGCTGGCAGCAAAAACGACATTCTAAAAAAGCCTCATTGGGTATCAATTGCTCTTCACCATGCACTGGTTGTGGGATGAGATTTCTTCTTGCCTGTCACCCCCCTCCCTGCTGACACACACACACACACACACACACACACACACACACACACGCATGAATGTGCACTCATTAATCATGTGTTTTGGAAACAGAAACCTCATAGGAGACCCTACTTCTTCTTCCTGCCCAAAGGCTTTCTCTTGCACAGCTGAGACCTCAGTATATACTTCACACGTCAAAGCACCTTTTTACCATTCTTCCTGTTCTCAGAGTTCAGATTGTCCATCCTTCACCTTCTCAGGATGATAACAAATGGCCAGGTCCCATGGGCAGACCAATTGACATGTAATAAGTGGTAAAAGGACAGTTGGGAGCATAATATCACTCCAGAGAGGTGGTGTTTGTGTCAGTGTTGCCCAAAGGCAACAAGATAGGCACTAAATGGAACAGTGGCAACAGAGAAGAATAGCTGCTGCCCCTCAGATCTACAAAATTCATAAAACCTCAGGCCTGAACTATGATAGAGGCAGCTGCCCCCTTTCTCTAATCACAGAATTCAGGTGGAATGGCCTTTGGGGCAACTCCAGTGTGGTTGCATGGTGGTGAGACCTGGGCTCCATGTTGGGCCACCACTTTAGGAGGAGGGGAACCACCCCAGAGCAGGGGCCCAGTGATTATGAGGGTAAAAGGAGATGGTGGCTGGGAAAGGTCCTTGAACAGGTGGCTAATATTGTCATGAATCATTATGTTGGAAGCATCTGGCAAAGATTCATATGGACCTCCAGCCTGCATGGGAGTTTTGGGCCAAAGGCCTATGTAGTCACTATTCTAGTACCAAATGGGCATATTCAAGTCAGTCTCCCATGTGTGCAACAAAACAGTCTCCCTGTACATAGTTGAAACTTCATTTTATAAGTTGTGTAATGGAATAACTACTATGCAGACCTGTTGTTTTATATCCAGAAACTTCAATGACAATATGCTATATATTACAGTGTTACTTTTCAGTGCACTTTCTCATTTATCACCCCACTTTTTCCTCACAGTGGCCCTCTGAGGTTTCCCTCATGCATCTGATGAGGAGAGAGGAGCCAAGACCTATGGATGAACATGTGTTCCCTCCACTTCATAGTAAAGCAAGTGACAAAGGCAAGGGTTTGCTCCAGCTAATACTATGTGCTGCTGCCTTGGGTCTCTTCTTAGTTAAAGAATCTAAGGAAAAATTCACTGGCATAATGTATTTTAACCAAACGTTGCCAACTAAACTCTTGTCAAGGATACGGGGCACCGGGCCAAAAGTAGAAGGAATTGTGTTGAGATCATCCTCCACCTCCACAACAGAGAAAATTAATGGCCCTGCACTTGATGCATTTGGGAGAACCACTTAACTAACTGCTGACTCTGCTAGTTCTAGTTATTTACTTCCCTGCTCAATAGAAGTTGAAAAATCACTTGTATTATTAATTTGCGTAAAACCTTCCAGTTTCAGAATGTGAGTCTAAAGCTATTTTTACAAAGTTAGAATTCTCAGCTTTTTGCTTTCAGATGACTGTAGTCATTCATCAGTAATTCTCATAAACACTGAGATTACATTTTTTTACCTTTAATTTTCTAGATGAGATAAACATGTACAGGTAAACTGAATTTCTCTCTTGCTGAACAGTCATATATAAAACTACAAAACAGCCCTTAGTCCCTATTTTCAGACAGCCAGACAGTAACATTTCCCTTTGGAAAAAGTCCCATTCATAATAAATTTATTATTACTTGGTAGTGGGTGGAGACACCCAATTTATTCAGCCTTTACTGAATGCTAGGATGCAGAAGGCTTATATTCCATCTAAAGAAAGCATTGGCTTCATGAAATAATAAATGCACCAGTGGAGAGTCTATATTCTATAACTGTGTGGAATCTGTGGCATCCTTGGGCATGCCGAGACAGAGACTATTAGGAGGAGGAGGGGTCATGAGGATGGAAGAAAAAAATAAGAGAGAAGGACGAGAAGTATATATCAGGCAAGGAGACCACATCTGTGTCTGTTTTGAAGACTGTAAGTAGCCTGGACAGACTCAAAAAGTCAGAAAATAGAGAGTCATTGAAGGTTTATTTACAAGATGAACAAAGTGTTTACATTCAGTTTTGCAATGGCTAGAAGGGAATGGTAATTAGACTTGAGACCTCAAACTGCGTGAGTGGAGGATACAGTCCAAGTATTTGGCAGTGGTATAGTTCTAGGGTAAGAAAGTGATTCCCACATCCCCTGCCGGGGAGGAGCCCAGGAAGAACAAAAGAACCCAAAAGGACATATGGGAGTATGAGAACATTTAGCAGGAGTCTCAGCTCCAGGTCGGGCCTCACCAGGATCAGGGAAAGGGCACAGGTAGAAGCCAAAACATAAGAGATTCTTAAAAACTGAGAACAAACTGAGAGTTGATGGGGGTGGGGTGGGTGGGAGGGAGGGTGGGTGATGTGTATTGAGGAGGGCACCTTTTGGAATGAGCACTGGGTGTTGTATGGAAACCAATTTGACAATAAATTTCATATTTAAAAAAAAAAAAAGAAAGACTTCCATCTCATCACCTCCTGCTCATACCATATAAAAGCCATAGTTTAAATCAAAACCATGTTTGGTTATGAGACCATGGATCTTAAAAGGTTTTAAGTTTTAGATAGGAAGAGATGTCAATCTCTGCTGTCCCTGTCAATCAAATGTACCAGTCCGTGGGAATTCTGGACTAGGGAAGTACGCCCCCCCAAGAGATAAGCTCCAGTCTCCTGGGTTCTAAAGAGAGCTAGTTACCCCTAATTGGCCTGGGGGCTCCATTAATGTGAGGAGGAGGGATGTAATGGAGCAGAAGCCAAATCAACAGAGGACACTGTTTCAACTTGCTTTTTCTTAGCCATTATTGTAAAAAAGATAGACAGATGGCTTAAAAAATAAAATAAACCAGCTGTATAAGAAAGTGAGGCAAATAAATGTAGTGAGATAAGAGCCCAGATCTGAAATTATGCAGTCTCCTCATCTGTAAAATAGGAGTAATAACAGTACCTTAGTTTGGGTTAAATGAGACAAATCATGCAACTCTCTCATTTTATATATATATATTTGAGAGAGACTTATGAGGACTGAGGTGATATTTAAGGCAAGAGAATGGAGATGCTCTTTGAAAAACAGCACCTAGCAACACAGGGAGTGAAGGTATAAAGGAAAGGGGATGCATACAGTTACACAAATATAAGATGATTTGACAAAATGGTAAAGTTGAAGGGGCCTTTGCAGAAATCTAGCCCAACTCAGTCACTTTAAAGAGAAGGAAACTGAAGTTCAGAGAGCATCAGTGATAAGTCAAGTGGTTCACAACATCCAGAAAATGAGAGACCGGTGGCAGGAGACCAAGTTCTCAGATTCCCAGTTTTTGTGCTTTCTCACAGTGCTAAGCTGGAGACCAGGAAATGGCTGTGTGCAAGGTGACTGTTAATTAATATTGACCATGGGGATGAAATTGGCAATCATGAACTTCTAAATTGGGGAAAAATAAACATGAGTCAAGGAATTTTGACTACTACTACTATACTTTGTCCTCTAACATAGGTCAATAAGAAACACCGACTAAAGCAAAACCAGAAAAATGTATTTTAAATGAAACAGAGTCTCTTTAATTGAGGGTAGATTAATGATTTCAAAGGTTGGAAAGTCATTCTCCTATTTTTTTTTTTTTCAGGATAAGGAAGTAGTAGAAAAAATCAGATTCAAACATTTCTTTCTGGTGGAATCATCCTGCTTCTTTTCAGCTCAGACTTGTGCATGAAGTTGACCAGAAGGAAAACTTCATTGTGCTGCCAAATTTCTAAGGCGTGATCTGTGCTTTCATAATTTGCAGTATCTCCATCAAAAAACAATTGAATCTGAAGAGCTGGGAACGCGTGACGCATGAAAGATTTCTGATTACAGCACCCACTCTCAGACTCAGAAAACATACACTTCTCTAAATGTTCCAAACCACTTATGAACTTGTCATCTTTACTGGTCGCTCAGCCAGTATTTGAACCAAAATTGCCACTTAAACCTGCCCCTGTAGTTCACTGTACTGAGTGCACAAGTTGGGAGAATTAATTACCCACCTCATGTTGTATTTCTCTACCAAACACAGGAACATGGCAGGGTGGGCACTTGATGGTGAGTGACTGATGTTATTGAATTTCTTTGTTCTCATTTTATTGTGGGCTCAAAAAGAAAGTGAAATACACTCATGCTGTGAACTTTTGTACTTATTTAGCACCCTTCAATGATTTCAGCAAGCTGTAACTAGGACCTGCCTTTTCTGTCACATGGATATGTCTCAGATGATCTTTTTGCAAGGAAGGAGGATTAAGCCAGATTCCAGTGTAAATGTACTTCTCTCAGAGCTGCAGGGTTTCCAGCAGTTTAGAAAAACTGCTCCCTTGTGTTCCCACTGTGTTGTTCAGTCGACACCTTACACATCACAGAGGAAGCAATGCTGTTGTAAAGTGGGCAGAGGCTAGGGGAAAAAAGTAGATGAGCTTGTTTCTTTATAAAGCATCTTTGAACCAGTTATATTACAAATTTGAGAATTTTCTAATGTTAATACATATCATTAAAAATTTTTTAATTTCCTACACATTTGTGAAATAATTATTTCAATTTTCTAAATTCTAATTTTGTGATCTGGACTCTGTTCAGTCACTTACAATTTGTGGGACCTTGGAAAAGATGCTTAATCTCTGTTCCTCAGTTTCCTCATATGTAAAATGAGGGTACTAATAGCTGCTACTTCATAATATACATATAGCACTATATGCTTATATGTTATATATGCATATTACATTTTAATATAAAGAACTAAGCCCAATGCATGGTACATTACATGCTCAGGAAATGTAAGCTATTATTAGCCCCTATTATTACTTGATTAGGCTAACTGGTGGTATAGTTATCTAAAGTTTTTTGTTTTTAAACCAGCTATTGGATTTATTCTTTTTTTCGTTCTTGAATTAGTTTCACTTGATCATTTTCTTTCTTGTGCTTTCCTTATTTTGCTTTAATTTTAAGATTTCTTGTAGTATTTAACGCCCATTCAATCTTATTTAGTACTATGTTTAGAACCGTGAATTTTTGTCTGAATACGGTCATAGCCATCTTATATGTAGTAATTTGATATTCTGAAATTTCAATTTGGTTTCAGTTTAGAATTTCAAAATTTACAAGAGGTTGGCTTTATTCTTTTCTATTTTGGTTATTAAACTATGGCTTTTTTTTTTCTTTTGTCAGACATAAGAATGCAGTCTTCACTATTTCTAATTTTGAAATGCATGGAGATTTTCTTTGGTACCTGGAATAAGGTCAGCTTCAAAATGTTTGAGGGAAACTAGAAGGTATAATCACAGTGGTTTGGATACAGATTAAATATATATTAGTGATTATATTATTCCTATGCTATCATTATTTGTTTTCAGATTTCATTGGTCATAGGTAAGTTACTGATTATGTTTTCATTTCTCCTTGCATTTTCAGACACTTTATGTATCTTGCCGTTGGTTAGAGTGAACTGCTAGAATAAATATAATGGCTCATACACATACTTGGTTTCATCATTTATATTTGGTTAAACAATTCTTTACATTACATTCTTTCTGTCTAAATAACTGGGATAGTTTCTGTGTCCTGACAGAATGCTGGCTCAGTGGTCAATGACAGGTGTTAGAGTAAGCAGAGTGGGGAGTGAAGGGGTACAAACTGGCCCACCACTAGACAGGAACTGACATGGAGGCAATTTGGCTATCTTCCACAAATGGCTACCACATTAACCTTGTTCAAAGTCATCCCAGCCCACAGGAATGGGCAAGGAGCACAGGGCCAGGGGGTGGAGGGTAGAGGGGGCAAGCATGGAGACTTATGGACCAGGCTTAGAAGTGGCACTACTTCTGCTCATATCTCATTAAAGAACATTCCACTAAAGTCACAAGGACATACCCTGTGGGGTAATAGAATGTGTGGTATATCTGAGCAGGCATATATGCACAGCTGTAATTCTGTTACTATGGAAGTGGAGAATAGATTTTGATGGACGGCCAGAAATTTCTGCCATGATGTTGTTTAGTTTTGTATACAGATTTAGGCCATTTGAATTCTAGTACAAATGTAATGCTTTTTTACTTTTAATTAAAAGTGGTCTGCCATTAAAGTGGAGAGCTGCAATGATAAGGGATCTGGACAGTGTCATTTTTGTTTTCTATCTTTTGCTAGATGGTTAATTTTCTGAATGCTACCCACCTCTCCTACCAGGCACCTTCTGGTAATTTAAAACTGCTTGTATTTCAAATGGTAAACTTTAAAAAACTTTATTTCTTGATTATTAACTTTAAAAAATGAAGTGAATAATATGTCTTTCTGTGAAAAACAAGGAAATTAACTCACTTATACTTCCTTCTCAGCCCCTACCGAGTTTTGTTAGCCTTCTGTATGATTTTCATCCCAGTCCATTAATTACATCATTTTAAATTGCAAAGTTTTTCTTTCAGGTGACTCTTTTCTATAACTGTAAATTGCCTTGTTATTACTGTTAATTTTATATTTTAATGGATTAACAATTTATGAGTACTTCTTATGTATTATGTTTTCTCCATTACTGCACTATTCACATTGATTCTCTTGGTTTATTGGATTTTGTCAAGTGTTATTTTCAAGAAAGATTCTCAGTGTTATGATTCCTGAGTTACTGTATATTTAAGAATTCTTTGCCTTTACAACTAGGTGGGAAAAAAAATCTTAGACCACCCTTATTGTGTGATGTTGAACTGGTGTGAAATTGAGCCCTAGAAGATGATTTTTTTTTATTTTAACTTCTCCAAGATGTGTCAGTGTTGTTCATTTTGCATCAAATTTTTCCAGAACAATGAAAGTTCTTCCTTATTTAGGAAAAACTTTTTGTCTTTGAATTTTTTTTTTTCTTCTGTCAATCGTAGCTTTCTGTACCCATGGATACTAATTTTCTTTATGTTGGATCAACCTTCTCCACCCCCGTGTAGATCCTTTTCCATCAGCAGTGACTCTGATTCTTTTTTTTTTTTAACGTTTATTTTTGAGAGACAGAGTGTGAGTGGGGGAGGGGTAGAGAGAGAAGGAGACACAGAATCTAAAGTAGGCTCCAGGCTGAGCTGTCAGCACAGACCCCGACGCGGGGCTCTAACCCCTGCACCGCGAGATCATGACCTGAAACAAAGTCAGTCACTTAACCAACTGAGCCCCCCAGGTACCCCTACTCTGATTATTTCTTATGAAGTAAGACCTTTCCACAGCCACAGGAAAACTAATAATGTCTGTCACTCTTTCTCTTCCCCTCCTGTCTTATTTTTCTTCATAGCATTTATTACTATGTGTTACTATGTCCCCAACACCAACTAGAACATAAACTCCACGAGGAGAGGAAATTTGTCCTTTTTTTCATTACCATGCCAGAACAGTGTCCAGCATACAGTTGATGCTCAATAAGTATTTGACTGAATTATCTCAAGCTCTCCCTGTATGTCAGCAATTCAGTTTTCAGTTATGTATATTTTGTTCTTTGCTGTTTCTAATTTATGAAACTTGTTTTGTCAGCTCTATTTTTCTATCTTATTGGTTGTCTTATTTTGTCTTTGTTTCTTCTTTCAATTCCTTTTCTCTTTAATTTCTTTGAGAGCATTGAGCATAGAGAATGAGTTCCGTATCTGTTCTTTTTTTTTTTTCTATAGTATTTTTACATAGTTTATAGGTAGCTTCTTTCCATCTTTCTCATGATTGGCACAAGCAACTTTGTGGACACCTGGATACAGTGTGGGCAGTATTCTGAACCTTTTCCCAATCTGAGCTCTTTTGTTCTCTCCTAGCTATTTCCAGCTGAGTCCCTCCTTCTCAGGCAGTAAGTGCCTAAGTTTACCCAGTTTAGAGGAACAATCGCATACTATAAGGCACCATCTTTGGAAACGGGATATGCCCTTGATTAGGCAGAGTGAATTCAGGTCTCATAGTATTAAAACAAAATTTCAGGGATGCCTGTGTGGCTCAGTCGGTTAAGCATCTGACTCAATTTCAGCTCAGGTCATGATCTCATACTCGTGAGATTGAGCCCCGTGTGGGACTCTGCACTGAGCATGGAGCCTGCTTGGGATTCTCTCTTTCTCCCTTTCTCTTTCTTCCCCTCCCCCACTCACTCTCTCTCAAAAGAAACATGTAAAAAAAAAATACAATTTCAGAAAAAAAAAAGGGTAGTCATAAATCTAATCACCACTGCCCATAAGCTCCCTCTCAGGCAACAAAACACAGGTCTGTGGTACTAGTTCTCAACTATGTATTCTTATAGATAATTGGTTCTGGGGATTGTGGTCACCCTTGCTCTTCATCTACCACCCTCCCAGATGAAAAATCAAAATGGCCACTCCCAATAGCAATTTACTTCCTTGGGGAGCACAACTATGGCAGTCATGCAGTTCGTGCGCTGTACAAAGGTGCTCAGTTGAGAGGGCAACAGGGGGACTGAAATCCAGTTTACACTTGGCTCTCTGACACACATGTCCTGGGATGGAGTTATATCTGTTAAGAGAAAGGACTTTTTCCTTTGCACAAAGGTGTTTAGCCCTGTGCCCACAGGGTTGAGTATGCCCCAAAAGGGTGCCTTTTTCTAACTTACACAGATACCACGTGGGTTAGCAGCAGCACTGTGGGAGATTAATGCCAGACGGTGATATGTGTAGTAGGGGAAGGACTTCCACCCTGGAAGGACATTTTCTGTCTTTTTCCCATAGACCCTGACTCCCTTATCTGATTCCCTCCAAATGCATTAGGTTTTTCATAATTTATCTACTTGCCTTATCCCCGCCTTGTACAGCTTCTGCCAAGAGTATAGGAGCCAAATACAAATTCCAAGGAGTCTTTTGTCTTCCTGCTGCTTTTCAGAGTTTATGGTATGAGGTTGTATTGCTTCCTCTGTTTGAATGCTGCTGGTGTTGTTTTGTTGATTCTTCCTCCCTCATTTCTCATTCATGTTTTTAGTTTCTAAAATTGAGTAGTTTTATGATCTGGCTGCATACTAACATGCTACTTCCAGTCTCTCCTTGATTTAGATGTGGTCTCTCTGTGCTGCCATAACTGTGCTCTTACACTTTTATATGCCATCTATTTAATATGCATGTTCATGAAGGGCTACAAGCATGTCTGAACCTACTCTTTAGAGTTCTGGTGAAAAGTTAAATTTATTCAGGTGTTCTAGAAATGTTATTTGGTGTCCATAAGGCACTGCAAGTTTATCACATATTGCGGATGACATCAAGATGATCCCACACTCTGATTTTTAAAATTGAAATACGACTTCTTCAGACTTAAATAAAATGGAAGGAAATCTGGAAAACACTATGTTTCTTAAAATGATAGCTCTGGAAATGTAGTTGAATTTGATATTCAGTCAGGAGTTTCCAACAGACGTTGCTAGTACAATAAACTTACACAGTGAATCTGCCATTCTGATAGAGGAAGCTTTAAATCAGATTTAAATCTTGTCATGCCTGGATAAATGTGCTAATATTTTCAGTCAGTCTCTCGTACAGCTGTTAAAACATTTTAGCTCTGTAGGTCAAATGGGACTTCTAAAATTCATATGAGTTCTGTGTTCTAATTCTCACTATATTTTGCTTCTCTAGTTAGAAAACAGACATTGCACCTGTTGGGATGAGCACTGGGTGTTGTATGGAAACCAATTTGACAATAAATTTCATATATTTAAAAAAAAAAAAGAAAACAGACATTGGCTTCTGTAGAGGTGTACATCAAGGATTACTGATCCCATCATATCTTTCAGTACAATAAATTTTGAGTTTCATCTAAATACAAAGTTGGTACATATGTCACAGATTCTGAATGCCTTCAGCAACATGGGAAAACTAGAATTCTGCATATGTAACATATAAGCAGGAAACTAAAACTCATTCAGGAAATATACATTTGCATTCGATGTTTGATTTCAATAAAGACAGTGACAGGTTTATGGCAACTTTGCTCAGCTTATCAGACTTTTTAAAAATTCTTAAAAATACAACACTTTCCTTCCATTAGGTTTCAGCAAATATTAAATATTCCAGGGTTTTTTTTTTCTTATTTCCAGTTTCTCCAGCTATGAAGTGTCAGTCCTCAATTCTCCATGGGTTTCCAGTTTAAGGTTTTTTGTATGCTTGTTTTTATAAACAAGGTTCATTATTATCTTTTCATAAACTCTCTTAATTTATGAAGCAATTATCTTCTTTGTCATATCGCTCTCCTTAAGATGTTCTATAAGGTTAGATTTTACCTCATTCTTCTCAATTTTGCCAACCAGTGCATATATGATTTTTTATGCGAGATCCAGGCAGTACACTTCAAAGTTATGAGAAACGTGCCTGACTCTGCAATTTTTCCCCTGTGCTGAAACATCCATTTATTTGATATCAATTTGACTTGTTACTGAAGCTACTTGTCCTATCTTTCTTAGGCCCTTTCAAGACTCTAAAAATGGGCTGCATTCTTTGTGTAACAAGTTTTACTTCTCAGGTGATAGTTCCATAATAAGAATGGTCAGAAAAATGATTTTCCTTGGGTCCATGGCTCAAACTAATGGGCTGTACTATAACATTCAGTAAGGAAATAAATTGATAAAACTTAAATGTTTAATCTATTTTCTAGTTTTACTAAAGTTTGCTTAAGTAAATTTCATAGCAAAATATGTGTAGTGGTAGGTACCATATATTCTCCTCCATTCTATCTCCAGATCGATTAAATGGAAATATTCAGGAGTAATAAACTTAATATCGTGAACATGAGAACAAAAAGATATATCCAGATATATTCATTAATTCAGAAGTAAAATTTAATGATTTTCAATTTTTTTTTACTAGTACAAACTAGGTTAACAGTCCATACTTCTGAAAAATCTTACATATGCCATATTTTTAGTAAGAGCTCAAAGAAAAATGTCTAATCAGGTATAGATTACACTGTATTTTAGTCCAACCCCTAAAGTCAGCACAAATACACAACTATAGTCATGTTTATAAGGTAAAAGTTGTACAATAGTTCTGTATACTAAAATTTCATCAACAATGCAGTTTTTGAGAATCAAAACATTAGCTGGCAGATTTGCTTTTATGATTTTTAATATCTTTTTTAGTATAACAATGATACTAAGTTAAGTTCATCATTCTTTCAATATCCAGTATGCATCACTAGCTGACAAATTCATTTTAATGGCAGTAAGGTGGGAATTTAGTCCAAAGAGCAAAGATTCATTTTGATGAGTTATTTGATCATAAAACATGCAGTAGTGAACTTTCAATTCATAAACTATTTCTATCATTCAGTAAAGATTATTATTGTAGTTGGCATAATAATCATCAGAACTTTTTTCCACCTAGTTACAGCATTTCTTACCATTAGATTGGCTATGGAGTGCAAGAGGTCCAGTGGCTCTGCCAAGGATGTGGCAACCACCTCACCAACATACTCAGTCCATACATTAATGGTGGCCTGAACTAAGTTTCAACACAAAACTTAACACACTACTAGACAACATGTCTCAACAGAGCCTTTTATACCTTTCTCACTAGCTAACCAGACATGGGTCATCATTGCTTGGTTTGACTTCTCCTTCTAGCAGCAAATTCATCACAACCTTTGTCAAATAGCTGCATGTTCCTCTTTTTCCCAGTGGGGGAGTATTGTAAAAGGAAGTCATGTCATCCTACAAAGGAAAACAGTAAGCAAGTCGTTTGATTTTTTGTTTGTAAAGAGTTGACAGGTAGAATCAGTGTCAGCCTAGGGGGGAAAATAAATTCACAGAAAGATTTCCTTGTGGAAAACAGAATCTTGAGCTTTTCTTTCATTTTCCTAAGGCATCTTTTCAGCATATAAAACAAAGACAGATGTTTTCAGTATTCTCTTTGCTGATAATTTTTATTTACTTAAAGAACCTTTTTACAGATGAGCATAAAATATTAAACAGAGAGCCTGGAAGGGACTATATTAGTAGTATACACAGCACCAAGGTAGCCTGTTACGCATTCCCATCCTCCCCAGAATTTAATTTTATAGCCTTCTGGAATCTATGGCTCCTTTCTGGTAAAACAATTTTAACTGCTAACTATATAAAGGAAATTTATGTCTTCCTAGTTTTCTTTTTAGTCAAAGCTTCATAGCTGAACTGACTAGTAATTAACTAAAACGTACCACTAATTCCTCAAATAAGCCAGACTTCCTCCCTGCCCCTCGAGTACTACATTTTGCACTCTATAAATCTGTTTTGTAAGTTAAATGATAAGAGATTAGGGATATTTTGAAGAGTTGAGACAATGAAAAAACTCTATAAAAGGCTGTTTTATCCACTTACTTGTTTTTCAACTTCCTTTAGTCGACTCTCGTCTTTTTGAAATTCATGAAATGCTTCTTTCACCAGTTTGTCTAGATCTACTTTGTCTTGAAATTCTAGCTCAGGGTTTCTTTCCAGTACAATGGATACAACCATTAGTAACTAGAAGAGACAGACGTTGAAAGCCAATTATATGAACCATAAAAACAACACAGCCTGGACATGTTTTCATTCTTTAGTCAGACTAATGGATGATCCTCACATTCCATAATGTGTTCTGCACGATGACAGGTTTTTGGATCATTGTGAATGGAATCTTTCTAATCTTTTAAAAAAAATTTTTTTAATGTTTATTTATTTTTGAGAGAGAGAGAGAGAGTGACAGAGCTCTAGAGGGGAAGGGCCAGAGAGAGAGGGAGACACAGAACCTGAAGCAGGCTCCAGGCTCTGAGCTGTCAGCAGAGAGCCCAATGCGGGGCTCGAACTCAGGGACTGAGAGATCATGACTTGAGCTGAAGTGAGACGCTTAACCGAATGAGACACCCAGGCGCTCCTGGAATCTTTCTAATCTTAAAAACTAGTAGCATAAATTCTGTTTGGAAACTGCACATTTTTTTTCATTGTATATATCTTTATAGCTGAGCAGAAATGTTTTTTAGTTACTTACATGAAACTAAGAACTTTGAAAAATGATTTTCCTAATCTTGTCTGTAGTACATAGTGCCCTCTTCACCCAAAGTGCCTGAACATTCTTGCCTTTGGGCATTAATCCTTGTTGGCAAAACACTGAAACCAGTGTCCAGTGGAGCGGAGGCTGTCCTAGAAGAGGTGGTAGGCAGCAAAGCCAAAGAAGGCAGGTGAGAGTTCAGTGGAGCCTCTAATCAAATGACTTGGAGCCCAGCACCCTAAAATGAGTATAATACTGTGACATCACAGTAGTTTCTCAGGGTATGGTTATGTTTTTAAAAATACACCTAACTCTGACCTCTTTGATATGAGTACTATTTGGTCTACATGTCTTAGTTAAATGCATCATCCTATTGTTTGTCTATCTCATACATTCATCCTAAGTACTAACATTCATTTTAATTTTTTTTTCTTTTTTAGGGCACCTGGGTGGCTCAGTCGGTTAAGCATCCAACTTCAGATCAGGTCATGATATATGGTTTGTAGGTTCAAGCCCCACGTCGGGTTCTGTGCTGACAGCTGAGAGCCTGGAGCCTGCTTCGGATTCTGTGTCTCCCTCTCTCTCTGCCCCTCTCCAACTTCCACTGTCTCTTTCTCTCAAACTTTCCCTGTCTCTCTTACTTACAGAGTGTAAGTGGGAGAGGGGCAGAGAGAGGGGGAGATGCAGAATTTGAAGTAGGCTCCAGGCTCTAAGCTGTCAGCACAGAGCCTGATGCAGGGCTGAAACTCACCGATCATGAGATCATGACCTGAGCCAAAGTCAGACGCTTAACTGACTGAGCCACTCAGGTGCCCCACTGACATTTTTTTTAGATGACAAACCATTATACACAAAGACTGTGTCTGAGTACACAATGCTTGGTAAAGACTTTCTGATCTTTATTATGCCTCCTACTTTGCATATGGAACAGGAAAAAAGACCTCATAATTCCAAATTTGGGATTCTTCCTGACTGTACTTCAACTAAATGCTTCCAAAACAGAACCTGAAAGAACCAAAGGCAACACTTTCAGAAAAATTCAGGTGTCAAAATGTGGAAAATCCTGGGGCAGGGATTTAGCCAGGAGAATATGAAGTGTTGCTCTAGTTCTGAAGAAAAATTTCTTCTGCAAAGGGACCCTCATTTTGGTCAACAAGAAGGACCTCCATGTCCATTGTAGGTCCCAGATGCTGGGCACTAAACACTGAAAGGCTAACAGCACAAGGAAGGCATTCACCTTTCCAATAACCCCATCTCTTTCTGACCCCAGTCTGCCTGACTTCCCACATGCTGCTGATACTGTTTCTGAATCCTGGCACATCTGAGATAGGATTGAATCTCACTCCACTCTGGCTGTAGGTCCAGACACGCTGCATTTCAGGTGCCACAACCAGTTTGGCATTTACTGAGATCTTCTGTATCACTAAGACATGTTACCTACCCACAAGAGACACAAAGTCTACCCAGAAAAAGACACAAAGTGAAGATGGACTATGTATTAAATCCATTCATTATGGGAATTCTCTATGTATTCAGCATAATGTTTTCAAATGGCAAAAGAGCACATGTATACACGTGCATGGATGTGTGTGTGTATTTGAGCATTTAACTTTATATAAAATAATGATACAGTACAAAATTACATGTATTCTCTGTTCACAGAGGATGTTTGGAAAGATGTCCCTCAAAATATCAACATCAGTGATCTATTGCTACTGGGTGTGGGGAATTTTTTTCTTTTCTGTAATTTTCTGAATTAAAACTTTATATAATAGTCATGTGCCATTTCTCTAAACAGAAAAAAAAAAACCCTGAAATTAAAGCAAACAGGATAAGGTTGCTTCCTCTGTTTTTTAGTGGCATTCATGCACTTGCCATTGAAGGGCACTGAATTGTTCACGTACTCTGACTTGAGTCAAGGATGGCTATATCCTCCAGGACTCAACTAGAGGAGATCGGGATAGGTAAGGAGTGGAATTCCTAGTCTCTTGGGCAGTTTCTTTTATGTTAGTTTTCAGGGAACAGATAGAAAGCATTTCTTCAGCAATCTACATTTCTAAATACAAACCTCCACAACAATCTGTCTGTACTTTGGCTGGTCAATATTCCCCAACATATCTTCAACAAGGAGAGAGAAATTCATCTCATACATGGTCATATCTGACAGGGTTGGTTGCTGAAAAACAATAACTCAATATTAACATGCATTCTTACACTGGTTTCCAGCTAACAGAGGAATTTCATTTTCTCTTTTTTTAAATTTTTGTTAATGTTTTTATTTATTTTTGAGACAGAGAGAGACAGAACATGAGCAGGGGAGGGGCAGAGAGAGAGGGAGACACAGAATCTGAAGCAGGCTCCAGGCTCTGAGCTGTTAGCACAGAGCCCGATGTGGGGCTTGAACTCACAGACTGTGAGATCATGACCGGAGCTGAAGTCAGACGCTTAACTGACTGAGCCACCCAGGCGCCCCTTTTTAAAAAAAAAATTTTTAATGGTTTTATTTATTTTTGACACAGAGAGAAACAGAGCATGAGCAGGGGAGGGGCAGAGAGAGAGGGAGACACAGAATCTGAAGCAAGGAATTTCATTTTCTAATCAACAATCTTTTTGAGTTTCTATAAAACCTTAGCATTTTCAGCTACATGACTGCATTTTATATATGTCAAACTACTGAAGCCAATCAGCTGACTATTGTGATAAATTAAACCTCCTGTTTTTAGTGGTTATCTTCACTATACAAGTGTTAAGAGAGAGGGGCTATCTTGGAAATCCACTTCAATACACAAAAGGAACAGCCAAAAATTGAGACAACAAATAGAGTACATATTGCTTTCAGAATTAACACAAGAAGTTATGCTTGCTGTCACACTTTACCATGTAAGTCACTTGCTACTGATTTACATCATTTCTGTGGCAGATCCTTTCTGAGCTGGCAGCATAGAAATGCATACAAATAAGCAAAAACAACATTACATGTAGAAATGGCAAGAAAACAGAAAAAAAGCAAAACTAAAAGAATTTACTCTCTATATTTCATTTAAAATGAGAGTATTGCATAGTCTTCCACTCACTTTTTACAAACCAAATGAAAGCAGCAAATAAACTCAAATCCAAATCCAAATTTGGGCATGGCGGATAACTCTCAAAGGATTGAAGAGAAGGCTCTGAATGTTAGGTTTGTATGTTGGAAAGCAGATGTAGTCACCAGACTTATTACGAGAGATGCAGAAATGATGAGTCATACTTATTTGCTTCTACCTTGATGATTTACAGTGAACTTAATCGTAGCCTCAGAACAATGTGTATCTACTTACTACTCCAAATGGGACCTAGCAGGAAAGTTCCCTTGAAATCAAATAACAGCAAAGTTGTTTGGCCTGGTATAATAATGCACCAGTCCTGTAATTCATTATGGTCCATCTACTGTATTCTGTATTCAATATAATCTAACATATTATTAATGTTTACAGGTAGTACCTAATTTGGGGAAAGTGAAGCCCATTTGTTGAACACAGTATTTATAATTGTTTATATGTCTAGCAATGGGATTAGTAGGGCTACAGACAGGAAAATCCTGTCATGGTTTTATATCAATTTCCTTTTAATATATCTCATTTGAAAAGTCACCTAGCTATTGTGCAACTATGATAAATCTAGAGAAGAAACATCAAACTTGCTTTATTTCCCACTCTCTGGAAGAACTTAGGGTAGGCAGTATAGCAGAAAAGTTAAGACAAAAGGCTTAGAAGTCAGGGGATAGGGCAGGGGATAGGTGTCACACTCTGGGTCAGCTACTCCTAGATGTATGACCTTGGGAAAATCACTTTGCTGGGCCTCATTTTCCTCATCTGTCAAGTGGGAATAATAAAGTACCTACACCAAAAGATTGTTGTGAGGATTTTAAAGGAGCACCTAAGAAAGTGTGTGCGTGTGTGTGTGTGTGTGTGTGTGTATATATATATATATATATATATATATATATATATATATATAATATAAAAATACTTGACACGCACCTGCTGTTATTGATGTTAGGAAAGAGAGGAGACAAAATATAAGTGGCCTGGGCAATCAGACAATTAAATGAAAATCTGGTAGGTATTAGTGGGGGCTGGGAAAGCAGCTAACAAAAAGGTTGCCATAGTCCACTGTATGTAGACACAAAGCCTAACAGAAGAAGCAGAGCATGAATAATGGAAGCCTGTTCCCTGCTCATAGGAGACAGTACTGCTCCACCCAATGATCACAGAGCATCTGGGAAAGGAACAGGGCACCTATACTGGCAACCAAATACAACCACTCAGTAGTTTGTTAATAGTATAAAAAATACTTTTTAACAGGTTTTATTCATGAAAAAAAATAAGTCATAGATTCATAGTTCAAAATTTGAACAGTTAAAAAAGGTTTTCAGTGAAAAGCCCACCCTGTGTCCTGTAACCACAGTTCCCTTTCCCTAAGGCAAAGAAAAGAATGTTACCAATTTCTTGTGGGTCCTTCCAGAAACACTCTGTGTATGTATGTATGTGTGTGTGTTTGTGTGTGTATAAACAAAATGAGTGTGGGTATGTGTATTTAAGAATACTATATTTGTATAAAGACCTTCATCAAAAATAATTTGGTTGATGTTTCAACACAAAGAACAAATACAGTACTCCATTTCCAAAAAGCCTAATTATTCATGTTTGTGTATAAGCAGAATGAGTTAGATGTCAGTATTCAACAAAATAACTAAATCAAAGAAGCAGGCCAGTTCATATAACTTGGGAAACCATTTGAAGGAGGGGGCACTAATTCATTTGGACCAAAGGTAAATTATATCTTGAGTATATTAAATGATTATCTCCTGACCTAATGAGTTATTACACTTTTCACATTCACTGAAATTCATAGTCCTTTCCTTATGCATAGCATTACTAAGTCACCTTGCTTCTTAGTTCTGATTTGGTTCTGTATTCTGAATGTATGTTTTACCAATTGTGAGGTCCCCTAGCACTAGCCCACTATCACCTGGTGGTAAAGAAGTACCACCATTCATAGCAATGCCAACATAAGAAACCCTAAGTTCACTAATAAATAAGGGAAAGACAGTTGCTTGGCAAAACGTTTGGGCACATGGTTCCTTTCAACACAGAGCTTCCCTGAAACATCTGAAATATAATAACACAAAATTGTTTTGATTAAATACAAACTTTAAGCAAAATATCCATTTAGTAAAGCAAGGCTTTTGTATAGAGGGGCACTAAAATTAAAGTAACTCAGACTGGGAAAATATATTTCCAATCCAATTGATTAGGTATCTTACTTTCTAGTATTTCCTCCCTTCAGGTATCTGGATACCCTTCCTTTAAACACTCTTAAAAACCGGGATAAGCAGAAAGGTTATTTGCAATGCAGAGGGGGAAAGAATTCCCTATGCCCTTAGGTCCCTTTAAATGATACAAATATAATGGGGCTGTACCTGTGGCAAATGCTTCCCAGCTACAATGATACCATTGGGAGTTCGCTCCAGGATCTGCCATACTCGGTCATAGAACCCAGCGGGAGTTCTATTCAAAGACCCATCAATCTGACGCCTGTTCAGCCAACATCTGTAGACCAAAAGAAAATGCCTCAGAGTTGAAAAACAAGCTTGTTCTGGTAGAGAGCAGGGTTTTCAATATGGATTAATTGTTCCAATAGGGTAAGCAATAAAAGCCAAAATCCATCAATGATGCATATCTACCATGTGTTACAGAGGTTACTAAATATTTCATAGTGAAAACAGAGCTTGCAGGATAGGAGAAAATCCCCAAGATTTTAAAAAATTTAATAGGCAAAATGATATTCTCTAGTAAGTTATAAGGTTGCTCACTATGTGATCAAATAACTTCCTAATATGCAAAGAAGCTCCATTTAAAAACACAGAAACAGCCAATTTTGAAATAACTTCATGTGGTCCTTATATGCAATAAAATATAAACTTCATGAAAGCATGGACATCATATGGCTTGATCACTCCTATATACCCCTCCCAGAAAGATGATTAATAAACATTTGATAAGTAATGAAGACTCAAAAAAGCATTATGTATCTAACGAAATATATCTTGTTTTAAACTTTAAACTTTACATTCATTTTCTATTTAAATATGGCCAAAGTACCAGTGCTGAAAAATCAGCTACAAAATCTTACATGTCACAGTAATCACACCATAGTGATAAGCCAAAATTCTAGATCTCTTATTTCCATGGATTAAGTATTACATCTTTAAGATATAATACTCACAAATTGCTAAAGATGCAGAACTTGCATAATTTGAAAAGAACATACAAATGACATAGTAGCATATTGTTCCAAAAGGTGAAGCTAGGAACAGATATATACTTTTTATACTTGGTATTAAAACAAGCATCAAATGAAATATACCATCAGCCACAAGGTAAGTATGTGACCAACAATATTTCTAGGTAGGAAAATGACTATGCAGGAGACAGTATACTGAAAAAGATTATTTTGGTTCTGATGGAAGAGGACCAATAAAAATTTAAAACTGCATAAATGAGTGAGGCATCTTTTTTGGATGCACAGATTTTTTTTTGGCAGGCCGAGACTTGTGTGGCTCGGTTCAGTGCTATGCCAAAGAGAAAAAGCCCAGAGGTGTAGGGGTTCCTTGGTGATGTTTTACTTTGGATAACGGGTGTGCAAACTGAATACCCAGTACTCTGCATTTGATTTTTTTTTCCTATCCCCTTTGTATGGCAACCAGAAAAAATGGTATTTTCAGAGTTCTATACAGTCACGATTAATATTATGAAAAGGAGATGTTTGCTTAGAACAACAAAATAGAAGTGTGTGAATACTCATAATGGAGATGAAGAATTATTTTTGAGGACCTCTCTTTTGTTTTTATTTTTTGGCTTTTTACTTTGAAAAATTTTAGACTTACAGAAAAGTCAAAAAGTAATTCACAAAGTTCCTGTATACTCAGCTTCCCCTAGTCTGTTATAGTACATAACAACTATCAGAACCAGGAAATGAACATTGACACAATACTATTAGTTACAGATCTTATTCAAATTATGCCATTTTACCACTAAAGTCCTTGTTTTGGTCATGGGTCCAATCCAGGACCCCACACTGCATTTGATTTCCAAGTCCCCTTAGGTTCTTCCAATCTGTGACAGTTCATCAATTTTCTTTCATCTTTCATGAATTTAACATTTTAGAAATGTCAGTTACTTTGTTGAATATTCCTCACTTTGGGTTTATCTGATGTTTTCTCATGATTAGAATTAGATTATGCATTTTTGGCAAGAATACCTGGAAGTAGTTGTGCCTTTTCAGTACATCATTGTCAGGGAATACATGATACTGATGTGTCTTATTCCTGGGATGCTATCCTTGATCATTTGACTAAGGTAGAGTCAACTGGGTTTCTTCATTATAAAGTTAATATTTTTCTTTTGCAATTAAAAAGTATCTTGAGTGGAAATACTTTTAAATTATACAAATTTTTCATTTCTCATCCTACTTCCACCCACTAAATTTGAGCATCCATTGATGGTTCTTGCTTGCAACAATTACTACTATTGTATTTGTCTAATGATGAGTTTCTATTTTCATCATTCCATCTACACTTATTAATTGGAATTCTACTATCAAGAAGAATCCCTTCTATCCCATTTATCTATTTATATCAGCATGGACTCTTGGACATTTATCCTATGGGTTCTTATTCAATACTATTATTATTTCTTTTCTTGCTCAAATTATCCTAGCTTTGGCCACTGAGCCTCCTCCAGTATGTCTCCAGTATCCTTCTAACACATTTCTATAATTTTTTGGAGCATTATCTTACTTCTGGTACCATAAGATGCTCTAGGCTCATCCTGTATTTTTCTTAACCCAGCCCTGGAATCAAACATTTTTTCCATGGAATGTTGGTTCCTCTTAAAAAATATTATTTGGAAATCAGTATCTGGGCACTAGGTTTGCTCACTGTTGTGGGAGTTTCACTGCTTCTGGGTCCTCTCAGTGGACAGAGCCAAAAAAGATACGGACGTATACTCACATATACACACATATCCACGTTTATTTCTGTAGCTGTCCATCTGTGTGAAAACCATGAATTCATACTGACATTTTCAATTTCAATCCACCACTACAGGGTATATTCTAATCCTTCCCCTTCACTCATTTCTAACTACATTCTCTGACAGAGAGAAATCCGGCTCTCATTACCCAAAATATATTTACACAATATATACAGCAATTTCAAAATTACCAATCCCTACCTCTGTGAGGAAAAAAAAAAACCTTATTAACTAATAAGTACAGTATTTGTGTATAGCTCTTTTTTTTTTCCTTTAGCTTTATAGTATCTAGAAATGTTTTCCAAAGGTACTTGGGTTAATTCTTTTCTTCTCCCCTCCCTTCAGGGTGGAAATATTATTCATTTGTAATACAGTTAGGTTCATTTGTTACTATTCGTATTGTTTTATTTTTTTTCCACATTTGGATTAATTTTAATTATTTACATTTTAGGCATATAAAATATTACTAAAGTTTAAGAATCAGAGCTACTTAAAAAAGGCATATTCAGGGAATTACTACTCTCTCATTCAGCCCTATTACCCTGTACCCAGCTGTCCTTTCTTTCCACCCTGTTCCCACCCAACTCCCTGAAGGTAACCAGGGAGGTAATCAATCTCCTTAGTATCTGATTTAACCTTTCTGTATTTCTTCCGTACAAATGAGGAGATAATCTCCTCCTTTCTTACATGAAGAGTAGCATACTACAGATGATCTTTGCATTTTGTTGTTTTCATGTAACAATATAGCCTAGAAATGATTCCGTATCAGTTCAGAGACAACTCTCCTTGTTTTCACAGCTGCCTCATACCCTACTGTGTGCATGCGCCACAGCTTATTCAAATAATCTCCCATGTATGGGCATTTCGGTAATGGGTGTTCCAAAATTTATAATTATAAACAATGATGCAATGAATAATATTGCATACATATGTATTTTCATATGGTTGGAAGCACATTTTCCGAATAGATTCCTGAAAGTCAAAGGGTAAATATACATGTAGACTTGTTTTAGATGTTGCCAAATTCCCATACAGAAGGGCTGTACCCACCAGCTATGTATGAGAGTGTCTCTTTTCCTACAGCCTCAGCAAATGTCTGTCATGCTGTTTAACTTTTGCCAGTCTGATAGATGAGAAATGGTATCCAATAGATGTTTTAATTTACATTTCTTCAATTATGACTTAGTTCAAACATCTTTTCAAATATCTAAGGTCCATTTTTTTTTTTTTATGTTTTAAAGGAATTGATTAATTGTATTTTTTTCCTGTTTATCTCTTGGGTTATTGGTTCTTTGTCCCACAGTTTTTAAGAATTCTTGGACATTAGCTCTTTATAGTCTATGTTTTGTTCCAGTTTCTCAGCTGTCTTCTGAAACTGTCTATTTTCTACCATGCAAAATGATGTTTTAAATTTTTATATAGTCTTATTAATCTTTTAATGCCCCTAGATTTGAGCCAGAGTTAGAAAGCCTTTCCCATATTGAGGTTAAAGCAGAATTTACCCATGTCTTCTTTTAGAACTGGTATGGTTTCATTTTTTACATTCAGATATCAGATCTATTTAGAGTTTATTCTTGTGTATAGTATAAAGTATGGATTTGATTTTATCTTTTCCTAAATGGCTATCCAGTTGTCCCATCACTATTTATTTAAAAAGTCCATCCTTGACCCAGTAATATGAGACATCACCTTTATCACCTGTTAAATTTCCATATGTGTTTAGGTCTATTTCTGGACTTTCCATTCTGTTCAGCTGGCCTCTTTATGCGTTCAGGTGCCAGCTTCACACTGTTTTTATCACAGAGGCTCTATGGTATGTTTCCCTGTTAGGGCAAGTCCTCTGGTTATTCTTGCATGTTTGTTTCTCCATATGAAGTTTAGTATTAACTAGTCTAACTCCATAAACTGTTTGTTGGAATTTTTTTTGGAATTGCATTACATTTATAACTGGTATCTTTTTAATGTTGAGTGTGCCTCTCTAAGAACAAAGATGTCTCTCCATTTGCTCAAATCTGCTTTTATGGAAGACTTGTTTTCTAGGCATATAACTATACCACCTTAGAAAATATCAGGCACACAAATAGTGCTAATAAATGCTTGCCTAAATAATTATATTAAACTTCTTTCTGTAATAAAATGTTCATCAATTCAATACATTGCATAAGTACTTGTTTTGCTCTTATTCTAAGCTTAGTACAAGTTAAGTCTATCAAATGGTTTAGCCCATTTGAAGAAGTTTATAGTCTATTTAGAGAGACAGAGTCCCAGGCAACTTATTTAAATAATGTTACCAAACGCAAATCTTCATGCCAAAATGTTGGGAGGAGATGGTGAGTGCTACAAAGGTTCAGAAAGGGAACTGAGCAAAGTGGTATGGAGCATTACAGTTTGCACAAAATAATAATAATTAAGAAACACTGATAAACTATACCTGAAAAAAATACAAAATTAAAATCAACAGAAAATCACAACTGAAGATAGACATTTTAATTAGCATCTCTATGTACACTGTCTACCTAGTAAGGTGACCTCTGATACTCTGTTGCATTTTATTTCTTATTACTATCTTATTAATTTTGTGTATATATCCAAGTATGATGTTACTGTAAATCCAGAATGTTCTATGGGTAATAAAAGGTTCTCATTACCCTCCATTCTGTTGAGGCTGAAGAATAGCCAACAGAAGCTGTTTAACTTCACTAGGTGACAGCTGATACAAGTCTCTGGCTGGCTTGTCTCCACCACGGATCTGTAGTTCATACTCCATAGCATGGATGATCCACCTGAACAAAAGAGGAGAAGCATGAATCAATAACTCTTGAAGTAAAATCATCTCATGCTTCTCATGGCAATGCTCCTGTTAACAGCACTGACCCATTCAAAGGGGAATGAAGAAAAGGCCATCTGAATTTTCTAAACTGCTGATATAATTACTTCCATCAAGATTATGTGACATGATCAGATTCCTAAAAAAGAGGCCTGCTCTTACATATGTGGTTAGGTAGTAAACATGAAAATAGGTAAGTACTTAAAGCATACTGTATACAATAGCTGCTACACTATTATTTTCATTATACTAGATCTATGCAAAAAACAAATAGGATAAAAACAATTCATTTTAAGAAATGGGCTGAGATATGCTATTATAGAAATGTTTCTTTCCCAGGAAGGACACTTTCACCTATTTCCTTTATTTTGCAGTCAATCCCTTGTGATTGGA
Source organism: Acinonyx jubatus (assembly GCF_027475565.1). Classification (NCBI taxonomy): domain Eukaryota; kingdom Metazoa; phylum Chordata; class Mammalia; order Carnivora; family Felidae; genus Acinonyx; species Acinonyx jubatus. The sequence continues at coordinate 35,552,685 of NC_069396.1, forward strand.
GGGCACAGAGAAGAACCTGACTTTGAAATACATGGACGCAGTTAGTTATAACTCAATCATACTAATATATTAGAGAACACACTTTATTTAACAAATATATTTCAGAAAGTCTTCTTTATAGATATTTAAATATAGATATTTAAATGCTGTTCATGTACCTATTCTTAAAGAATGTATCCTTTAATAGATATTTAAATGTTGTTCATAAAAAATATATATATTTTTTTTATTGCAGAAGCTTTAATGTAATTACTTAGACAAGCATTCATGGAGTACTATTTGTGTGCCTTGTATTTTCCAAGGTCTAATATTTAATTATTTTATATGTAAGTTATTTTACTTTTTAATTCCAGATGCTTTTAATAAGTACTTATACAGTTTCATCTCATTTCTTTCATTTACTGTATTGTGAGAAAAGAACTCAGATAAACTAGTTATGCAAACCAAAGAAAATCATGGAATAATACTGTGCCTTAGGGAACCAGAACTCTACACACCATTAGGAAGAGCTAGGGAATTAGTTTTACACAGCAGATTCCTATGCTTTATCCTTAAATCCTTCGGCGAACACTTAATAACAAACAGAGACAGTGCAACTCAGCAGCTAGAAAGAATGTGCCTTCATTTGCCCATGCTACTTTGTCTCCCAAAGGGGGACTGTGTAGCCAACCCACTGGGAGAAACGTCTAGTTACAGCAGTAAAGATTTAAAGTGGCTAACTTATTGCACTCAAATATGTCATTATCTTTCCCCTGATACACTTCTCTGAAAGACAACCCACAAGGCTATTGCAGGTACAGAGATGAAAAAGTTGGGTGGAAATAATCAAAAGATAAAAGTCCTTCTTTCTGCCAAGGCTGCTTTGCAAAACAACAGTGATGCATCCTCATGGGATACCTTTAATGTCTCTCAGAAGGAAAAAACAGGAAAAACGTGAAGCCCTCCCAGTTGATATCAGCCAGGCATATATCCCTGCCTGTTGGGCCAGGCCACAAGGATCCCTGCTCTGTGACTGCTCCAATCTCACTGCCTTCTGCTGAAGCAACTCTCAGCTCTTTTCTCTACCCTCTGCCATATTCTTTGTTGGTGCCATTTTTGGAAGTTAGGAATTTAACTAGACTACCAGTTAATTGCATAGTATGTGTTGAAGACCACTGAGATGCATAAGAGATACACAAGGATGGAACATAATAATTTAAAATATATATTATTATTACTATTACTATTGATAGTACATAATAAATATTTAGTAGTTGCTCATTGGTAAGAACAATAAAGATGACAAAGCATTTGCAAACAATAAACAAAACAACAGAATGTGTGACAGAATTAAGATGTATGATTTATATTTCTCTAATCAGTTCAAAGAAAAGCTGGACTAAAGCTATGTTATTGCGAAAGACTAGAATGTCTTCGATTGTTCATTATTATGAACTGTATTAGTAAAAATGTTATATCAGGATAAAAGCCACAAGGATATAGTTACTTTGGATGCTTTGATGTTAAAGTTGTTTATGAAATTACCCATTAAAGCAACATTTCAGTGATAATAACTGCTCCATGGACCTCTCTTTAAATAAAAATTATGTTTTTAATTTTATAGGTTATAATTATCCTCTATCATTTTGTTTATTTAACATTTACATTTGAGGCAACTTAGTATAAAAGAAAGAAAATCAAATTAAAAATCTAAAGACCTGACTTTTAGTCAATGGCATGAAAAGAAAGTGGGGTTTGGACATCTTGTTCTAGATTAAAAGTGATTTAAGAGACAACTAATGCCATGTGTGTGCCTTGTTTGGGATCCTGATTTTTTTTTTTGAAGTTATTATGGGGACAACTAGAGAAATCTGAATAAGAACTGGATATTAGGTGATATTAAGGAATTACTGCTAATTTTGTTAGGTGTGATAATGGTATTGTGATTACTGAGAAAATGTTCTTTTTAAGAGACATATACTTATTAAAATATTAAGGAGTAAAAACAAAAATGTCTGGGATTTGCTTTATAAACTACAGCCCCCGCCTCCCCCCAAAAAGATGAAGCAAATACAGCAAATGTAAATTGCTAACAACTGCCTATGTCCATTTTAAATAAAGGGCATATGGGACTTTACCAAATTATTCTATTTATTAAACATTTAAAAATTTTTATAATGAAAAGCAAAAACAATAAAGACAGGATTAAATACCAGTTCTGTCACTTACCAGCTGTGCCCCACTAACAAATTATTTTTCAAATGGGAACATTATTATTACTTGTTCAGCTAATTTTATGGAATTATTTTGAGAAAAAAATGAGATAATGTATGTTAAAAACCTTTTGAAATTAGAGTCATAAAAAATGTTAGCAAACTCCTTTTATCTGACTCCTGAGAGGCTCAGGTTGGAGAAAGGTGATAAAACTTTTAAATTCAAGTCTTAGAATTACTTAAGCAAGAGCCATATCCACTTAACTTCAGGAGGTGCCCTCTTCTCCTGAATGTGAGACAGGAAACCATCAAAACCCTAGAGGAGAAAGCAGGAAAAAACCTCTCTGACCTCAGCCGCAGCAATTTCTTACTTGACACATCCCCAAAGGCAAGGAAATTAAAAGCAAAAATGAACTACTGGGACCTCATGAAGGTAAAAAGCTTCTGCACTCCAAAGGAAACAATCAACAAAACTAAAAGCAACCAACGGAATGGGAAAAGATATTTGCAAATGACATATCAGACAAAGGGCTAGTATCCAAAATCTATAAAGAGCTCACCAAACTCCACACCCGAAAAACAAATAACCCAGTGAAGAAATGGGCAGAAGACATGAACAGACACTTCTCTAAAGTGGCCAACAGGCACGTGAAAAGACGCTCAACGTCGTTCCTCATCAGGGAAATACAAATCAAAATCACACTCAGATACCACCTCACACCAGTCAGAGTGGCTAAAATGAACAAATCAGGAGACTATAGGTGCTGGCGAGGATGTGGAGAAACGGGAACCCTCTTGCACTGTTGGTGGGAATGCAAACTGGTGCAGCCGCTCTGGAAAACAGTGTGGTGGTTCCTCAAAACATTAAAACTAGATCTACCCTATGACCCAGCAATAGCACTGCTAGGAATTTACCCAAGGGATACAGGAGTGCTGATGCATAGGGGCACTTGTACCCCAGTGTTTATAGCAGCATTTTCAACAATTGCCAAATTCTGGAAAGAGCCTAAATGTCCATCAACTGATGAATGGATAAAGAAATTGTGGTTTATATACACAATGGAATACTATGTGGCAATGAGAAAGAATGAAATCTGGCCTTTTGTAGCAACGTGGATGGAACTGGAGAGTGTTATGCTAAGTGAAATAAGTCATACAGAGAAATACAGATACCATATGTTTTCACTCTTATGTGGATCCTGAGAAACTTAACAGAAGACTATGGGGAGGGAAAGGAAAAAGAAAAAGTTGAGAGAGGGAGGGAGCCAAAACATAAGAGACTCTTACAAACTGAGAACAAACTGAGGGTTGATGGGGGATGGAAGGGAGGGGGGGATAGGTGATGCGTATTGAGGAGGGCACCTGTTGGGATGAGCACTGGGTGTTGTATGGAAACCAATTTGACGATAAATTTCATATTAAAAAAATAAATAAATAAAAAATAAATACAATTGTTAAAAAAAAATGAAACCAAAAAACGGAGGTGTCCTCTTCTAAAATAAGTAACTTAATTTTTAAATGCTACCATTCTAAAGTCCTCCAAAACTTGAGTTATTAAAACTGAACATTACTTATCACATTTACCTTTTAAAATATTTAGTACCAGAAACAAAGATAGTTGGAGATATAAAAATTTCCCTCAGGCTTCTTCCTTCTGTTTACAAAATCTCAGCAGTTCTGTGAGCCAAATTATAGAAAACATTGCACTCAACAGTCACCAAAGAAACAAAGTGACTGTCTTTCATTCATTCCAGCACAAATGAATATAATTTATCTGTCAGATTATTAAAATACATTTATTCATTCAAAAATATTGTCCAAACTAATCTTTTTAGCTTGGAATTATTCAAAGGACTAAAACATAGCAAAAGTCTTAGACATAAACTACTATACAGCAGTCAGAGACAGAGAAAGTAAATTACCAAGTGAATAACACAGTGCAAAAATTCAAAGACATTTAATCCATTTTTAGAACTACTAATACAAAAGGGCATCAATTCCTTTGCATGAGAATGTCTCACTTCTTACCCTCATTCCCACTAACAAAGTCATCAAATCTGATGTGACAATTCCAATGTAAAATCACTTAACGCAAGATGGGGAAAGCAAGCAAGCAAGCAAGCAAGCAAATGTGGAAGTTCAAAAAAATGAAGGTTGTCCTTGGACCACATCCGTATAAATTCAGTCTGTCTAAAGAACAAGGGACATGCTTTACTTGCCAATAAGCAAATGAGAAAGTGGCAGATACACACGACTGACCAGATCAACCTTCATATGTATCAAGGTTTGATTTGAGAATAATGAATTCTTCAGCGCTGCTGGAAAACTATGAAAAGGTGGAATAGTATTCCTATATAGTCCTAGGGATAACCTTATCCTTCTAAAAACTCTTGTTGTGAGGTTAGTAAGCATATTGTATATGTGTTTGTATTTTTCTTTCCAACATGCCCCAATCAAGGAGTGAAATATACAATGAAGTATATGGAAATCTGACATCATTGGTAAACCAGGACAGCTGACATTTTTTGAACACATGCCATAAAGAATATAACTAATTCATAGCCAGAAACAATTTTAAAAATAATCATTTTAAGCCTATTTGAAGATACTCAGTGTTTGCCAAGTTTGCTGTTAAACAAGTGAATGAATAACTCTCTGCAAGCATTTACTAAGCCATATAAGAGGAGATAGGGAAATTGCAGGAAGGGACTTTTCTGTTTGATTCATATTAATACAGAGAGAGTGATGATTTCATAAGGCAAACTGAGCTTCCTATAGAAGCTGGAGAACAATGACTCACTCACTCTACCCCTGAAATAATCAGAATAGAGGTAGGGGAGCTCCATCATCTCACTTCCTCACCTCATATCAAATGTCAAAAACAAAGACCACTGAATGAGTATCAAGCCATGCTAATGAACTCAGAGCTCTAATTACCTCCTCTTTCCTTTACTGCACAAGCAATGTTACAGTCTAGTACCTATGACCTCAACGGCCTTCTCTAAGCACCACATGTATGATCTACAAACTCAGTTGTGGGCATCAGAAGACAAGACATGCCTAAATCATAATTACTTACAGAGGATGTCCTGGCAGTATGAAAAGCAGAGATGAAAAAGGCTTGATAACATATATCCTCAGGGGTTATCTCCCACTAAAGCCTGACTGACAGACCTAGAGCAGAAAGCAGTTGATTGGAGGTCTTTACAGTAATGGGCCTGTCAGGAACTTGATCTATTTCAACATGAAAGCTGGAGCACAAATCAATAATGAGACAGCAAATCAAATCATTATCAGACTAGAATACCGTTCCTGTGAGCAGGTTAATTTTGTTCACAGGAGTGCCTATCGCAGTAATGTTGAGAAATCGCACTGGCAGGATTAACCTTGGAAAAAAGAGAAAAGAAATACCGGTTTAAAGCAACTGAGGCAGTGGGTGATGTAAATAAATAAATTAAAAAAAAAAACCCAAAACCTCAGAGAGAAAGGTTAAAACAGAGAGATAAAAGTATACATAGGGCTGAGGAGTTCCAGGTATGTGTGCTGTGACTAAGACAAATGTCCTTATATCTTATGTCCATTCAGCCTAGTGAGTGTTGGCATCTTGGGAAGAATATGGTGTTAAAAGCTAACTGAACTATCAATCTCTTTATTCATAATCAATAAGAGAAACAATAGTAAAAATTTTTATGTGAATGAGTCTGAAACGCTTTAATTAACTAAGGAAGTAAAACAAAGAATGTTTTCTATAACACTACCCCGTTTTTTTAAAAATCATGCTGCAATCACGATAATACACAAACGGGTGACTTAGAGGAGCAACAAGTTCAACAATTTATAAGAAACTTGACATTCAAGGACCCTAAAAATAAATAACTTGCTCATCATTAAGCAAACTAAAACCTTCCAGGAACTAATTCAAGGTAAATTCTTGTAAAGAAACATGTGTTTGCTGCTGGTAGTAAACTAACACGCAAGGAAGCCATTCACTTAAGGGAGCTGAGGTCTGAGTAAAACTGATTAGGATAAAATGCAATAAAAAGATATTAAAAAGATACAAAAAGATCTTTCAGAGGGACACTATCAAAAGCTCCACAGACAGGATAACTGTGCTGCTCTAATGTTGTCTACATCCCTAGAATACAAACAAGGTTCCAAGACCTTTCTGTCAATGTGGTAGAAGAGCACTATGGGCACAGGTGTTTGCCAAGTATTTCATGAGGGAAGATCAAGTGATGGAGGGGTGAGACCATGTCAGATGGCAGCAGAGAATCCAAAAGGGATTTTGACTTAAGGTTTCTGTGTGAAATGCTTGGGGATCATTTGCACTGGGTTCTCAAGGAGAAACAACCATGGCAGAAAGGGATACCTTGAGGGTGAATGTATCTTGTGGGATCAGAGGGTCTTTGCAAGCCTAGGACTGGAAGATATGAGAGAGAAGAGAGAGAGAGAGAGAGAGAGAGAGAGAGAATATGAATGTGTGTTGGATGTGAGAGGTTCCTTCTTGGGATTTATGGCATGTATAAAGATATCCCTAGAGTCACCTGTTCTCCAAAAGCCACATGATAGAGGACCTCAAATTACTCAATGTCACAGAAATAATGTTGAAGCTTTGCAAAACATTTTCACATTGCTTACCCAAAATCCCCACAATCCACTGAGGAAGCCAAAGCAGGGATAGCTTCCTTATTTTATAGACAAGAAAGCTGGAATAGGGGATGGGGAAACATGAACACTGGAGACATTCACTCTAGGTTCAATTCCTGGTTCATGGTCTTGTGACCATGGGCAAGTTACTTTGCTAAATTTTCATTGCATCTTAATGCATTTCTTACAGTGTACAAAGGGCTAATTTAGAATCAATTCCAAATCATCCCCATTTTTTTGGTCTCATGATGAATAAAGGGGCAAAATCTCATTTCTCATATTAACTTCTAACTATTCAGGCTTTTTGGTGTGCCTCGCATTGTACAATGCTAAACTGTACTGATGCCAAATTAGAGGAGTGATAAACAAAAGACAAATACCATCCGGAGCCAAAGTACATCATAATTGCTACGTGAATACTTGAACACAAAATGGGTCATAAGTGGAAATCATGTGGAAGACACCATAAAGGCCATAAGGTTTTAGAAAAACATCAATGCCTGTTTCCTGAGAAAACAGCAACAGTATACATAAGTGAAAGTACACACGAAGTACTTAAGATCAAAGAACACGAACTTTGGAGTCAGGCAGATCTGGGTATAAATCTCACTTTGACATACTGGTTTGACTAAGACAGGTTATCTAAGCTCTGAATCCCGGTTTGTTGATTTTAAAATGGTACTAGTGCCTGCCTCAAACTTGTTGAATGGATTAATCACATAATATATGTGAGTATTTTAGCATATTGTGTAGTATATAATAGGCATTCAATAAATAATTTCTGTGGTTATGTTGGAAGAAGAGGAGGAAATAGTTTATCACAGTGAACTTCTGAGTGCACTAACCACATGTTTGTTATTTATATGGGTGTCCCCTTAGATCCTTATTGGGAATGCTGTTTAGAGAGGTACCATTATAAGGCAACTCATACCATACTCTGATGTGATTAACTGTACCACTCAACTAATAAATGATGGTGAAAAGTGCTATATCCTACCTTCTACATGTATGACTGCATTTTCATTTAACAAAGCCCTATTTAACTTGGTAATATCCTGAAGGACACAAGTTGTACAAATCAAGGGCATTTATCAAAAGTAAAAGAGTCCTTTATTTCTTTATCTAATAAGCACAGAGATATGCTATCTTTTATTTTTCCTAAAATCCCCATCACTGTCTATTTGAATCTGTTATCTGAATCTGCTTATAACCTATATATTAAACAATGCTCAAATTTTATTGAGCTAGACCTCTGAGCTAGACCTGATACATACAGGAAGATAAGATGTGGTCCAAATCCTCAGCAAAAGTAAATTTCTCAAATAAATTACACGTTTTTGAAAAAACAGACTTCTCTCCAACTGAAAATGTACCAGTATTTAGGGCTGACCCTGTGAGTCCCACGTGAGAGGGAAATACACATTAATGAGTTAGGCAGGGACACTATTAATACTCAAAATGGAAATATAATGCCATAATTAATTCCAGGATGAGTTTCAGGACAATGAATAATTAAAGTTTCATGGCAAATCTTCATTAGGAGGTTTTCTGCTATCATTAAATACTAAGTCACATGCTGCTGTCCTGACATTTTTATTTTGGGTGACACAGTTTAAGGAAAAAGAGTATGTTATTTCTCATGGAAGGCACTAAACATATACCAAAAAAAACCCAAAAACAAACAAAAACAAAAACAAAACCAGGAAGAAAACTATTTTTAGAATAAATTAAACATATTTCATTTCCATGAAGAGAAAGAAGCTTCAGGTCAGATTTGAATTCAAGAAAGGAAATTCCAATGGGTTTTTGGAAGAAAATAAATTAGCCTAAAATGCTGAATAAGCAGTAAAGGAAAAGCACTAAAGGCTGAAAAACACAGCACTGGAAGTAAAACCTTGGGAAACCGTTAACTTTTACTCCAAGGCTTTGTTTAGACCTCTGCCAGGATGACTATCACTTAAAAAGGCTTTCCTGAATAGAACATTTATTACAAAGAATGTGCTTTGGAAGAGTTACAACCTTTGCTTCTCAGCTTCAGAGCAATGCCTGAGTCTGGGACAATAGAGTACTTTTAATACCTTGTATGGATACAGAGAATCACATTTCCTTTCATTTACCGACAACACACAGACAACATACATGAAAGACTCATTTCTGTATCCTTATATGTAGTCAAGAGGTTGGAGTTAAAAATACTAGAGCAAACACACTGAACAAGTCAGGGTATGACTCAAAGTCTTTATAATTTATTTGTAATACCTCTAAATCTTTGAAAAGAACAATTTTAAGAGATAAAAATTAAGGTCAAGTTCTATGCTGAGTAAACTCACTTCTTGATATCAAAAGAAAGGGGACCAAAGATTGGGAAATTCACCTGAAATATGTTATAACTGAAATCAGGCAAAAAGTTTAAAAATAATCTCAAATAAAAAACTTCAAATAAAACTGAAAAATATAACTTAAAAGTAGAAATCTAGAGAATATAACAGACGCTAATTTTATTTCCATTTTTCAGATATTTCCCCATATATACATATATGTGCAGTATTATTATTTCTCTTTTATTAAAAAATGGAACAATACATTTGCAACTTACTTACTGTTTCGCTTAATTTATCTTGGACATTTATAAATGTCAGTATCGGCTTTCTCTTGTTACTTGTCATGGCTGCACGGCATTTTACTACATAGCTATCACAATTTATTTAAACAATTTGCTAGTGATGGATATGCAGCTTGTTCCCAATGTTTCACTCTTTCAAACACTGTTGGAATGAAGAGTCCTGTAAAACAGGTCTAAATTCCTAGAATGAGAATTGTTGAAACAAGAGGTAGGCAGATCCTGCCAAATAAGCAACTAGTTTTTTTATACGTAATTTTTTGAAGGAAAAACTAGGTAATCATTTCTCATAAAGTGCTTCATACTCATGTGCAAAACTAAAACCTTAGTTGTAATGGTAAACAGAAAAAAAAAGGTAGGAATGAGTAAGTCAAAATAGAGAAGAAATGGCACAAATGAAATGAAATGAAAGGCACAAATGAAAAGATAATCTAAGATTGAATTAGAAATAAATACAGCATAAATCCTGAATATAAAAGATATATCTATACTAAATGAAAAAAGAACATTAAAGGTAAAAAGATAGAAGACAGTATACTAAGCTAATAATGACAGAAAAAGAAAGCAGGTATGGCAGTAGTATCAGTCAAAAAATAATTTGTTATGCACACTCAAGTATTTACAGATTGAATGGTATGATGGATTTCTTTTAACCTAGAGGGGGTGTTGGTAGGGTGGGTCATAGGTAGGGCATAGGATGATATTGTTGAAACTGAGTAAAAGTATGGGCACATAAGATTTTATTACTAGTCTCTATACTTTTGTAGATGTTTGAAATTAAAATATTTTTAAAAGAATTCAAGTAGAAAATAAATGGCACAAGGGAAGATATATTTTTAAAATTATAAAGTCCCACAAACAAACAAAAAAAACCCTTTAAAATATACAAAACAAAACTGATAAAAATGCAAGGAGGAGATAAATCCATAACTAAAATGAGAAATTAATATGTTTCACCAAAAATCAAGTAGGATAGAAATAGTAAAGATACTAACGATACATTTATATAATTAGGAAGTGATACACTTATTCATACTCACACACACTCACATATATTTGTGTCTGACAGACTATATATTCTTTTTAAACACTTAAAGAACATCCTCAATTGGCCATATATTAGATTACTCTATATGTGCAGTATTGTTTGATTCTTACAATTACAATATATTCATGTATGTTACAATAAAAATATGTTAAATAAAAGCATTTATACTTTATTTGGTTGTGGTAGTGTTTTAAAACATATTCTCTCATTTCATCTCACATAAAACAATGAGCCTGGTATGAAAGTGAGGCTAGAGAGGCTCAGCATCATTTATCTCAGGTCACTAAAGTGGTAAGTGGTGGCCAGGACCCACACTCAATTCTGAATGCTGAAGCCTCGTCAACTGGCCCTACCACACTGCCTCATAAAATTCTTGATTAAGAGGATTCAAGGTTGTCAGATCCTTACTTTTAATTTCTCCTCCAAACAGAACATTTATGATTTTAATAATTAAAAATTAGATTCTGGTAGAAAATGGATGCAGCAGAATATTGTTAAAAGAACAAATATTTTACCTGAGTGTATATCTTCCTCACACCCAATTTTACTGAAAATCATTCTTCTCTTAAGCCTTATCCATTTTATTTATAGAAAGTTTTACAAGTATTATGCTTATGTTTTGTTGTTGTTTTCTTTTTAAAACATGATGTAGCTGTTTAAATCCCTGGAGCTTGATTTTCCAGAGAACAGTTACGTCGTTATGCCTAACATGGGAGTTAAAAAAACAGGAAGATTCTTTCAGTTCATATGTATTTATTTCTTCAAACCACCAGATGTTGCCTCTATTACTTCAGAGAAAGATGTGCTTTCCTAGATACGCACCAGGCCTGGGGTAGGCCAAGTCTGTTGGAAGACACCTTGAACAATTCTGTTTACGCAAATGCAAAGCACTTTACTCACCCAATTCGTATTTTCAGCATGCCACTGAATAACTCAGGGTTATTGGAGATGATCCAGCCAATATGGATGACCAGTTCTTGCTGAATGACCGCCTCTCTCTCATCATGGGTATTACACTTGTAATAGATGATGTTCTTAATCACTCTTGGAGACAAAGGATTAGAGATAACCTCTTCTTCATGCCCAAAGGCACCCAGAGTTACCTATAAGTGGCAGAATTTTATTGCAAAAACTTCCTAGCTACTAAAAGATAAAAGAAAAAAAAATCAAGGCTCAGGATGACTGGCAGGCTGAAATTACTCTATGCGAGCTAGGGAATTAGGTAGAATAACTGTTCCTGCTATTTATTAAAATGGCTTTCAAAGCGTGACTCCCACTGGAGTTCATGATGGTTCACAGTCTGGTCTAAAATATGAGGGCAGGTAAGGGTCCCAGTTAGGGGAGTGAAGGTGAGTGGATAAAAGCAGGGAAGGAATATAAATAACTATTAAGAGAAAATTATTCTGAATGACTTTAGTACTAGAAACTCCCCAGAGAAACCAAAATACATTGGATAGTTTTACTTTACTGCACAGTCTATACAATTTAGTATTTGAGAGTACATTTTTCACTTCTTTTATAGTTTCTCATGTGGAACTTTTGCTCTTTAACACCACTATAACCTTTTCAAAGGCAGATGCAAGGTCATATGGTTCTAGTGTAGCCCCCACTTTTCTTGGCATAGTGTTAGGCACCTAGTGAGTATTAAAATACTTGTTGATGTATCTCTCACCTGTGGAGAGGGATAAATGAGGCTGCCCACAGGCCTAGGAAATGAGAAGGCACAGAGGGAAATGACAACAAATACTCAAAGCAGAGAGTGCTGCTGAAGCTGGCAAGAGGAATACTGGGTTTCTCTCTCTCCTCTCTCCTTGGCATATTGTCTCCCAGAAGAGTCTGCCTTCCCCCTCATTACCCTTCTCCTTCTCTCTTCCATGGACAGTGCACGATTATAAGAGGCAGGAAAATGAAGAGCTTATCAAAGGGCCCTTGTATTTTCAGAGATGAGGGGAGAGAGCAGAACATGGGGTCTTTTGCCTCAACTCTGTGATGGAGTGAAAACTGAGAACTGCTGGTTTATTATATCACAAGTGGTACCAACCAGTTAGTCCAAGTGCGATTACTTTTATTAAAATGTCAGTGTGTAAAGAAGAAAACAAATAGAAGGCACATTACTGCCTCTGGAAGCATTGATGACTAAACCACTATTTCATTCCGGAGAGCTTGAGGTGATCTGAAAGTGCTTTGTTTAAACAGTATTAACTTTCAGCATTTCATGAATCAGCGAATGCAAACTTTGAATGCTCCATTCTCATTTGTTTTTTGTAAAGGGGTAAGATGCAGTCAGTGAATGGACTTCATGCACCTGAACTATCAGCCTCCCAGGCTTACTCAGCTCTTAAGTGACTATTTCCCTGGGACATGTGATGGTCTGATGGGCAATGGTCCAGCCACAGCCTCAGGACAGGTTCCAAGGCTTCTGGGATATGGGGAGCAGAGTCTCAGGATCACAAGCTGCAAGCCCCTCTATATAATGCAAAGAATGGACATGACTAACCTACCCTTCTCCAAGTGTCAGGTGCCATTTGGAGATGACAAAGACCTCCAAAACCCTCTCATCTATTCATAGACAGTAGAATTAACTGTATTTTCAAATATACTACAGGGACCTAAAATCCAAGGAAAAGTAGCTTTCCAAAGCCCATTTACTTTCTTTCAGAGGTGATTCAGTCCAGGGCAACAGTATGAGACTATGGCTGGAGGTGAGGACCGTGGTGAGGAAGGGCACTGGATAACGTACTTCCTGTACCTTGGTCTATGTAGCTGACAAATGAGGATGAAAATTCTACCTCTTAATAATTTGGAGAAAATAGAGATAATAATATACATGAAAGTGATTTAACTTTTTCTTAAGGGTTTTAATTAGCATTATTGCTTTGTCATTGTTATTAAATGCTACAGGATAAAATAACTTACTATTCTAACATTTCAAGCTGGATGTCAAGATGATATAATTTCAATGAATTAAGAGCCCTGAAATGTAAGCAATGGGCTGATTCTATTAAAGAAGGTTACAAGTATTTCATACTATTAAAGCTTATTATACCCTTAGGTTAACTGTCAGGAAAACACAATAAAGCACACACATTCCCAAAGAAGAGAAAAAAAGCAAACAGGTTTTCATTCCAACCAAATGGTGGTTCAGCCAGGTAATTAGAGCTTATAGAAAACAAAACAAGAAATGAGCAGCCACATTCCACACTGCATACCCACGTGCACAGGCTCAATTCAAGCCACATGCATCAAGTGCCTACTCCAAGCCAGACCCCATGCTGGGACAGGACCAGACCTGGGCCCTGACTTCCAGGGGTTCACAGCCTACCCTGGGGTAGAGACACACATTGAAATGAACTGGAATCCAGGGCAGATTGTGAGAAGTGTCATAGGCCTGTTTTGAGAACCCAGTGGAGAGAAGGGCTGCTGGTTCTGCGATGGTTCTGTGAGAAGGAGCTGCTGAGAGCTGTCCCTTGTGGGAGTGGAGGAGCTACAGGGAGACGTGGCTCAAAAGGTTAAGGATCTGGGGAGTCAGTGCGTTTCTAAGGGTGAGAAGACTCTCATGTGGAGTAGAAGGAAAAATGTGCCCTTCACTATTCACCTGTCTTTGCCCTGCCTATCCTAAACCTGTCTGGAGTACCTCAGTAGGGATTAATCCATTTTCTGGGTCAGCATCTTCACTGATCTAAACACAGGAACTGAAAATCACAGCTCTAAGGTACAGCAGGAAAAAGGAGTGATCTACTTAGTAACTGTGCATTTTTAAGACCAGGTTTTGCTTGGGGAAGGAGCCTTCTGTAGAAATGCCTGAGCCATTGTTAATATGGTTGAGAGGCCTAGGACACTGAGGCTTGCTAGATTTAAAAGCAAGAGTCCTATCCAGAAACTTGTGATTGTGACCAAGTGACAGTCTGAAAATCAGATACTTACCTGTTTTCCCTGCACTAAAACATTAGTAATGGATGGGGCCAGGCTGTCCACTACTTTACTTAAAAGACTTGCTGCACAGCGCACAACCGACCTGGGGGCAAAGAAGAGAGCACGCCAGAGGTTGACAAATCTAAAAGATGATGAATGAATGGGGTCCCTGATGGAAGAGACTGAAAAATGTGCAGTTAGGTCCTCACATAATAATTTGGAGGAAATACTTAGCCGACCCTGGACCTAACAGCTGAAGTCTCCCAGACTGTAGACCATCCAGAATTAGGGAGGGATTCCTCATCCTCACCTCTGTTACCAGCACTGTTCATGCCATTATCAATTTAAAAAAAAGAAAAAGGGGGCCTAACCATGCCTTTGATGAGGAGTAGGAGGAGGAATTAAGTGAGTATTCTGACTTTGCATTAAAAAATTCATTATTAAGTATGTCACTGGTAAATGTCATCTATTCCTATAACCACTTTAAATCATGTTTCTTTTGGTGCCTAGATAACCAAATCCCTGGATTGGGGACTCTCTTAGTACTCAATTTTAGGAAGTGACACAATGAAATACCAGCATTTTTTTCCTGATAAAGCCAGAATGTTGGAGGACGGAATTCACACTGCTATTTTTACATTTCTGGAAAAGTCTCAGACTGTAGAGAGAACAGATTTTTTTAATGCATGGCACATGCAATATATAAGACATTTTTTCCCTCAAAAGTAAAATTCATGTGGAACTTCTAGATGAAAAAAATAAAATGAAAATATAGGTTTAAAACTGTTTTCCTGTATTTCAGGATATCCATGGATGCTGTCCTATAAAAAGCATTTATATTCTTTAATCTCAACATAGACGGATGAGTAGAAAATTAAGTCAATAACTGATAAAGTTAGTGAAACAAACACTTCCTACTTTTAGAGAAGCTTTCGCCCACACACTTGAAGACCAAAAGACATACTTAACCCTCAGAATGCAAATAAGCCCACACGTTTCAAGCAGCTTGAGTTTTTCCACATTCTGTGTGTGTTACCTGTTTCCCATGTACCAGAAAAGTAGTAATGTGTGGGGCTATAGAGGAAGAAAATTTCTGGGTAAAGGCAGCCCCATAGCGTACCGCCAACCTGGATGTGTCAGTGGAAAGCCATAAAAGGGAAAATACAGTAAATAAACTTACAGGCATTTGTTCTTTTAAACATAACAGCACTCTAAATATGTGCTAGTTAATGCTTTATCTACAATCCAAATATAATAACATAAAGCAAAAACAAGTCTGCTTAGCAAAAAATAAGACTATAGACCACATTTGAAACTTACTGGCTTAAAGAAACATCTATTGGCTTATATGCCTTACTGTGCTGAGAATTTACAGTGAAAATTTGAGATTTAGTGAGAGGATTATTATCTTATTTCTTCTGGGTTGGAATAATATATTTACTATAAATCATAGAGTTGAAATACTGCTAAGAAATTGTTTCATCAAATCCCCTTAGTGATTAGAAATTTGAGGCTTATTGAGGTTATGAGAGTTTCTTATCACATTGCTTGAGATCTTTTTTTTTCAAAATGAGATAATAATGGGTTGTTTAAAAAATACATGTACTCCTACTTTCAAAATGTTAGATTCTTCTAGTAAAATGGCTACAATTGCTTCCAAATACAGAGGGCTATGCATTTAGGCATACCTACCCCCACTGTGAATTGAAACAATTTTATCTCAACTTACCTAATTTTTTTTTCAGTCCCTGGGAGACTACTTTTGCAGAACATGTTATTTTACATGAAGCAACTGTAATCACTGGGATTCATTCTAACTTAAGTGGTAAGAGAACAGCCTTCTATTATTTTTGCTTATGATTAAATGAACCATTGGTCTCTTTTCATGGCCTTCTATGATCACAGAATAGATATCCTGAATACAAAGTAGAACCTAAAGAACATTGCTGGGACAGAGCAGGTGTGGTGTAGGAAAGACTCATTAGCATATCACTCCAGTGAATATGCTCTCTAGTTTCTATTCCTATGGAGGTCTTTATTCCCAGACATTATTTTTAATATCTTGGGAGAGCCATGATACAATGGAATGTAGGCAGGTCCTTAGAAAGTAGACAGAATCATGGCCATAACCTTGGAGTTTAAAAGTAAAAATTTGGGGCGCCTGGGTGGCTCAGTCAATTGAATGTCTGACTCTTGATTTCGGCTCAGGTGATGATCTCAGGGTCGTGGGATCAAGCCCCACGTTGGGCTCTGCACTCAGCGTGGAGCCTGCTTAGGTTTCTCTCTCTCTCCCTGTGCCCCTCTCCCTCGCTCACACTCTTTTTCTCTCTAAAATTAAAAAAGGTAAAAATTTGGATAAATAACCATCTTTAGGATTGGTCTATTACCTTTATGCCTTTAAACATGACAACACAAAAAATAAAACATAATGACAAGGACACTAATACGAACCAAAGCTTTTTGCTGCCAGCTCTTCTATAGACTCTCTCAATGTGATCAGAAACGGTTCCTAGACATTAGATAATAAAGTCTTTGTTGAAAAAAAAACACCTTTTAATTAAATGCATAACATTTATTCTCTTTAAAAATATTACTCTTGAATTTAATTTTTATTCCACTAGAGTTAATACATGCACATCCATTAGTATTCTGAACTACTTGACATATTTAAATATGTAACCCAAATATATAGTGTGAATGTCCCAGCACTTGTTAGTATTTACTTTGAGTATATGATTTTGGTGAGTACTTTATTTCTTGAAATTGATTGTCTTCTTAATTAATATGCAATCTAAATTTTTAACAATTAAAAATAAGTTATTTTAATTTACTAAAGAAAATAAACAGAATGCAGCAAATTGCACAAATACTATAGACTCTGAATATATATGATTCTTCATTTATGTGTTTCAGAAAACTTTTATAGAGACTCTGTTATGTGTATGATCCTTCCAATATGTACTAGTCCAAAAGACACCACTGGACTTCATTCTTTGGCAATTTACATGTGGTCTGGCCTCATGACTGGCTTGTCAACAATAAATTAATCATGGTGACAGGAGAGAGTAGCAAAAAGAAAACAAGGATAGAGAACAAGATCTTTATCATTTTACCATGAATATATTTTTTATAGCTTTATAACAAATTGGATAAAATTATATTCAGATTCTGTAGATGCTTATGATTTTCAATGTAAAAGATTTTATAGATTTAAAACTCAATCTTTCAAATATCTAAGCAAAATATGAGTATTATTCCTGCTTATAAAAATAGTTTAAAAAATAATTCTCTCAGCATTTTCATTATAAACAATTTTATATAAACTTCGTTTTATTTTAAAGCACTACTAAAATAGCCATTCTGAATTCTAGGTTCCTAATAAAATGTTTGCCTTTTAAAAATCCTATTGTTTTAGTTAAAGTATGAATTTCAATCAATGTCCTCAATATAACTGGGATTCTGCTTATAGTTTCAAGACTAATTAAAAACATGAAGTCTTCTGTCTGAAATTTGTTGAAAGTTTTTCTGCCTTTACTCAGTTAAGAAAATTAGGACTATTCAGTTGACATATATACTATTCAAGAAGTTTATCTCTTAGCTACAATAATGTAAAAACTAAGTAGACCTTATCTGAATACACAATTATGTTTGTTTACTGCCAAAACTATAAGTCTTATTAATTACATTGTTGTTCAGAACACTGACTCAGTTTGTAATCCTAACCAAATCAACATGCCCCTTTAACAGAGGATTTTCAGATGAGCCAAAAACTTTGAGTATCTTGGAATGTATTCTATATTATTCTATATAATAAAATGACAGAAGCAGATCATGATATAGAATTCAAGACTCCCTTAGAGTGACTCAACATACAAGTGTGGGTTTCAGGGATAATTGGGTTACATCCTTAATGCAGAATGGACATGATTAGAAATGATTTATTTTTGTTAACAATGTTTAGAGCACAGTTCTATTACATATCATGTTCCATTTCAAATGGCTGCTGCAGACCATGAAGGAGCTAATTTTTATAGCTTTAATGATTCAATATTATTCTTAAAAACAAACAGAAACTAAAACTGGAAACAGAAACTGTCAATAAACAACTATGAAAGAAGTCATCAAAGGTTAACAGTCACAGGCAGAATGAGGCCCTAACACCATTCAGACAATCAGAGAAACAATCAAGCATCATTGCATGAAAGCAATTTAGGAGTTCATACATCAGTCTATTCTACTCTAGGGGGTATGAATAAACATTTTCCATTTAAAGGTTAAAAAAAAGCATTTAATGGAGGATAAAATAACATAACATTTTAGTATCTATTCAAAAGGTATATTTGATATATACCCAAGAATAGAGAGATCTCATTATTTAAAAATTTTCTGTTAGGCATGTATATTTACCTTCCTTGGTGATGAAGTTGGGGCCTTCTCTTTTGAGCAGTATACCCAGCAGGATGACTTGGCTAGCCAGACAACTGCAGTCCTAAAAATACAAATCACTGTGAGTAACTGGAATAAAATGGGTACAGAATTTACCACAGAAATGTAACCACATGATGCAGAGAGGAAATCTGCCATGGAATTGTTACTGATCTGCCAGATCTGCCAGATCAATTGTTACTGATATATTACCAAGCATCAGATGACATTACACAACTATTTATCTAAGGTGTCTTGGAGACAGAGAGTAGACAAGTTGGCTTCCTCATGTGGTAGTATTTAATAATCAAATTTTCCAGTAAATAAGATAAGCAAGGGATAGAAAATGTCTACAAGCACTAATACTTGATTAATACTTGATTCTGTCACTCTCTGAGAAATTTGGCCATGCCATTCAACCATTCCCTTTTGTACATTGCTTATTCATAAGTGAGAGACCATGTTGCTATCAACCTATTATGAGGAGATGGATAAAAGAAGACGACATATATAGAGTGCTTTATATGTATTATGACACCATGCTATGTGTTTTATGCCTACCATATCATACTCATGGTAATGGAGATCTATAGATAATGTCAATCAATAACAAGGACTAATAATGTCTGGAAAGATATATATTTAACCTACATGCTCAAATTTGTGGTATAGCCCAACAAGATGTCATAGTATTTTAGTTCTATCATTAGAATTTCATTTCCTCGAATAACTACTATACTCCACTCTCGCACTACCTCTTTTAAAATGCAAATAATCTTAGGGAAGGTAAAAATTAAGTTGGTAACATAATATTCACATGGATGTGGTTATAGGATTGCTTTCCACAGTGACTGGAGAGACTTACAGCAAACATTAAGACCTAAACACTAGGGCAGGAGAGGAGATCTAAGTTGGGAAAAAGAAGGGAAGTGTACTAAAAGAGAAGTCTGGAGATCCCAAAGGGAATTATTCCTGACATAACTTCTTTAATGGCTCATACAATACCTTCATACCCAAGGCAACCCAATTTATCCCTACTCCTTAAGCATGTTTAAGACATCCATGCTAATGTCTTAACAATGAGAACAATCTCTCTCATTACTGCCCCTAATATAGAGAGGCCATCTACCCAGGCACATTTATCTACCTTCTCTGAGAGGACAAAAGAAAGATGGCTTGCCCCTGAGAATTCCTGCCTGTCAACCTCACTCAGAGCCATGTGGGAAATACATCTTCCTCACATTCAGTTTTTGAAGAATTTCATGGGTGGGCTTGTTCTTCCATTCGGTAATGGCGACATCTGGTTGCTGTTCTAGTTCAGGAGTACTGGGGGTGCTGCTTTGTCGTTTGACTTTTGAATGTTTGGGAAGTTCTAGTTCCTCAAAACTCTTAAATTCTGGAAGCCTAGAAATTAAAAGAAAAAGTTTCAGGTTTCCTGTATTTCTAATTCTAATTTCCTGCTTTTCTAATAAAAACCCAAAAGGACTTACTCTTCTGTGTCACTGATTCGTAGGAAGTCAAGTTGTTCTACTACAGCTCCAGATATTAGTGTCTGAAATGTAGTTGAGAAAAATCACAACTCTTAAATTCATGAAGCCATACACTTATGATCTGTAGTATGCAATACTTCAAAAAAGTTTACTTAAAAAACTACACACAACTCTTTTAAGTAATTTCTTAAATGAGCACTCTAAAATCAGATAAGTTTTCATATACAACAAAACCCTCTTAAAAAGAGATCACATAGGGGCACCTGGGTGGCTCAGTCAGTTAAGTGTCCAATTTTGGCTTAGGTCATGATCTCATGGTTTGTGAGTTTGAGCCCTACATCAGGCTATGCACTGGCAGTGCAGAGCCTGCTTGGGATTCTCTCTCTCTGCCCTCCCCACCCCCTCAAAATACATAAATAAACTTAAAAAAGAAAAGAACATACAAATCAAGCTACAAGTTCATGGGTCATAATAAATAGGAAAGTCAACATGAAAGGAACTGTATTTTTTCTCTATTCTTAGAAGTGTGGGCATTTACTTTTAAGCTAGAATTAAAATTCAGTACCTATTAAAGTGTTTAAAAATAGTGTGAAATAAAAAAAACACAACTAGAAATGCTATAATTGTTTTGGGAAAAATGATGTGAAATTGCACTATGAATTCTGTTACCATAATATTTCAGGGACATCCAATGATGGGATACTGCCAATCTCCATTTTCAGGAACATGAAGGTGTTGATTATAGAGGCCAGTGCTTCTCTACATTCTGGCAACCCATATTCAGATTTTATTTTTCATTAGTTCCTGATTATAGGTTAGCAAACTAAATAAGGCCAAACTCAAACACAGTTTTTGTTGGTCCATGGTTCATGGGTAAAGAACATAAATGAATGATAACCCACAATGGTGTTTTTAGCAATATGTGTCGTTTTTAATTATCTGATGAACTGTCAGATAAAATTGAGAATGTGCTGCATTAAAAAAAGCCATAAGATTATTATTTTAAAAATAAGGTTATTCTTTAATCAAAACTGTCTTATATATAACACTTTTTTTGTTTTCAAACTGTTCTTTTCAAATATGAAGCAACATGACACAGGAAATGTTTCACTTGTTGGCTAACCACCCAGAGTTGTGCTGCCTTCTCCTCTACTGGAAACTCATAAACAAAAGTAGATCATCAATCAACAAATACCCACTACAAATGTCAGGATGGACATATTACCAGCAATCATACTAAAGTCTCCTTGCAGAGTTTGAGTGAAGAAGGCCAAACATGCAACCGATCTGCACATTTTCATGTGGCCCAGCAATACTCAGGGTCTGAGAACAGTCTGTACCTGGGCAGATAGCAATGTTGAGCATAACAGAAGTCTGTTGAGTGATTATTTCCTAATATTCAGGCTTACATCTCCACATCTTACTCTCTGGTTTGTTAGACAAATATTTATTGAACACCTACCATGTTCCAGGCACTCAACTAAGTATTAAGAATATAGCAAGAATAAAATACACAAAATCCTTGCTTTCTTGAAATTGACCTTAGGTATGTGTAGGAAGTAGACAATATAAACAAAAAACTAAATATGTTCTATCTGATGATGTTAAGGGCAAAGTAGAAATAAGAAAAGTAGAGGATGGGAAGTGGGGTGGGGGAGTAGGAGGAGGAAGGTTTGTCATTTTATACAGGTGAACAGAAAAGTCTTCTGTAGTAGGGTGACATGTAAACGGAGACTGAAGGAAAGATGGTAGTCAACAATATCAATCTTAAGGAAGGATGTGTTGGGCTGAGGGAATAGCAAGTGCAAAGGTCCTGAGGTAGAAGCATGCTTGATGTGCTTTAGGAGCAGTAAAGAGGAGAGTGTGGATAAAGTACAGTAGACAGGGAAGATCATTAGGAGATGAGGTCAGAAAAAAAGGTCCAGATCATGGACAGCACAAAGACCACTGGAAGGACTTTGGTTTTCATTTTAAGTGAGAGAAAGTCATTGGAGGCTTAGGATATGTGACATAATCTAACTGTCTTATGACCAGGCAGAGTATGAAGATGCTAACTGTCTTATGGCCAGTAGGAATTTAGGAAACTGCTGTAAAAATATAGGTGAGGTATGATGGTAACTTGGGCCATGATGTTAGTGTTAGAGGTGATGGAAAGTGGTTAGCTTCTGGATATAATCTGAGGGTAGAGAAAACCAGATTTGATAATGGATTCTAAAAGTGTAAAGTATGAAAAAAAGAGAAGAATCAAGAATTATTTGATGCTCAAAGCTAATAGTTAATTCTGAAAACATAAGAAAAATCATTTTAATATTTTCTATTTTTAGTCTATCCACCCTATGTACTGATTAAGCCCATAAGGTAAATGTTAATAGGCAAATGTTAAATTCCATTAATAGTCTCTAGAGCTTTACATTTTTTTTAACATTTATTTATTATTGAGGGATGGAGAGACACAGAGTGTGAGCAGGAGAGGGGTAGAGAGAGGGGGAGACACAGAATCTGAAGTAGGCTCCAGGCTCTGAGCTGTCAGCACAGAGCCCGAAGTGGGGCTCGAACTCATGATCCGTGGGATCATGACCTGAGCCGAAGTCAGTTGCCTAACCAACTGAGCCACCCAGGCACCCCTCTAGAGCTTTAGATAAAAAAAAAAAAAAATCAGTTTGTTAACAGAGGCTCCTAAATTAGTTTTATAAAAAAGCTTTACTAGGCACTAATACTTTAGTTCTGATGGTAATTAAATAACCTAATATTATTATATATATGTCAAATGAAATATAATATTCAAAAAGGTATCCTGCTCTGCAATACCTAATTCTATCCTATGAAGATCCTTTCTAGCTGAACATTCTACCGAAGACTGTACTCCATCCTGTCATCCTGCATCCCTACCTGGCTTTTTTCTTTTTCTTTTTCTTTTTTTCCACTATTTTATCCCCAGTGCCTAGAGAGGGAGCTCAATCAATATCTGTTGAATCAGTGAACCAATATTTACACATTTCCTACAGAGAGAACAGTAGTGAGCAGATCACTCTGGGAATTCAGAGATGAATCAAACTTGGCCTGAAAGAGTTTTCAATCCACAGAGAGAAGCAGACACAGGAAACTAGCTACACCTAAATTAAGAGCTATAGCAAAGGTTCAAGCAAAATGCCACAGAAACACACTGGAATGAGAAATTAATTCAACCTTGGAGACTTCACTAAAGAGGTGACATTGACCTAAATTATAAAATTAAAGTATTTAGAAGGAAAAGAAAAAAGAAAAAAAAAACAACAACTCTAGAATAGAATAACAGCATGAGCAGGAAAAAATTCCAATTACATTTAGGGATTTTGAAAGTACCCAGTATACTTGGGGAGTGGAAAGCAAGGAATGAGCTAGATGGAAAGATCCTGGGTGATGAAGCTATGAAGGGAGGCTGAGGCCCAGTGACAAGAGAACCCATGGATCACAGACTAAGGAAATTTGAAAGGACTTGATATGAAATCCAAGAGAAGCATATAGATGCTATTTTCATTTACTATATTAAAGAGAAGATGAAGGCTAGGGTGGGGGGGATGAGGGTTGTTGTTTAATAAGTATAAAGTTTCCATTCTACAAAATGAAAAGAAGCCTATTCTTTGGTTAAAGACTGTTCTCAAGGGTATAAGGCACAACAGAGATCAGTGGACACAAATATTCAACAGTAGACTAAGGTGAAAGACTACACAGTACTGTGGGACCCCCTGGCTTCTTCCCTAACCCTGTTCTCAGCACATGAAAGCAAAATGCATGCCATTCAGACAAAAAATTAGATGATTATTTTGGAAACTGAAGAGCCTAAGAGAAAAAAATCTCCAGATACTGGCAGCTGGGGTTTCCCCCAACAAAAAGAGCCCTTGCCACCAGACTACCTGATAAATGACTTCATCATGACAAGAATCTTTGTTCCTAAACACAGAGCTCCCAATAAACTTCTTATTCTTTCACTCTTAAAAATGAATGGATAGCTAAAGATTACCACATATCTGACAAATGCCTCCAACATGAAAATACTGAGTGCACACATGTGCGCATACACACACACACACACACACACACACACACACACACACAACAGAAAAAAGAAACCTGAAAGATATAAGGCAGAGAATAAAATTTCAAAAACTGTCTAGTTGATAATCTCAGGAAGATAAATTATAATATCTAGAAAATAAAAACATGATATTATGAAAATGGAAAATTAAAACCATGATAGTCAAAATACAAAACTTAACAGAGAAGCTGCATGATAAATATGAAAGAAATTTTTCCAGGAACCATGACAAAAAGACAATAGAATAGCAACAGAAAGTGACAGAAAATAACGAGGAAAGATATTTAAAAAACTAGATAAAAATCAATCAAATATGCAAAACACAAGCACTGGTGAATAAGTATGTAAACATGCCATTTGTAATATTACCTATATAGGTCCCTCTATAAATTTTCCTTTTTTCTTACTCAATATTGAGAACCTACTACATGAAAGACTCTACAAGATAATCACAATTCTTCATAGGAAATAAGTAAGGCACTTAAGTCCATGATGGACTACAATCCAAGTAGTTCATGTCAAAGGTCATAAAAGGATGTTCAAGAAGAGTACTGTTACTTTTGGCATAGGTGATTTTGCAGAACTGGCCCTAAAGTTTGGTAAGATTTTACTTTTATTTTTTTTACTTTATTTTATTTTATTTTATATTATTTTTTAAGTTTATTTGAGAGACAGAGAGAGTGAGAAAGAGAAAGCACATGTGTGAGTGTGAGCAGGGAAGAGGGGCAGAGAGAGAGGTGAGAGAGAATCCCAAGCAGGGTCTGTGTGCTGTCAACACAGAGCTCGATGTGGGGCTTGAAGCGTGAACAGTGAGATCATGACCTGACCTGAAATCAAGAGTTGGACACTTAACCAACTGAGCCACCCAAGTGCTCCTAACATTTGTTAAGATTTTAAAGAGCAGACACCTTGAAAGAAGGAAGTTTATTCCAGGCAGAGGAAATGGCATGAGCAGAGGGGCAGAACCTCACAAAGTCAGAACACAGTAATTCATCTGTATTGGCTGAAACACAAAGTGTTTAGTAGGAGATAACTGGGCAGGGAGGCTGTTCTGGCTAATAGGGAACCACAAGGGGCTTTGTTATTTAGGAGTTGAGAAACGGTGCTGTGAGGTCCTGAAATGAACGGAGATTATCTCCAGGTTGGATATTACTGTGGAGCAGGGAAAAGAACACTGGACCAGGGAGTTAGGCAACTGGTACCTGTGCCTAAAGGCACAAGATTATATAGCAGGTCACTTCACTACTCTGGACACCAGCTTCCTCAACTGCAAAACAGAGGTTGGAGATGAGTTATTAAAGTCTAAAATTCAGGTTGGGAAACCACTCCAATTGTTCAAGCATCAGATTGGAGGAATAAAGATAAACTGATGGTTACAACACGAATAGGAAGGTAGGCACAAAATAAAAGCTTAAGCAAAAGCCTTAAACAGAACATATATGAAGAAATACAGCTGCATCTGTGCCTTACTTGTCATGAAAACAGAAACACACTGAAATTCAGAAGACTACCTGTAGACGATCAACATGAACTTTGACTCCTCCAACCATTCCTTTTTTAAAGGCTGCCAACATATCTAATATGGGGTTGAATCGGCTACCTCTAAAAAATATAAACAGACAAACAAAAGGTGCATTATTAACAACAGAATGAGAAAAAATCTAATACTAAGTATCCTTTACATATGCAAGTCTCTCTGACACATGCAGACAAAGATATAAAAATAGGAGGAAGCCCTGCTGCCAAAGGATTCACAGTCTTAAAGATGGAAGATGGGCATACCTCATTTCTTTCATCAACCTACCGTATATTGTCTTCCCGGATGAGAACAAGGAAAAGTGGGCGTCCATGCATTTTCCAGTATTGCTTAATGAACTGTAGTGCATTCTATCAAAACATAAGAGTGAGGTAGAATGTAATGGCACCATACCTGAGCTGATCAGGAGTTGTGGCAAAGAGCCAAAAAAACTCTCATATATCAAGACAATTCAGAGTCAAACTCTGGGTAGGATAGACTACATAGGTGTAGAAATGTTCTGATACATACATGTTACAAGTATGAATATATACAAGTTAAGTTTGAAACTTTTTTGACTTTAAACTTTATTCTTAGAAGTAATCAGATTGCACATATTTTAAGGCTGCTTCTTTTTTGGTGGCCTAAAAAAAAAAATTCAAGAATGGTCCCAGAGGAAGAAAAAAAAAGAGAGAGACAAATCAAGAAATTTACTCTTAACTGTAGAGAACAAACTGGTGGTTACCAGAGGGGAGGTGGGTGGGAGGATGAAATGGGTGATGGAGATTAAGGAGTGCACTTGTTGTGATGAGCACCAGGTGATGTATGGAATTGCTGAATCACTATATTGTATACCTGAAACTAATATAACACTGTATGTTAACTATACTGGAATTACAATAAATACTTAAAAAAGAAAAAAACAAAGAATGGTCCCAGGGAGGAAAAATCAACCCAGGGGTTGTCTCTTAAAAGATTAATCCTCACTCCACATTACTGTGCATTTATTACAGCAGGTAGAAGAACCTAGACAGAATCTATACAGACCATCAGAAATGTGGAAAGAGTTCTTTTTTTGACTCAATTTCTACTGTCGTTGTCATCATCATCATATCAAAGACTTACATAACACTTCACTATGTCAGGCACTATTCTGAGTGTTTTACATACTTATTTAATTCTCAGAATATCCTTATTATTATTCAGTTATACAGATGAGAAAAGAGACTTCTCTGTGTCTTGCCCAAGTAACTTGCCCAAGTAACTTGCCCAAGATCACACAGCTGGTAAATAAACAGTACAGCCAATATCTTAACAAATGGAATCTGGGTCTAGAATTCATGCTCTGAACCATGACTCTAAGCTTCTCTACTCTGCAAATGGAAAAGGGAGTGGAGGAAACTTTTAACTGACTGTGTGTTATGAGTCAGTTGAGGTTTTACCTGACATTCTTCATAAATAAAATTATCTTGCTAACTCAACTTTTGTTCAAAAAGAGATAAACTACTGCTGTCGTATGAACATGGCTCCCCTTCTGCTTTATAAACTATATATTTTCATTCCATTTGTAGAATGGTCTATCAAGCAAAGTCATACAACTTAATATAAAACACACTCCATCTATTACTCTAATGCTGCAAGCAATTTAACTCTTTCTCCAAAGCCACGCAGACATTGTTTTACTTTCATATTTTACACTGTGTTAACCCAGTGTCACAGACTCCAGGAGCACTCAATTTCATATGAGAAAATCAGTAGAAACAAAGTCATTCAATTTCAATAAAAAGGGGCTCTGAAACTACCTTTATGTCATCTATCAGCAGTAAAACATCTTGAGACATGTAGAAATCACTTAAGTCGAAGATGATAGGGTAACAAACCACAGTCTTTCCTAGAATGCGATAAATCTGTAAGAGATAATTAAAAAATATATATATATATATACACACACACATATATATATACATATAACATATATATATATATATATGTTATATGTATATATATAAAAGAACCAAAGACACAGGTACAGTAGCATAAGCCATAATAAAAAATTAAAACTGATAATGAAATTTTAAAGTTTCTTGATTAGATCAGTAAGATCAGTACACTAATAGAGTAATCCATCTCTACTGTGATGGAAAAAGCCTGTTTGAATAAAAACTGTCATAATCAGGTATCCTACAATGTTCAGAAATAATATAGCAGTTAGATGCTTATTCATTCCTAGAAGCCTTCTGTGATATCATACAAAATAAACAGTAAGATTTACTCGTAGAAAATAATAATTCAGATAAGTAGCCTAAGTATGTAATGAAATGTGAGAATGGATGCATAGCAGATTAAACATCATTTCATTCTGTGGTTTTATAATCTGAACACTGCTCCACAAGGAAATTTCATAACCACCTTTGATGTACCGAGGCAGCCAATGGGTCTATCCGGTCTTCCACAGAGTCCTAATTTTTCATTGATACCCAGGTGGAAATAAGCCTGTAAGACATAAATTTATAAATTAGGCAAGAAGAATCCATGCTTTTCCTTTTTTGCCCCCTTTGTCCCCCTAATGCCCTAACTTCTGATCTTTCCAGAGGAAAAATGGCCAGGGAAACCTTATTCAATACATTTGTAGGAAAATAAGCCAGCCAATGATGTCAACTTAGATTTGGGGGCACTGAGAGATTTGAGAGCATATCTTTGCAGATCTGCAAAGCAACATTCTAAAAGTTGACATTTTTCTTGTGCTATCATAAACGTACAACTTGCAGCATTCTGTCCAATTCATAAAAGAACACAAAGAGGCAAATGTTTCCTGTGTAATAAAAAATCTGATGAAAGTTTTAAAATTCAGGGACTCACATCTCCTACTAGATTCCGACTTTCAAGTATTTCCCACAAAAATGGAAATGTCTTTATTGATTTTTTTGATAATATGAATTTTATGAAAAATGTAAGCCACGTGCTCCAAGTGAATGGTGCTGTTTACTCTCACAACCCTGTAGGTGATAACTCTTGCACTTTGATGTATGTTGAAGGAAGTGTAATTCATTGTGTGAGCCCTAAAAAACATGGGAAGTATAGGCACGGTTACAGATTTTTAAAAATACACAGATAAATATATATCCATATTACACACATAAATCAATATGTATATATGTTTACAGAAATGGGTTCATAAATATATATCCATATTACACACATAAATCAATATGTATATATGTTTACAGAAATGGGTTCATATACTATATATATCTCTTTGGTGTCCTACTTGTTAAAATTTAGTACTGTGGTGTTCCAGTTTCAAGATGGTAAACTGAGTGTATGCATTTACTGTACATTTCAATATTGAAATAATGGAAGAAATATAAAGACCCAAAAAAATATCTGTAGCCCTCACTACTGGAAAACAGAAAAAAGTGCCACAGTGGAGAAGAAACTTCTAGAATTTCTACAAAGTAAAAACAGAGGGACTTGGAATAATTCAGTTGTTAATCAGTGCCAGAGCTGAGCATTTAATCCAATTAGAAGCCTCCTTACCCAATCCTATTTAACACCTATCCCTTGATGAAGGTAGTTCCCAACTTTTTGTTATTTCAAACCAATTCAATAAACATCTCTGGATGGTGTACTATTGTTTCTGTAGGATAATCTCCTAGACTTGCTGGATCAAAGAGAATATATGTTTTCTTTGCAATATAATGCCAGGTTGGTCACCGTGTAGAAATAATGGACCAATTTACATTGGCATTAACAGTGCATGGGCCTTTTTCTTGGGTCAAAATGATATTTCATCTTAAACTACTCAATTCAAATAATTTATGGTTGACCATTTTCCCATATATTTAATGGCTGCTTGTATGTTCTATAAAGTTTTCCATTTGTTCCCTTTTCTATTGGGCACTTTTCATTCTTTTTTGATTTGTAAGAGGTCTCGGTATATTAAGAATATTACCTTTTGTATAAATATTTTACCCAATTCACTCATCTTCCATGTTGTGATGAAATGTGAGAATGATTGCATAGTAGGTCAAACATCATTTCAGCATGTGGTATTTTAATCTAAACATTTTTCTACTAGGAAATTTCACAAAGCACCTTTGATATGCCAGGTTCATCTTCAGCTATATTTAGTCAAATTTGTCAATCATTTCCTTAATGGCTTTTTTAGCACTTGTATTATTCTAAGAATGGATTTTCACTCCAAACAGCTGTAAACTGCTCTTCAATTTTTTTCCTAGTGATTTTATGCTTAAATCATTTTTTAAAAAATAAGTAAAACTTTGGTTTGCAAGACTAATTCATTCCAGAAACATGCTTGTAATCCCAAGCACTTGTATATCAAAGCAAATTTCAAGAACCATTGATTGGCTCAGCTGTGATCATGTGACATTCAGCATCATGTAATACTCGTACTACAAGATACTGCTCACTTATCAGTTAAAATTTATTAGAAATACTTGCTTGTCTTGCTGAGCACATGTAGAACAAGTTATTTGCAATTCAAGGTTTTAAATACATTAAATCTTTAATCTGTCTGGAATTTATTTTTCTGTTTGATGAGGGGTAGAAATCTAACCTGTTTTCCTAAGTGGAAAATCAAACCAACTGTTTCTACATAATCTACTGATTATGATTTGAACTGACTTCAAATATCTACCTCACTATACACAAAATTAATGTCTCTTTGATTCTGCTATGGTGTACATTTCCGTGTCAGAGTTACGTCTGTGTCTCTTTCTCTTTCTGCATTGTTATCTCCCTACAGAACAGCATATCCTGGGTTGGCTGGCACTCTGCCCAGCATATAGCTGGTGCTCAGCAAACACCTGATGGATGAATGAGGGAGCATGTCCTCCAGAGCTACATGTGCTGTGAAATCTGATTCTTGAATAGCACTGGTTTTACTGCCAGGAAAAGTACTATATAAGCATTAGGATATATAGCTGTACTGAAACTATCGCACATTATGCTAGATGGAAACTCCTTTCCCACAAATACTTTCAAATTTTCTGAAATAAATGTTCTAAACTATTTTAGATTTCTTCTTTTGGACAAGTGACTAATCAACCATTTACAAGTTAAAATGGACCAATCTAGATTTCCTTTAAATACTACTCTATCACAGTAAAAGAGTTTTCCTTAACTTTCTGAACCACAGTACAGCAAGTCTATGACAGGTAAGTAGACAGACCTGGAATGCTTTCTGCATTCCCCTGTGCATATTATACTGTCCCCACATTGTACATATTCACACCATTTAATCCACTGAAATAGGATATAGTAATGGCTAAATGACCCAGAAGTACAGAAGTACTTCATCCTAGGTCTGCACTATATTCATATCCCCCATAAAGCAAAAACCACACCAACCACCGCATCATGAAACGTTAACCATACACGGTAAAAGCCCTGTCCTCACATACTCTTAAGTTGGTTGAAGGAGGGTGCAGCTCCTCAGAACAGAAAGATTAGCCATTGGCATAAGAATATGTGTATTAACTAAGATTTGCGGGAACATTTTTACTTTTAAAAGGTGGAATTATTATTGAGTAATACATAGAACTGTGAAGTCACTACAGTGTGCACTTGAAACTAATATAACACTGTATGTTAACTACACAGGAATTACATTTTTTTAAATTAATTTTTTTAATTTTTTTTTAATTTAATTTTATTTTTTCAACGTTTATTTATTTTTGGGACAGAGAGAGACAGAGCATGAACGGGGGAGGGGCAGAGAGAGAGGGAGACACAGAATCGGAAACAGGCTCCAGGCTCTGAGCCATCAGCCCAGAGCCCGACGCGGGCTCGAACTCACGGACCGCAAGATCGTGACCTGGCTGAAGTCGGACGCTTAACCGACTGCGCCACCCAGGCGCCCCTAATTAATTTTTTTTAAATTTACATCCAAATTAGCATATAGTGCAACAATGATTTCAGGAGTAGATTCCTTAATGCCCGTTACACATTTAGCCCATTCCCCCTCCCACAACCCTTCCAGTAACCCTCTGTTTGTTCTCCATATTTAAGAGTCTCTTATGTTTTGTCCCCCTCCCTGTTTTTATATTATTTTTGTTTCCCTTCCCTTATGTTCATTTGTTCTGTCTCTTAAAGTCCTCATATGAGTGAAGTCATATGATGTTTGTCCTCTAATTTCACTTACCATAATACTCTCTAGTTCTGTCCACATAGTTGCAAATGGCAAGATTTCATTCTTTCTGATTGCCAAGTAATATTCCACTGTATACATATATACCACATATTCTTTTTCTATTCATCCATCGATGGACATTTGGGCTCTTTCCATACTTTGGCTATTGTTGATAGTGCTGCTATAAACATTGGGGTGCATGTGCCCCTTCGAAACAGCATACCTGTATCCCTTGGATAAATACCTAGTAGTGCAATTGTTGGGTCATAGGGTAGTTCTATTTTTAATTTTTTGAGGAACCTCCATACTGTTTTCCAGAGTGGCTGCACCAGCTTGCATTCCCACCAGCAATGCAAAAGACATCCTCTTCCTCCACATCCTCATCAACATCTGTTGTTGCCTGAGTTGTTAATGTTAGCCATTCTGACAGGTATAACGTGGTCTCTCATTGTGGTTTTGATATGTATTTCCCTGATGATGAGTGATGTAGAGCATTTTTTCACGTGTCAATTGGCCATCTGGATGTCTTCTTTGGAGAAGTGTCTATTCATGTCTTTTGCCGATTTCTTCACTGGATTATGTTTTTGGGTGTTGAGTTTGATAAGTTCTTTATAGATTTTAGATACTATCCCTTTATCTGATATGTTGTTTGCAAGTATCTTCTCCCATTCCATCAGTTGCCTTTTAGTTTTGCTGATTGTTTCCTTCGCTATGCAGAGACTTTTTATTTTGGTGAGGTTCCAGTAGTTCATTTTTGCTTTTGTTTCCCTTGCCTCTGGAGATGTGTTGAGTAAGACGTTGCTGCGGCCAAGATCAAAGAGGTTTTAGCCTGCTTTCTCCTCGAGGATTTTGATGGCTTCCTGTCTTCTGTTTAGGTCTTTCATCCATTTTGAGTTTATTTTTGTGTATGGTGTAAGAAAGTGGTCCAGGTTCATTCCTCTGCATGTCGCTGTCCAGTTTTCCCAGCACCACTTGCTGAAGAGACTGTCTTTATTCCACTGGATATTCTTTCCTGCTTTGTCAAAGATTAGTTGGCCATATATTTGTGGGTCCATTTCTGGGTTCTCTATTCTGTTCCATTGATTTGAGTGTCTGTTCTTGTGCCAGTACCATACTGTCTTGATGATTACAGCTTTGTCGTATAGCTTAAAGTCCGGGATTGTGATGCCTCCTGTTTCAGTTTTCTTTTTTAAGCTTGCTTTGGCTATTTGGGGTCTTTTCTGGTTCCATACAAATTTTAGGATTATTTGTTCTAGCTCTGTGAAGAAGGCTGGTATTATTTTGATAGGGTTGCATTGAATATGTAGATTGCCTTGGATAGTATCAACATTTTAACAATATTTGTTCTTCCTATCCAGGAGCATGGAATCTTTTTCCATTTTTTTGTGTTTTCTTCAATTTCTTTCATGAGCTTTCTATAGTTTTCAGTACATAGATTTTTCACTCTTTGGTTAGATTTATTCCTAGGTATTTTATGGTTTTTGATGCAACTGTAAATGGGATCGATTCTTTGATTACTCTTTCTGTTGCTTCATTGTTAGTGAATAGGAATGCAACTGATTTCTGTGCATTGATTTTATATCCTGCAATTTTGCTGAGGAATTAAAACTTTTTTAAACTTGGGCTTATAAGAAGCAACATATTAGGCAGTATATCTTAGAGGACAAATCCCAAAGAGCAGCTAGCTTGGAACACAGAGGCTGTAGCCACAGAAAATCTTCCATCTTGATACATGCTTAGGGAAGTTAGGCCCTTGGTTCCAAATCTTGTTTTAACCATACCACACACCCAAACTCTAAACCATTTGTTCATATCATCTTTAAAACAACAAAATATAAAATAAGTAAGGACCAGTTGTAAGTCTTCACCTTACCCTTAATGGAATGCTTTCTATCATCTCCACAGCACCCTGTATAAACTTATCAAAGTGGATTATAATTAGCTATTTTTCCTGTCATACTAATAGATTCAGAGTTCACTGAGAACAGGAACAGAGCATAGAGCCATTTTATCTGAGTGCCCAACACAAAACTGCACATAGCAGGTGTTCATTAATGAATGAATAAAATGCCACATTTAAGTCATTTGGAGCCATGCTGGTCTTTTAAATCCTGACTGCATGTTGTCTGGTAGAGTACAGACTCACCTAGCATAAAAAAGTTGCAATATAAATTAGGCCTGAAAAAAACAGATTCAGGTTAATTTGCTTTGAGCTCATGTTTATCAAAGAATAATAATCTTTGTTACTATTCTCTGGAGCTTTCAGTGAAGAAGCATAAAAAGTTTATCAGCAAACATAGCCTATAACTGAATGATAAATGCAGTGTTACAGCCTTAGATTTTCTCCACTTCCATGCTGCCTCCTCTGCTTGTCTTGTGGATCCTCAGTTCCTCTCCTTTTCCACTCCAAACCCATTTACATCTTTGTGTGATTTTAAAGTGTTACCTACTCTAGGGATCCTTGCATTTCAGCGTTAGCTCTTTAATCAGGGTGGGAAGAGTTCTAAATTTGTTAAAGGAGGTTTAAGAGCTCTCAAAGATCTGGTGCTCTGGGTAATCTGACACCCAGATTCTGGTTTTCTTGCCAATGGATAGGCTCCTGTCTGATTAGCAGTGATGCTCTGAGGCCCTGCCTTCTCCCATGCAATGTGCACCTCACTTCTCTAAGCTTTTCTTCTTTGCTATAGCATCAAGGCTTTGACCACACACATGTATATCAATCTAAATGAGCTGACCTTGATCATTTGAGAGAGATAATTCTAAATACTTACCCCAAACACTTCAGAGTTTGTTCCTGCAATGTTTTTAATAATTACTAAGTAAAAGTGATAGTTTATAAATAACTAGTGGAAGTCAACAATTTCCTGTCCCTAATAGGCAGGAATATTCCTAAACAGGCATTTCTGAATATATCGGCAGAGCAGCGCATGCTTAAAAGACCTCAAAAGTCACCTTTTAATCCAATTCAGATAAGTATTTAACTGCATACAAGATAAACTCAGATGTTACTTTATAATTACTTTGAAACCCAGCAAACCAAAAGTGTAGAATTACTTCAGACCTCAAATGATAAGGCAAGAGAAAAAGGGAAGTAATTATTACCAATAAATATTTACAAGGTTTCTTTAATAGTTAATGTAAGGGAAAATTATCAAATCCAATGTAAAGATTAATTTTACACACAATTACTAAAATTAAGGTTAATTCATTATTCAAGTGCTCAGTCTAGGTCAGTAATAGACTTTAGAAGGGAGTAAGAATCAACAAGACTTATGAATATAATGTATATACATACAATTTAGTTTTTTTTTGTTTGTGTGTGTGTGTGTGTGTGTGTGTGTGTGTGTGTGTTTAGTTAATAATGTCTGATAAAGTAGGTTTTTCAACTTAATTAGAAAGGCTTTTAGATTAATGACCCTATTTCAGAATTGGGCTTTAACTATGCCACCTGACTGTAAACTAAGTCTAATAATCATGCTCTAGCACCTCCACAAAGTCAACAAAGAAGCAGAATCACTTACTTTCACCAGCTCCTGCTGAGCCCAAATCTGAATGGGCTCTACCTGTTGAGGTGTTTGGGTCTGAATACCATACGTGTTGAGGAAAACTTGAAGGCTAAAGAAAATAGGGAAAAAATGAGAGACATTTTTAGGCAATGCATGTAAAGTGTGGAGAATGGTGGAGGAGAAAGAGGAGGAGAGAGATGAGACTACACTAGCTTGGAGAACGTTTTCATTTATTAACACGAGCAATATGCCATCTGCCCTGGGTTCCAGAGGCCCTCTTGGGTTCTTCACAAGGTATTAGATGGGAGCTCTGAGGGCTGGAAGAAAGAGTAAGCACTGATTTTGGGAATCTCCATTATTTGTTGCACTAACTTCTCAAAACTACACCCTAGACAACACTGGCACAGGTCACAGTCTTTAATATTCACATCAACTAAAAGAAAGTTATTTTTAATCACGAAAAGATTGTTGTTCTGGCACTTAAAGTAACATTAATGACAGACATCCTTGAAACCCTGTCAAGGGGTTTGTGAAATTAATCTCTCCCAAGAGACTCAATATTGCAACATAAAGCAATAAGCCCCCCAACCCCCCACTTCCCAAAGGAACACACCACCCATCTGGATTTCATACCGTTGACTTTCTGCTATGAGTGCTACGTGAACTACCAAATCATTTTCCAGTGGGCCCTGTAATACAGAATAAGGGGTGGGGGGGGGGGACATTTTAAAAGATCCAGTCATCATCAGATACAATGAGAATCAAGGACAATATTAACCATCTCTAAGCAGTTCATTAAAATGATGAACACCTACTGGCTCCATGCAGTCACCTCTCTTTCCTTGCTCTCCACTACCTACTAATCAATTTGATGGTGTAGACAGAGTAATGGAACACCAAGGAACGGAAAGCCATAAATCTCACCGCTACCAGAGGGGCTAGCCTGTCAGGACTATTTTGAATGATGCATAAGAGTAGTCTGGGGACTGAGAGTCATTTTCCATCATTTAACTCTGGAGGGAAAGGGAGGAACTAAAAATAAAAACCCAGCTTGCGTATTCTCTATTAAATATGATCGTGAGTTAAACTGTTCATTTGGTATCTTAATCACATATAAGGCTATTCTCTTTCTTATTAGCCAATTTTCCTTTGGCACCTATACATCAAAATAGCTTTATTCTAATATATAATTCCTATACTAGAGAATGAACTACCCAGTTGACTATGTAATTAACACTTTATTCAATAAATACAAGCTGTTGGGCTTAATAGTTCTAATCAAAGATAGTGTTGGATATTTGCTACTCCTTCTTGTGTGTGTATGGAAAAGATTCACTATAGCATATATTATACATGGCTAAAATGAACCCAATTTTGAGCATGTATTAATTAACGGAGAACATTAAGAAGCATCAATAAATTACAGTATTAGGAAGCTCTGAAAATACTGATCAAATATAATTCCTTTATAGTAATGAATCCAACATTCCCAATAGTATGCTGTAAAATGTTTGATTTACCATCAGTCAGTTACCCTCTATGGTATTCAATATGTCACTAGAATTTATGTATGATGGAAAGCAAGAAACACCAGAATACATATATCAGCAGTAAATATCCTACAATCAAAAGGATGGTTCCCAGAATCATCGTGAAAATGCATTTCAGGCAGACTTCCATATGATTTAAATGAATATATAGGAGAAAATGAGATATAACAACCCAACAAAAATAAATATACATTAAAAATGCCATAAATTCTATTTTTATTTGATAAAGACCTTAAAAGTTAATGTTACTCAGAAGAATGAGAAAAAATTAATTATTCAGAATCTCATCAAGATGTCTAACACATTAAATCTTATTTCTCTCAGATGAAATCTAGTATTTACTTCATCAAAAGGAGTAACCTTAGAGTGGGCAATTATCTATAATCTTCAAGACAATTAGAGATTCTTAAATAAAAAACAAATGAATACATATACAAGAATGTGGATATTTCAGTAACAATAAATAAGGCAGCTTACAGATCCTAATTGGCAAATTGGTATCTTCTTTTTGAATCACAGACCTGTTTAGGATAATGTTGTTTCCATTTGTATGACAGAGTACTTAGATCTAAAAATCTCCCTACACATGTTGAATCATAATGAGTATTTGGTTAGGGGACTATATTTGGTTGAAGAATTTTTTCATTGTAAAAACTCAGCATTTCAGAAATTTCTAATTCACAAACCTTCTATGCTGATCTTAGGCCTTCAACCACAGCCCAAGTGGGACCTTTCACCTCATTTCTACCCACAGACAGAATTCAGCATGTACAATCCCAACCCAGTAATTCTCTTCCTTTCATTGCCAAAGTTGGAACCATCTTTTCTGTTTTCACCATTTTCTTCAAAGTACCAGCATTGTTGTCTAATGAAGTCTCTCTGAAAACATCCTAATAGGAGTTGTTAAATTCTATTTCTGAATGGTATTTCCCTTAATATTACTATAATATTTTCTGCTTTTAGGTTTGTGAAGTGTACACATATACATATGCATACAGATACTGAAGGCCTGTATGGTACTGGTATTCTCTATTTTACCTATATTTATGTACTCATCAAGGCATTCTAATATACAAGGCCTCATGTTAGGGCCTGATGTTGAAAGAGGAAAACAACCCAGTGTCCCTCCATGAGGAGTTTAGAGTATACTGGGACATATGTACAACAGGTATTTATTATCACATAAAAGTATTTCACTGATAGCTTCCTTTGGTAGTATAGATCTACCTTATTTTTGAAAAAATCGCTGTAGGACATTACATTATATGGACATACCATAATTTATTTAAGGAATGTTTATTTTGGTGGACATTTAGGTGGTTTCCAATATTTCACTTCTGCAGAGAATAATATAATAATTGTCCTTATCTTGGAGAATTGCTAAGGATTTAGGGAGAGAACAAACTGCTAAGCACAGTATTTGGCACATAACAAAAATAAAGGGCACTAATACTTGCTGCAGTTGTACTTATTATTTTCACAGCTATCCTAGGACAGCTGCTCCTCTCTTCCTTGTTGAGATTTGCTGTAATACCTGTGTCAAATTAAATCTCATTGGCTTCCATCATTCTAACACATTAGGACCATCCATTATCCCATTTTTGTACGGCCAGTTCTTCTCCAAAGAATTCCAAACA
Source organism: Acinonyx jubatus (assembly GCF_027475565.1). Classification (NCBI taxonomy): domain Eukaryota; kingdom Metazoa; phylum Chordata; class Mammalia; order Carnivora; family Felidae; genus Acinonyx; species Acinonyx jubatus. Next base: position 35,591,454 of record NC_069396.1, read on the forward strand.
TCTTTTAAAAGAAATCCTCAGGTGACTTACCACTTTCCAGTTTTTTCTTTTATTTCTCAAACATAGACTACAGCTATTTTCTTACCTTTCTTGCCTCTATAATTCTGCACTTTGCCTTCCAACATACTTTGCCTTTAGAGACGGAAATCCTTACACTTAAGTCCTTGGTTTTCTACTCATTGCACTTCTCTTTCCTTGTTTCTCTCACCAAACTCAATCACTCTGTAGCTTTAGTTACCACCTCTAGGCAGATGATTTCATATTTATATTTCTAGTCTTAAACTTTCTCTGAGTTCCAGTGCCCATATTTTTAAGTGCTTTCTGGACATTTTCTCTTGGCTATTTCCAAAGGTAAAAATTCTAAAATTCAACTCCTCACTAACCCTATCTCCACCCCAAACAAGCTCACTTCCAGCTCAGAATGTCAGAATCATCTTTGACTCCTGATTATTACCCTCCATATCCAATTTGTCACCAAAATCCTGTTAAATCTTTTCTTCATAAAGTGTCTTGAACATTCTTTTCTTTTCCTTTCTATAGTGATATGCAGGATTGGAAAGTACCAACAATAGCAACAAACACTTTATGTAACATTTGACATTCTATGTGTAGGGTATGGTACTAACAAACCATTATTTTATAATAACAAACCATTATTTCCATTTTCCAGGTAATAAAACCGACACAAAGAAAGCTTAAGTAACCTATCCAGCAAACAGCAAACAACAGGGCTAGAATTTAGATTCAGGATCTTATGGAGAAGATGGCGCCATAGGAGGACGTTAGGCTCACTGCGTCCTACTGATCACTTAGATTCTACCCACATCTGCCTAAATAACCCAGAAAACTGCCAGAAGACTAGCAGAATGGACTCTCTGGAGCCAAGTGTAAACAAGAGGCCAATGGAAGAAGGTAGGAAGGGTGGAGAGGTGGTGCACGCTAGATGGACTGGCGGGAGGGAGCTGGGGTGGTGGAGGGGCAGGGGCAGCCCCCCCCCCCCCCCCCCCCGCAAAGCAGAGCCCCTGAGTCTGACTTGCAAAAGTGGAGGGGCCGGACGGAGTGAGTTCTAACAGCCAGCGGGACTTAACATCTGGAATGTTTTAAGTCAACAGTTCTGCTTGGACAGCAGGAGGGCAAGAGGACATCCGGAGGGAGAGGTGTTGAGCCCTGGAAGACAGAGCTCAGCTCGGCAGGGAACAAAGGGGCTGGCCAGGGCCATCTCCCTCTCCCATCCCATAGATGAAATCCCAAAAGGAACCAGCTCCCATCACCGAACTTACTTGCATAGCGCAAACACCCAACGCTGTGCTTCTCTGGACCCATCCCTCCGATGGGTCTGCCTGCCTGCCTCGCTCCCAGTGCTGCAGGGCCTCTCCCTCAGGGGACTACTTATGGCAAAGCCAGCTAAGCCTGCCCCTCCCACCCCTGTGCACCTTGCAGATCCACCCTGGCTAACACGCCAGATCTCATCAAAGCAGCACCATAAGCCTGGGAGTGTGCAAGTAGCCCAGACAGGGGCCACACCACTCCACAGTGAGTCCTGCCCCTGGGAGAGGGTAAGATAAGGTAAACACCAGTCTGACTGTGGCCTCAGTGGTGGGCAGGGGACAGACATCAGGTCTGACTGCGGCCCTGCCCACCAAAACAAGTTACTCCAGACACCACAGGAAGTGCCCTGCAGTTCCATGCCACTCCAGGGACTATTCTAAATGATGAAATGGAAGAATTCTGCTGAAAAGAAACTCCAGGAAGTAGCGACAGCTAATGAATTGATCAAAAACAATTTAAGCAATATAACAGAACAAGAATTGAGAATAATAGTCATAAAATTAATCACTGGGCTTGAAAAAAGTATAGAGGACAACAGAGAATCTATTGCTACAGAGATCAGGGGAGTAAGAAACACTCATGAGGAGCTAAAAAATAAAAATAAATGAGGTGCTATAAATGAGGTGCAAAATAAAATGGAGGTGACCACAACTTGGATTGAAGAGGCAGAGGAGAGAATAGGTGAATTAGAACATAAAATTATGGAAAAAAGAGGAAGCTGAGAAAAAGAGAGATAAAAAAATCCAGCAGTATGAGGGGAGAATTAGAGAACTAAGTGATGCAATCAAAAGGAACAATATCCGTATAATAGGAATTCCAGAAGAGGAAGAGAGAGAGAAAGGGGCTGAAGGTGTATTTGAACAAATCATGGCTGAGAACTTCCCTGATATGGGGAATGAAACAGGCATTGAAATCCAAGAGGCACAGAGAACTCCCTTCAGACGGAACTTGAATCGATCTTCTGCACAACATATCATAGTGAAACTGGCAAAATACAAGGATAAAGAGAAAACTCTGAAAGCAGCTAGGGATAAACACACTCTAACGTATAAAGGGAGAACGATAAGACTAGTGGCAGATCTATCTACTGAAACTTGGCAGGCCGGAAAGGAATGGCAGGAAATCTTCAATGTGATGAACAGAAAAAATGTGCACCCGAGAATCCTTTATCCAGCAAGTCTGTCATTCAGAATAGAAGGAGAGATAAAGGTCTTCCCAAACAAACAAACACTGAAGGAATTCATCACCACTAAACCAGCCCTATAAGAGATCCTAAGGGGGGTTCTGTGAGTGAAATGTTGCAAGGACCACAAAGGATCAGAGACATCACTACAAGCATGAAACCTACAGACATCACAATGACTCTAAACCCATATCTTTCTATAATAACACTGAATGTAAATGGACTAAATGCTCCAACCAAAAGACATAGGGTATCAGAATGGATAAAAAAACAAGACCCATCTATTTGCTGTCTGTCTAAAAGAGACTCCTTTTAGACCTGAGGACACCTTCAGATTGAAAGTGAGGGGATGGAAAACTATCTATCATGCTACTGGAGGTCAAAAGAAAGCTGGAGTAGCCATACTTATATCAGACAAACTAGACTTTAAATTAAAGGCTGTAACAAGAGATGAAGAAGAGCATTATATAATAATTAGAGGGTCTATCCATCAGGAAGAGCTAACAATCATAAATGTCTATGTGCTGAATACGGGAGCCCCCAAATATATAAAACAATTAATCACAAACATAAGCAACCTTATTGATAAGAATGTGGTAATTGCAGGGGACTTTAATACGCCACTTACAACAATGGATAGATCATCTAGACACAGGATCAATAAAGAAACAAGGGCCCTGAATGATACATTGGACCAGAATGATTTGACAGATATATTTAGAACTCTGCATCCCAAAGCCACAGAATATACTTTCTTCTCGAGTGCACATGGAACATTCTCCAAGATACATCGCATACTTGGTCACAAAACAGCCTTTCATAAGTGTACAAGAATTGAGATACTACCATGCACACTTTCAGACCACAATGCTCAACCACAGGAAAAAGTCTGGAAAACCTCCAAAAACATGGAGGTTAAAGAACAACCTACTAAAGAATGAGTGGGTCAACCAGGCAATTAGAGAAGCAATTGAAAAATATATGGAAACAAATGAAAATGAAAATACAACAATCCAAACTCTTTGGGATGCAGCGAAGACAGTCCTGAAAGGAAAATAATTGTAGTCCAGGCCTATCTTAAGAAACAAGAAAAATCCCAAACACAAAATCTAACAGCACACCTAAAGGAAATAGAAGCAGATCAACAAAGACACCCCAAATCCAGCAGAAGAAGAGAAATAATAAAGATCAGAGCAGAATTAAATATAGAATCTAAAAAAACTGTAGAGCAGATCAATGAAACCAAGAGTTGGCTTTTTGAAAAAATAAACAAAATTGATAAACCTCTAGGCAGGCTTCTCAAAAAGGAAAGGGAGATGACCCAAATTGATAAAATCATGAATGAAAATGGAATTATTACAACCAATCCCTCAGAAACACAGGCAATTATCAGGGAATACTATGAAAAATTATATACCAATAAACTGGACAACCTGGAAGAAATGGACAAATTCCTAAGCATCTACGCACTTCCAAAACTCAAACAGAAAGAAATAGAAAATTTGAACACACCCATAACCAGCAAAGAAATTAAATCAGTTATCAAAAATCTCCCAACAAATGAGTCCAGGACCAGATGGCTTCCCAGGGGAATTCTACCAGATATTTAAAGCAGAGATAATACCTATCCTTCTCAAGCTGTTCCAAAAAATAGGAAGTGAAGGAAAACTTCCAGACTCATTCTATGAAGCCAGCATTACTTTGATTCCTAAACCAGACAGAGACCCAGCAAAAAAAGAGAACTACAGGCCAATATCCCTGATGAATATAGATGCAAAAATTCTCAATAAGATACTAGCAAATCGAATTCAACAGCATATAAAAAGAATTATTCACGATGATCAAGTGGGATTCATTCCTGGGATGCAGGGCTGGTTCAACATTCACAAATCAATGTGATACATCACATTAATAAAAGAAAAGATAAGAACCATATGACCCTGTCAATCGATGCAGAAAAAGCATTTGACAAAATTCAGCATCCTTTCTTAATAAAAACCCTCAAGAAAGTCGGGCTAGAAGAAACATACTTAAACATCATAAAGGCCATTTATGAAAAGCCCACAGCTAATATCATCCTCAATGGGGAAAAACTGAGAGCTTTTTCCCTGAGATCAGGAACACAACAGGGATGTCCACTCTCACCACTCTTGTTTAACATAGTGTTAGAAGTGCTAGCATCAGCAATCAGGCAACAAAAAGAAATCAAAGGCATCAAAATTGGCAATGCTGGAAGTCAAGCTTTCACTTTATGCAGATGACATGATATGATACATGGAAAACCCAACAGACTCCAATAATAGTCTCCTAGAACTGATACATGAATTCAGCAAAGTTGCAGGACACAACATCAATGTAGAGAAATCAGTTGCATTCTTATACACTCATAATGAAGCAACAGAAAGACAAATAAACTGATCCCACTCACAACTGCACCAAGAAGCATAAAATACCTAGGAATAAACCTAACCAAAGATGTAAAGATCTGTATGCTGAAAACTATAGAAAGCTTATGAAGGAAATTAAAGAAGATATAAAGAAATGGAAAACATTCCGTGCTGATGGATTGGAAGAATAAATATTGTCAAAATGTCAATACTACCCAAAGCTATCTACACATTCAATGCAATCCCAATCAAAATTGCACCAGCATTCTTCTCGAAACTAGAACAAGCAATCCTAAAATCCATATGGAACCACAAAAGGCCCTGAATAGCCAAAGGAATTTTGAAGAAGACCAAAGCAGGAGGCATCACAATCCCAAACTTTAGCCTCTACTACAACACTGTAATCATCAAGATAGCATGATATTGGCACAAAAACAGGCACATAGACCAATGGAATAGAATAGAAACCCCAGAACTAGACCCACAAACGTATGGCCAACTAATCTTTGACAAAGCAGGAAAGACTATCCAATGGAAAAAAGACAGTCTCTTTAACAAAGGGTGCTGGGAGAACTGGACAGCAACATGCAGAAGGTTGAAACTAGACCACTTTCTTACACCATTCACAAAAACAAACTCAAAATGGATAAAGGACCTGAATGTGAGACAGGAAACCATCAAAACCCTAGAGGAGAAAGCAGGAAAAGACCTCTCTGACCTCAGCCGCAGCAATTTCTTACTTGACACATCCCCAAAGGCAAGGAAATTAAAAGCAAAAATGAACTATTGGGACCTCATGAAGATAAAAAGCTTCTGCGCAGCAAAGGAAACAACCAACAAAACTAAAAGGCAACCAACGGAATGGGAAAAGATATTTGCAAATGACATATCGGACAAAGGGCTAGTATCCAAAATCTATAAAGAGCTCACCAAACTCCACACCCGAAAAACAAATAATCCAGTGAAGAAATGGGCAGAAAACATGAATAGACACTTCTCTAAAGAAGACATCTGGATGGCCAACAGGCACATGAAAAGATGTCAACATCGCTCCTCATCAGGGAAATACATATCAAAACCACACTCAGATACCACCTCATGCCAGTCAGAGTGGCTAAAATGAACAAATCAGGAGACTATAGATGCTGGCAAGGATGTGGAGAAACGGGAACCCTCTTGGCACTGTTGGGTGGAATGCAAACTGATGCAGCTGTTCTGGAAACAGTGTGGAGGTTCCTCAAAACATTAAAATTAGATCTACCCTATGACCCAGCAATAGCACTGCTAGGAATTTACCCAAGGGATACAGGAGTGCTGATGCATAGGGGCACTTGTACCCCAATGTTTATAGCGGCACTCTCAACAATTGCCATATTCTGGAAAGAGCCTAAATGTCCATCAACTGATGAATGGATAAAGAAATTGTGGTTCATATACACAATGGAATACAACATGGCAATGAGAAAGAATGAAATCTGGCCTTTTGTAGCAACGTGGATAGAACTGGAGAGTGTTATGCTAAGTGAAATAAGTCATACAGAGAAAGATAGATACCATATGTTTTCACTCTTACGTGGATCCTGAGAAAGTTAATGGAAGACCATTGGGGAGGGGAAGGAAAAAAAAAAAGAGGTTAGAGAGGGAGGGAGCCAAAACATAAGAGACTCTTAAAAACTGAGAACAAACTGAGGGTTGATGGGGGGTGGAAGGGAGGGGGTGGGGTGGGTGATGGGTATTGAGGGGGGCACCTGTTGGGATGAGCACTGGGTGTTGTATGGAAACCAATTTGATAATAAATTTCATATTTAAAAAAAATTTTTAAAAATAGATCCAACAAGTTTGCAGAATCTGTGCTCATATTCACTCACTTATTTTGTCTCTCAGAGAGTGGAAAAGGGTGGGTGTTAAGACTGGAAAGATCCACATACAAATCCTATTTTATTACATTATCCTGGCATGATCTGGGTCATCTAATAGATGCCTTAAATTTGTTATGGACAAGACTGAGCCACTGAATTCCATCTTTAGAACGACTCATCCGCAAAGTATTTCTTGTGTCTTTAAGGCCCCACACTATGTACTCATTTGATATGGCAGATAATATGTAAGTCATTCTCAATTCCTTTTCCTTCAAACCTTCTAAACAACAACAACAACAACAACAACAACAACAACAACAACAACATAACACTTATTGAGGACTATGTAACCATAGTAAATTACTCATTAAAACACCCATACTAGGTAGGTTCCTATTATTATTCTCATTTACTGATGAGACAACTGAAGCATGGAGTAGTTAAAAACTTAGCCAATATCACACAGATAATAAATGGAAAAGGGGGAATTCACATCTGGGCAATTTCATCTATCTCTTAAACATTATAGTGTCTGCCTATCTAATGTGTGAATTCACCAATCAGTTATATGGTTCCACTTGTAAAGCATGTCTCAAACACATCACTTCTGTCACAATCACCTCTGCTACCAACCTCTACTCAAAGTCACCATGATCTTATAGTTGATCAATTAACTGTGTAACTACCTCAGTCTTATCTCACCATGCACAGTCCCCCATCCTGCAAACAGCAATGAGGAGATTTTTTTCAGGAAGTGGCATTTGATGGGATCGGCACTGGGTGTTATATGTAAGTGATGAATCTCTGGGTCCTACTCCTAAAACCAATACTACACTGTATGTTAACTAACAAAAATTTAACTAAATAATTTTTTTTAAGTGTAAATCATACCATCTCACCACCACCTCACCCCACCCCACCTCCAGGCATACATACATGGACACTCTGTTTATAACTCTCCAGTGGTTTCCTATTGCCCACAGAATAAGAACCAAACTGCTTACCATGACCTACCATGGCTTGCATGACCTAGCTCCAAGCATACCTCTTCTTACTCATTCTTCCTCCCTTCCTTCACCATGTTTAAGCCACAAGGTGTTGTGTCTGTCGCTTGAACATGCCAGCTGTGTTCCTATCACTGGGCCTCTGCACTTGTTGAACTTCTGTTTGGAATGTTTTTCCTTCCAATTGTTTCAAGAATGCCTTTTTGTTATGCAGGTCTCAGCCATTATCCCTTCCACAGAAAGGCCTTCTCTCTAAGACAGCCAGCCCCTCTATCATTTTACCTTACTTATTTTGTCTACATCATAGTACTTGCCAGCTCCAAAAATTATATTACATTATTTACATAAATGCTCAGTGTTATTCATTCCCACCAGAAAGTAACTTCCTAAAGACAGGAACCTTGATCTATCTTATCCATTGTTATGCCCCAATTGCCTAGAAGAAAACCTGAGCATATAGTTGGCGCTTACTATTTGTTAAATGACTGCCCAAGCAAGTACCTCAATTCTGTTTATCTCTAAAACAGGAATAATGATATGTAATATGCCTACCACACAGGGGGAGAATCAATAAAAAAATATTACTGATCTCCTAAACACATATTTACACTATTTGTTCTGTGATAATCTGTGTCAACTAACCTCGCTAAACCTGTTTCTTCACTGGTACACTGGAATAAAAGTATCTATTTCATAGGATTATGAAGATAATAGAGAGCACATATAAGCATTTAACACAGTATCTCACATATCCTCTTAAGTGTTCAAAAAACATTAGCCTTCTCATCAACTCCAGAAGTATAACCACAATCCTTGACTTTCTGTTTCATACTTGCCTCTGCCCATCTTCCGTACTTTATGGTCAGGCTAATTTTCTTATATCAGTGATTTGCACAAAGGAAGTGGTCAAAAAATATTTGTTGAATGAATGAAGAAAAGGGAGGAAATATGGGTGAGTAAACATATATCTACGTAATGTTTACGATATCACTTCCATATTCTAAAACCAGTGCTTCCCAAATAAAGCCCCAACTTCCAGAAGACCTTTTACAATGTCACTGCTACCTATGGTTCCCTTATTTCTCTCCCATCTGTTTGCCTGAGAGCACTCCACTAAAAACAGTTCATTCTTGTCCATCTCAAGTTTCTGTCTACTGTTCTTCTGTTATTCTACATTTGAATGCTCTTTTCTTCCTGTCTATACAGATCCTGATCCACTTTTTCAATAGTGTCCTCTATAAACTCCCCAAACATCAAGGTGCCCAGAAATCTTCTGTTCCTGTCAGCAAGAGCAGGTATTGTCTGTATGAGTCACTTGACAATATTCATACCATCTCATTGGAAGGCTTTTTGCATGGTTTTAAGTGGTCTATATAACTACATAGTGAACCCTGTAAGGGGCCCATGTGTTCACTTTTCTTACCTAGCATGTATACACCACCTTATATTAAAAGAAAGACAGTGCTCACTTGGTGGTCTGAAAGAAGAATCTTGTTTTTTAAAGTATTGCTGTTTACATTTATTAATAATACACAAATCACTCCTTGAATACACACAAATATTTACAAATATTGCTATTTTTAACAAAGGGAAATAATCATAACATAGTGTACACATTTATATAAGCCATCAAGGAATGTACACAGGTCATTTTAATCACATGGTTGAGAACCAACAACCTGTAGTTGGAAATATTCTGATTTAAAACTTTCACCTTTACAAATGAATCAAGTTAGGCTTAAAAGTTTTATTGTGATAAAAACCACATAACACAAAATTTACCATCTTAACCAGGTTTAAGTGTAGAGTAGAAATTTTTATAGCACAACTTGCCCATAAGATAGGCACTACCTATATTAACACTAACTGATCTTGCTAAAAATTTAAACTATGATAATTAAAGCACTGCATGTACATCTGTCTAGATTCTAGTTTTTAAATTACCCAAATCAGGTCAAAGCAGCAAAGCTAGGAGATTTGCAGCTGGGAACTATAAATAAAACAGTGTAATACAACTTTCAAAGGGTATACAGAGAAACTTTAATGTGAATGTGCCCTAATGGTTTCCTTCCCCTTGTTCTGTTTTTAATTTAATTTTTCAACAGATAATTAATTTATATGGTTCGAAATTTCAAAATTATTTAAGTTTTCAGTGAAGTGGCTCTCCTTCCTACTTGTGGCCCCTGCAGATAATTAAGTTTTTTACAAATTGAAGTACTGTAACCCTATATAAAGCAAGGCTATCAGCACCATTTTTCCAACAGCATTTCCCCACTTTGTGTCTGTGTCACACTTTGGTAATTCTCACAATATTTCAAATTTTCTCATTATTATTATAGTTGTTATGGTTATCTGTGATCAGTGATCTTTGATGTTATGATTGTAATTGTTTTGGGGTGCAACAAATTGTGTCCATAAAAGGCAGCAAATTTAACTGATAAATGTTGTGTGTGTTCTGACTGTTCCACTGACTGGCCTGTCTCTTTCCCTCTCCTCAGGCTTCCCTATTCCTTAAGATACAGCAATGTTGAAAGTAAGCCAATTAATAACCCTACAATTGCCTCTAAGTATGCAAGTAAAAGGAAGAGTCATATGTCTCTCATTTTAGACCAAAATCTAGAAATGATTAAGTTCTGTGAGGAAGGCATATAAGACAGACTGAGAGCTGGGCCTCTTGTGCCAGTTAGTCAAGTTGTAAAAAAAAAAAGGAAAGTTATTGAAGGAAATGAAAAGTGCTATGCCACAAATGATCTGAAAGTGAAATAGCCTAATTGCTGATATGGAGAAAGTTTTAGTAGTCCTGATAGATCCAACCAGTCACAGCATTCGCTAAGCCAAAACCTAGTTCAGAACAAGGCCCTCAACTCTCTTCAATTCTAAGAAGGCAGAGAGAGATGAGGAAGCTGCAGAAGAAAAGTTTGAAGCTAGCAGAGGTTGTTTCACAAGGTTTAAGGAAAGAAGCCATCTTCATTACATCAAAGTGCAAAGTGAAGCAGCAAGTGCTGATGTAGAAACTGCAGTGAGTTTTCTGGAGGATCTAACTAACATAATTAATAAAGGTGGCTACAATAAACAAAAGGTTTTCAGTGTAGATAAAACCACCTTCTATGTCATCTAAAACTTTGAAAGTTACTTAGAAGAAGTCAATGCCTGGCTTTAAAGCTCCAAAGGACAGGCTGATTCTCTTATTAGAAGCTAATGCAGCTGGTGACTTTAAATTGAAGCCAATGTGCATTTACCATTCTGAAAATCTTAGGGCCCTTAAGAATTATGCTAAATCTACTCTGCCTGTGCACTATAAATGGAACAACAAAAGCTGGATGACAGCCCATATGTTTACAACATGGGTTACTGAATATTTCAAGCCCACTGTTGAGATCTACTGCACAGAGAAAAAAGATTCCTTTCAAAATATAACTGCTCATTGGCCATGCACCTGGTCATCCAAGAGCTCTGATGATGTACAATGAGATTAATGTTTTCATGTATGTTAACACAACATCCATGGATCAAAGAGTAATTTTGACTTTCAAGTTTTCTTATTTAAGAAATACATTTCTTAAGGCTATAGATGCCATAGATAGTAATTCCTCTGGTGGGCCTGGGCAAAGTAAATGGAAAATCCTCTGGAAGGGATTCACCATTCTAGATGCCATCAAGAACATTCATGATTCATGGGAAGGGGTCAAAATACAAACATGAAAAGGAGCTTGGAAGAAGTTTATTCCCACCCTCACAGATAACTTGGAGGGGTTCAAGACTTCAGTGGAGAAATATCTGCAGATGTGGTAGAAACAGCAAGAGAACTGAATGAGAAGTGGAGCCTGGAGATGGGACTGAATCTCTGCAATCTCATGATCAAACGTTAACAGATGACGAGTTGCTACTTATGATGATCAAAAAAGTGGTTTCTTGAGATGGAATCTATTCCTGGCAAAGATACTATAAAGATTGTTGAAATGACAACAAAAGATTTAGAATATTACATATACTAGTTGATAAAACAACAGCAGGGTTTGAGAGGATTGTTCCCAATTCTGAAAGAAGTCTTATGGTGGGTAAAATGCTACCAAACAGCATCACATGTTACAGAGAAATCATTATGAAAGAATCAATCAATGTGGCAAGCTTCATTATTGTCTTAGTTTAAGAAATAGCCACAGTCACCCCAACCTTCAGCAACCACCGCCCTGATCAGGCAGCAGCCATCATGATCAAGGCAAGACTCTTCATCAGCAAAAAGATTACGATTTGCTAAAAGCTCAGATGCTAATTATCATTTTTCAGCAATAAAGTATTTTTTAATTCAGGTATATTCAGTGTTGTTTTAGACACAATGCTATTGCACACTAAACAGACTACAGTATAGGTAAACATAACTTTTATATGCACTGGGAAACCAAAATTTCATTTGACTTGCTTGCTGAGATATTTGGTTTATTGCAGTAGTCTGAAGCCAAACCCACAATATCTCTGAGGTATGCCTGCACAACTCATTCATGGAAATAACATGATTTATTAAAATTATTAATAATATTTATATTATTATTTTATTGGTTATATTTGTTTTGAAGTCCAGTTTAGAATGTCAAAAAACTAGTACATCTTGATAGCCTGCTACGTATTATTTAAGACCTATGTTATATAGTGTCACAAGAATTCCATATTTAAAGATCAGGAAATTGATATGGAGAAAGATTAAATAATTTGTCAAAGGTCATATGTCTAGCCAGTGGTAGAGCTTAAACCTGACTGCAGGTATGTCTGTGTCCAAAGTCAATATGGTAATGTCATAGTATATATTTCATAGATTATATGCTGACTGCTATTGTGGTTTGCAGTAGTCTGGGTTCTCCAGAAAGCAGAAATGATAGAGTGTGTGTCTGTGTAAAGAGCAGAAAAAGATTCACTATTAAGAACTGGTTCAGGGGATGCCTGGGTGTATCCGACTTCGGCTCAGGCAATGATCTCACGGTTTGTGGGTTCGAGCCCTATGTCAGGCTCTGCACTGACAGCTAAGAGCCTGGAGCCTGCTTCGGATTCTCTTTCTCCCTCTCTCTCTCTGTTCCTCCCCCACTTGCACGTGCTCTCTCTCTCTCTCTCTCTCTCTCAAAAAATAAAATAAATAAACACTTAAAAAATTCAAATAAAAAATTTTAAAAGAAAGTGTTGGGGGGCACCTGGGTGGCTCAGTCGGTTAAGCCTCTGACTTCAGTTCAGGTCACGATCTCACGGTCCGTGAGTTCGAGCCCCGCGTCGGCTCTGGGCTGATGGCTCAGAGCCTGGAGCCTGCTTCTGATTCTGTGTCTCCCTCTCTCTCTGCCCCTCCCCATTTATGCTCTGTCTCTCTCTGTCTCAAAAATAAATAAACGTTAAAAAAAAAAAAAAGAAAGTGTTGGTTCAGGTAATTATGATGTCTGGTAAGTTCCAAGATCTGCAGTGCAAGTCCCAGGAGAATTGATAGTATAGTTCATCTGAAGGCCAGGAGGCTCAATACTGAGTTCAAATCCAGAGGTAGGAAAAAAGCTGATGTCCCAGTTTCAAGGCCATCAGGCAGGGAAATTCCTCTCTTACTCATGGAAGGGTCAGCTTCTGTGTTCTATTCAGGCTTACATGGATGAAGTCTGCCCACATTAGGGAAAGCAATCTGATTTGCTTAGTCTGAGTTGAATGTTAATCTTGTCCCCAAATACTCTCACCCTCATCCAGAATGTCTGACCAGATATTTGGCACAGTGTGTGCCAGTCAAGCTGACACATAAAATTAACCATCATGTGGTTGCAGGAATGTGTTACAATCATGGGGGGCAGAGTGGCAAGCAAAAGCCATTGTGACCCAACAGTCCACTCTTCATCCATTTGAGATCAGGTTTTAAGAAAACTCAATTCCAACTGTTGTTTAAAAAATACCTATTTTTAATTTGCTTTTTGATAGCATATAATTCTTTTTTTTCAATATATGAAATTTATTGTCAAATTGGTTTCCATACAACACCCAGTGCTCATCCCAAAAGGTGCCCTCCTCAATACCCATCACCCACCCTCGCCTCCCTCCCACCCCCCATCAACCCTCAGTTTGTTCTCAGTTTTTAAGAGTCTCTTAAGATAGCATATAATTCTTACATTCTTGGCAATTAAATTTAAAAATGATCTCTTCTATTAAATAATGTATAACAGTATGTAGAATTCATAATTCTTACTTTTGGAACATTGTATTGAACCCTAGTCTAAGCTTTATTTTTTAAATGCCTTATGCTGCATAAAATCATCTATTGTGGTTGGCTTGAATGGGTCTTTTATTGAGAGAAGAGCAAGGGAGGAGGGAGAGAAGGAAAGAAAAAAGAAGCCAACAAATAAACGGGTCACACCTCATCCAAGGCTGGTCTTGCCTCAAGGGTAGTGCACTTGAAACATTCTATGCCTCTGCTTTTGGGGCCTTACAGAAACTCATTTATGCTCATTAGCCTTCCTCAGTAGGTCCTGCCAATAGCCAGCATTTTTTCATTACATTCATTTTTCAGCAAAACCTCATTAGCTGAAGAAACCAAGCAGATGCTTTATACATCTCAATTCCAACTGGAGACACTGCAACCACAGTATTTTTCCTGTAGGAGCCAAGTAACAGGATACAGCAGTTTGAACACAGGCACATCCTGACTGGAACACATTGGCATCTTGTTCTGACATTTCCAACCAAGCCAAAGCAGCAACATGGAGAAAACTAATAGGGAAGCAGAGAAAAGATAAGTAGGAATACCTGAGGAATAACAACATCAAGCATGGTTAAAAAGCTAACCTCAGCTTAAGAGTAGAGCTGGCCAGGGAAAAAAATGGCCCTGTAGGATCCTTGTATTTATATGCTACATTACTGATAATATAAGCTTCCTATTTAAGAGGAAAACAAATGAATTTTAAAAAGTATTCCCAGACCTCAGACACATAGGTTCAAATGCTGGAATGAATAAATTAGACAATGTCTTTTGACAGCAGGACATTCAATGAGTGCAATGATCTTGGAAGAGAATACTGATCATCACTTTGTCACAATGAATTGATTTGTAAAACTGTTTTCACTCCTCTGTAAGCACTTGCTATAACAGGATGTTTCTATATTTTTATCTTAAAGAAATGACAGTGTGAAAGATCTTGCTACTTCTTGGAAACAACGCTAAAATGACTACTCAACCCAGGTGGAGAAAGGCTGACTCACGGTGTTCATACAGCTTTAATCACAACCAGAGGGAAGAACATATTATGAGAACTTCTAGAAACACAACATCAGGAAAGACTGGTAAGATGAAGTGAGACAGGGGAGGCAGAGGCAAAAGGGGGAAGCATAGTCTTCAAAACGCTACTCATTTTCCTCTCGGGGTTTCTGTTGTTTCAAAGGGCCTCAGGTCCCTAGTTACCACCAATGAAAGGCCTCTATATGGTTGACAAAAGGAAACCCCCTATTTGGATTCATGGAGGGAAAAGAAGCAAGTATATAGCAAACGAACTTGCTTTGGTTTTTCCCTTTGGGTATCCTGAGTAGATTAGTTACCTGTTGTGTGAGCTGAAAATGTCAGATTTTTATCACCTGGGACTTGGGAAGTGGGTAATGAAAAAGGTATGAGGATGTCTATGAGAAAGACTAGGTGTCAGGACTCCACTTCAGACAGAGCAGTACTATTTTTTTTGTTGCTGTTGTTTTTTGTTTTTTTAATTTTAATTCCAGTATAATTAACATAGAGCAGCATAACTTTGAACTACTGTATATGCTGAGATTCTGCCTAAGATTTTGTGTGAAAACAGGTTTCCTTGATAAAAATCAGTAATCCACTTGATGGATATGCACACTGGGGCCCAGACAGAGGAAATGGCAGACCCAGCAGCAGAATCCAGGTCTCTGGACTGATTTGGTCCAAAGTTCTCTCTACTATGTCAGACTGCTTCATCTTACCGTCTGTACAGTCAACATGTCAATATGCTAGGGAAATGTCAAACACATGATTCCACATAGCAGTGGAAATGAATGGACATATGCAGTTACTGCAATGTGAAAGCCACCTAAGAAGGGTGGTTTAAAGGGAGAGGAATATAAAAACCTGTGCTACTTTGTCTTTCGGCATTATATACTCATCCCAAGGACAAGAAGTTTGGGCTGGTAAGACAGTGCAAGGGAGAAAGTGTGGCAAGATTAATAGCCACTGCATTAGAGATCAAACAGCAACAGAGGAATCCAGCAAGCCTTTAACTATATACAGCTGTCTTCACTGGTTGAGGCCAAAATGTTTCTCGTGTGGATTCTCAGTAAGTACCTGACTATGGAGGAGACACTCAACAATCACTCTTAGCAGAGTAAACCTAAATGTCTTCCATTGCTATTTAGCACAATTCAGCAGTGTTGTGTACTAGAAATGCTCCTGCCTTAAAGGGTTTTCTCATTCGTTCATTCATACAGACATCATGGCAGGCACCAGGGATGGCAGAAAGACGGATGAAGAAACACTAACCTTCATGAAGTTCCCATATAACAGAAAAGACAAACTATACATGGAGTTCAGTAGGATACTAAATACAGTGTGCTCTTAAAGGTTGCTCTGAGGGCAAAAGAGGGAGCATCTAATTTAGCCTTAGAGAAATGAGAAGAAATTTATAGTAAAGGTATCTGAGGTGTTTGTTCTTAAAAGATAAAAACTTACCATTGATGAATTTATTTAGTAAATATTTATCTTCTATTATGTATCAGACAAATAAGACAAAGTCCTTCTCTCATGAAACTTACATTTCAGTGGTGGAGAAAAAATTTAAAAATAAATAAATGTATAAATTATTAAATAATAAAAAACGATGATAAATGCCAGGATAAATGTAAAGGGTAATATAATAGAGTGACTGAAGATAGGAGCTACTTTAGATTGATGATCAGAAAATAATCCTCTTAGGGGGTGTCATTAAATTTGAGACTGAATTCAGTAACAAAAAAGGAACAAGATGTGGTAATGAGCACTTCAGGCAGAAGGAATAGCATGTGCAAAGGCCTTGAGATGGAAACACTTGAAAGATTTGAGGAACTGAGAGGAGAATGTTTGGAACAAAGCAGGCAAGCAAAAGAATGATAAGAGATTAAGGTGGAAGTCGGGCCTAGCAGGGCTTACTGAGTCAACAAGGTATTCAGTTTTCAACCAAGTGGAATGAAAAACTAGTGAAAGGGTTTCAAACAAAAAAAAAAGGCAATGGAATTTACATTTTTAGGATAATAGTATTAAATACATATATTGAACATACTATATAGGCCAGATCCTGCCCAAGTATTTTATCTATGTTAACTTATATTAGGATGGCTACCATATAGACATGGTTTGAAGATGGCAGGGTAGACACAAGGAGGTTAGCTGCAGGCTGTAGTTGAGAGATGATGGTGACATGGCTATAGCAATGGGAATGAAGGAGCAAATGGAAAGATTTCAAGAACATTTAGGAAATAGAATTGGCAGGACTGGATTTGGAAGGGGAGAAGTAGTCACATAAGCAGAGAGAAATCAAAAGCACTTCTATACTTTTATAGAGTTTAAAAGAAAGAGGGAGTATTCAATGGTGTTGAATGTCTTGGGGGCAAACAGAGTTAAATCTGAAAAGAGATCATTGGATATATCAATTAGAAGGTAATTAGTAACCTTTTGCATGTGGTTTTAGTGTAGTGGTGGTATAAGCAGCCTGATCCTGTACAATGAGTGACTGGGAGTTGAGAAAACAGGAGATGGTGGCAAGTACTTTCCCACAATGTCTGAATGGAAGGAGACAAGGGAAGTCAGAGGCACAGTTCTCTCTCTCTGCCCCTCCCCTGCTCATACTCTGTCTCTTTCTCTCTCAAAAATAAATTAAAAACATAAAAAAGTGGGGAGGGGGCGCCTGGGTGGCTCAGTTAACCATCTGGCTTTGGCTCAGGTCATGATATTGTGGTACATGAGTTTGAACCCTGCGTCGGGCTCTGTGCTGACAGCTTAGAGCCTGGAGCCTGCTTCATGGATTCTGAGTCTTCCTCTCTCTCTGCCCCACCCCCACTCACACTCTGTCTCTTTCTCTCTCAAAAACAAATAAAAAACATTAAAAAAAAAAAGAGACATAGTTGAGGAAATATTTTTTTTAGGTCAAGAGACAATAAAACATGCTTATAGATTCAGAAGAAGAAATAAGTAGAAAAAGGTTGAAATATAGAAGAATGGATATCAACACAGAACAAACAGGTTAAAGGTTGAGGGGGAAAAAGTTGGGTGACTTAATGCCTGGAATGGGGTTTTTTTCTTAGACTTCTGGGATTCAGAAGAATAGTTCACTTCAGAATTAGCAGCAAGGATCTCAGCATATACTAGAATCCATTAGTCTAGTTTTAATCTTTATGTTTATAAACGCTTCTTAGAACTTAAAACTCTTATCTCCCACTGTTAACAATTTTGACCTAGGGCAACAGGAAAGGATCATGCTCTACTATATAGGATTATTCACTCTTCATTCCCATATTTAACTCATATCTTGGGCTGACTTTATTAGTTTCTTCAGTCTCTAATTAATAATATGATTAGAAGAGTCATAATCAGTGTCAATTATCTGACCATGCCACAGTGTCCCTTAAAATTCATCTTCATAAAGCATCTGGCTCTCCTGACTGTAGGCTCTCACTATGGAAGATGTTTTAAATAAGACTGATGAAAATAATAAGATGGTCACAAAAATAAATAAGGAGAAAAATAAAATATAAAGACTTTCCCATTAAAGTTCATGACATTTATGAAAATTATTAAATTATATGAAAATTTTTATTTATACGAATATTGCCTTCTCCTAGCTTCTGAAAGTGATTTTCAAAATATACATTTCTGGGATGCCTGGGTGGCTCAGTCAGTTCAGTGTCAACTCTTGGTTTCAGCTCAGATTATGGTCTCATGGTTTTGTGTGTGCGAACCCTGCATCAGGCAAGGCACTGTGCTGACAGTACAAAGCTTGCTTGGGATTTTGTCTCTCCTTCTCTTTCTGCCCCTCCCCAACTTGTGCTGTCTCCATCTCTCTCAAAATAAATAAATAAATAAATTTAAACTAAAAAAAGATACATTTCTTGGGCCTTATATTCTGACATTTCTAATTCAATTATTTTCTTAAAAAGTATGGTATGCAACAGGATAATGTAATCTGAAACAGGCAATGGACAATTAAGTTGTATCTACACCAAATCAAAACTATCAATATATGGGGGTGCTTGGGTGTAGCTGTGAGATCAAGCCCCATGTCAGGCTCCATGCTGGGTGTGGAGCCTGCTTAAGATTCTCTCTGCCCCTCCCCTGCTCACTTACTAGCTTCCTCTCTTTCAAAAAAACCAAAAAACCCTACCTATATATGATTAATTTTTAAAATGGAACTATATTCCAAATTTAAAAAAGAACCGGTCCAAATTAAAACATTGGCTTGAATGTGTATAGGGATACTCTTAACTAGAGACATGCACAGAGATAAAAGGAATTTAACAGGTCAAATACTCAAATTTTAAGTTTTTCTAAGTTGAATATAATCTAAAAAATATATTCAAATTGTTCCTTACTTAATGAGGCCAATGCTTCCTTTATATCCTTTCTAATTCTTCACAAATTTGAATCGTATCTTCTGAAAAGTAGCCCAACTATAGTGTTTAATTAAGAGAAATTGTAAAAATTTATACAAGAAGTATTTTACTATATGATGATAGTAGTAAGGTCAAACTCTCTGACTACTCAAAAAACAAAAAAATGAAAAATGTTCCAAATTAGGAGAAAGCAAAAGAATGGCAGAAACTACATTCTGATTTCACATTACTACTGCTAAGTAATTGGCTGATAAATGAATATTTGTTAGCCTAGCTATACGCTACTTGTTGGCATGGAAGATGCAATACTATAAGAGATACTGCTTCCAACTAATCTAGCTAAGTCATAATTAAGGAATGATGAGAACACAAAAAATGTCATTAATAATAAATGATTAACAGTTAACAAACAATTAACAAATAATACATGAATAACAATGATTCTCTGCTTAACCAAACTTTAGTCAGGACCCTGAAACTTTTCCTAGGCTCATCCATGTGCTTCTTTCTAAAATAGTTTTTACAAGAAGCCTGCTAATGATATCTGATAATCCTTGATATCTGATCAGGCTCCTCATCTTCCACCATCCCTCAGGTGATGATGTCTGATAACACTGGCCTGTCTTCAGCAAGAACCCTGTTTGGTTGGTTTAGCCAGAATCTTTCTTATCTGTGATGTTTCCTCTTAGTAACTTCCATCCACTGACCCCCACCCTGCTCCTTAGCTATAAATTCCCACTTGCTCAAGCTGTATTTAGAATTGAGCGCACTCTCTCTCTCCTAAAACACCATTGCAATGGTCCCCATACATACTGTGATGGTCTGAAATAAAGTTTGCCTTATCATCTTTAATAAGCATCACCAAATAGTTTTATTTTTTAATACCATGCAATAATGTATATTTTTTACCACACTGTATCCACCATGTTCACCACCATACAACCATGTATGCCATAATGTAAACATGGTGTACATGGCTCACCTGGCCACACTTCAATAACCCTGGGTTCCAGGTTTGGATCTGTAACTTTGTGACCTTAGACATGTCATTTCTCTTTGAATCCTTTCCTGTTCTATAAAATGAGGGAATTAAATAAGATACTCTTGATAATCTTAATATTCTCCTAATTCTCTTAATATTCTACCATGTATGTGAGGCACAGGCAATAAATATAAATATAAAATCACAGGTTTTGAGCTTTATCAGTGAAACAAGAAGAAATCAACTCCTCTTTGCTACAGAGTTATAGGTAGCTTCATGGCTTATCCAGACACATTTGATTAATAAATAAAACATTCTCAAATCTGAGCAAAGGTCTAAAACAATATGTTTGGATCATGGATGTCTTAGGGAAGGAACATTTTTGGAAAGTGATTTTTGATTTTATGATTTTTATTTACACTTGTAAACTTAAATTGTTTTACCTTATAGTCTCTTGTCTTATTTTCATTAGCTAATGAATACTATGGAACATAAAATATTTCATATAGCAACAGAAAAGTAGTAAGTAGAGACCTTTTAATGAATAGCAAGTTAGCCACACCACTAGTTTTAAAAATGCTATAATGCTGCACTAAACATTGAATCTTAATCAGCTTTTATTAGGATAAACATCTAGAATAGAAATTATTAGGTGTTAGGTAAAGGAAACCTTGGTATAGCCAAATGAACAACAACAACAAAAAAAAAACCCACCATAAAAGGATTTAAGATAATATTTTATAGAAATAGTATGAAAAGTAACATAGGATAAATGTTCGTGACTGCAAAACTGAATATCCAGTAAGGCTGTAAACACATAATAAAGAAAGCCTATGCACAGTTATAGCCAAAGTGTTGGAAATATAATGTTTTCCTCCAGGCTTTTCAGGATTCATTTCAGGATTTTATTTTCATTAAAGATAAAGTAATATTGTTTACAAAATAAATTATTTGGAGTAAAATAAAAATAGCATAATATTCATTTAGTTCTTATAATGTGTCAGGCATTTTGTTAAGAGCTCTATATACATTATTATTTTATCATATATGACCACCGTAAGTTAGAAATGGTTATCACTACTTAATAGATGAGGAAAGTGAGGCTTAGAGAGATTAATTAAATTGTCCAAGGTCACACAGTTAATCAGTAGAAGAGACTGGTTTTATAGCTGGGCCTATATAATGCAAAGTCACTATACTATGTCACCTTCTTAAAAATTTATCATGTATATATGTGGTATTCTTTAATCTTCAGGAAGATAATTTGTGCAAAATTTTATGCACCTGCATTTTCGGAAAACAAAATATGAGTCCCCTCTTTTCTTCATTAATTTGAAAAATGAGAGACCAACAAGTGTACATGTTTGTAACTGAGATCTGTATAAATATATACATGATTTAGTAAGTAAGTACTGACTTCCACTCTAAATTTAGAACTTCTGCACCTTGGAAAATAAGCTCTTATTATGACTAAAAATCATTCCTTTCATATTGGCCTTTTCTCCAAAGACTGTCAAAGTAGATCAATCTATTTTAATTGGAATATTAAATGTGCCAGTCTACTTCTCAGATTCAAAGCTTGGGTGTCACTGAAAATGATAAATGTGAAACTGAGTTCTCTTAAGGGTGCTTCAACACACGATCTGCTTTCTCATGATAATTATGCCATAAATGTAAAATACTGCTTCAAGTACCTGACAAAAAATACTCCTATTTTATTCACCAGTATGATGGTAAAAATACCTGGAACTCTCCCAGGACCTCATGAGTGAACATCACTCCTTGGGAAAGTAGGGGCTCCTGAAGCCCAGTCCTCTGGCTTAGAAGAGGGTGGCTTCTCAAAATATGGGTCATTATATAAGAGGTGGTTAGAATGGGACTAAAGGGTTAAGTTTTTATTCAAAAATCAATAGATGTTTAAAATTTTAATAGACTCAAAATAAGAAAAAAGGGGAGTAGGAAAGTCATAGGTAAGTTCATAAATTTATTTATATTTTTGAAAAAATAAGATTTTTTTTCTTAGAATAAAATACTAGGAATATTGCTAGGCTCAGCAGGTTGGACTAGAGCAGGGGCATAAATTGAGACCGGCAATAGGCTCACTAAAACAATACTAGATCATAATATTCCTGTACATCTTTATTTTTGACCAAAAGCCTTGCTTTTTTACTTGGATCTGTTTTTCCTCTTTTACATTTCAGCCATAACTTAAAGAAGTCTTCATCTTGTTGATGAAATATTTCATTATATCTCATGTCTATTATTGGAACTTTTAATTTTATTAAGTTCAATGGGTTAATTAGAATGATGCTATTAAAAGTGTTTGAGCTTTTTTTTTTTTTTTCCAATTTCACATTTTTCAGTTCTGGATATTTTTGATCAAGGCATTTGATTTTCATTGCCTCTGGTATAAATACCAGTTGATAGGAAACTCATTTCCCTTAAAGACTACAGACAGTATTACCTGAAGAGAACCTTTGTGTAGCTGTGGCATATGCAAGCTAGGCTTTCATAAGTATTTTTGATGTCTTGACTATTTTATTCTGTTTTATTATGATAATCAAAGAACTTCTGTTCAGTACTCAAATTTATTCCCATGCTTGTAGATAAATTTGGCTTTTTGGTTCCACACAAATACTTTATTTCTTTGCCAAGCTAATGAAGTAGAGTTTTGTTTCTTTTTTTTTTTAATCCTTTAAGTAGAAATTATGTCTAAATCTGGTTAAACTATTTGTGAGCATTAGAATGAACTGAACCAAATAAAACTGAGCCTCATGCAAAATTTCTTTAAATCACCTAAGATTAATAAATAAACCTCTAAAAACTGTGAACAGACATGAAACCAGAATAAAAAAGAGAAGCAGGTATAAGTCCATATTGTAGGAGTGCTGTACAATGAGTCTACTAAATTAAGAGAGGCTTATAACCTTTTGTGGATTGGAGCAAACTCAGTTCCTGAACAGATGGCCTTCTACCATTTAGTCACTCTTTAACTCCCTACAATCTGGCTTCTGGGCACACTATCCACTAAAATCACTTAACGGTTACCAACAACCTAGGATCGTGGAAGCCAGCAACAGAAGTGCTAGAAGTAGATTTATGAATCAAACCCAGACAAATAATTCTATAGATTAGAGAACTATACCCCAGATATGTTAGTAGACCTTCCCCAGATCACACTGCTGGTGAACCATGCAAGGTCTGAAGACTCGCACCTGAATTTCTGTCAGTGCTGTGCCATACTTCCCAGGCAACTAGGTAGACTGCCTTCTTGAATCGTTGTCTCAGAGTCAAAATCCTCCACATTTTCTCATCCATTGACACTGTTTTACCTTCTTGCTGGATTCCTTTGTTCTGCCCTTTCTTTGAACATCCCTTTATTCCAACATCTGTACTCCCTATACCCTGGCAAAAAACTAAGCCTCACGTCTGGCTCTCCAAGAATTGTCTGCTCTCATAGTTTCACTTTCCACCATGAACCATGTTAATAGTAACATAACCTTGTACCTTTTCTTTTAATTAACTGCTGGGTACCTCAATTAACTACCATGTCTACATTGGTACTACCAAAATGCAAATAAAATAGCTAACATTTGTTGAGTTCTTAACTATAAACCAGGAACTGTTCTAAGCTCTTTATCTGTATTAACTCATCTAATCCTTACCATAACTCTATGAGGTACTATTCTGATTTTACATGTAATGAAACTAAGGTACACAGAGGTTAATCAGCTTGCCCAAGCTTGGATTCAAACCCACACATTGTGTTTCCAGAAGCTGTGCTCTTCATTGTTTTGCTAGGCAGAATGTCCAGCAATAAGAAATCTCCTATTTAGGGGTGGCTGGGTGACTCCATCAGTTAAGCGTCTGACTCTTGATTTCAGCTTAGGTTATGATCTCACAGTTTGTGAGTTTGAGCCCCGCGTTGGGCTCTGTGCTGACAGTGCAGAGCCTGCTTGGGATTCTCTCTCTGCCCCCCTCTCTTTTTCTCTCTGTCCCTCCCCAGCTTGTGCGTACTTTCTCTCAAAATAAATAAACTTTTTCTTTCAAAAGAAATCTATTTATATTCTTGAATATTAAAATAACATTTTCATATCAGAGTGCTGTTTTCTGTGACTCTTCCTTTGATATTAGAATGGCTTGCTTATATAAAAATTCTGTTTAATTCCACATCTATTTCAAGAAACAAGATCAATTTTTCTCAAATTGGCTTAAAAGAAAAAAAAAAGAATCTCTGCCCCCTCCAACTCCTGGCTAGTCTTATGCTATTACCTGTTACATATGTTAGTTTCAGATAGAATCCTGCAAATCCTGCCAAAAGGAATTAAGTGATTTTTCCTATTTAACCAGAAATATTTTGTATTCTGATTAGTATTAACACACATTTCAAAGTAAAGTCCATTTGCTATACAACTCCAGAAACCTACCCCCCAGTTGCTATAAATGGATGTCCTCTAGTTACCTTATTCCCAGTGGACAAGTATAATGCAGAATATATTGAATCAGTGAAATGTACATAGTCAGCTGCTTAGTTTCTGCAGTAATCAGACCTCTTCCAAATATGAAGGAGCAGCAAAGGCTGGAAACAAATGGTCATTATCTCACATTAATAGGGTAGAGGCACTGCAGTGTGAACAATGAAAGCTTGCTAGCCTCCTGAAAGTACTTTCCTTTATATAAGGAAGAGGGAAATCCCTAGGAAAATTACTAATGGTTAGACTTGTGCACTTGGTCTCATCCTAATGCTAGCAGGGAAGAAAAAAGTAACACTTAGACCCCCTTAATAATTATAAACGTTAAATATAATGTATTCGAGCCCACATTTTGTACTTAATTTTCAGATCATTTCCACAGGCCTAGAGGGCCTAGAGGGGCAGATGCAACTATTTTTCTGTGATGTGATACTGAGGTAGGCTGCTGAGGAAACAAACTATTTCCTCTATCAATTCCTTTACACCATTACGAAAATCATTGCTTCCAAATGCCTGACACCTCTTCCTCCTTTCCTTCTTCAGTTAACACCTTCATTTTGGTTCTGCTACTTGACAAAAGTGTGACCTTGGAAAAACACTAACCCTCTCTAAGACTCACATTATCTATCTCTAAAACTGGTATGATAATATTTATTTCAAAACTATTGAAATAACACATAATACATATAAAATTATTTGAACAGTGCTTATAAACAGTAGGAGCACAAAGAATAGTGGTTATTTTCATTTCTCTCACTTCCTTTCTCTTGCCCTGTCAAAACCAAACTACAGTGATAGAAGACCAAGAAGAATATGATGTATCCTCTGTTCTGAGGACCACTGCCGACAGGAAGGCATGTAAATCAACAACTATAATAGTGTGGCAAGTGTTATAACATGGAGTATGAAAGGGACCATAGGAAAGCAGGCTTAATGGCATAGTTTCCAAACCCATAAGACCTGTTTCCAGGGAGTAATTTATGGGATGACTGGGTAATATGGTCTTTTGTATAATTTATCTTTTCCAAATCAAATATGGCAGAGGAAAGCAAGGTAAGTGAAGCAGACAAGGTCACTCTATTTATAAGAATAAAGGACAGACTAACAGTTTGGGGTAAATTATTTTCTTTCAAATGTTTCTTTATCAGACAATTTGAATAATTTTCACATTTAATTTACTTGGTTTGCATCTACTTGGGGCATCACAACTGCTTAATGAACATCTACTCTACTCAAATCCCAGTGTTAGACTCATCAACCAAGATGTGAAGCAGCAATAGAATGTAGATGGAGAAAAACATATTTAACAAAAATGAGATAAGACTGAAGCATAGGAGGTGACGTCTAGGCTTCTGGTTCTAGACAGCAAAAGTGAGAATTCTCATTCCTCCTCACCTCACAGAAATGACCATATAGATATTTAAAATGAACATAAAAGACTTAAATTACAGCAATGAAAAGAAAAAAGAAAGAGGGCCATCAAATAAGATACTTCACATTTCTAATACAAAAGATGGCCAGTGGAAGTGTATTAATGAATAAAGCAGAACAGAGAAAGTGTATATAACCTATATATACCACCATACCACCAGCTACCAGTATCACCAAATGCTACCACAACTGTGGGAGCTGACCCACAAATAGAGGGGCTGCAGAGGGGCAGGTACAATGGAGGGCAGACAGGAGAAGTGGGACATGACACAGAACTAATACAAGGCCACAGGAACCAGCTCCATGACCCTCACAGGAAACCACAGTCAGCAAAAAATCAGGGTTCTCTCTTAATAAACTAAATAAACTGGCTATGGTAAGGTAGTGATTCTAGTGTAAGCAATACCTTCCTTAAAGTAAAGTCCTTTACATTCTTGCATTTAGCAAAGGTGGTGAGGGTCTAGTTTGCTCCCCACCAGATTCTTGAGAAACAAAGCTCCCAATCCCATCTTCCTCACCTCTTGTTGAGGTGGTGGGGGGAGGAGACTACTTAATATACTGAGAATAACCAGATTATCATACAATATGTAATTAGATAAATGAAGATCATCAGGTTTGTGACAAAATAAATAGCAGGAAAAAAGAGAAACACCACATTAATGAAACACAAAAATACCCTTGGACATTATGCTTAGTGAAATAAACCAGACACAGGCAAATATTGTACTATTCCTCATATCTTATATGAAGTGCCAAGAATAGGTAAATTCATAGAGACAGAAAGTAGGATAGAGATTACCAGGGACTAGAGGGAGGGGAGAAGGGGGAATCATCATTTAAAGGTCACAGTTTTGTTAGGGATGATGAGAAAGTTTTGAATACAGATAGCAGTGATGGTTACACAACACTGAAATGTATTCAATGCCACTAAACTGTATACTTATTAATGGTTAAAATGAGAAATATTAGGTAATGTATATTGCACCACAGTAATAAAAGAGACTTTAAAAGTCAGTTTGGAAATTGAACAAATGGCACTATGACGACTGAATATCCACATGCAAAGAATGAAACTGGATGCCTACCTCACGGTATACAAAAATTAACTCAAAATGTATCAGAGACCTAAATGTAAGAGCTAAACCAATAAAATTCTTAGAAGAAAACAGACATAAATCTTTTTTTTTTAACGTTTATTTATTTTTGAGAGAGAGAGTTGAGAGCAGGGGAGGAGCAGCAAGAGAGATGGGAAAAGAGGATCTGCTCAGACAGCAGTGAGCCTGATGGGAGGATTTTTTTTTTTTGTGTGTGAACATAGGCATAAATCTTGATGACCCTGGATTAGGTGATGGTTTCTTAGATATTATACCAATTGCAAAAAACAAAAAAAAAAAACCAAAAAAACAAAAAACAAAAAACAGATATATGAAATGAAAAACTTCTGTGCTTCAAATGACACAATCAAGAAATTAGACTGCTAGTCTATGGAATGGGAGAAAATATTTGCAAATCATATAAGGGACTCATATCTAGAATAAAGAACATTTACAACAGAATAATAAAAAGACAAATAACCTAAGTTAAAAATGACCATGGTATCTTAAGAGCCATTTCTCCAAAGAAGATATATATACAAATTGCCAAAAAACACATGAATAGATGCTCAACAACATTAATAACTAGATGAATTCACCAGATGAATAGGTAAATAAAATGCGGTACACCCATATAATGGAATATTATTCAACCATAAAAAGGAATGAAGTACAGACACATGCTACAACATTGAAGAACTTTGGAAACATAATATGAAGTGAAAGAAGCCAGGCACAAAATACCACATATTATATGAAGCCACTTATATACCTCCAGAATAGGAAAATCCATACAGACAGAAAGTAGATTAGTAGTTGCCTAAGGTAGGTGTAGAGAGAGACAGAGACAGAGAGAGAGAGAGGAAAGTTGAGGAAAGTGGAGAATGACTATTAAAGGCTACAGCATTTCCTTTGGGGATAATGAAAATGTGTAAAATTAATCATGGTGAATATACTAAGGTCCACTGAATTATGCACTTTAAATTGGTAAATTGGATAGTATTAATTATATATCAATAAAGCTTTAACTAAAAAAATAAATGCTCAATAAATTATAGTCATTATTGTTTTAAAAAATTACTCTGGAGGAAAAAAAGATGATTCAAGGAATAGAAGAAATCTTAACTCTGATTCCTACTCCTAGATAGACTTATGAAGACAGATTATCTACTAAAAGAAAGGGAGGTGGGAACATGATGGCTTAGACTCAATTTTCCCTCCTGCTCTTAATACAACTATTTACCCTACAAATAATTCGATAGATAATGATTAAAGGACTCTGGGAGCTGGGAAGAAGATAGACTGAAATGGCTAAGAACTTCAGAACTTGAGGCAATGCGGTCAGACTCCTGAGATCCCACATATGCTGGGCTAAGCACCACAGAGGCCTGAGGCCTAAAACAACCAACAGGTATAAACAAAAATAAATAAATAAATAAACACAAGAACAATAAAAGCCTAATTGTTCTGGCTACAGGACTCAGAAATAGGAAGCACAACAGAGACTGAGTTGGGAGATCCAACCCTAGCTCCTCAACTGAGCTCCCAACCAGTTAGTTGGCCAATTCACCTTTTTCAGCAGGAGATTCAAAGCTGTAGTGGACCCACCCAACCTCTGCTTCACACTGGGTCACTGGTGGGCCGGTATGACTGTAGCATCAACAAAGAAGCCCCAGTGAACTGTCCTGATGTCTGCTCTGTAAATTGGGCTTCCATGGGCAGTCCAATTCACCTGCAGTAGCAGTAGCAAAGCTCTGAGAGCCATCTCAAAAACCCACTGCACAACCAGCGCACCAGCAGACAGTCTGATCTGCCTACAGCAGCAGCTTCACAGCAGTGACAAGCCTACTCAACCCCTGTTCCACATCTGGGGAACCAGTAAGTAGGCTGATCCACCCACATCAGCTGAGCTTGGTGTCTCCTAGTCTTCAACTCAGTGGCCAGGGAGAAATGGCATATTACCTATAAAACACAAATCTAAAGGATGTATCAACTGTAACTAGGAGGCCAAAGAAAGCACAATAATTCTCAGTGCTAAAAGAAAACAACTGTCAAACAAAAATTCTGGGTCTATCCTTTAGGAATGAGGGGGAAATAAAGACATTGTCAGACAAAAGAAAACTAAGAATTATGTTGCTAGCAGACCTACTCATAAATAATGTCTAACAAACAGCTATTAGGGGCACCTGTGTGGCTTAGTTGGTTGAGCATCTGACTTCGGTTCAGGTCATGATCTCACAGTTTCTGAGTTCAAGCCCCACATTGGACTCATTGCTATGAGTGCAGAGCCCGCTTCAGATCCTCTTTCCCCCCTCTCTGCCCCTCCCCTGCTTGCGCTCTCTCACAAAGAAATAAAACATTAAAAAAAATAAAATAAAAAATTAAAATAAAAAATTTTAAAAAGCTATTAAACAGAAAGAAAATAATAACAGAAAAAGGCTAAGACATTCAGAAAGGAAACAACAGTTGAATGGTAAAAGTTGAGATAAGCACAATAGACTTTTACCTCAGGAATATCTTCAATCAAATTTTATGGTTGAAGCAAAACTTTTGATACAATCTGATATGCTGCTCAATAAACACAGAGGAAATACTTTAAAAAGTAAAAAAAAAAAAAGGAAAGAAAACTAAATGGAAGTAAGGTTTCTACACTCAAACAAAAATATTGATATTAGTAGGACTTTCAATAACTATGTATATGGTAATTCCTGGAAGAACCACTAAGAAAATTTAAGAAATCAATATACTAAAAGTAATTATA
The DNA here is from genome assembly GCF_027475565.1 of Acinonyx jubatus. Taxonomy (NCBI): domain Eukaryota; kingdom Metazoa; phylum Chordata; class Mammalia; order Carnivora; family Felidae; genus Acinonyx; species Acinonyx jubatus. The sequence goes on from NC_069396.1 coordinate 35,621,551, forward strand.
AATAAATCAAAATGGAATTCTAAAAAACGTTCAACTACCCACAAGATGTCCTTCAATGAGTGAATGGTTGAACAGTGGTATGGTCACACTGTGACATACTACTCAGCAATACACAGGACCAACTTGATATATTGCAACAGCTTGGACTTATCTCTTTGGAGTGAAGAAAGCCAATCTAAAAGGTTATATACCATACAGTTCCATTTATATAACATTATGAAATGACAAAACTATAAAATGGAGAACGGATTAGTGATTGCCTAGGGTTAAGGAGGGCAGTGAGGGAGTGGGTGTGGTTATAAAAGGGTAACACAAGGAAGTCTTAGGATGATAAGGTAATGGTACATTTTAGTACCATTGATTCTGGTGGTGGTTACACAAAGTTACGTATGTAATGAAAATGGATATAGCTATATACACACAGATACGAATGAGTGTACATATATAACAAAATGTGAATAAGCTCTATGAATTGTATTAATGTTAATTTCTGGTTTTCATGTTGCACTACAGTTATATAAGATGTTAACATTGTGGAACGGTAATGAAGGGTTCACAGGCCCTCTCTGGACATTTCTTTGCAATTTCTTGTGGATCTACACTTACTTCAAAATTAAAAGTTAAAAACATTTATTAAATTAACACCTCAAAATTTTTTGATTCTCTAAATTTTGAATAATTGTGGCAATAATTTTAAACAAAAAACAAGGAATCTATGAAATAATAATCAGAGAACAAAGATGAGCTATTAGAAATTTTAAAAAGACTTTGAAAAAAATTCAACAGAACAGCTGGAACAAAAAGTTGAGGAAGAGTCTCTGAAAAAAAAAAAATCCAAAAACCAAACCAAACAAAAACCCAAAGAAATAGAAACCATTTGGACAAAAGGGAAGAGATTCAGGGGACCACTCCTATAGGACTAGGATCTGACTAATAAAAGAGCCCTAACAGAAAAAAAATAGAAAAAGTAAAGAAATAATTTAAGAAAATCTCCCACAGCTGAATAAAGTCACAAATTGAAAGGGCCCAAGTGCGAAGCAGAACAAATCTCCATTTAACACACAGAAAAACAGGTTCCCATGAAACACCAAAAATAAAGACAAGTTTCCAAAAGGATATGATGCCAAAAATGTAGTTTTATTACAATGTTTAGGGTAACAAAGGTGATACATAAAATAACTAAAAATAACTAGTAAATATTAGGAGAGTAAGATGGAAAGGAGGTTGAGGTATGCAAATGACCTTTCAAAACAAAGAAACAACAGACACTGTGCAATGGTAAAATATCAAGCAAAAAGAGTTACAAATACATTATTCAGAAGTTTTGAGACAGAGGTGAAAATAGATATGGTTCTTAAATAAATGTTTTTCTGGAGATAAAGAAGTGGCAGAATGCCTGATATTCCCAATACAATGTTATGCAATTGCACTGTAATCTCAACTGCATTATTTCACTTTTCAAAATATGCATTTATACAATTTTTATACATATTCAAAAAAAAGGCACCGTCTAGGTCTTGGATTTTAAGGATTCTGACTGAAAAGAGGCCATTTTCAGTTGGGATGAAGGTTGCACTGAGTGTAGAGGCCTGGAAGTGGGTGAACCCCGAGTGTTATATTAGATCAGCAAGTCTGCTGAGACTGTAGAACAGGAAGGTTGGGAGAAATTTGGAGAAACTTCAAGATACAGGTGAAAAACAAGGTATTGAGTGCTGTGTAGGGCCTCAAATGTCAAGATATGGAGTTTACACTATATCCTGAGGAGAGTAGGGAGTCATGGAAGGTTTTATGCAGGAATCCACTAATAGACACAGGTGTTATAAGATCATGTGTTCTCAAGCACAGAGAATAAACAGAGAGACTGGAGACAGAGAGAGATTATAAAAACCATGCCACTGAGTAGTAATGAAGTCTAAGCAATACATGGCAGTGGGGATGAATAAGAAGAGACCAATATGAATGATACTGTGAAGGCAGAGACAATGTAAGAACCATCTGGACAGAAGAGCTACTGGCATGAGAAGGGACTACTGAAGGCAATGTCCTTATCCAAGACAATGACCATGGAAAGAATGGCAGATTTAAAGAGAGAAGGTAACACATTTGGCATTAGAAATATTGTGTTTTTGCTCATCATCACTTATCAGGGAAATGCAAATCAAAACTACAATGAGATACCACCTCATACCTGTCAGAATGGCTAAAATCAAAAACACAAGAAACAAGAGGTGTTGGGAAGGATGTGGAGAAAAAGGAACACTCATGTTCTGTTGGTGGGATTGAAACTGGTAGAGCCACAGTTTGGAGGTTCCTCAAAAAGTTAATAGTAGAACTACCTTATGATCCGGCAATCACACTACTGGGTAGTTACCCCAAAATACAAAAACACTAATTCAAAGGGATACATACATCCCTATAAAGCAGCATTATTTACAATAGCCAAATTATGGAAGCAGCCCAAGTGTCCATTGACTGATGAATGGATAAAGAAGATGTGTTATATATACACACAATGGAATATTATCTAGCAATAAAAAAGACATGGATGGAGCTAGAGAGTATAATGCTAAGCGAAATAAGTTAGACAAACACAAATACCATATTATTTAACTCATATGTGGAATATAAGAAACAAAAAACAAGCAAAGGAAAAAAAATGAGAGCAAGAGAGAGAGAGTAAAAGCAAGAAAGAGACTCGTAACTGTAGAGAACAATCTGATGGTTACCAGAGTGGAGGATGGGGGGATGGGTTAAATTGGTGATGGATATTAATGAGGGCACTTGTGATGAATACTGGGTGTTGTATGGAAGTGTTGAATCACTATATTGTACACCTGAAACTAATATAACATTGTATGTTAACTAACTAGAATTAAAACCTTAAAAAAGTTAATTCATAAAAAAAGAAATGTGTTTCATTAAAAAAAATTTTTTTTAATGTTTATTTATTTTTGACAGAGAGAGAGACAGAGCATGAGCAGGGGAGGGGCAGAGAGAGAGGGAGGCCCAGAATCTGAAGCAGGCTCCAGGCTCTGAGCTGTCAGCACTGAGCCGGACACGGGGTTCGAACTCACAGACCACGAGACCATGACCTGAGCCAAAGTCAGACGCTCAACTGACTGAGCCACCCAGGCGCCCCTAAATGTGTTTCATTTTTAAATGACCTCATTGATATACGATTGACATCCAAAAAGGTGTATATATTTAATGTATACAACTGGATGAGAAGAAACAAGTATACATCCAGAAATACTGGGTTTTAAATACTAGATCTGTGTGGAGAGATGATCATTAAGTAGTTGGAAATTCAAGGTTACATATTAGGAATCTAAATTAGATTCTAATTAGATCTAATTAGAGATCTAAAGTTAGAGACATCTGCATGAGAAGTCCACTATTTCCCTTGACACACCTTCCTCCCACACATACCTGCAAGCACACTCAATCAAGTTAAATATTGACTACCTTCTATATAACAGGTGTTATGATATTATGACGATACTGAAGCTACAAAAATAAATTAAACGTGGTCTCTGACCTGTGGGAACTTACATACTAAGATCTCCAAAAGGTGGGGTTTGGGGGGAGGGGCTGTCAAAAGCTCACAATACTATCAAGCATATATGCTATTGTTTACAATGCTTTTCTTTCTACTCCTCTAAACTTGCTTATAAAAGGGGATTTGTTTTATTCTCTAAGTAACAGCAAAAGAAAACAGCAATTTCTGACTAGTAAGCAAGTAGTGGGGAGGGTCATTCCAGATGATACCATGTTTTTCCAACCCAAGTTTTTGTTTTTGTTTTTAAGTTTATTTATTTATTTTGAGAGAAAGAGTGAGAGCAGAGAAGGGGCAGAGAGACAGGGAGAGAGAGAGATTCCGAACCAGGCTCTGCACGGACAGTGCAGAGTCCGACACAGGGCTTGAACCCACAGACCATGAAATCATGACCTGAGCCAAAATCAAGACTAAGATGCTTAACCAATGGAGTCATCCAGGTGCCTTTCCAACCCCAGTCTTAAACACAGGTAGAAAAGTACTTCCCTTTTATGAAATTAGTTTGCTATTATGGTATTTCTACAAAAATCAACAGCTCTCAATTTAGTCCTCAATGTTTCAGGTTTGTAATTTGCCAATAGCCCTATGTATACTTGAAGGAGTAGACAATTCTACAGTTCTGGCACACTCCCTGCTTACTGGATTCTAGAAACTTCCTTCTGCCATAAACTTTCTGTGAAGGAATGAGTTGATTCAGTAGTCCTGAGCTGTTCAAACTCTGAACATTCCCAAGAAAGCTATATTTGAAAGCTGGCTTCTTGGAATGTCCTGTCAGAGAAGAGTGTTTTTGCATGCTTAATTATGGCACTGGGTCATCCTGTTCCAGTTTGTCCAGATGGTTTATGCTAACAATGTGATTTATGGTGAACATCTGTTTTTTTCTCTGGGGAGCTAGAGCTTGAATAGCCAAGGTCAAACCTACAGGTTCTACATGCCTACATGACTGACCCTCAATAAAAACTGGACAGTCAAGCTTAAGCAGTTGGTTGGCAACACTTTGCAACTTTTACACATTGTTGCTGGGTAACTGTGTCTCACATAACTCCACTGGGAAGCTTATGACTAGTTTCCTCAAGACTTGCCCTGTGTGCCTCTACTGATTTTACCCTGTATCCTTTCACTGTAATAAACCATAAGTGTAAGTATCACAGCTTCTGAGTCCTGTGAGTTCATCTAGTGAATCACTGAGGCAAAGGATAAATGGGGACCCCTGATATATCTTCCTTCAAAGTCAGGGATTTCTCTCATTTTCAGAAATTGTCTGAACTCTACTACTCTCTAATTTTTTTCATCATTTGGCAGGGTTTGAAGCACCTGGTCAAAGTCTGACCTGGTCAATAATGACCAAGAGGTCTCTAACATCAACCTTCAAAGCAGAGGGCTATGTCTGACCTCTTTATTTCATCAGTCCATGCCATCCAGTCCCAGCAATGGACAAGGTCATGCCTGGTCTTGGCTACTGCTTAAATTGCTGAGAAAGTGGCAACGGCCCCTCACCATTTTACTTTATTAAAAAAATTTTTTTTAATGTTTATTTTTGAGAGAGACAGAGAAAGCAGGAGAGGGAAAGGTCCAGAAAGAGGGAGACAGAGGATCTGAAGTAGGCTCTGTACAGTGAGCACAGAGTTCGATGCAGAGCTCAAACTCACAAACCATGAGATCATGACCTGAGCTGAAATCATTGGTCACTTAACCAACTGAGCCACCCAGGTGCCCTGACACCTCACCATTTTATATATCACCAAGCTGCAACCAGGGTGGGGCATTATGGTTCCCAGCAATTTTCTGCTGTTAATCCTTGAATCATCTCCTTCTCAGGGACTGTACCCAACTCTGCACAGATGTGATCCCCATGAAGCTGCAGGAGAGAAGACCTTGTCCTTACCCTATAGCAAGTCTTGTATGTAGGAATGTGGCTCCACCTGGGAGGCATGGCACAGATTATTTAGTAGCAACATTAGAAAATGTTTTCAATATAAGAAATAGAGTGAATTCTCCATAAAATCCACTCTCACTCACTTGTACTCTGATAAGCTTCCTTGAGTAAGAAAGAAAGAGTTGGAGGTATACTGTATGTCAAAAATTACACATAACCCACAGCCTTCATTATATGTATCAAGCATGAAATAGCTGTTCAAATTGTTGATTTTGTTAGCTATGTGATTTTATGCTCTCTAGCTCCTGTCCCCACAACTCAAATCTGTGACCTATTACTTTATTTTCTAAGAAAAGTCTTTGAGATTTCATTACCCTACAGAAGTGAGTCACACATGTGAAATGCTATGTAAATGATAAATACTAGTCTTCAAATGGCTCAGTCACAGCACTGTGTAATGTGAAGTTAAATGTATTCTCTATTTTACCATTTCTTCAAGTGAAATTGTGTATCTCAAATCTGTACAGAATGTATACTTGTAGTGTACTGACATGAGTGGTAATGAGGCCAAATCCTCACCTTACACAGGAGTCAACAGGGCAGTGAAAAATTTCCAACACGTATTAACAGAAGGATTTTATGTTCTTGAGAAAATCTTAACATTTATTTATAAGTCTCCCAAATAGCTTCTCATCTATAAACTATTCAGAGTAATTACATATTTTGTTGAAGAGCAGCAAAAGAATCAGAGAAATAGAATGATAGAATCTAATGGACCTGGCTGGCTTTCTCATTCTGTCATTAAAACAAGCATTTATGTTTGTGTGTGTGTGTGTGTGTGTGTGTGTGTTATATGCATATGCATTTTTTTTTAAATAAAAGGAGCATTTTTGATTTCATAAGCATATATTCCGGAAATGCTGATGCTATTCTTGTTAAATAAATGTTAACTGCTTGGAATCCCAGGCACACACTCAGGTTCATTCCCTCTCTCCTCAGGCAGTTTCCATAATCTACAACATTTTCATTTTAACAGTCCTCATTACTGGTATCATTTAATACTTGAGGGTTTGCTCAAATCAACATCAATCTTGCTGATCCTGCAAACACTTATTTTGTTGACACAACACAGTCTGAATCCATAGCTACTAAATGTAAAAAAAATTTTAAATTATTCCTTCAGCAAACATGTCACCAAGTACTAAGAACAACTCTATCAGTTACTCAGTGCTGTCATAGAGACACAGCAATGGAGAGACATTAAGCACAGGGCCTTTCATGGGACCCCACTTCCTTCAATAATAATGCCATCGCATCTGTCCCCTTGCCTACCCATACATACTGCATCCTCCCAAAGACATTTATCACCTTAAACTCAACCACTGTGAAGATGAAAGTGTTTGCCTGGAAGACATCTTGTTGGACACATTTGACTCGTATTTCTTCATTAACAAATAATCCTTTGCCACAAGTAAATCTTAAATAACCAGAAAAGGGAAAAGCCTTGCCTTCAAAAAAAGCAATAAAAACCCATTCAGAATAAAATTTCTTTTAAAATTAACTTTTAAATGTCTTTAGATGAGTCTAAATTAAGGAAAAAAAAAATCTTTACTTGATTGGAAAACCTCATGCTCACGTTGCGTTGATTCTGTAGTGGGATATAGCGCTGGACAGGATCAATGTCTTTAGGACTGATTAATTCATCAGCTGAAAAAAAGAGAAGAGAAATGACATTATCAAAAATGCATCTACACACTTTATAAGCCAACTAGACCTAATGACCTAATAGACACTTCATCCAACAAGACCAGAATATATATACTCCTCGATGCACATAGAACATCTTCCATATATGAGGCCATATAGAACAATCCTCAATAAATTTAAAGAATTAAAATTCTATAAAGTATGATTCTGACCACAAAAGAATGAAATTAGAATTCAATAAACAGGAGAAGTTTTAGAAATTCACAAATATGTGGAAACTAAATAACACACCATAACTAATGTGTCAAAGAAGAAAACAAATGGGAAATAAGAAGATACTTTCTAATACATGTTCTGATAAGATGATTGAAAATGAAGACAAAATATACCAAAATTTATGGATGTAACTAAAGCAATGCTAGGAAGAAAATCTGGAGCTGTAAATGCCCATATTAAACAAGGGAGAAAAATTTCAAATCCACAACCTATCTTTCCATCTTCAGACAGTGGATAAAACTGAGAAAACTAAATCAAAAGCAAGCAGAAGGAAGGAAATAATAAAGATTAGAGTGGAAATTAATGAAATAGAATGTGGAAAAACAAAAGAGAATAATAAATAAAACTAAAAGTAGATTCCTGAAAAACTCAAAAGCTGACAAACCTTTAGCTAGACTGACAAAGAAAAAAAGAAAAAAGACTCAAATTACTAAATCAGGAATGGAAATTAAGAATATCCTTAAGGATTACAAGAGAATACTATGAACAAATGTATGCCAATAATTTAGATAACCCAGATGGATATGAACAAATTCCTAGAAATATACACATTACAAAAAGACTAACTCAAAAAAGAATAGGAAATATGAACAGATTTACAACAAGCAACTGAAACCTTCTGGGGCGGGGGGCGGGGGGGAAAGGGGGTGAGGGGTGGTGAGAAGCAAAAGACCAGGACCTGATGGCTTCATTGGTGAATTCTACCAAACAGTTAAAGAAGAAGTAAAACCAATCTTTCACAAACGTTTCCAAAATAGTAGGGGAAATACTTCCCAACTCATTCTAAGAGGCCAGTATTACCCTAATAAAAAAATTATATTCACCACAAGAAAATTACAAATCCAAATTTCTTCTGAATATAGATAGAAAAATCCTCAACAACAACAACAAAAAAAAAATAGAAGCAAACTAAATCCATTAACATATAAAAAAGATTACACACAATGACCAAGTGGGATTTATCCCACAGTGTAAGGATAAATTAACTTCCCCAAATCAATTATTGTAGTAATACAATATCAACAGAATAAAGGACAAAAAAAAAAAAAAACCCTACAAAATCATCTCAGTAGACACAGAAAATACATTTGACAAAATTCAACATTCTTTCATGATAAAAAGCATTCAACAAACTAGGACAGAATGAAACTTCCTTGACCTGATAAAGGGAATCTATGAAAACCCACAGCTAACATCATATTCAAAGGTAAGACCTGAATGCTTTGCCCCAAAGATCAGGAATAAGAGAATGATGTCAACTCCTGTCACTTTTATTCAACAGTGTATTGGAGGTTACAGCCACAAAAGTCAAGAAAGGCAAGGAAAAAATAATAAAAGTCATCCAGATTGAAAGGAAGAATCTAAAGTAACTAAGATAATGTGTTACTAGGGGCACCTGGGTGGCTCAGTTGGCTCAGTGACCTGACTCTTGATTTCAGCTCAGGTCATGATCTTGTGGCTGGTGAGACTGTGTTGGGGTCTGCATTGAGAGCACAGTGCCTACTTGGGATTCTCTCTCTTTCAATATAAATAAATAAACATTTAAATTATTATTATTTTGATTTGAGAGAGAGAGAGCATGAGTGGGGGAGAGGGGCAAAGGGAGGGAGCAAGGGACCGAGGGAGCGAGGGGGAGAGAGAGAGAGAGAGAGAGAGAGAGAATCTTAAGCAGGTTCCACACTCAGTATATAGCCCAACGTGGGGTTCAATCTCACAACCCTGGGTTCATGACCTGAGCTGAAATCAGGAGTCATACGTTTAACTGACTGAGTCATCTAGATGTCCCATAAACAAATAAACATTTTTTTTAAATTTTACAAAAAGGATAATGTGGTACTAGTATAAAGATAGATTAATGGAGTAGAAGTGAAAGTGTAGAAATAAATCCTTACATTTATGTTCCACTGAGTTTTGACAGCATGCCAAAACAATTCAATGGGGGAAAAGAATAGGTTTTTTTCACAAATAGTGCTGGGACAACTCGATATTTATAGACAAAAGAATAAAGTTGGACTCCTTCATCAAATCATCTATAAAACTCAAAATAGATCAAAAGTTAAATATAAGACCTAAAATTATAAAACTGTTAGAAGAAAATAAAAGAGTAAACTTTTGTGACTTTGGATTAGGCAAAACTAAAAATCAAACCATAAGTGACAAAAAAAAAATGAGATAAACTGAATTTTGTCAAATTATAACCTTTTGGACCTCAAAAGACACCATCAAAAAAAGTGAAATGACAACTCACAGAATGGGAGAAAATATTTACACACTGCGTATCTTGTAAGGGATTTCTGTCTTGAATATATATATTAAAAAAACTCTTATGATTCAATAATAAAAAGATAACACAATTTAAAAATGGCCACAGTATCTGAATAGACATTTCTCCAAAGGTATATAAATTACCAGTAAGCACATAAAAAGATGCTCAACATTAGTCATTTGGGAAATGCTTATCAAAATCACAATGAGATACCACTTCATACCCATTAGGATGGCTATTGTCAAAAAAAGAAACAAGAACAAGGGTTGGTAAGGATGTAGGGAAATTGGAACCCTCACACATTGCTGGATGGAATGCATATTGGTACAGTTACTTTGGAAATCAGTCTGGAATTGCTCAAAATGTTAAACACAGAGTTACCATATGACTCAGCAATTCTACCCCTAGGTATATACCTAAGAGAAAGAAAAACATGTCAAACAATAACTTGTACATGAAAGTTCACAGCAGCATGATTATAAAAGCAAAAAAAAAAAAAAAAAAGTGGAAATAATCCAAATGTCCACCACCGGATGAACAGATAAATCAAATGTGGTATATACATACAGTGGAAGATTATTTGGCCAGAAAAAAGAATTAAGCTGTTGATACATGAATGAACCTTGAAAACAACACATTATACGATTCAAGGTATATGAAATGTCCAGAATAGGCAAATACACAAGGATAAAATGTACATTAGTGAGTGTCCGGTGTTGGGGGACAGGGTGAAATGATTAGGGTTAAGTGGAGAGTGGGTAAGACATTTTTTGAGGGGTGATGTAAATATTCCAAAATTGATTGTGGTGATAGTTGCACAACTCTGAATGTATCAAAAAAACCACTGAATTGTAAACCTTGAATAGGTTAAGATATAGTATGTAAGTTATACCTAAATAAAGCTGTTCTAAAAAGAATGTATTCGCATTCTCTCAAGAAAGGAAACCAGTTCATGAAGGGGAGACAAAGTGCTTCCTGATACTAAATTCTAACATTTCTGAGACAGGGCATTTTTCAAAGGGCACTAACCAGCATGAAAACAATGTCTACTACTGCTATTGTTCTATAAATACGGAAGCCCTTTTCATGCGGTAGTTCCTTGTAGCAACTTTTGATAAAGTCCAAGGACATAATAAGGAAGGCAATTTAGAGAGTTTGGAAGGGGAGGGTGTGGAGAAGGTACTCTGAGTCAGTGGTTCTCTATCTTCTGTTGTAATGCACCTCAGAGAGATTCAGCACCAGAGGCTCAGTGTAGCAGGGATTCTCCACGGATGTGAAAAGGACTATGCTGAGAAGGGGTGGTGGGAACAAAACCTTGAAATGAAATTCTGCCTAACCTCATTGGAGTATAAGTTGACAGTATCTGTGCAAATTTATAGCAGGCATACTCTGTCCCAGCAATTGCAAATCTGTAAGGTTATCTTAGTTACATTCAGACATGTAAAAGTTAATTGAATAATAACATAAAAAAAAGAATTTAACTTCTCCCAAAGTGAATCAGAACATTTTATTTTTGCTGCACTCAAGTTATGAAAATGTGCTACTTCATATTCGATCTTCAGTTCTATACTGACTACATAAAAATGACACCATGTTGAGTTTTGTTTAAATTCACCCATGTTTAATATTTAATTCAAAAAATACACCTCATTTTCCATAGCTTTTTAGATACTTCTTTTAGTCAGTGAATAATTCTGAAAAACAGAGCAGAGAGTCAACCACAAAAATGCTTCTAAATTTCTTTGCAGCTGTGGTAATGTTTCTCATTATACAGGTTTTTCTATTCTAGGGTAACTTTAGGGCACATATTCAATGTTATCACCAAAGGTGTTTTTAGTAACTCCTGAAAGATGCTTTTAATAATATTAAAAGTGATATTACTAATAGCATGACAAGAAAAAGGAGGAACAGCAATTGCAGCAGCTACAGAAGCCACCACAGCCACTGCCGCCCCTGCAACAGCAACCACAGCAACGTTTACACAGTGCTTCCTATGTTCCTGGCCTTGTTGGATTAATTAATTAATCAATTAATCATTAACCATCACAACATCCTTATCATTTTACAGATGACAAAATGGAGGTGTTGAGCAGCTAAGCAACTTACACATGGCAGGTAAGTGACAGAGCTTAGATTCAAACACAGGCTGTCTCTCTCTGGGGTCTACGTTCTTAGCCCATACTAATCCTGCCCTGGAAGAACACTGACACTGTATACAACACAGATAGAGAAGATACCAGGAGGAGAAAACATTAAACAAATAAGTTAGATCTTGATATGTTATATTTTTCCTATTCAAATCAGGGAGCATATCACAGAACATTCCTCTCTCTCTGAAAAAAAAAATATACTTGTGCAAAATTTAAAACAAACCAATATAGGCTTAATTATGGCAAATATCGACATATAATTTCTATTTATTAATGTCAGTGGAGCTCATGATGTAGGGTTGATTAGTACAGTGATATTCTAAATAGCACCAAATTATTTCCCTATCTCATTTGTCTGATCATTGAGATGTGAAAAAATCTCCACTACCAACAAGCATTTTACATAATTAATGTTTCACTGTTTCTACAAAAATGAAATTCTATCTTTATTATTTTGTTATTTATAAATGATGACAGAAAAATGAAGAAATCTTATATCCTTGGGAGGCATAAATGCTAATCTATTAAAATTGATATGAATCAAATAGTTAACAACATCTCTTGAAAAAGCTTATTTCTTGGCATTCCTTTCTCATTTCTCTATTTGTACTGTACCACTGTATCTAGCTTAATGTTCCAATTTACACTATGTGCTCATCTATAACCCCACAGGTTGTATGCTTCTTATTCATGGATATACCCCACTTTCCAGCACAGCACCTTCCATATAGTAGGCACTTAAGAGACTTATTAAACAAAATAATAAATTGGTGGATTAACAAATTCAGAAACATAATTGCTGTAATCATTGTTTTAATTTCCATAATGGTAAAAGTGACTAACGCCTTACAAAGGTCAGGTTAATAGACATATTTTTTTTTTACTGCATTGCTTTTTATCATTCAGGAGGCAAAACAAGAGTTCCTCACCGTGCTGATTCTATGGCACTGGCTTTTTGGTGAAAAAGGACAAGCCTGAAAGCACTTGTGCCTGACCAACTACAGCATATTTAAAATGAAAATAAGAGAACAAGGATAAAAGAGCAATGGCTTTCTACATTTCATTACAGTACGAAACCTCACAGATAACCAAGCATTTCTATAAATAGGGACAGCCATCTTTAAATCTTTATAAGACAGATTAGCTTCATTAATATTTGTATTTTTTATGCACAGAAATTTTATGAAATACACCTTGGGTTTACTTCAAACAATCATTATTAAGGGCAAAAAGAGAATATCAAGAAGAATTTTTGTTTCTTTAATAAAATGACAATTCAAAGGAAATTTAACAGAGCAAGTAATTTTTTTTTATCATGACACAAAAATTACATAGGACACACTAAAATAGGCTCAGCAGATAATTTATGGGGTAAAATTATGTGCTTCAAAGACTGATTCTCAGCTGCAGTGACACATATTAGTAATACATGTATTAAGAAATAAGCTAGAGAGAAAAAGAAAATGTAGATCCTCAACCTCATATGTTATACCAAAAAAATTCCAAAATTACCAATGTTTTTAACTCAATTAACTAACAGGGATAGACTTCCTAAAATTAAATGTTAAATTCCATGGTCAGAATTAAATTGAAAAACAATGATAGATCTAATTATATAAAGATTTCAAATTTCGTTCATCAAGAAACAGTGCAAAGTTAATTGGCAAACAACCTAGGAAAATACCAGAGAGGATTAGTATACCTAATACGTAAAACATTCATGCAGACTGTGAAGACCATAAAATTAAGGTTAAATGGGCAAAGCAAACTGGACAATTCACAGAGGACAAGAAATGACTAAGAAATATGTCTTTAACAATAAGCATGTAAATGAAAACAGTATACAAATTAATATCTTATTAAATTAGCAAGGTTTTTATTTTTAATGATCATATTTAGTGCCATAAAGGTTACAGGTGACACAATCATCCTGCAAGTAAGTCAGTAAAGTCCCAGTTGTGGGCTATGTGACCTTGGGTGAGTTGCTAAACTCTTCTAAACCTTAGTTATGACATACAGTATCCATCTCATAGAGAAGCTAGGAATAATACTTGTAATAATAGTCAGGATAATACTTGTAAAGGGCAGAGCACAGAACCAGACACATTTTAAGGCAAGTATTATAAGTATTTCTGGGAAACAGTCTGACAGTATATATGTAGTCTTCTCAGACTCTAGGCATCACTGCTTTTACATTCAATTTTACTAATATATATTAGTATATATATTTACTAATATATTTTACATTCAATTTACTAATATATTTACATTCAATTTTACTAATATATATTAGTATATATATTTACTAATATATTTTAATTCAATTTACTAATATATTTACATTCAATTTTACTAATATATACTGATTTACTAATATATTTAAGGGTAGGATCATAAATTTTTATACAAGTTTTCTAGCTCTAGTAGCAATTAAACTAAAAATTTTAGTTTTAAGAAAACTAGAGATTTATACAATAAGCTACAGGAAGAAAATTTCCTTGGGTGAAGCTATTAAAGTAATACTGTATTACACGTACTCTGAAGATGTTTTTAATGCATGCTGCACAGAAATCCCACATTAGGGCACTAGCAATCACACAGATAGCATGAAAAAGATAACAAAAGTGCTCAGAAATCCATGTCTTACTGCTTAAAGTTTCCTGAAGTGTAACAGCTGGGAAATCTCTTAGCAACCACAATGTAGAAATATATCTGTATACTCTTATCTGTTCGTTTTATCTTTAACTGATCAGTAACAAAACCATGTGCTATATTGAGTAAGGAGCCAACTGCATTTGAAGTCAAGAGACCAATGAAAATCAAGACCTCCTTTTCTTATGTCCTCATGCACACTAGGGGGCACTTGATCACTAACTTTAACTTTAAAAAAGCATTAGATTTCCAGACTTAATCAGTGGCTTTTACATCTGATGTCAATTGGACAAAAAAAATACCATGAATGAAATCAAATGCAAGTGGACTTACCTTAGTTACAAACACTGTAATTAGGAAATAGTATATCAGAGTAATTAGGCTGCCCTCAGGGAGACAGAAATATTTCCTAGGTTGTCACATTTGATTCTTGCTATAGAGCTACTGGATATCAGTGACTAACATACAGTAGTCCTCTACAAATACCAGCTAAATCATGGAAAAGATCAATGATGAAGTAGCAACTAGCATCACAACATTTTCTTCATATATATATAGATAGATAGATAGATAGATAGATAGATAGATATTCATTATATACACACACATATGTATTCATTATATATATATTCATTATACACACATACACACACACACACACAAAAGCAAAATATTCTTATTAGATTTCACTGGATACAAACTGGCCTGAATTAGTGGAAGGCATATATTATAGAATATTTTCAAAGATTTACTGTTCTATTATTTTCAAGTAACTCCAATTAACTGCCCACAAAATGCTGTCAAGCAGATATCTAACCAAACCTCATTTAATGAATACATAAGACTTTGTAAGTAAATGTGGTGACTGGAATCTTAATAACATCCATAGAAGTTTGATGTTCTTGAGGCAAGGATATAATAGTTAAGAACAACTACATGACTGAATCTTCTGAGATATTATTCTTCTTAACCAGTGAGTTTGTTAACCAGATGACACACAGCTAGGTCAGAGTGATAATGAACACGGAGCATCTCCTTTTTTCAGTGGGAGAGAAAGTATGTGATCTCAGGGTTTGCAACACACCTTCTGTATGTTCTCTGCTGCCTTTTTAGTAGCTCAGCAGGGAAAAGAGAAATTGACTATTTCTTTGAAGTTTTTCTTCCTTTTGGTCATGAAACAGAGATGAGAAGGCATGGCCTAAACTATTTCTGTTCACACTGGTCTTAACATAAGAAAATGCTATCTACACTCAAAATCTGTCTATATTCAATACATTTATTTCAAAGTAAGGGAGATCTAATGCTTTTTTACTGATTGATACTACTTTCAACCTTTTCCTTTTTAAAAGCCCAATTTGCTTATGTAGAATGTAGTCAATTCTGCACTCCCAATTCATCAGCCTTCTCAATTTTAGCTACAGGCTTTTCTCAAATAGCATTCTTTCTAGCACTCAATCCCAGACCAGATATAGAGCAAAAATCAGGACAATAAACGTTTAGATCTCAAATCCAATACCCCAAGTTCCAGTTTTCAACCTCAGAATCTGAAAAATTTCATCATGCTCATCTGTAATTTCCAAGCTGTAGTATATAGAAATTTATGATTCTAATATTAAAATTCTTTATCTTAGATAGGTTAACTACTTCTCTACTGTAACATGTTTTATTTAGCTGTGAGTATCACCAGGCTTCTTTATATTCATGCTAGTGAGATGGAAATAACCTTGCCAACTTGGCTTGATTTTAAGAAATCTATTTCATGTATATATATATTTTCTTTTGAAAAAATCGAAAAGCAAGACCTGTATAAATAATATCAACTCCTTATCAAAAAGTTGTCCCCTTAAAGAAGTAAATTTTTCTACAGGTTCTTAAATTAGCATTAAGCATATATGGAGACCCAGAATATATAGTTAGGAAACAAGCAAATTGAAAACAGCATTAACTTGATTTTCTCTTCTTTGGTTAGCTTCTATCTGCTCCTTATATATCATTTGTGTAAAGTTTGAATTGGAAATCTGAAATATTCTTCCCTAATGGAATGTAAAAAAAGAAACCAAAGATAATTACTCTTACAACACAAATTTAGCATTTATAGAATAATACTAGGAACAATAAAGACAATAACACTACTTCACACACTAAGCAGTTCTTTTAGTGCAGGTATATATACTATTTACAATCAGCCTGTTTCATAATTTATTTGCCATAAAGGAATTCTGACTCTAACATGATAGCCTTTTTGATGGGAATGCTAATAATATTCGAAATGTTAGCAAGCAATGATGCAGGAAGATGCATAATAATGCTTTTTTGTGTGTGTTCTTTAAATTAGCCTTCATCTCAATGTGTCCAAAGAGTACTCATATTTAGCAGAAGTTTTAGGATAAGCTGGAAAATAATTCTTAAAAAACTATGAATAATGGTCTAAGCTAACTGAGTAAATTGTCAATGTGTATTTATGAGAAGGAAGAGAACTTTGAGATAACCAATTCCTTTTGGCAAGTGATTTACTAAAGCTATGACCAAGCATAAAATCAGAATTTTTTTTACATTATATAAAAGTAACTCAAAGTTCCCATAAATGGGAAATAAAACATAAAAACATTAAAAAATAATTTTTTTAATATTT
Organism: Acinonyx jubatus; assembly: GCF_027475565.1. Lineage (NCBI taxonomy): Eukaryota > Metazoa > Chordata > Mammalia > Carnivora > Felidae > Acinonyx > Acinonyx jubatus. The sequence goes on from NC_069396.1 coordinate 35,638,666, forward strand.
AATTTTAATAATAATAATAAATAATAATAATAAATTTTAATATTTATTTATTTTGAGGGGGGAAGGGCAGAGAGAGAGGGAGAAAAAAATCTCAAGCAGGCACTATTATGTAGCCCAACATGGAGGTCAATCTCACAAACTATGAGATCATGACCTGAGCCAAAATCAAGAGTTGGATGCTTAACCAACTGAACCACCCAGGTACCCTGAAACATACTTATTTCTAATAGCTTGATTACAAGGGAAAAAATCTTCCCAACCTTCTCCACTTACCCAGAAGTTTTGCAATGATATAAAGGGCTTGTCCCCAAAGAAAGAGTTTTCCGTCACGGCCACAGTTGCTAGGAAATCGCTTTTGACTACCAGGGTTTCTTTTCTCATATTCTACAAAATCTGCTGGCACATAATAGTACTTTGGTATGACAGGATAACCTGTGGAGTTTTAAAATAAATATTTGAAATATAAAAATCAGTGTCCTCCTCAAATTTTCCCTTCAAGAAATTGCAATGTTAGAAAGCAGAGAAATAGGGTGTAAAGGGGGTAAGAGATTTGATAAGCTATAGAAAATTGGTTATTTTGGCTTTCAGAAATTGCCAGTGAAAAATGTGGATAAAGCTCCTTGATTTTAAAACACTAATTTGACAGCATATGTTATGCTTTAGCCAAAAATGTGTACATAATCTCCTTTAACAACATTTAATTTTAACACCTTTAAATGAATTGATAAAAATACAGTAGGCAAACATTTAGAGCCATAGAAGCTATCTTTAATAGGATTAGTCTGTAGAAGCATTACAAATGAGATACTGTGTAATCCCAAATGAAGAATTATAACCCTGAGCCATTGCTTAAAACAAAGGAATCCCCATTTTAAACATTAAGTCCATTATCTACCATTCAATATCATTGAAGGGAAAAAAAAATCCATTCTCTCCTTGACCGACCCATTTAAAAACATTCCTTGATAGAAACTAAAATTTATTATTCAAAGACTAAAATCTTTGTGGATGACATAAAAGGAAAAAAAATAACAATAACATTCTAATACAATGCTACAGAAGACTTTGCACTATCAGCCCACAGTACACTTAATTTTCCTAATAACATTGTACACATTTCTCTAAAATTTGCTTCCTTCATACATTCATCAATAGTTATATTTGTATCTAAAACCAGTAAAAAGGTCTATGATACACAAAGAATAGTTTGAAAATCACTCTCTGAACATGATAAAGACTGAACTGCTGTACACTGAACTACCACCTCAATGCGTCAATAATGTACCACTGAATACTAACAATCTGATTCAAGGGATTTCAAATAGTATATTCATTATAACATGCATTACATTATATCTCACATTGGACAAATTACTATTTGTAGCATAAAGATATAAGTAACTGGTTTTAAAATTTAATATTTATTTGGAATTCAATGTTTATCCACAAATATTTCACTATTTTAACATTACAAGAATTTTCAAGGGTGAGCACATACTGTGAAATTTTTGTTCTAAGGTACTTGTGGAAAACCGTAAAGAATATCACAAACTTCGTGTGAGGTAAGAACGGGCCCAATGCTATAATTGCAAGTTTGTACACCATGTCCATAAGACCACTCACTTTTTACCCACACATAATTTTTTAAATTTTCAGATAAATGTTTTCAAAGCTGTTCACATATATATTATTTATTTATTTATTTACTTATTTATTTAGTACATATTCTTATTTTATTAATACTTCCAAACCCCGAAGTATTTGGAGCTTCTTCTTTGGAATTCTTTGAGAATTAGTTTTTTAGTCATACTGACTATGGGCCCTACTGGTGTTTAACTAAAACCAACTAAAGACTCCTAAGAGTCTTTAAGCCATTTCTAAAATATTAAATCTATCCTCAAAGGATGAGGCATTAGCACAAGGCAGACATTTAAAATAACATGCTAAAGATCAAAGAAACAACTCCAAAGAGGAGGCTGAAGGTTTTTGGAAATGGTAGTACCTTTAGGCTAGGGCAGAGCCTCTTAAGGTAGCCCTCTGGAAGGGGCAGCATTTACCTGAACACAGCATTTCTGATGATCTGGACAAAAATCGGTCACTCTATATTATTGTCACACTACACAGAGTGAAGGAGTTTTCATAGTAGGTAATCAGAATAAGAACCACTGCCCATCTGGCAAACTATTTTGCAACGATTATGGCCATAACCACCTAAATTTACTCCCCGTCCCTGTCTTGCCCAATGAACTCCTTTTATAAAGACAAACTTATAATAACCAATGAATAGATTATTCTTTATAATTCATTCAAGGCTCCATTCATTTTTTCACTTTAATATAAATAGCTTTATTTAAAATGGCATCATTTAATGCATTACAAAGGAACATTAAGGAAATATCAGCAGGAAGAATTTCTTAAAAAACAATCCAACTATACCTTCTGTGGTCTGATGAAGTACTGGAGTCAAAAGATCCTGATATTCCTTTACTTGTTTGGGATTGCCTCTAAAAACTCCTAAAATGTAAAATATTAATCCAATAGCATCTGAGGATAAGCACCATAGAAATTTTACCTTAAAAAAATTCCAGTTATGATTATTTTGGTAATTTTGTATGTAAATGATAAAAATAAAATTGAAAAAAGGTAATGCAGATATGTATCACAGTATTCCAGGAAATTGATTTTAGAAGGTCATGTTAGCATTTAGAAGTGAAAATTGAATTTTAATTGAAATTTGTCTATTTTTAAGTATAAATGTTATAGATATTCACAATGTCACAGATTATAATATTCATTATTACTATTCATAAAAAATTTTTCTTTGCAAATAGGAAAATATATTTGTATCATTTCTTAATAACTCCAAAGTATATTTTTTAGTTCTTTAAATGATTTAATATTCACTCAGAAAGCAGAAGAATAGCATATAAAAATGCAGAGCAGTTAACATCACTGAGGTATAGTCTATTTTACTAGCTGAAAGGGTCATATTTCATCTGCTTTTCTTTAAACCACTTATATTCTATATCTTAAATTTCAGGAAAAAAGCGCACTTACCATCAATCATCATGTAAAGGAAAAATATGGGAAATTCACATTCAATGCCATCAAAGAGCTAAAACAGAAGACAAAATATTAAAAATTTCACTAAAATTAATTAGAACAATTATAACAATGATGGTAATTAGAACAAATATATTAATTATATATATTGAACAATTGTAGTTAGGGTATACATAGATGATTTATATAGTAATAACAAAACTGGACTGATATAAGTAGCTTCATTGTTCTTTTAAAAAGAATTCTTAGAACTCTTATTATTCAAAACCACATTCATTTAATACATCACATACTAATCATTCATTCAATAAATATTTACTAAGTCCTTTGTAATGCCTGGCACCAACTAGAAAGGGGGCTATGAAGGCCAAAAAAGAGGGAACTTGCCCTCAAGGGCTCACAGCCTAGTGGGGAGTCAGGCATGTCAATAAACAACTGTAGTATCATATGAGATGTCTACACATGTTACATCAGGAACACAGGAAATGAAACACCTGAATCTGCCTAGGGTTGGAAGGAGATGCTTCAATTAATGCTTGATGGATTTCTCTGGGGAGATGAACTAAGGGAACTCCATGCAGAGAAAACAATACTACAAACTACAGATGTATAAGAAGACAAAGTTTGTTAGACTACCAGCAAGTCAGTATTTCTGGAACAAACAAGAAAGAAATCATGAAAGCTAATACCCAAGAGGTGGGGGGGACCAGGCTAGCCAGATTAGAAAGGGCCTGGCAAGTAAAGTAATTAAGGATATCCAGAAGGAGGCAGTTAGATACACAGTAGGGCACTAAGAGGGAGAAGTATAGGTTAGGGATAGAGATCTGGAGTTAAGAGTGATAGCTGAAGCTATGATTGCGTGAAAAGAGAATAGGACTAAGTAAGGATGGAACTCAGGAGAAGAGCAATGTTTAGGAGGCGGCAGAAGAAGAATCTGAAAAGGAACTAAGAAAGACAATGACAAAAGAGAATTAGGAAGAGAATAGGATCACAGAAAATGAAGAAAGTTCCAAGAAAGAGGTCTCCATTAAAGCATTCAAATGTCAAGGAGAGGTTCAGTGAAAATCATCCACTACCACCAGTGACCTAAACTAACTGAAACCAACACAGCTACTGGTAAATGCTGAAGAAGAGCTGGAGTGTAACATGAAGGAGTGAGTAGGAGGCAAACAAGGAGACACACCAAGAATAGACTATGCATTTCAAAACTGTGGCTACAAAGAGACAGAGAGGATTGGAGGCAGAGAGGAGTAAGGTTTTTTGGTTTTTTTTTCTTCTAATTATGAACATCACTGTGTTTATGCTGAGGAAAAGAAGCTGATTGTAGTTGGGGGGAAAGCAAGACGAAGGAAAGGGAAAGTGAGGAAGATGAGGAGGATAAAAAGAAAAAGATAGAGACAGACATCCTTCTACCAGAGAAGAAAACAAATGACAGAGTAAGAGACCCAAGGAAGTAAAAGAGAACAGGTTAAGGTGTACATGTGGAGGGTTAGCCGTAGGATAAAGAACAGACAGCACCTTCTGTGAGACAAGAGATGAAGGTAGGTATGGATGAAGGACAGATGGAATAGAGGATGTCAAACAGAAATGAAAGGCTATGGGGTGCCTGGGTGGTAGTCAGTTGAGCGTCTGACTTTGGCAAAGGTCATGATCTCGCTGCTGGTTGGTTTGAGCCCCATGTAGGGCTCTGTGCTGACCCCCGTAGAGCCTGGAGCCTGCTTTGGATTCTGTGTCTCCCACTCTCTCTGCCCCTCCCCCATCGCGGTGTGTGTGTGTGTGTGTGTGTGTGTGTGTGTGTGTGTGTGTGTGTGTGTCTCTCTCTCAAAAATAAATAGGCATTAAAAAAACAGGTGGCTCAGTCAGTTAAGCGCCTGACTTTGGCTCAGGTCATGATCTTGCGGTGGGTGAGTTTGAGCCTTGCGTCAGGCTCTGTGGTGACAGCTCAAAGCCTAGAGTCTGTTTTGGATTCTGTGTCTCCCTCTCTCTGCCCTTCCCCCGCTTGCATTCTGTCTGTCTCTCTCTCTCTCTCTCTCTCTCTCTCTCAAAAATAAACAAATTAAAAAAAATTTTTTTAAAAATGAAAAAACAGAGAAAAAAAGAAATGAAAGGCTATGGAGTAAGAAGTAAAGTCTGAGAACCTGAACACAAATAGAAAAAAAAAAAAGCTGGAAAAGCTTGTAAGGGGAGTTCCTAGCAGAGTCACACAGCAGTACTGACAAGGAGTGAAATCAATGATGAGGACTGAACCAAGATGGGTGTTCTGAATCTGGGGTGGCATCTGTCCACAGTGCTGTGGCTTTCCGTGGTGGTGCTCAGCAGCAGGTACAGAAATAAGGAAACTCTGCTCTACTGACCCAAATTTGACAATATTCAGGGTAGTAGTTACAGCAAGTCCAATTCAAATGTAAGTGCTGTAAATCAGCTCAGAAATGTTATTAAATAGAGAAGAGATATCTGAAAGTGCTTAAGAGATAAATGGATCTTGTGACCCAACCTAGTACACTGCTATAAAGTTTCAAATATGTACACAATAAAATGGCTCCTACTGCTTCTAGATGATAATTGTGAAATTAAGTAAAATGATAAATAGCCTGTCTAGTTGTCCAGCAAAACTATGTATTAAATATTAAAGAGTGGCACTTAATTGCCTAACAAATTACAAGGTACAATGTTGCCAAGACATTTTCTATATACAGATCCATGGGATCTTCCTTACCTATCTTCAAAGTTAGGACCATGCTTACAAAAATAGTTTTCAGTCTACACCACCAAAGGGAAGTGCTCCCTTCGGCAGCACATATACTACTAAAGGGAAGTCTTTAGCAATGTGGATGGATGCTTACCCTTTCTTTGGGGTGTTATAATTTTCTGGACAGCTTAAAAATAGCTACAGCAAACCTAGATAAAGTGGTATGTATGTGCACTTGAAATAACTGCTTTAAAACTAAATATTAAGAAGACTATATTTCAAAGGGAAATGTCTAAGTGAAACAGAAAAAAAGAGCATTTGTTTAAAAGACTGAAAGCTGAATCACAAATAGATATTTCCTATTATATAAGGCAAACAATATGGAGCAGGCAGGCAAAGTACTGAAAGTGCAGTTAGAAAAATTATTCATCCAGTGAATCAACATGGCTCAATATTAGCAAATGGGCCTTACTACTAATAAGGCTAACACTTACTGAGTGCTTACTCTGTGTCAAGAACCATTTGAAGCACTTTTAGATATATGTTAACTCATTTAATCCTCATAAGAACTTCAATAATAGTATGATTATTTTACCAATGAAAAGTATTAAACACACAGAGGTTGATTAACTTGCCCAAGGCCAGATAGCTAGTAAGTGGCAGAGCCAGAATTCAAACCTAAGAAGCCTGTTTCCTGAATCAGTGCTTTTGACCACTCTGTTATGGTATGAAATATTTTTTGATACCTTAATTTCAGCTGGTTTGTAGTAGCGTCGGTTGGGATCTTCCAATGATGTTCTATAACCATCTCTCAAGAAACGCTTAAATCCATATTTTCCTTTTAATTTTCTAACTATTTTATCAAGTGTCTGGCTAAACAAAGCTTCATCATCCAGGGCAAATGCAGGATAACTGATGCAAGGTAGTAGGGCAGCATCTGTGTTCTGGGGGCAACAGGAAAAAGAAGGTAATGTAAGTGCCTGCAATGATATGATCAACACAGCCCAGTGAGAATCAGGGAGATGAAAAAGTCAATCAGGTTACATAACTGACAATGAGGACATGAATTAGCAAACCTTACAGATAATTTATCCATTAATAAGGATAAAGATAAATAAAGATAAAAATTTATCCATTAATAAGGAGTATTTTCAAGATTTGACTGGACTCAAACTCTAAGGAAGTGTATAAAAATTTAACACCGATAATTAGTAATTATAACTTAGTCTGTCATAACATTGGTTTATAATGGTGAAAACAGAAAACAATCTGAATGTCCCACAATCAGCTGAGTAAATTAGCAGTCATTAAAATTTATATTGTAGAAATGTTTATAGATGTGGAAATATGCCCATTCATAGAACTAGGTTATCAAGCATTATAAATAATATTCTTCCAGTTTTATAAAATAAAAATATTACATATGTACATAAAACTATGTGCAAACATACAGACCCAAATGTTGTCACCCTAAAAGTATAACTAAGTGGTAAAATGAGTGGATGTCACATTATTATATTTTTATTTGTGGGTTTTTTTTATCATAATCTTATATTACTTCTATGAAATAGTTCTTTTTACATAATTACATTATTTTATTTGGGAGGTTTTCTAAGAACAGAGCCAAAAAAACCCTAGAAAAATCTATAACCAGGTACTATAGGCATATAAAAGTTTAAAGATGAATCACATGATTGAAAAGAAACAAAGCAGGTAATTTTATTCAAAAGAAATATAAATCATGAAAAACATTTTTCTAATATTCTATGACCAAAAAATTCATTTGGGTATAATGTTGCTACCCTCTCCTCCTCCCCCTCCAAAATAGGTCTAGTTTTCTATAGTTCTACAAAGACTCAAGGACAAAATAGCTTTGTCCACAGCTCTGTTCACTTCCTAAACTAAACTTCCACAGGACAGCAGAGTGAGGGGCAACATTTAATCTCCTCACTTCCTCTCGCAACCTCTAACATTTTAAGCATTTTCTTTGGGGAAGCAATCATAAATGGTAGTTCATGTTAATTTATTATGACAATATCTTATGGCGCTTGGGTGACTCAGTTGGTTAAGCAACCAACTCCTGATATCAGCTCAGGTCATGATCTCACAATCATGAGATCAAGCCATGCATCAAGCTCCTCACTGAACATGGAGCCTGCTCAGGATTCTCTCTCTTTCCCTCTCTCTCTGCCCCTCCCCCCTCAAAATAAATAAATAAACGTTTAGAAAAAATAATAATATCTCACATGAGATCTTGATTCTCTGGGTAACAGTGAACACAAAGTTTGCCTATTGCGATTGTGAGCATCAAGATCCACAAATATAACCGACCAAGAACATCCCTGGAACAAGAGAGAAAAACACATTTCCTAAATCAAGAAAAAAGAACTTTTAGAATGATGGACATTTTGACTGCAAGAAATTTCACAAAAATTCTAACATTTGTTGCATTTTAGAGTGACCTTACAGAAGATTTAATTTTGTTTTAATATTTTCAGTATTTCCCAAATTTTTTGCAATAAACATATCAATTTTATATAAAAATAAATATTATTTTTACATTTTCCATATTTCTCCTTAGTTTTCTTATAAATCAAAACATAGTGATTACAAGATAACTAATCAATTAAGGATATTTATTTTAATAAAGATAAAAATTGTTTAGCTAGCATTTTTGGTAAGGAATAAAGCAAGAACTAATCAGAATTCATGAAATCTGAATTATACAGTCCTAAAAAGAACATTGATTATATGATCTAACTAAACAAAGTTAGCTATAATCTATAATTAGAGACATAAAAAACTATTTGATTACAGTATAAAGGATAGGAGCATCTCTAATAATAATAATGCCACATAATGCTAGCTAATATTCATAATGTCAAGCACTGTTCTTCACATGGATTACCTCACTTAATCCCCAATATGTAGATATTATTATGTTCCTTTTAATGAAGAGGATGCTGACTCCTAGTTTAACAGAGGAAGGGTTCAAAAATCAGGTCTTTGACGTAAAAGCTCATGTCTTAACATGAGTTACACAATTTCCCATATTAAAATGTATCTTTCAAGTAAGAACCAAAAACTTTAACAGAAAAATAGGTAATCAAAAAATGGCAATTGGTTTAATAACCAAGTTAAAAATAAATTACTGGGGTGCCCGGGTGGCTCAGTCTGTTGAGCATCCGACTTCAGCTCAGGTCATGATCTCACGGTTCGTGAGCTTGAGCCCCACGTCGGGATCTGTGCTGACAGCTCGGAGCCTGGAGCCTGCTTCAGATTCTGTGTCTCCCTCTCTCTCTGCCCCTCCCCTGCTCATGCTCTGTTTCTCTCTGTCTCAAAAATAAATAAAAACATCTAAAAAAATAAATTAATTAAAAAATAAATAAAACATTAAAATTTTTTTTTAATTTACTATTAGCACTTTTCATATTCAAGAGAATCGTCATAAGCAAATATGGCTTTTTTTATTTTATTGGGGAGCTAAATATTTTCATAATGATAATAGGGTCAATTTATCAAGAAGATGAATCAATACTAAATTTTTATGTACCAAAAAAACAGAGCATCCAAATAAATGATGAAAACTGATAGACCTGAAAGGAGAAATAGACAAATCCACAATTGTAAGTTAGAGAATTTAATAACAATCTCTTAGTAATTGATAGAACAAATAGAAAGAAATTCTGTGAAAAAACAGTAGATATTAAACAAAACATTCAACTATCTTGACCTAATAGACAGGACATTCTACCAAACAACAGCAAAATACCCATTTTTTCTCATGTGTGCATGGAACATTTACAAAGACAAATCACATTTTGTGACATAAAATTAAAAGACATAACAAAATACAAGGTGTGGACCTTATTTGTATCCTGATTAGCATGAATCTACTGGAAAAAAAAAAAAAAAACACCAAGAAGCAAAGGGGGAAATTTAAAAAGGTATTAAATCAATAATGAGTGTTAAAAAAAGAAAATGAAGGGAATGAAATTGGTATACAGAGACTGCTTCCGTAATAAGACAATACTCAGAAAAATACATGGGGAAAGGAAGAAGAGAACTCTGTAACTTTCATGTTACTTTAATATTACCCTCTAAATCTCATCCAAATTTACACCAGCCTCTAAGATGTATTCACCCTGAAACTGAAATATTTCGTATCAATCACCTAGATGGACTCAAAATCTAGTACTACTACACTCTACATCAAAATATCAGATTCACTATATGTATATTTTTCCTGTTAACCTGTTCATACGTGAATATTATCTCTAAAAATAGAATCATTTTTCATTCATGGTATCATTTATTAAATCTCTCTTAACTCTGATAAATTAATAAATAAAAAATGAATGAGTAAAGCTGACTCTCAACAATGAGATTAATGCTGTCCTTTCTATGATTTTAAAGTCTCAGCTTCTCATTTCCACCCACAAAACTGAGCTCACAAAGCTTGATGCAGTAGCTGCCATTGTCAGAGTAAGTACTCTCTCCTTTGAAGAAAATAAACAAGGGAGAACTTGATCTCTTCTCTCAAGTAACTGACCCAGGTGACATATTCCTAAATAAGATGAATATTAAGCAAAACAAAAAGACTGCACATGGCAGTACAAAACTATATACCAAATGATTGGCTTAGATGAAAGAATACTAATGACAATAAACTTAAGTCAACAGGAGAAAAACAATAGGGAGCCTGGGACACTTAATGGAGAAGGTAAACTAGGATATGAATTTTGGGGAAAAGGAAGCTAGTAGGGTGGTTAGAACAAAATAGAGAAAAAAATGGGCATGTGATGTTGGGAATCTGTGAGTATAGAAAATAGGACTTACAGTTTACCCTTAGGCTGATTATTTAATAAAGTTAGTTGTATGCCAAATCAGTCTGCCTTGAACTGAATTTTTAAAAGATGCAGGCTAAGTAGGGCAATCTTTTTAAGTAATAAAGTGAAATGACAAATCTGGCAATTCCTGTCCCTCTTTGATTAATATAAAGAGGAAACTTCTATTTTATGGGTACAAATAAATGGCTTATTTATCTAATTTCAAAGTATTGGTTGAGGTTTCTTCCTCTGCCAGCCTCTAAGAAATATGCACAAAAGGAAAAATAATCTTATAATGTTACCATATTTAAACACTGAGATCAAGGGTTGGTTAACTATACTGTTTAGCTAACTTCTTAAAAAATACAACATGCTTTAGATATATAACCCAGATTTACAGGAGAATAAAATTCATCCAAGGCCATGGGCTGCTATTCCTATTCAGAAACAACTTTATAAAAAGCCATCAAGGAGAACATACATATGGAATTAATTATCACCTGCTTTAAATTATCAGACATGTTAATTTTAGGACCATAAACTTCAAAGGAAGCTACATATGTCTCCATTACTTTCAACACTTTTCATAATATGAGCAATCTCTCTAGTCATCACCTTTTAGAGTCTGGCCTCAGTGCATCTGTCAATATCTTGATTTCTCCAACTAAAGACACAAATCTGAAAGGATGTTTATTATGCATATGTCACTGCAAAATATCTGATTAGCTTTGGATATTTTATTTTCACCTTCCATTTCCTGAAATCATTACATCTCTGCCATAACATCCCAACTTCAGCTGAAGGACATATTTTAAGACAGATAGTTAAACTTTAATCCCCAAATTGAGTTTCTGCAATTGTGTCCTAGTAAATAATACACTAGAATTTTAGTCAACCTGACTACTGTCATGGGGACTTGAGCTTTAGTGGTGGGTAAGAGCTGTACTGAGACGTGTTCTCAAGGCTCCATGACCACAACAAACATTTCTGGGATGGTACCAAGGGTGATATCTATGACCATAAGACACTGATGATCTCTTTAGTCTCAATTCAAAGTGAAATGATTTGAAGGATTGTCTGAGCCTTTCTTTTCCCCATTAATCACTTCTCTGAACCTGAGTTAATGGGCTTGCTGCCCTCATCTAGCAGCAAAGAATTAAACAGTGAAATTGGTCAATATATCTAGTATACATGATATCTTTTCTATTCTTCTGAAAACAAAACCACACCACTCTAACCACACCACATTCTTCCCTAGTTCAGCATCAGACTGTCCTCTAGTTTTGTGGCAGATCCTGGCTAGTGGCATTCTTACAGAAAGGATATTTGCTGGTGGGCATTACCCCTCTGCACCATGGCTGTGGGTGGCATGGGTGTGTAAATAGCCAACGTTTTTAAAATATTTTTTTAATTTAAAGTTTACTTATTTATTTTGAGAGACAGAAAGACAGAGTGAGAACAAGCAGAGGAGGCACAGAGAGAGAGAATCCCAAGCAGGGATTCAATTTCACAAACCAAGAGATCATGACCTGAGCCAAGATTAAGAGTTGGACACTTAACTGACTGAGCCACCCAGAAGCCCCTAACTTTTTTTTAAATGTTTATTTATTTATTTTGAGAGGGAAAGAGAAACTACTAACAGGGAAGGGGCAGAGAGAGAGGGAGAGAAAGAATCCTAAGCAGGCTCCCCACTGTCAGCCCATAAGATCATGACCTGAGCCAAAATCAAGAGTCTGATGCTTAACCAACTGAACCACCCAGGTGCCAACTTTTATATATTGACCCAACAGGAACCTCCAGTAGCCCCTCCCACAAGCCAGGCTTCTTTTCTCTACCGAAAATCCTACTCACATACTGTTGAAGGAAATTTCAAACTACAGGGAAAGATGAGCCTCAGTGTTAATTTTCAGGGTTTCGGAAGAGCAGAGCTGAGACTTAGACTCAGGAATCACAACACTGTTGCTAACAATGTCTATGACATTTCCTGAGTATAAAGTATGATTTATTTAAATATTTCTAATAATTTTTCTACATATTGTCACTATATTTTTATGGAATATATATTGAAACTATGATGAAATATATAATTCTTATATTTAGGGTTATATGAGTTATGCTTCTAAATGTTACAAATTAGCCTTTATTTTAAACTGATCAGTAAATAAACTGGGCCATTTTATCATATTTTCTTCTTAGATATTCTTTCGCAAAGGAAAATAAGTTTTGAAAATAGTTTCAGAGTGAATATTTAAATAATGGGTTTTTTCTTGAATAATAAAGCTAGTCTGATATCAAAAAAAGGAAAAGAAGTAGAAAGATGATAATCATAATGAAAGCTAAAAGCTTATTCCACCTAATAATTTCCCATCAAAATAAAAGTTAACATCCATGTTATCTCTTACACCAAAGTACACTAAGGGTTAAAGGCAGGGCTTTCACATTGTTTGATAAGTGGATACTTCCTTCAAAAGTTCAATAATTAAGAAGAAAACGGTGTGGTCAAAAGGTATAAACTCTCAGTTATGAAATAAATATGGGAATGTGATATACAGCACGGTGACTCTAATTAATAACACTGTATTGTATATTTGAGTATTACTAAGGGAATAGATCTTAAAAGTTCCCACCACAAGAAAAAAAAAGTGTAACTATGTGTGTTGATGGATGTTAAACTAGACTTTAATGTGGTGATCATTTTGTAACATGTACAAATATCTAATCCTTATGTCACACACCTGAAATTAATGTTTTATATTAATTCTCTCAATACAAAATTTAATTTAATTTAAAAAATTAAGAACTTTTTGACTCTTAAGTGCCTTAAGAGTTTTCCAAGAAAAAGCACAGCTGTCACTTCTACAGGTGGAAAGCGTTCAAGATCCAAGGTTTCCTGTACTAATATCTGATATTCCAGATTCATTACCAAGTGTCTTTGGTTTAATTCCTTGGTTTGCCTCTCTGTTTCATAACCTGTGAAAAGCCATCTCAACTCTGATCACTCAGAGAGAAGGGCCCTTCCAACTCCAAAGATCAATGACTCTCTAAGTTGCCACCAATAGGAAAAGCATTTTTTGAAAGCTCTGAATTAAAGACACATGATCAGGTCTTCCAAAACACTGTATCAATGGTTGTTAAAAATAACTGAGAATATACATGTGACCTGAAATCCCTCAAGTCTTGAAGAGGTTTCTTAGCGTTTTCACTTGAATAAAAACATTTTTTTTGTTATATTAGTTATTTTTCTAACCACTGACTTTTAATTAGATCACAGCTCTTTAAAGTACACGAAGCAATATTATAAGATCATTAAACACTAAAAAGATCGCATGCACTTTTAAATGTGTTACTCTTTAGCAGGTACCTCTCTAATTTAATTGGTGTAGTGGTGGGAATTTGTAAAACTAGGATTCTCTCTGATATTATCCAAAAAAATGGAAGATGGAGAGGGATTTTACTTGCAATAGGTAACATCTATGTGGCCACAGGAATAAGATATTATTTGCCCATTTGAAATAATCAAGAAATACTCAAGTCAGTGAACATTTGGTGCATGGCTCTGCTGTAAACATATATGAGCTAAACAAGATCAAGAATGAACTCTGCTTAGAACAGTTATTCTCATCCTTGGCTGCACATTAGAATTCCTGGGCAGTACAGGAAAACCTCAAAACCAATGCTTCCCCCAGACCAATTCAATCAGAATTTCTAGGGGTAGAGCCCAGCCATCACCATTGTTTTTAAGCTCCTCAAATAATTTCAATGTGCAGCCAAGATTGAGAAATTATGGCTGGGTAACAATACCAGCAGTATATTTATAACTCAAAATCAGAATGCATAAAAAAAGCAATTCAGTGCTTTTAGAATTATGGCTAAGCAATCTATTAAAGCTTCCTGGGAAAAGCAGCCTGAAGGCAGAGCTCTGAGAGATGGGGTATTAGAGATAGGGGTGTGGGTATCTAAGTAGGTGGAGGAGGTATACATAGTAGATACAGAAGTAACATATGCTACAACTCAGGTACATCAAAGGAGATGGCACAACTGCAAAAAAGAGCTGATCACTACTTCTTAACATCCAACCTAGACACACAGCTCAGCCACTATTTGGTAGGCCATAGAGAACAGAAGAGCAAGACCTGCATCTTTCCAGACTTTAACACTACTGGTTTAGTCCATGACTCTTCTCAGTCCCCTTAAGATACTCTCTAGAGGTTTTTCAGTCCTTCTCTTCATTTCCTTTCTTTAGGATTACCAGTATTACCAGTAATTCATTAATAATAACAAGAGATTAACACTTATTGAGGGTTTAATCTTTGCCAAGCATTATGCTAATTAAGTTTTTTAATTGCATAAAAACCTTCTGAGTTAGGTCCTAGTATCATTTTCTCTATCTTTTTAGATGAGGAAGAGGAGACATAGATAAATAACTAGCCAAAGTTACAGAGCTCACAGGTGGGAGTACAGAGCACACAGTGATCCTGTTTCCTGACTCCGAAAACAATGTAATTCCTTTATGCCATACTGCTCTCCCCTTCCTTCCTTCCTATCTACCCCTATTTATCTACCTATCTCTCTCTATATGTATTCTCTACATATTTATATTTACACACATAAATTCACATGTATATATATATATTTATATACACACACTTTTTAATACACACACACACACACACACACACACACACGTATATATATATATATATATAGTGGGATTTTCTTGAGTATGTTGACTCTTCCAGAGAGACAGACATGTTGGTACAAGGCAAGGGATCCTACAGTGCCAGGGGAACCAAGAATCTCCAGGAGAGGCATAATATTAATACTCATGATTTTCAGTAGGCTCACACACTGCTAAGTACCCATGATCTCTGATCCCTCCATTTCTCCAGCCAGAAGTCTTGAGAGAGGAAGAAGAGTATGGGAGTGGGTGATTGAGAGGCACCTCTTGGGAACCCAGAATGGGGTGTTGCTCTCCTTTTCCCAATCCTTTCATGTCTGTGCTCATTCTTCATGGACTGGATATAATCAGAGTCCATCCTCCAGAGGAAATGGGAGTGAGAAGAAAAGAGACTGCATATATAGGAAGGGGCAGAAAGGCAGTTGTGCTACCATACGCCAACTTGAAACTTTCTTAAATTAAAGACTTGAGGTGAACAGTATTGTAACTGCTATAACAAAAACCATGTCACATTTTGCAATAGCTTCCTAAAATGTATGTTCACTGACTTAGCATTTTAATAGCTTAGGGTTAATTATAGTATCAATTGGAAACTTCTTTTACTCTCCCATCTTAGAAATCTACTAAAAATTGCTAACGAAATTTAGTTTACTCCTTGACCCAGAAAAGCAACCTGTATTCCTACATATTATTTCCTTCCATTTGACAACTCAGTCCATGGTCACTTGATTAGGTGCAGAAACTAGTTAAACATCTTATGAAAATTTAAGATAACCCTCAGGGTTTCCTTTTTATCCCAAAGAAAATGAGATATTGACATAAAATTACAGCCAGCTGAAGGTTAAGCTAGGATCAAAGTTTCCAATTCTTTGGTTGCACACATTACACAAACTCCCTTATCCATGATATATATTGATACATATTAAATTGAAATTAACATGGGAACTGACATGGAAAATATATGATTTATAATGTCAAGAATATTTTAAAATGTGAAAACTGGGGGTGTCTGGCTGACTCAGTTGGTACAGTATCAGACTCTTGATCTCGGGGTCTTGAGTTCAAGCCCCATGCTGGACGTAGAACTTACTTAAAAAAAGAAAGAGAAATAAAAATGTGAAAGTTCAACAAGAGATATGAGAGAAAACTTATTGAACAAAGAAAATGACAATTCTTTATCAAAAGATATTTTTAAATTAAGCAATGTTTTTTAGTTAGAAAATTAAATTTAAAATTTAACTGGCAAATCAAATTCAAAGGAAAGGTTGTTCAACCATGAGCAACTACACAAATTCCAGACATTCTTTGATCATAAGGAATGACTGGGTAAATGAATGGCCACATTAATTAATCATACTATTCAACAAAATAATCAAAATTTATTGTTGATATTGCTGTTTTTGTTTTTTGTTTCTTTTTACCTGGTTGCCAAAGAGGTTGAATCCATTAATTGCTTCTAGAGCTGCTTTTGCTAAGCCAACAGAGCTAAAAGGAAAAAGGAAATACTGTATAATTCGGATGTATATGGCTACAAAATAAGCATTATCTAATGAATATTCACAAGCAAGTTTCTTTACTATCACTTATAACAACTTCCATGAGAAAAATAATGTCTAAGAGACTTTAATCTGACACTTCACTAGTTTAATTTTTCTTTTTTATGGCTAGTGATCTTCTGGGAAAAATATTTCTAAGTTCACCTTGATCTAGACAAATGGTCATACTGTTGGTGGGAGTAGTTTTAATCCCAGTATCATTTATATTCACTAACTCAAGAAAAAAAAAAAAGATGAACTTTAGAGGAAGGTGTATTATGATGACATGTACTCAGTAATAACCAGATTGGGCATCATTAGTTCAGATCAATTTAACAGAACTTTTCTGACATCAACTCTGAGCTTTAAAAAAGATCTTGCACGTCATACACTTACCAGAGTTTAATAGGAGTTTAATACAACCATTCAAATGCTCTTTGCTTAGGGTCCAATAAAATTGGCATTATTTTATGCTCAAAGAACAAATGATCACCACACCTCTCATTTCTTTGCTATACTCTTCTCTTTGTGTAAAATCTGTACCCTTTTGGCCTCTCAAATGTCATATACAATAGTGCTAAAAAGTGGGAAGACCCCAATTTCATTAAAAATGTGACACTGTCATCTTATAAATACCAACCTTTATGTATTTTAGATCAAATACCTGGCTTATTTTACTTATTATAATTTCTTTTTTTTTTTTTTTTTACTTAAAGCAACTGCGTATGCCATTAATATCATTTAGAAGTCATGACCTGTCATCATTTAAATATTTCTTTAAAGCAGTGATTACAGTGCAGTAATCCCCAGAGCAGTGCAGTGTGGTCCCCAGAGCAGCAGCATTCCCTGGGAATTTGTTAGAAATGCCAGTTCTCACTCCTCTCTGGGAGTGGGACCCAACAGTGTTAAAAAGCCCTCTACATTCTTGAATATACTTTAAATTTGAGAAGCACTGTTTTAAGCTAATCATGTCATTGCCATCCATATTTTCTATGAGTTGTTTACACGAAATGTTCTCAAGTAAGACTACTACTTTTATTACCAGATAGGGAAATCTATTTTGAAAGAATAGAAAGAAGTGGGAAACTTATTTTGAAATACATGGATGGAAAGGTGGAGCAGACATAACTTTCCCTATTCCTTTCACTAAATATAACTAAAAACCTTGGACATTATATAAGCAAACATAAAAAGGTTCAGAAAATGGGGGAAAAAGGCAGACTGGCTAAGAACCTCAGGATTTTAGGAACAACACTGTGGTAAACACCTTGAGTTTCCTTTTTGCCTCATATATAACAGACTTAACGAAGTCAACAACTAGGAAATGTCAGTAGGTACATTTAAAAAAGCCCCAACAAAAGCCTGCTCTCTCTAGCCAAAGGACGAGGAATAGGGAAGCCCAATAAAACAGAAAACTTTAGACAATAACCATTCAGAAAAAGACCGTGGTCCTTATCTCCACCCAGTCCTATAAAGGCTGAATGGGAAACCTAGACATCTACACTCCAGAGTCTATAATGAGGAACTATACCCAATCACCAACACTCTCAGCTGTGGTGATATCAGAGAAGTCCAAGAAAGAAGCCAAGACTTTTTATTCCCAATGGGTGGTAAGAAGTTTCCCCTCCTCATACTGTGAGGATCACATGGAGAGCCTAGATTTCCACTCCTACCCATCAGTAATGAAATGAACCTCCCCGTCCTGCTGGAATGTCATCATAGGAGGTCCAATGGAGAGTTAGGTCTTTCACTAATGCCCAGCTCTAAGGCTACACCCTTTCCCTATCATATAAATGGAGGCCTGTTGGGAATAAGTAACGAAGCATTCCTATCCTTTCCAACCAGGAAGGTATCAGTGGAAGCCAACTGGGGAGCGATACATCCCACCCAGATCCAGAAGGAATGAAGACTCTCTATCTTGGGTGTCAACAAAAAACCTGGCAATACATTCTAAACTGGCAATAATAGAGTGATGCTCCTGTCCCCTTCCCCTACCAGAATGGTGTCAATAAAATACAGCTAAAGTAAAAGGTTAAAAAAAGATTCAGAGTTTTATAATATAATACCCAGATGTCCATGCCTTAATAAAAAAAAATCACTCATCATATCTAAAAACAGAAAGTTCTCAAACTGAATGAAAAAGATAATCAATAAATGCTAATGGAAGAGATGTTAGAATTATGGGACAAAATTTTAAAACAGCCATGATAAAAATGCTTCATTGAGCAATTATGAATATGAGTGAAACAAATGACAAGATAGAAAGCCTCAGCTAAGAAACAGGCAGTCTCAGCAAACCTCTTAGAACTGAAAAATACAATAATCAGAGCAAAAGGCTTAATGGACAGGATTGATGGCAGAATGGAGAAGACAGAAGAAAAAAACAACTAGATTAAAAGATAAAACAATAGAAATTATCCAGTCTTAACAAAAGACTCTAAAAAACAATGAAAAGAGCCTCAGGGATCTATGGGACTGTAACAAAAAATCTACCATTCAAGTAACTGGACTCCCTGAAGGAGAGGAGAAAAAGGGCAGGGCTAAAAAAAGTACTTGAAATTATGGCAGAAAACTTCCTAATTAGCAAATGACAAAAGCTACAGATTCAAGCAGCTAACTCAAACAGAATAAAATAAAAATATCTATGCTAGGACACACCATAGTTTTGAAAACTAATACAAATTAAAAATCTTGAAAGGGGGCACGTGGCTGGCTCAGTCAGTGGAGCTTGCCATTCTTGATCTCAGGTTAGTGAGTCTGAGCTACATGTTGGGTGTGGAAATTACTTAAAAACAAAAAAAAATCTTTAAAAAAAAAAAAAGCCTTGAAAGAAGCCTGAGAAAACACCTTACCTATAGGAGGAAAACTAACTGAATAGCAGTGACTTGTTTATCAGAAACCATGAAGGCTAAAAGGATGCGGCACAAAAGTTTTTAAGCACGGAAAGAAAAGGACTGTCAACCCAGAATCTTATACCAGTAAATATATTATTTTGTCTGTCTGTCTGTCTGTCTATCTATCTATCTATCTATCTAGGCAAGACATTCTCAGATAAAAGAAAAAAAAGAGTTCTGTCACCAGCAGATCTACTCTAAAACTGTGATTAAAATAAGTTCTCAAAACAGAAAGGAAATGACAGAAAGAGAGAGGGAAAGAAATCAACCATCTTGGAACAATCAAAAAGGAAAAGGGAAGATGGTAAGCAAAAATATGTGTAAATACAATAGGCTTTTGTTCTGTGTGATGGTTACAGCAAAAGTTGTAAAATTGTGGTTCTAAATGTATGGGGAGGAAATGCTTAGGATATTTATATTATAAATGGGAGAGGGTAATATCACATAAAGGGAGGTAAGATTTCTGTATTTCCCTCCAACTGGTAAAACGGTGATATCAATAAGTTGCATTGTTGTAAATGTAAATGTATCTGTATCTGTGTATGTGTAATACCTACAACAAGCACTTAAAAGCTATACAAAAAGATCCATTCAAATCTAATATATATAAGTCAAAATGGAATTCTAAAAAATGTTCAAGAACTCACACGAAGGTAAGAAAAGAGAAATGAAAACAAGAGAAACACAAAACAAATAAAATAGAATGCCAGAATTAACTCCAAACATATCAGTAATTACATTAAATGTAAAAGGTCTAAATATGTCAATTAAAAGAAAGATTGGCAGTGTTTATTTAAAAACATGACCCAATTATATATTGTCTATTGGACACTCACTTCAAATATAACAATATAGGCAGATTGAAAGTAAAAGGATAAAAAAGAAATCTCATGCAAACATTACTTTACAACAAGAAAGAGTGACTATATTAATATCAAAGTAGATATCAGAGCAAAGAAAATTACTACAAAGAGGGATATAATATAATGATGAAAAAAATCAATTCACCAAGAAAATATAGCAATATTCAATGCACATGCAGCAAATAAAAGAGCTGCACAACATGTGAAGCAAAACTGATAGAACTAAAAGGATAAATAGACAAAATCATAATTATAGGTGGTGACTTTAACACTTCTTTTTCAACAATGAGTAAAACAAGTATATATAAAATCAGTGAGGATACAGAAGGACCATTATACAGCAGAATCCAGTCAATATTTTTATAACATTCTTGCTATGGGCTGAATTATGTTCCCCTCCAATATACATACATTAAAGCCTTAACCTCTAATGTTATATATTTGAATATGGAGCCTTTAGAAGGTAATCACATTTAGATTGGATCATGAAGGGTCGCCCTAATGATGGCATTGGTATCCCTACGAGATATCAGAGATAACCATCAGCAAACCAGAAAGAGAGTCTTCAACACAGAATCAAATTAGCTGGCACTGTGGTCTTGCCTTTGGACTTTCTAGTCTCTAGAACTATACAAAATAAATTTATATTATTTAAGCTATCCAGTCTATGGTATTTTATGATAGCCCAAGCTGACTAATAAAAATCTACATAACGAGAGTTGAGTATACCTTGTTTTTTTCAAGTGCCCACTAACATATACCAAGATAGACAATATCTTGGCCATAAATAAAACCTCAAAAATATAAAGCTACTAAAATCACAATGTGTTCTCTGACTACAATGGCATCAAATTAGAATCAATAACACAAGGCAATAGGAAAATCTCCCAACACTTGTAAACAAAACAATACCTGTCCATCAACACAATCCACATGGGTGAAAGAGAAAGTCTCAAGTGAAATTAAAAAAAAAAAAAAATACTGAACATGACCAGCAAAGAAATTGAATCAGTTATCAAAAATCTCCCAACAAATAAGAGTCCTGGGCCAGATGGCTTCCCAGGGGAATTCTACCAGACATTTAAAGAAGAGTTACTACCTATTCCTCTCAAACTGTTCCAAAAGTAGAAATGGAAGGAAAGCTTCCCAACTCATTCTAAGAAGCCAGCATTACCTTGATTCCAAAATCTGACAAAGACCCCACTAAAAAGGGGAATTACAGACCAATATCCCTGATGAACCTGGATGCAAAAATTCTCAACAAGATACTAGTAAATTGAATTTGAGAGTACATTAAGAGATGACTCACCATTATCAAGTGGGATTTATTCCTGGGCTGCAGAACTGTTTCAATATTCACAAATCAATCAACATGATACACCACATTAGCAAAAGAAAGGATAAGAACTATAAGGTCCTTTCATTGGATGCAGAAAAAGCATTTGACAAAATACAGCATCCTTTTTTGATTACAACCCTCAAGAAAGTAGGGGAAAAAAGAACATAACATTATAAAGGCCAGATATGAAAGGCCCACAGTTAATATCATCCTCAATGGGGGAAAACTGAGAGCTCTCCCCCTAGTTAGTAACATGAAGTGATGACCACTCTCACCACTGTTGTCCAACACAGTATTGGAAGTCCTACTCTCAGTAATCAGAAAACAAAAAGAAATAAAAGGCATCCAAACTGGCAAAAAAGAAGTGAAACTTTCACTCTTTGCAGATGACATCATACTTTACTTGGAATAACTGAAAGACACCACTAAAAATCTGCTAGCACTGATATGTGATTTCATCAAAGTCACAGAATATAAATCAATGAACAGAAATCAGTTGCATTTCTATACACCAATAATGAAGCACAAAAACAGAAATCAAGGAATTGATCCAATTTATAATTGCAACAAAAAACATAAGATACCTAGGAACAAATGTAACCAGAGCAGTATAAGATCTATATGCTGAAAATTACAAAAAGCTTATGACAGAAATTGAGGAAGACACAAAAAAATGGGAAAACATTCTGTGCTCATGTATTGGTAGAAAAATATTGTTAAGATGTCTATACTAGCCAAAGCAATCTACATATTCAATGCATTCCCTGTCAAAACTCCACCAGCATTCTTCACAAAACTAGAAGAAACAATCCTAAAATTTGTGTGGAACCAGAGAAGACCCCAGACAGCCAAAGTAATGTTGAAAAAGAAAACCAAAGCTGGAGGCATCACAATTCTGGATATTATGCTGTATTACAAAGCTGTAATCATCAAGACAGTATGGCACTGGAAAAAAAAAACCCAACAAACAAACAAACAAAAAAACAAACCAGACATAGATCAATGAAACGGAATATAAAACCAATAAATGGACCCACAAATGGATGGCCAAATAATGTTCAACAAAGCAGGAAAGAGTATCCAGTGGAAAAAAGATTATCTCCTTAGTAAATGGTGTTGGGAAAACTGGATAGTGATGTGCAGAAGAATGAATGTGCACCACTTTTTTACACCATGCACAAAAATAAATTCAAAATGGATGAAAGACCAAAATGTAACACTGGAAACCAAAAAATCATAGAAGAGAAAACAGACAAAAGCCTCTCCAACCTCAGCCACAGCAACATTATACTGAGACGTGTCTCAGGAAGCAAGGGTAATTAAAGCAAAAATGAGGAGAGGGGCCAAAATGGCGGGACAGAATGAAAAATTTTTCTTGGTATCTCTCATTGCTGAAATGCAGCCAGATCAACACTAAACCATTTTGGATACCTAGAAGACTGCTTTCAGGATTAGCACAACAATCTGGACAACTTGAACCACAGAATTCGGCAGGTACACAGCATGGAGAGGTAAACTGGGGGAGAGAAAAGCCACAGAGGGCAAGGAACATTCTTATTTCAGAGACAAGATGGAGATGGGGAGTAGAGTACAGGAAAAGTACTCCCACCCAAAAAGCAGCTGGAGAGAAAAAGAAAAAGTCATAGGGGAAACATTGCAAGGGACTGAACAAAAAAAAGAGAAAGGAAAAGGAGAGGGTTTAAATTACATTAAGACTGTGTAAACAGGGGGTGTTCAGAGTCTAAAACTCCACAGCTCAACCTTGTGGTGCTCTGGTGGGAAGGGTGAATCCTCGGGAGCAGACTGCGAGGTCCTCGGGGTCCTCAGGCCACACAGGGAGAGGTGGCTCCCCGGCTAGGAGGACATTTGGTAGAGGCAGTGCAGCACCCCCCCCCCCCATAGGCAAAGGTACTAGTGGAACCCAGAAAAAGGCCACATTTGCTGGTATTGGAACAAGGACGTTAAGGGTGAAGCCTCTTGCCAGATGTGTGTTGTGATTTGTGATAATCCCTGAAACACTGCTGCTACACGATGGCACGAACATTTTATGGAGCGGGCTGGTGCCCAGCTGCAGTCACTGGGCCTTTGCAAGGACACGGTCTTGCAAATGTTTCTGGGGACAGGACTGTACCCGGGCATTGATCAGCAAAACCCTCCTTCAGGGAGCCAAAATGGGTCAAAGCCCCAGTCACACAGAAGTGAGGGGTTGGGAAACACAGCCCCATCTGAAAAAAAACACAGGAGGATGCAGCCTGGCAACCTGATGACTTGGTCATGGACAGTGTAGAAGCAGGGAGTGGACAGAAGCCGGAGACAAAGTACGGGTGCTTAAATGCTGGTGCAGGAGAGCACAGAGTTCTGAGACTAGAGACTGGGTAGTTGGGTGATGGTGCATACACGCCTAGACATAGGACAGTAATCCACCCCAGTAAGCTAAGGAGTGCCATCTAGTGGTGAATGGAGCCATTACACTAAGCCCCACCCAAGTAGACCAACCACACTCTTGAAGAACAACACCACAAGTCTCACTGCATGCTTAGTTTATGGACTATAAAGTGTTCCACAATTTGACTTCTGTGGGAAACCAGATATAATTACAATCATATTTGATTGAGTTCAATCGCCCATCTATTCAATTTGTTTTCCTTTCTTATTCTTGAATACAGAAAGAAAAAAAAACTATTTTTAATTTCTATTTTTGTTAAAAATATTTTTCTTTAGATTTTTCCTACTATATTTTTCACTTTTTTGGAAATTTAAATTCTATTTTACTGACATCATTTCATTTTATTCTAATTTATTGTATCCATTTTTTAAATTTTCAAACGTTTTCCTTTTTTTGTCTTTTTTCCTTTTCCTTTTATTTTCTTTCCTTTTCTATCTTCCCCCTTTTTCCCTAATCTATCAGGTCTTTTTCAACAACCTGACCAAAACACACCTAGGATCTAGCATTCTTTTTTTTTTTTAATTTTTTTAACGTTTATTTTTAAGACATAGAGCATGAATTGGGGAGGGTCAAAGAGAGAGGGAGACACAGAATCTGAAGGAGGCTCCAGGCTCCGAGCTGTCAGCACAGAGCCTAATGCGGGGCTTGAGCTCATGGACCACGAGATCATGACCTGAGCTCAAGTCAGACGCTTAACCGACTGAGCCACCAAGGCGCCCCTCTAGCATTCTTTATCTGATATTTTGTGCTGTTTTTAATTTTTTAATTTGTATTTTTTTTTAGTTTTTTTAATACCTTTTCTTCCTTCAGAATGATGAAACAAAGGAACTCACCCTAAAAGAAAGACCAGGAAGAAATGACACTCATGGTCTTAATCAACACAGATACAACCAAAATGTCTGAACCAGAATTTACAATCACGATAATAAGAACACTGGCTGGGTTGAAAATAGATTAGAATCCCTTTCTGTAGAGATAAAAGTAAACAGATGAAATTAAAAATGCTATACCTAAACTGCAATCAAGAATAGTTGGCACAGCGGCAACTATGGATTAAGCAGAGCAGCGAATCAGCAATATAGAGGACAAACTTACGACAATAATGAAGCAGAAAAAAAGAGAAAGCCTAAGACAAATGAGCACAATATAAGAATTAGAGAACTCGGAGCACCTGAGTGGCTCAGTCACTTCAGTGACCGACTTCAGCTCAGGTCATGATCTCACCATTTGTGAGTTTGAGCCCCGCGTCAGGCTCTGTGCTGACAGCTCAGAGCCTGGAGCTGCTTTGGATTCTGCATCTCCCTCTCTCTCTGACCCTCCCCTGCTCACATTCTGTCTATCTCTGTCTCTCAATAACAAATAAATGTTTAAAAAAATTTTTTTTTAAATTAGCGAACTCAGTGACTCATTAAAAACGAATAACATTAGAATCATAGAGTTCCCAGAAGATGAAGAGAGAGGAAAAAGGGGTAGAAGGGTTATGTGAGCAAATCATTAGTGGAAAACTTTCCTAACCTGGGGAAAGACACAGATCACAATTCAGAAAGCACTGAGGGCTCCCATTAGATTAAAAAAAAACTGACCATCCAATAGACATCTCATAGTCAAATTCACAAAATACTCAGGCAAAGAAAGAATCATGAAAGCAGCAAAGGAAAAAAGTCCTTAACCTACAAGGGAAGACAGATCAGGTTCGTAGCAGACCTATCCACAGACACTTGGCAGGCCAGAAAGGAGTGGCAGGATATATTCAATGTGATGAATAAGAAAAATATGCAACCAAGAAATCTTTATCCAGCAAGGCTGTCATTCAAAATAGAAGGAGAGAAAAAAGTTTCCCAGACAAAAAAAAAAAACAAAAAAAAAAAAATAAAAAAAACCCACAAACAAACAAATTAAAGGAGATCATGACCACTAAACCAGCCCTGCAAGAAACTTTAAGGGGGCTCTCCAAGGGGACACAATACCAAACAACAACAACAACAACAACAACAACAACAACAAAACAAACAACCAAAAAACCCCAAAAAGACCAAAAGCAGCAAAGACTACACAGGACCAGAGAACATCAACAGAAACTTCAATTCTACAGGCAACATAATGGCAATAAATTCATATGTTTCAATACTCACTCTAAATGTCAATGCTCACTCTAAACATTCCAATCAAAACTATAGGGTAACAGAAGGATAAGAAAACAAGATCCATCTATAGGCTGTTTACAAGAGACCCATTTAAGACCTAAAGACACTTTCAGATTGAAAGAAGGAAATGGAGAACCATCTATCATGCAAATGGTCACCAAAAGAAATCTGGAGAAGCCACAGTTATATCAGACAATAAAGATTTTAAAATAAAGACCGGAACAAGAGATGAAGAAGGGCATCATATCATAATTAAGGGGTATGTCCACCAAGAAGATGTAACTATTGTAAACACTTATGCTCCAAACATAGAAGGTAAACATTTATGCTCCAAACATGGTACCACACAAATATATAAATCAATGAATCACCAACATAAAGAAACTCATTGATAATAATACCAAAATTGTAGGAGATTTCAACACCCCACTTACAGCAATGGATATATCATATAAACAGAAAATCACCAAGAAGACAACGGCTTTGAATGACACACTGGGCTGGATGCACTTAACAGATATACACAGAACATTTCATCCTAAAGCAGCAGAACACACATTCTTCTTCAGTGCACATGGAACGTTCTCCAGAATAGATCACATTTTGGGACACAAATCAGCCCTCAACTAGTACAAAAAGATCAAGATTGTACCGTGCATATTTTCAGACCACAAAACTATGAAATTTGAAATCAACCACAAGAAAAAATTTGGAAAGATAACAAATATTTGGAGACTAAAGAACATCCTAGTGAAGAATGAATGGGCTAACCAAGAAGTTAAAGAGGAAATTAAAAAGCACATGGAAGCCAATGAAGATGATAACATATATCCCAAAACCTCTGGGATGTAGCAAAGGTAGTCATAAGAGGGAAGAATGTAGCAATCCAGGCGTTCCTAAAGAAGAAAAAATGTCTCAGATATACAACCTAACCTTATACCTCAAAGAGCTAGAAAAAGAACAGCAAATAAAACCCAAACCAGTAAAAGACTGGAAATATTAAGATTAGAGCAGAAATCAATGCTATCGAAACCAAAAAACAAAAAAAAACAAAAAAACAAACCCAAAAAAACAAACCCAAAAAAACAGTAGAACAGATCCATGAAACCAGAAGCTGGTTCTTTGAAAGAATTAACAAAATTGATAAACCCCTAGCTAGTTTGATAAAAAAAAAAAAAAAAAAGAAAGGAAAGCAACCAAATAAATAAAATCAAGAACGAAAGAAGAGAGACGACAATCAACATAGCAGAAATACAAACAATAATAAGAGAATATTATGAGCAATTACATGCCAATAAAATGGGCAATATAAAAGAAATGGACAGATTCCTAGAAACATATAAATTATCAAAATTGAAACAGGAAGAAACAGAAAATTTGAAGAGGCCCATAACCAGTAAAGAAATAGAATTAGTAATCAAAAATCTCCCAAAAAAACAAGAGTCCAGGGCCAGATGGCTTTCCAGGGGAATTCTACCAAACATTTGAAGAAGAGTTAACACCTGTTCTTTTGAAAAGTAGAAATGGAAGGAAAACTTCCAAACTCTTTCGATGAAGCCAGCGTTACCTTGATTCCAAAACCAGACACAGACCCCACTAAAAAGGGGAACTACACACCAATTTTCCTGATGAACACAGATGCAAAAATCCTAAACAAGATATTAGCCAACCGGATCCAACAATCCATTAAAAGAATTATTCACCACGACCATGTGGGATTTACACCTGGGATACAGGCTTGGTTCAATATCTGCAAAACAATCAATGTGATACATCACATCAATAAAAGAAAGGACAAGAAGCACATGATCCTCTCAATAGATACAGAGAATACATTTGACAAAATACAGCATCCTTCCTTGATAAAAACCCTCAAGAAAGTAGGGATAGAAGGATCATGCCTCGAGACCATAAAAGCCATATATGAAAGACCCATTGCTAATATCCTCCTCAATGAGGAAAACCCGAGAGCTCAGAAACACAACAGGGATGTCCACTCTCACCACTA
Organism: Acinonyx jubatus; assembly: GCF_027475565.1. Lineage (NCBI taxonomy): Eukaryota > Metazoa > Chordata > Mammalia > Carnivora > Felidae > Acinonyx > Acinonyx jubatus. Next base: position 35,667,154 of record NC_069396.1, read on the forward strand.
TTATTCAACATAGTATTGGAAGTCTTAGCCTCAGCAATCCGACAACAGAATGGAATAAAAGGCATTCAAATTGGTGAAGAGGAAGTCAAAATTTCGCTTCACAGATGACATGGTACTCTACATGGAAAACCCAAAAGATTCCACCAAAAAAATGATAGAACTGATCCATGAATTTAGCAAAGGCACAGGTATAAAATCAATGCACAGAAATGGGTTTCATTCCTACACACCAATAATGAAGCAGCAGAAAGAGAAATCAAGGAATTAATCCTATTTAAAATTGCACCGAAAACTATAAAATACCTAGGAATAAATCTAACCAAAGAGGTGAAAAATCTGTATACTGAAAACTATAGAAAGCTTAGGAAACAAACTGAAGAGACACACAAAAAACAAAAAAAAAAAAAAGAAAAAAAAAAAGAAAAAAAGAAAAAGAAAAAGAAAAAAATATATTCGATGCTCCTGGATACGAAGAACAAATATTGTCAAAATGTTGATACTACCCAAAGCAATCAACATATTGAATGCAATCCCTATCAAAATAACACCAGCATTCTTCACAGAAGAAACAGAGCTAAAACATACAATCCTAAAATTTGTATGTAACCACAGAAGACCCAAATAGCCAAAGCAATCTTGAAAAAACACCAAAGCTGGAAGCATCATACTCCCAGACTTCAAGACATATTACAAAGGTGTAACCATCAAGATAGTACACTACAGGCACAAAAACAGACACTGATCAATGAAATTGTTCTAATGATCAATGGAACAGAATAGAGAACCTAGAAATGGACCCACAAACGTATCGGGAATTGATCTTTGACAAAGGAGGAAAGAATAGCCAGTGGAATAAAGACAGTCTCTTCAGCAAGTGTTGGAGTCATTACGACTCCAGAGGCAAAGTAAACAAAAGCAAAAATGAACTATTGGGACCTCATCAAAATAAAAGCCTTCTGCACAGTGAAGGAAACAGTCAACTGATGGAAAGGGAGAAAATATTTGCAAATGATATCAGATAAGGTTTAGTATCCAAAATCTATAAAAAACTTATCACACTCAACACCCCAGAAAACAAATAATCCAATAAAGAAATGGGCAAAAGACATAAATAGAAACTTTTCCAAAGAAGACATTCAGATGGCCAACCGACACAGGAAAAAATGCTCAACATCACTCATCAGGAAAATACAAATCAAAACCACAATGAGATACCACCTCACACCTGTCAGAATGGCTAACATTAACAACTCAGGCAACAACAGATATTGGTGAAGATAAGGAGAAAGAGGACCTCTTTTGCACTCCTAGTGGGAATGCAAGCTGGTGCAGCCATGCTGGAAAACAGTATGGAGGTTCCTCAAAAAATTAAAAACTGAACTACCCTATGACTCAGCAATTGCACTACTAGGTATTTATCCAAAGATAGAAAAATGCTGATGAAGGGTCACATTCACTCCAATTTTTTATAGGAGTGCTATAAACAATAGCCAAATTATAGAAAAGCCCCAAATGTCCATCAACTGATGAATGGATAAAGAGTCTGTGGCAAACAGGGGGCCAACAGGGCAGAGAAGTAGGGGCATCTGAAGTTTCCTTGTCTCCCAAACACAGCAGTGTTGAAGCCAAAGGACTTTGAACTCCAAGAGTCTGGGCAGCAAAGTGACAGAAACGCATCCAAGGACCCACCAGGATAACCTGACAGGCCATAGGTTGCAAACTGGGAGACATAAAACTGGCAGCAGAGGAACAGAGGGGAGGGATCCCCTTCTGTGGAGAGACAAAAGGAAGAGAAAGAGAGGCTGGGGAAGCATAGGACTGTATCTGGACAAGAGAAAACCAAGGACTGGGACAGAGAAAGATCAAATCTTTAACTGTGGGACTTTCTTTGGACTGGGGTGGGCTGCCCTGTCAACGCACCTGGGGAGGAGGGGAGGCTGACTCAGGCTTGGTAACTAGTTCAGAGGCGCAGTTCACAGTTGGAGAAAGCAACCCCTTCCCTGGAGTGCTGTGGGAAGAAGGTATATATCCATTCAAAGGACAAAGACTGCCTGTGCTCGCCAGTCAGAGACCATATGTTGGGCAGCACGGAACAGCACTTTCCCTAAACCAGAGCACACAGAGTGTAAACCTTAAAGATATCAGGATTTTAATCCCAGCTGAGCACCAGGGAGGTATGGGAGGCAGCAGAGAGAGACAGCCTCCTTTGTGCCTGAAGAACAGTGAGCATGTTCTACACCTCCTTCTTTATTTTCCTTTCTTTTCGTAAAAGTTTTATTGTTTCAAATTTATTTATTTATTTTAGAGAGACAGAGAGAAAAAGAGAGAGAGAGACAGAGCACAAGCAGGGGAGGGGCAGAGAGAGAGAGAGAGAGAGAGACAGAACCCAAAACGGACTCCATGCTCTGAGCTGTGAGCACAGAGCCTGACGCAGGGCTTGAACCCATGAACCATGACATCATGACCCAAGCCAAAGTTGAATGCTAAACCAATTGAGCCACCCAGGTGCCCCTATTTTCCTATCTCAGGATTAGGCCATACAGTTTCTCTGTCTGGTCAGTTTTCTTTTCTTTATCCCCACCTCCTTCTTTATTTTACTTTCTCACTCTCTCTCTGGATTAAGCTGTATAGTTTCTCTCTCTGGTCAATTTTTCTTTTCTTTTCCTTTCTTTTTCCATTCACCTGTCATTTCATTCCTTGTATGGGATAAGGGTTGTTCCATCAACACCACTTCTACCCTGTTGTTTACTTACACCTGGTATTTCTGGTTTCTTGCGGTTTTTTTGTTTGCGTGTTTTTCTTTTCTGTTTGTTTTTTGATTGCCTGTTTTCCTTTCCAGGGCAACTTCAATGAACAAACCAAAGCACATCTCATGGGGGGTCCAAAACATCACTACGATTAAAGAGATAAAGTAACCAAAGTCACAAAAACAAACAGCAAGCAACACTCTCCAAAAAACAACTCCTGAAGGGCCAAGTCCTGGATAGTGTGTGACCCCTCTTTAATATAGTAGTGCTCACAGGTGCAGCACATGAACAAGCTTTCATGAACAAACACATGAACAAACACATAAGGGATAGAAAACTAGCCAAAATGACAAAACAGAAGAATTCTCCCCAAAAGAAATTCCAGGAAGAATAACAGCTGAAGAAATGATCAAACCAGATATAAACAATATAGCTGAACAAGAATTTAGAAAAATAGTCATAAAATTAATCGCTGGACTTGAACAAAAGCATAGAAGACAGCAGAAAATATACTGCTGCAGAAATCAAGGAACTAAAAAATAGTCATGATGAATTTTAAAATGCTGTAAATGAGGTGCAAAATAAACTAGAGGAAGTGACAGAGAGGATTGAAGAGGCAGAGGGGAGATTAAGTGAAATAGAAGATAAAATTATGGAAAAAGAGGAAGCTGAGAAAAAGAGAGGTAAAAAAATTCTGGACCAGGAGGGAAGAATTAGAGAACTAAGTGATTCAATGAAACGGAACAATATCCATATAATAGGAGTTCCAGAAGAAGAAGAAGAAGAAGAAGAAGAAGGAGAAGAAGAAGGAGAAGGAGAAGGAGAAGGAGAAGGAGAAGGAGAAGGAGAAGGAGAAGGAGAAGAAGAAGAAGAAGAAGAAGAAGAAGAAGAAGAGAGAAAGGGGCCAACATGTACTTAACAAAGCATAGCTGAGAACTTCCCCAATCTGGGGAAGGAAACAGACATTGAAACTCAGGAGGCATAGAACACTCCCTTCAGACATAACTTGAATCGATCTGTACAACATATAGTGAAACTAGCGAAATACAAAGATAAAGAGAGAATTCTGAAAGCAGCTATGGACAAATGGGTCTTAACCTATAAGGGTAGACACATGAGGGTAGTAGCAGACCTATCCACTGAAACTTGTCAGGTCAGAAAGGAGTGGCAGGAAATTTTCAGTGTGTTGAATAGGAAAAATATGCAGTCAAGAATCCTTTATCCAGCAAGCCTGTCATTCAGAATAGAAGGAGGGATCAAGGTTTTCCCAGACAAGCAAAAACTGAAGGAATTCATCACCACTAAACCAGCCCTACAATAGATCCTAAGGGGGACTCTGTGAGTGAAATGTTGCAAAGACCAAAAAGGACCAGAGACAGAACTACAAGCATGAAACCTACAGACATCAAAATGACTCTAAAACCATACCTTTCTATAATAACACTGAATGTAAATGGACTAAATGCTCCAACCAAAAGACATAGGGTATCAGAATGGATAAAAAATACAAGACCCATCTATTTGCTGTCTACAAGAGATAAATTTTAGACCTGAGGAAACCTTCAGATTGAAAGTGAGGGGATGGAGAACAATCTATCATGCTACTGGAAGTCAAAAGAAAGCTGGGATAGCCATACTTATATCAGACAAACTATATTTTAATCTAAAGGCTATAACAAGAGATGAAGAAGGAAATTATATCATAATTACAGGGTCTATCCATCAAGAAGAGCTAACAATTGTAAATGTTTATGCACCCAATTTGGTATCACCAAAATATATAAAACAATTATTCACAATCATAAGCAATCTTATTGGTAAGAATGTGGCAATTGCAGGGGACTTTAATACTCCACTTACAACAGTGGACAGATCATCTAGACAGAAGATCAATAAAGAAACAACGGCCCTGAAGGACGCACTGGACCAGATGGATTTGACAGATATATTTGGAACTTTTCATCCTGAAGCAGCAGAATACTCATTCTTCTCGAGTGCACATGGGACACTCTTCGAGATAGATAACATACTGGGTCACAAAACAGCTCTCAATAAATATCAAAGAATTGAGATCATACCATGCACACTTTCATAACAAAATGCTTTGAATTTTGAAATCAACCACAGGAAACAGTCTGGAAAACCTCCAAATGCATGGAGGTTAAAGAACATCCTACTAAAGATTGAATGGTTCAACCAGACAATTAAACAAGAAATTTAAAAATATATGGAAAGAAATGAAAACACAAAATTTAACACAAGAAAAATTAAAACACACAATCCAAACGGTTTGGGATGCAGCAAAGGCAGTCCTAGGAGGAAAATACATTGCAATCTAGGTCTATGTAAAGAAACAAAAAAAAATCCCAAATACAAAATCTAACAGCCCACCTAAAGGAAGCAGAACAACAAAGAAACCCCAAACCCAGTAGAAGATGAGAAATAATAAAGATCAGAGAAGAAATAAATACAGAATCCAAAAAAAAAAAAAAAAAACCAGAACAAATGAATGAAAGTAAGAGCTGTTTTTTTAAATAAACCAAATTGATAAATCCCTAGCTAGACTGCTCATAAAGAAAAGAGAGAGGACCTAAATAGAAAAAAATTACGAATGAAAATGGACTTATCACAACCAATCCCTCAGAAATACAGGCAATTATTAGAGAATACTATGAAAAATTATATGCTAACCAACTAGACACTCTGGAAGATAGGGACAAATTCCTAGACACCCACACACTAACAAAACTCAAATAAGAAGAAATAGAAAATTTGAACAGACCCATAACAGTGAAGAAATTGAATCAGTTATCAAAAATCTCCCAACAAATAAGAGTCCTGGCCAGATGGCTTCCCAGAGGATTCCTACCAGACAATTAAAGCAGAGGTAATACCTATCCTTCGCAAGCTGTTCCAAAAAATGGAAAAGGAAGGAAAACTTCCAGTCTCATTCTATGAAGCCAGCATTACCTTGATTCCCAAACCAGACAGAGACCCACAAAAAAGAATTACAGGCCAATATCACTGATGAACATGGAGACAAAAATTCTCAACAAGATACTAGCAAATCGAATTCAACAGCATATAAAAAGAATTATTCACCATGATCAAGTGGGATTCATTCCTGGGCTGCAGGGTTGGTTCAATATTCACAAATCAACCAATGTGATACATCACATTACTAAAAGAAAGGATAAGAACCATATGATCCTGTCAATAGATACAGAAAGATCATTTGACAAAATACAGCATCCTTTCTTAACAAAAACCCTCAAGAAAGTCGGGATAGAAAGAACATACTTAAACATCATAAAAGCCATATATGAAAAGCCCACAGCTAATACCATCCTCAATGGAGAAAAACTGAGAGTTTTCTCACTGAGGTCAGGAACATGACAGCGATGTCCATTCTCACCACTGTTGGTTAACATAGTGTTGGAAATACTAGCATCAGCAATTAGACAAAAAAAGGAACTAAAAGGCATCCAAACTGTCAAAGAAGTCAAACTCTCACTTTTTGCAGATGGCATGGAAAACCCGAAAGACTCCACCAAAAAAGCTGCTAGATCTGATACATAAATTCAGCAAAGTTGCAGGATATAAAATCAATGTACAGAAACCGTTTGCATTTTTATACACCAATAATGAAGCAACAGAAAGACAAATAAAGAAACTGATCCCATTCACAATTGCACCAAGAACCATAAAATACCTAGGGAATAAACCTAACCAAAGTTATAAAAGATCTATGTGCTGAAAACTATAGAAAACTTATGAGTAAAATTGACGAAGACACATAGAAATGGAAAAACATTCCATGCTCATGGATTGGAAGAATAAATATTGTTAAAATGTCAATACTACCCAAAGCTATCTACACATTCAATGCAATCCCAATCAAAATTGCACCAGTATTCTACTTGACGCTAGAACAAGCAATCCTAAAACTTGTATGGAACCACAAAAGACCCCGAATAGCCAAGGTAATTTTGAAGAAGACCAAAGCAGGAGGCATCACAATCCCAGACTTTAGCCTCTACTACAAAGCTGTCATCATCAAGACAGCACGATATTGGCACAAAAACAGACACATAGACCAATGAAATAGAATAGAAACCCCAGAATTAGACCACAAAATTATGGCCAACTATCTTTGACAAAGCAGGAAAGAATATCCAATGGAAAAAAGACAGTCTCTTAAACAAATGGTGCTGGGAGAACTGGACAGCAACATGCAGAAGGATGAAACTAGACCACTTTCTTACACCATACAGAAAAATAAACTCAAAATGGATGAAAGACCTAAATGTGTGACAGGAATCATCAAAACCCAAGAGTAGAAAGCAGGCAACACCCTGTTTGACCTCAGCTGCAGTAATTTCTTGCTCAACATGTTCAAAGGCAAGGGACTTAAAAGCAAAAATGAACTGTTAGGACCTATCAAGATAAAAAGCTTCCGCACAGCAAAGGAAACAATCAACAAAACTAAGAGTCAACCAAGATGGAATGCGAAGATATTTGCAAATGACATATTGGATAAAGGGTTAGTATCCAAAATCTATAAAGAATTTAACCAAACTTAACACCCCAAAACAAATAATCTAGTGAAGAAATGGGAAGAAGACATTAATAGACACTTTTCAAAACATCCAGATGGCGAACAGACACATGAAAAGATGCTCAACATCACTCATCATCAGGGAAATACAAATCAACACCACACCTAGATACCACCTCACACTGGTCAGAGTGGCTAAAATTAACAACTTAGGAAACAACAGATGCTGGTGAGGAAGTGGAGAAATGGGAACCCTCTTGCACTGTTGGTGGGAATGCAAACTGTTGCAGCTGCTCTGGAAAACAGTGTAGAGATTCGTCAAAAAATTAAAAATACAACTACCCTATGGCCCAGCAATAGCACTGCTAGCAATTTATCTAAGGGATACAGGGATACAGTTCGTGTCCTCAGTAAGCCTTGTTCAGTGACGGTAGCCAATGAGACAAGCAAGAAGAAAGTGGATATTATTGACTTGACTATAGAAAGCTCTTCTGATATAGAGGAAGACCCTCCTGCCAAAAGGAAATGCATCTTTATGTCAGAAGCACAAAGCAGCCCAATCAAAGGGGTTCTCATGTATCAGCCATCTTCTGTAAGGGTGCCCAGTGTGACTTCGGTTGATCTGGCTGCTATTCCGCCTTCATTAGCAGACTACTCAGTACCATTCCACCACACGCCAATATCAAGCATGTCATCAGAATTGCCAGGAGAACAAAGAAGAAATGATATTAATAATGAACTGCAGCTTGGATCATCTTCTGATACTGTGCAACAATGAATTACAAAATAAAACAAAAAATTTGTATTTAAAAAAAAACAGGAGTGCTGATTCATAGGGGCACATGTACCCCAATGTATATAGCAGCTCTATCGACAATAGCCAAATTATGGAAAGAGCCTAAATGTCTATCAACTGATGAATGGATAAAGAAGATGTGGTTTTTATAGACAATGGAATACTACCTGGCAATGACAAAGGATGAAATCATGCTACTTGCAACGTCATGGATGGAACTGGAAGGTGTTATGTTGAGTGAAATAAGTCAGTCAGAGAAGGACAGATATCATATGTTTTTACTCATATGTGGATCTTGAGAAACTGAACAGAAGAACATGGGGGTAGGGAAGGGAAAAAAATACTTACAAACAGAGAGGAAGGGAGGCAAAGCATAAGAGACACTTAAATAAAGAGAACAACTGAGAATGGATGGGAGGGTGGGGGAGAGGGGGAAATGGGTGATGGGCACTGAGGAGGGCACTTGCTGGGATGAGCACTGGGTGTGGTATGTAAGTGATGAACCACGGGAATCGAATTCAAAAACCAAGAGCACACTTTACACACTGTATGTTAACCAATCTGACAATAAATTATATTAAAATAAATAAATAATAAATAAATAAATAATAAATAAATAAATGTGTTATTTCCCGTAAAAGGAAAAAAGAATATGGTAAATGGGATATGACTCAGCAGTCAAAAACAATGAAATCTTACCACTTCCAACAACGTGGATTGAACTAGAGGGTATTATGCTAAGTAAAATAAGTCAGGCAGAGAAAGACAAATGTATGATTTCACGCATACACTGAACTCAAGAAGCACAACAGATGAACATAGGGGAAGTGAAGGAAAAATAAGATAAAAACAGAGATGGAGGTAAAATCATAAGAAACTTTTAAATACAGAGAAGAAACTGAGGGTGGCTGGAGGGGAGGTGTGTAGGGGGATGGGCTAAATGGGTGATGGGCATTTAAGGAGGGCACTTGGGATGAGCACTGTGTGTTATATGTAAGTGATTAATTGCAGGGTTCTAATCCTGAAAGCAAAACTATACTGTACGCTAACTAACCTGAGTTTAAACAAATAAATTTTTTAAAAACTGGAAAAAAAGAAAATGAATATATAACATCAAAATTTGAGTAGAACAGCTAAAGGAGTGCTGAGAGGGAAATTTTTAACACTAAATGCATATCCTAGAAAGAGAAAAAGCCTCAAATCAATTACCTATCTCCATCATAATGAACTTAGAAAAAGAACAAAATAAACCCAAATCAAAAAGAAAAAATATACAGATAAGAACAGAAATCAATGAAATTCAAAACAGGAAAATAATAGAAAAAATCAGTGAAACAACTCATTCTTTGAAAAGGTAGTGAAAATTGACAAACCTCTAGCAGATCTGACAAAGAAATAAGATAAAAGATAGAAATGACCAATGTGAGGAATAAAAGGAAATATCATAAAAGACACAGTATATAGCAAAAATATAATAAAACACTATAAATAATTCTATATACATGAATTTGACAACTTAGAAAAAAATAATGAATTCTTAGAAAAAAATTACCACTACTCACCCATATGAAATAAATCATTTGAATAGTCCTATAACTTTTAAGGATATTTAATCCATAATTTCAAAATGGCCAAAAAAAAAAAAAAGTTAATACCAAAATTCTATATACTCTCTGCCAGAAAACAGGAGAGAACTTTGGAGTTTATTTTATGAAGCTGGCATTACACCGATACCAAAACCAGACAAAGACAGTACCCAAAAAGACAACTATACACCAATATCCCTCACCTATATAGATATTAATATCCTTTTCAACAAATGACTAAACAATTTAGCAACATATGAAATGAATTATCACCATAACTGACCACGTAGACTTGATTCCAGAGACACAAGCCTGCTTCAGTAATCAAAGTAATCAAAATGCAATCAATATAAGCCATCATAATATTAACAGCCTAAAGAAGAAAAATCTCATGATTATATCAAATCTGTATAGTATTGGTGGAGGCACAGACATATAGAACCCCAAAATATACTGATACAAATGTGCCCACTTTATTTTTAATAGCTCAAAGGCATTTCAATGGAGGAATGATAGTCTTTTTAACGAACACAGATGATTCTGGAACAACTGGACATTCTTAGATAAAAAAAGAAAAAAGAACTTCAACCTTAGTCTCATTGAACCTTATAGATTATTAACTTAAAATGGATCATGAACTTAAATATAAGACATAAAATTATACAACTCTTGGAAAACAAGTTGTTGGAGAAAATCTTAAGGATCAAGGGTCAGGCAAGTAGTTATCAGACTATACCAATGTACAACCCATAAAAGGAAAACTTGATAAGTTGAATTGTGTTAAAATTAAAAATTTTTGCTCTGTGAAAGACTCTGTTAAGAGGATGCAAAGACACGATATACATTGGGAGAATATATTTGCAAAACACTTATCTGACAAAGGACTAGTATCTGGAATTACATGAAAAACTATCAAGAAATCTGGGTGCCTGGGTGGCTCAGTCGGTTGTGTCAGACTTCAACTCAGGTCATGATCTCACAGTTCATCAGTTCGAGCCCTGCGTTGAGCTCTGTGCTGACAACTCAGATCCTGGACCCTGCTTTGGATTCTGTGTCTCCCTCTCTCTTTGCCCCTCCCCAGCTCTATCTCTCTCAAAAATAAAGAAACATGAAAAAAATTTAAAAAGCAAAACTATCAAGAAATCAATATTAAAAAAAACAACCCAAGCAGAAAATGAACAAAAAACCTGAATGAAGAGACATGTCACTGAAGAGAATCTACAGATGGCAAATAAGCACATGAAAAGATCCAACATCATTATCCACTAGGAAATGCAAATTAAAGCCACAAGGAGATAGCACTATAAACCAATCTGAGTAACTAAAATAAAAAATAGGGATAACACCAAATGCTGGCAAAGATGCAAACAAATTGTATCATTTATACATTGCTGGTAGGAAAGTAAAATAGGACTCTGAAAAAAGTCTTACAGTTTCTTTGAAATCTAAATACGCAACTACCTACTGTCTGTATTATTGGGCATTCATCCCAGAAAACCGAAATCTTTTGTTCACACAAAAACCTGTAGAGAATCTTTCTGTTGTAGCTGCCTGCTTGTACCTTAGGTGTTATATCTAAAGTGTGACCTTGTCTAACCCAAGGTCACAATGATTTACAACTATGTTTTCTTCTAACAGTTTTACAGTTTTATCTCTTACATATAGGTCTTTGATCCATTTCCAATTAATTTTTGTATATGGTGTGAAGTAGGGATCCAAATTCACTCTTTTGCATGCAGATACCCAGTTGCCCCATCACCATTTGTTGAAAAGGCTAGTGAATTGTCTGCACCTTCATCAAAATCAACTGACCACAAATATATGGATTTATTTTTGAACGGTCAATTCTATTCTATTGATCTCTATATCCGTTCTTAAGCCATCATCACATTATTTAATTATTATAGCATATTATTGTATATATAATAAGCATAGTACAGTAGTAAACTTTGAAAATGAAAAGTGTGAGCCAACTTTGTTATTTCTCAAGATGGCTTTAGCTATTCTGGGTTCCTTGCATTTCCACATGAATTTTAGGATCAGTTTGTCAATTTCTGCAAACAGACAGTTGGATTTAAGTATAGATTACACAGAACACAGCATATCTTTCCATTTTTGTATGTTGTCTTTAATTTCTTTCAACATTTTTTTTGTAGTTTTCAACGTACAAGTCTTATATTTCTTTCATTAACTCCTACTTCTAAAATGAGGACACATACTAAAGTCCCAAGAGATTAAATGTAAGTAGCTTTCAAATGCATCCTCACTCTGTCTTTGGTGAAATCTCTGTTCCCTACTAGAATTTATGCTGACCACTTTACCCTGGTTTTCAAGAACAAATGAACCAATAATCTGGGTTTAAGATACTGTCCTACTGACTCAAATCTGCAGTCTAACATTTCACACAGGTTAAACAAATTTACATAACATTTCACATGGTACTGCTAGTATACTCAAGACAAGGAGAGTGGTCTCTTTTCATATCCAAAGACATTTTAGAGCAATGACAAGACCTGGAACCTAAAGGAATTAAGTCCAAGTAAAGTATATGTGGTGGTTTATGTACAAACACATGCATTTAACCTAGTAAAACCAGAAAACTTCCCCCTACACTGTGAGGTATGTGTTATTAAGATCGTTTGCAGTATTTTGAGAAGTGAGAAAAAAAGTAACTTATTCAAAAGGCAAATACATAAGAAAGTCTGTGCTAAAAGAAATACATAATGTAGCCAGCCCAAGGTTCTGTCTTTAATAATGGTATAAAAAGATGGCTAAGAGATGAATTTAGAAATAGTCTTCCAAATAAACCATTACAAAAGAAATAAACGTTGTACTGGAATATAGTAAATGTTGAAATCTTCCCATTTTAACTTTCTTTCCCAATGTAACTGGTTAAATAATTGGACTTAATTGAAATTCACAAATATGTTAATTTACTATTCAATGCTTATTTAAATCAAGTTATTCAGATACTCAAACATACTCCTAATGTGATTTACATTTTACTGGCAAATATAATACATTATGTTGTAAGAATTAAAAATACTTTACTGGCATAAGACACTGAGAAAATTAAGTTATTCTATGATTAGCAATTGAATATATTAATATTAGGGCACTATTATCAATAGAACGTACACCAATTTGATTCTTGCAAGGTGTTACCTCAACATTCATTTAAAAGAACTAAAAGCAACATTTCTTGGGATATAGCTTGTAATAATGTGATTTGTTACATAAATCAAGTTTTACTAGACAAAGGATGGGTTTGGACAAAGTGATTTATAACTCACTATGGAATCCAAAAAATGAACTGGCAAGCATGGGAACTAAATTCAGTCTCCTGCTTATTAACACTATGTTTTAACTCCCTGAGTTACCCAATCATACTGAAAGAACAAGGACTTTACAGTACTATGGTTTTAATGGATGTTCATGAATTGTTCAGTGTGGTAAAAATTCATAAAATGAAGCAAAACAGATCGATAGTTGCTTGTATCATAACTCAATGACTAGAAAATGATGTAAAAAATAACTGAAAAAGACTAAGTAGTTACTTTAAATAACAGTGTATGGGAAAAAATGGTCACTAAAGGCATCTTAAATGGAGTAAAGTATCGTTATGATGGTTACTTATTTGAGATTTTAATGATAACATTCTTTATTGGAAAAGCCAAGAGAATAGAACATAAAACCATTAAAAAATAAAAAGCTTGAAAAATCACATTTAAATTCCTTGCTTCTAAGGTCTTTTTCATACTGCAAATACAAGAGTTCACAAAGTGAAAAAAGGTAATTATGCTGTTAAATGTAAAGTTCTATTTACGAGTCAACCTTTCAAAACCTTATCTTTCCATTTGGGTATATATCTGCATTACTAAGTTATTAAATACAGGTTTCCTTTTTGCTTCCCAATAACCAAAACAGTTCAAAGTTAGGTTTGAGATTAAATTCTTATTTTATAGAAGCTCCTTTCTTCTCCAAAACAAAGAGTTTTGGTTTAGTTTAAAGATAGCCCTGAGGAATAGGAATATCCTTACATAAATGAAGAGGGGGAAATATTAAGATTAAAATACCTAAATTAAACTTGGAGCGGTTGAGAAGACTACTTGGATACTTAACTCCAGGGGCTAAGAAGACTTATGCTACATTAAATATGTACCAAGATTATATTTGGAGGAAAATGCAATTAAATAAAAAAATAGGATTTTTAAGTGTATAGGAACTTACTAGAAGACTTAGAGATTGAACAGAAGAAGAGAGAATTATCTGATATAGTTCTAACCCCACTGGTAGCAACTGAAAGGAGCATGTTGCTTGAGGAAAATAGGGTCAACAGTAAAACCAGAAGAAATGGGAACAGTTCCTTAGGAAACATTTTAAGAGAATCACTATAAGCTTAGGGCAATAGGTCCTTTTACTAAAGCCCTGAAAAGGGTAGTTTCTGCTAGAATGACATTCAGATAAATGTAATGAAATCACTTTTTACAAAAGAAACTTCCGGGATTTATCTAAGAAATACAAAATAATTAAGGAACTTGAACTAAAAGAGATAGATACCAGCAAACCTGGGACTGAAAAGAGCAGATTGGGAAGGGACTGACCAAAGCATTGAGCTAAATCAAACTTTAATGATTAAAGATATCTTTAAAACTTATCAAAATTTCACCAAGATCGCACACCTATGCTATTTCAAACTTTAGAAAACTTTTTAAGACTTTAAATTACAACATGATCCAGTACAACTTTCATTTGAAGGCCAAACACCTGGAATCCAGTTCTAGCTGTACCACACAGTGATTTGCACTATTTAAGGTATGTGGAAGGAGAATCACAAAACCTTCTAAACTTTAGCTTCCTCCCATAAAAGACAGTAATATGTTCCCTGTGTGGACTAAATAAAAAAACATACTATAACTGTACAGAGACACAGATTGCAATGATTAAAGAACACCTGAGTATGGATGCTGAAGAGGGAGCCTCTGACCTCAGAATACTATGTGAATGTGTAGTGGGGGCCCAGAGGTGGTAATCTTTTTTGCACAAGGTGCAGCTTAGAAGGGATGTGTGCAGTGTGGCAAGGAAAGAAAGAAACATTTCTCAAGCCAGTCACTTTGGCCAAGGCCTTGGTGAGCACCGGAACTAGTCAGATTGTGCTCTTTCTCTGACTCCTGCCAAGGAGACTGAATGGCCTAGAGATGAAGAGAGGCAAAGAAAGTCAGAACACAGAGAAGTATGAGTTCTTATAGCAAGAATTATCATATACTATTTCAGGATGTCTGAAATTATGGAACAGCTTAATGATATAAAAAGGATATTGTATTAAGTAGTAAAAAACACATACAACTAGGAAGAGATATTTCTGGGATGTCTTAGCAACAAGAGACAGAGTCCCCGGTTCGTAGCAGCTCTACATTCCACTACCCACGTGTAAGCAGAGGCTACCAGCTTCCTACCACCACTGCCATCACTGAGTCCACGAGGGCCATGAGGCTCAATTCTGCGATTTTACAACAGACTCTTTTGGCACCAGACATGACACACCCAAAACACACATGTGGAGACCTGAGTTCAGTAATGTTTGGGGGAAAATAAAAATGCTTAAAGTTCTTTTTTGGGGAATTGTAAAGTGATACACCATAGAAAAGTAGGAGAGAAATGTTAAATGTGTAAAACCCATCATCCAAATCCAAATGGCAAACTTCATTTCCCATCCATTTGAATAAAACTAACATGCCACAAATTAAGATTGATTTTGCAAGCAAAAGATACCAGAGAACATTACATAATGATCTTCGGAGCCTTGAAATAAAATCCTTAATGATTCAATTTAAAGGTTGGCACTTCAGTTACACATGTTGGAGTTTCTGTTTTTTTTCACTGGGGACATTCCAATACCCTCACTTTCTAGGGGTAATGTTAACTTTAACTCAAGGTACATTCTGAGTTTACATTTTTTTTTTTTTGTAAACAGAGAATCCCAAACTCTAAATATTTTATACTGAAAATGTCACTGGGTTCACATTGGAATATACAAAATAGTTAACAAAAAAGCAGAGAAGGGGGCTGATAAATCATACATACTGTAAAGGTACATTTTAAAATATCATCTTTTCTAATTAGATCCACTTTTTCTTACAATTTGAATGATAATCTGGAGTGTTAAGAACTTAATTTGAATGATAGCTGAAATATAACTTCCTATTTATTTTCCTATTTTTAGTATTTTCCAGAATTTGTTTAATGTCTGAACAGAACTTTCCCACAAATCATTTCTCGACTTCACTGACTTCTTTTCTGATTGCTAGTATTCTGCTCTATACTTCAAAATGCCTCATATAAATCATAAAACTTATAGAAAAATGTGTGTATATTACTTTCCCAGAGTTAATAGGAAAAACCTCTGTTTCAATATTTGTTATTAACATATTCTGAAATGTGTGAGTACACCTGCATTCTAGTGCTGACTTCTGCTAGGTATTCAAATTATTTGTATATATTAACTTAATCATTATAGCAACTTCATAAAGTAGAAACTATTATTGTCTTCATTTTGTAGAGAAGGAAACTGAGGCATAGGGATAGTATACAGCTAATGACCTGGACCCAATTTTTAGTTTACTAAGTATCTTATATCAGCTTAATTTTTGTGTGTGTGATTAGTCCTTGTATTCAAAAAAGTATATCCTCTTAACCAGTGTTTCCTACACTGTTTCTCTAGTTCATTTAAGTCTCACTGACCTAAACTGACCTATAGCTGATAACCATTAAGCTCTTAAGAAGTTTTTTAGTGTGAATTGGATTGAGCTAATTAAT
Organism: Acinonyx jubatus; assembly: GCF_027475565.1. NCBI lineage: Eukaryota > Metazoa > Chordata > Mammalia > Carnivora > Felidae > Acinonyx > Acinonyx jubatus. The sequence continues at coordinate 35,683,657 of NC_069396.1, forward strand.
TGAACTATACTTTTCTTTTTTTAATTCCAGGATAATTAACACAGTGTTATATTAGTTTAAGGTGCACAATATAATGACTCAATTATATACATTAGTCAGTGCTCATTAAGATATGTATACTCTTGGGGCATCTGACTGGCTCAGTCAGTAAAGGATGTGACTCTTAATGTCAGAGTCATAAATTCAAGGCCCACATTGGGCATGAGGCCTACTTAAAAAATAATTTTTAAAGGTATGTGTATTCTTAATTCTCTTTATTTGACCAATCCCCCCAGCCACCTCTCCTCTAGCAACCACCAGTTTGTTCTCTGCATTTAAGAGTTGGTTTTTTGTTTTTCTCTTTTTATCTTTGTTTTGTTTTGTAAATTCCATATGAGTGATATCATATGGAATTTGTCTTTCTCTGACTTATTTCACTTAGCATGATACCTTCTGGGTCCATCCATGTTGTTGTGGAGGGGAATATCTCATTCTTTTTTATGGCTGAATAACATCCCTATATATGTGTGTGTGTGTGTGCGCGCACACACACACACACACACCACATCATCTTTATTTATTCCTCTATCAATGGGCATTTGGGGTTTATATATCTTTACAAATTAGTGTTTTCATTTTCTTTGGGTAAATACTCAATAGTGGAATTACTGGATCATATGGTAATTCTATTTTTAATTTTTTGAGGAACTCTATACTATATTCTCCACAGAGGCTATACCAATTTGCATTTCCACCAACAGTACACAAGGATTCCTTTTTCTCCACATCTTTGTCAACGCTTGTGGTTTATGTTTTTTATTTTAGCTATTCTGACAGGTGTAGAATGATATCTTATTGTGCTTTCAATTACCATTTCCCTGATAATTAGTGATGTTGACCATCTTATCATGTGACTGTTGGCCACATGTATGTCTTCTTTGAAAAACGTCTATTCTGGTCTTCTGCCCATTTTTAAATCAAATTCTTTGTTTCTTTGGTGTTAAACTGTATAAGTTATTTATATACTTTGGATATTAACCCCTCATCAGACATGCCATTTGCAAATATCTTCTCCCATTCAGTACACTGCCTTTTTGTTAGTGGTTTCCTTCACTGGGCAAAAGCTTTTTATTTTGGTGTAGTCCCAATAGTTTAACTTTGTTTTTGTTTCCCTTACCTCTAGAGACATATCTAGAAAAATGTTTCTATGGCTAATGTCAAAAAAAAACACTGTCCAGTTTTCCTTCTAGGACTCTTAGAGTTTCAGGCCTCACCATTTAGGTCTTTAATCCATTTTGAGATTATTTTTGTGTATTATGTAAGAAACTGATCCAGTTTCATTCTTTTCCAATGTGGCTTTCCATTTTTTCCAGTACCATTCGTATAACATGTATATCCTTTCCCCCTCTGATGCAGGTTAATTGACCATATAAGTATGGATTTATTTCTGGGCTCTGTGTTCTGTTCCATTGGTCTTTGTGTCTATTTTTGTGTCACTCGTATGCTGTTTTGGTTTTACAGCGTTGTAGTATATCTTTAAATATGAAATTGTGATACCACCAGCTTTGTTCTTCTTTCTCAATATTTGGGGTATTTTGTAATTCCATAAAATTTTAGGATTATTTGTTTTAGTTCTGTGAAAAATGTCACTGGAATTTTGATAGGAATTACATCTGTAATTGTATCTGTAGATTTCTATGAGTAATATGGACACTATAACAATATTGGTTCTTCTAATCCATGAACATAGAATATCTTTCCTTTTTTTGTATCATTTTTAATTTCTTTCATCAGTGTTTTATACTTTTTGGAGTACAGGTCTTTCACTTCCTTGGTTAAGTTTATTCCTAGGTATTTTATTTATGGTGCAACTGAGCTATACTTTTCAGTTAAAAGATAACCTACCAGGCAAAAAATTTGGATATCTGAAAGGTACAGTCAGTTACTAAAGCTATTTCTCTCACCATAAGGAGTAAAGGAAATTAATACACCACTAACATCAGTCATCAGTTATCATTGTTTATCAAGCCCACTAAACCAGAACTCAAGATGTTGATCACACCACCTACAGAAAAAAAAAAATGTTCAGTTTTATATGAAAGGTGTATCTGATTAGGATAAAAAAAATCAGCTCTACAATATGGAAGGGACTTTTACATGAAATGTGTACACATTTGGTGTCTGACAATCCTAATATATTTGATCTTTCAAATGGCGTCATTTCAAAAAGGAAAAAGAAAGATTTGGTTTAGCAGAAAGGCCAAGACTTGGATTGGAGGCTGATATGCATATACTGACATCATGAGAGGTTGGGAAAGATACCGTACTTTTTCTTGGACCTGTATATGGGCACTGAGAGTAATTTCTTGCTTTAATTTTAAGTGAATTTCATCTGTTATCATATATAGAAAAATAAGAGATGAAAAGACAAATAATACAGTTGCAATCTAGTACTTTGATTTTTATTCAAATTCTACATTTAAATAACAAAAAAACCACTCAATTCAGCAAATTACCTTGAATGTAGTTCTGTGCTGCCATTATTATATTTGCTGCCTCTTTCCCAGACACCAAAGTCAGGTACACGGTAAACTCTTTCTACACAAAATACCAGGTTTTGAATAAAAGATACCTAAAAGAAAAGAAACGAAACATAAGGTCACATGGAGTATCAGGCTCTTTAGATACTGATAAGAATATTAGATACCATTTGAAATCCAATTAGACACTTGCCTACCAACACTCTTTTAACACGTTCAGGGGAGTTCTGGGAAGATGGTGGTGCAGGAGGACACTGGGCTCATCTCACATAGATTCCACCCACATATGCCTAAATAACCCAGAAAACTGCCAGAAGACTAGCAGAGCAGACTCTCCGGAGCCAAGCATAGACAAGAGGCCCATGGAAAAGGTTATGCGGACAGAGAGGGGTTGCAGACTACAAGGATTGGCAGGAGGGAGCCGGAGCGGGAGAGGGGCAGCCCGCCTAGCAAGGTAGAGCCCCTGAAGCACTTTCTCTTTTTTTTTAAATGTTCATTTATTTATTTTTTTTTCAATATAGGAAGTTTATTGTCAAATTGGTTTCCATAGAACCCCCAGTGCTCATCCCAAAAGGTGCCCTCCTCAATACCCATCACCCACCCTCCCCTCCCTCCCACCCCCATCAACCCTCAGTTTGTTCTCAGTTTTTAAGAGTCTCTTATGCTTTGGTTCTCTTCCACTCTAACCTCTTTATTTTTCTTTCCTTCCCCTCCCCCATGGGTTTCTGTTAAGTTTCTCAGGATCCACATAAGAGTGAAACCATATGGTATCTGTCTTTCTCTGTATGGCTTATTTCACTTAGCATCACACTCTCCAGTTCCACCCATGTTGCTACAAAGGGCCATATTTCGTTCTCATTGCCATGTAGTATTCCATTGTGTATATAAACCACAATTTCTTTATCCATTCATCAGTTAATGGACATTTAGGCTCTTTCCATAATTTGGCTATTGTTGAGAGTGCTGCTATAAACATTGGGGTACAAGTGCCCCTATGCATCAGCACTCCTGTATCCCTTAGGTAAATTCCTAGCAGTGCTATTGCTGGGTCATAGGTTAGGTCTCTTTTTGATTTTTTGAGGAACCTCCACACTGTTTTCCAGAGTGGCTGCACCAGTTTGCATTCCCACCAACAGTGCAAGAGGGTTCCCGTTTCTCCACATCCTCTCCAGCATCTATAGTCACCTGATTTGTTGATTTTGGCCACTCTGAATGGCGTGAGGTGATATCTGAGTGAGGTTTTGATTTGTATTTCCTTGATGAGGAGCGACGTTGAGCATCTTATCATGTGCCTGTTGGCCATCTGGATGTCTTCTTTAGAGAAGTGTCTACTCATGTTTTCTGCCCATTTCTTCACTGGGTTATTTGTTTTTTGGGTGTGGAGTTTGGTGTGCTCTTTATAGATTTTGGATACTAGCCCTTTGTCTGATATGTCATTTGCAAATATCTTTTCCCATTCCGTTGGTTGCCTTTTAGTTTTGTTGGTGGTTTCCTTTGCTGTGCAGAAGCTTTTTATCTTCATGAGGTCCCAGGAGTTCATTTTTGCTTTTAATTCCCTTGCCTTTGGGGATGTGTCAAGTAAGAAATTGCCACGGCTGAGGTCAGAGAGGTCTTTTCCTGCTTTCTCCTCTAGGGTTTTGATGGTTTCCAGTCTCAAATTCAGGTCCTTTATCCATTTTGAGTTTATTTTTGTGAATGGTGTGAGAAAGTGGTTTAGTTTCAATCTTCTGCATGTTGCTGTCCAGTTCTCCCAGCACCATTTGTTAAAGAGACTGTCTCCTTTCCATTGGATATTCTTTCCTGCTTTGTCAAAGATTAGTTGGCCATACGTTTGTGGGTCTAGTTCTGGGGTTTCTATTCTATTCCATTGGTCTATGTGTCTGTTTTTGTGCCAATACCATGCTGTCTTGATGATGACAGCTTTGTAGTAGAGGCTAAAGTCTGGGATGGTGATGCCTCCTGCTTTGGTCTTCTTCTTCAAAATTACTTTGGCTATTCAGGGCCTTTTGTGGTTCCATATGGATTTTAGGATTGCTTGTTCTAGTTTCGAGAAGAATGCTGGTACAATTTTGATTGGGATTGCATTGAATGTGTAGATAGCTTTGGGTAGTATTGACATTTTGACAATATTTTTTCTTCCAATCCATGAGCACGGAATGTTTTTCCATTTCTTTATACCTTCTTCAATTTCCTTCATAAGCTTTCTTTAGTTTTCAGCATAGAGATCTTATGCATCTTTGGATAGATTTATCCCTAGGTATTTTCTGCTTCTTGGTGCAATTGTGAATGGGATCAGTTTCTTTATTTGTCTTTGTGTTGCTTCATTATTAGTGTATAAGAATGCAACTGATTTCTGTACATTGCTTTTGTATCCTATAGCAGCACTTTCAACAATAGCCAAATTATGCAAAGAGGCTAAATGTCCATCAACTGATGAATGGATAAAGAAATTGTCGTTTATATACACAATGGAATACTACGTGGCAATGAGAAAGAATGAAATATGGCCTTTTGTAGCAATGTGGATGGAACTGGAAAGTGGTATGCTAAGTGAAATAAGTCATACAGAGAAAGACAGATATCATATGTTTTCACTCTTATGTGGATCCTAAGACACTTACCAGAAGACCATGGGGGAGGGGATGGAAAAAGAAAAAAAAGTTTTGAGAGGGAGGGAACCAAAACGTAAGAGACTCTTAGAAACTGAGAACAAACTGAGGGTTGATGGGGGGTGGGAGGGAGGGAAGGGTGGGTGAAGGGTGTTGAGGAGGGCACCTGTTGGGATGAGCACTGGGTGTTGTATGGAAACCAATTTGGCAATAAATTTCATATTAAAAAATTAAAAAAAGAAATTGAATCAATAATAAATGAGTTTATAAGACAGAAAGCATCAGATCTAAACAGTTTACTAGTGACGTCGATCAAACATTTAAAGAATAAATTATATCAATTCTCCACAATCTCTTTCAGAGGATAGGAACAGAAGGAATACTTCCTACTTCATTATATGAGCAATACCCTAATACCAAAAACAAGACAAATACGTTATTAAAAAACTAAAGACCAGTATCTCTTATGAAGAGAGATGCAAAAATCCTCAACAAAATGTTAGCAAATTGATTCCAAGAAAGTATAAAAAGTATTACACAACACAACCAATTGGGATTTATCTTAGGCATGAAAGCTGGTTCCCTATTAGAAAACCAATTAACATAGACATTACATTAACACTGTAAAAGTGAAAAATCATTTGATCATCAGATGCAGAAAAGCATTTGAGAAAATCCAACATCATTCATCATAAAAAATCTCAATAAAATAGGAATAGAGGGGAACTTTCACAGCTTGACAAAGATTGTCTATGAAAAACCTAAAATCATACTTAATGGTGAGAAACTTAATCCTTCTCACTAAAATCAGATGCAAGGCAAATATGTCCCTTCTTACCACTTGTTTCACCATTGTACCTCAAGTCCTTTTTAATGCAATAAGGCAAGAAAAGGAAATAAAAGGTACATGGATTGGGAAAGAAGGCACATAACTGTTTTTCACCACAGGAGACATAATTGTCTATTTAGAAAAACCAAAGGAATCAACAAAGAAACTGGAACTAATAAGTGAATATAACAAGTTTTAGGATGTAAGTGTAATATACAAAAGTCAATTGCTCTCCTATATACCAACAACAGACAAATAGAATTTGAAATTAAAAACAGCACATCCACAAATGAAATACTTAGGCATACAGCTAACAAAATTTATACCAAGATTTATATGAAGAAAACTACAAACTGATGAATGAAATCAAAGTTGACTAAATAAATAGAGATGTTCTATGTTGGGTCAGGAAGACTCAATATTGTGAAGATATCACTTCTTCCTAAATCTATAGACTCTATAAATCCCAATCCCAATACCAGCAAGTTATTTTATGGACATTAACAGATTCTTAAGTTTTATAATGAAGCAAAAGGCCCAAATAGCCAACTCTATGTTGAAAAACAACAACAAAATTGGAGAACTCATACTACCCAACTTCAAAAGCTATGGTAAAAAAAAAAGTTGTATAAAGCTGTGGTGATCAAGATTGTGTGGTATAGGCAAAAGAATAAACAAATAAATCAATAAAACAAAATAGGTATCCCCAAAAAAGACCCCCATAAATACAGTCAATTGATCTGTAAGAAAGGAACAAAGGCAACATAATGGAACAAAGATAGGCTCTTCAAATAATGGTGCTGGAATAAGTAGACATCCACAAACAAACAAACAAAAATAATAATAATCTAGAGCTAGACCTTACACCCTTTAAAAAAATTAACTTAAAAATGGATTATAAATCTAAATATAAAAGCTAAACCACAAAATTTCTAGAAAACATCATGGGAGAAAGTCTAGATGACCCTAGGTATAGTGCTGCCTTTTTATTTTTTATTTTTAATGTTTATTTATTTTGAGAGAGAGACAACAGGGGAGGAGCAGAGAGAGGGAGACAGAGGATACCAAGCAGGCTCCACATTGTCAGCATGGAGCCTGATGCAGGGCTCGAATTCATGAACAGTGAGATCATGATCTGAGTGGAAACTGAGTGGGTCGCTTAACTGACTGAGCCACCCAGGCACCCCATTGACGCCTTTTTAGATACAACACCAAAGAAATCATTCATGAAATAAATAATTGATAATCTGGACTTGAATACAATTTACAACTTCTGCTCTGTTAAAGACACTACCAAGAGAATGAGAACACAAGCCACAGATTGGGAGAGAATATTTGCAAAAGACACATCTGATAGAGCACTGCTAATCCGAATTCTATAAAGAACACTTAAAACTCAATAATAAGAAAACAAGCAATCCAGGGGCGCCTGGGTGACTCAGTCAGTTGAGGGTCCCACTCTTGATTCTGGCTCAGGTATTGATCCCAGGATCATGGGACTGAGCCGTGAATTGGGCTCTGCATGGAGTGTGGGGTCTACTTAAGATTCTCATTCTCTCTCCCCCTCTGCCCCTTGGTCACTCTCTCTCTCTCCTAAATTAAACTTAATTAATTAACAAAGTAGAATTAAAAAAAATAAAAACAACCAATTCAATTTTTTAAATGGGCCAAAACCTTAACAAACATTGTATGTTTACAATGATGCTTACAATTCTGTAATTTTTGGGATTCTAGCCCAGAATACTTATAACCCATACCTTCCTTTCTATATCCAAATACAAATATTTCCATTTGGATTTCCCATTAAACACTATGTTCCACAGTTTGTAAGCCCTTCTCAATTGTTTTTCTCTATGACACAAGTAATTTTTCCTACTCTTGGTCTAGAAACATATTTTTGCTACTATGTCTTCTTAATCACCCATATCATTCTGACACCAAGTCCTGATATTTTTCACATCAGTTCTTTGGTCATAAAGATTTTGTGAATCTTGTGAATCTTGTGAATCATGTCTGACATTCAAACCTTCCATAATCTTCCCACCCTACCCTCATGTGCCTCTGTATATATACTCTACTGTCTGACAGGAACATTAGATTCCAGTTGAGCTTGGTTTTGCTCATTTCCAAGTGAAACAGTTTTCTATGAATCTTTCTTCAGTCCCATTTCAAACCTTTTCTCCCTGGTGAAGCCTTTGACTTCTTTCTCTTAAATCAAATTGCACTTAGAGTCAAGACCAGAGTTATTAATTTTCCTTTGTTTTATGTGATCTTCCCCCAACCTCTACTTACTATCCAGGTCTACCACACTTTATTTGCAATACAATAATCCCACAAACTCTGAAACCAGTTGTTTTTGTTTAACTCATTTGTCAAAATTCAGAAATGATATGAGGTTATCTGCCTTATTCACCTCACTTTATGTGATTATGTGTATGTCTTATGCAAAAATATTAATGTGCTGATGATGAGATTTTGCCCTAAACTGTGCTGGGGCCATTACATAAATAAGGTATTTTTTTTAAGTTTTCATTTAAATTCCAGTTAATATAAAATGTAGTATTAGTTTCAGGTGTACAATATAGTGATTCAACACCTCCATACAACACTCATTGCTCATCACAACAAATGCCCTTCTTAATCTCCATCACCTATTTAACCCATCCCCCTATGCACCTCCCCTCTGGTAACCATCAGTTTGTTCTCTATAATTAAGACTCAGAAAAAGACATATGCCATATATTTTTATTCATATGTGGAATTTAAGAAACAAATGAGCAAAGAGAAAAATACACAGAGAGAGACAAACCAGGATTAAGGTACCTGATTTAAACAGTATTTCTTTTTTTAAAACCCAAATTCTGATATCTAAAATATATTTGGTCCCAAATGTTTCTTCATATAAGGAATTAAGGACCTGTATAACTTTTTTTTTAATGTTTATTTATTTTTGAGAGAGACAGAGACAGAATGTGAGTGGGGGGCAGAGAGAGAGGGAGACACAGAATCCGAAGCAGGCTCCTGGCTCCAAGTGGTCAGCACAAAGCCTGACCCGGGGCTCAAACTCATGAACTGTGAGATCATGACCTGAGCCGAAGTCAGAAACTCAAAGGACTGAGCCACCCAGGCGCCCCCAACCTGTATAACTTCTTTAAACTCAGAAACTGAGAACAAACTGAGGGTTGATTGGCGGTGGGAGATGGGTACTGAGGAGGGCACCGTTTGGGATGAGCACTGGGTGTTGTATGGAAACAATTTGACAATAAATTTCATATTTAAACAAACAAACAAACTCAGAAACACACGTATGTTGTCTTCCGCACAAAATGCTGTGCTTTCATAAGAAGGACTGGGCATTTGGAGGGATTGCTAGGATATGAAAATCAAGATCATAACCATTTATAAGGTCAGGGTATTTTGTGTACAAACTTCAATTCTGAACCCAGTTTATGTACCCAATGTTGTTAGTCCTTTGCTTCATCTTCATACCAATTTCTAGTTTGTGTTGCCTTACTTTGAAGATGTATCTTTGAAAGCCACTTTTGGAAAAAAGACTATAGAGAAAGATTTCTAATCTGAAAGAGCTGTAACAGTCATAATCAAATGTTTCCAGTGGCTTTCTCTGGATATGTTTAGCTTACCTATAAATAACTCAAATATCAGATATCATTTCAAAACAGTTAAATGTCAATGAAATGAGCACAATTTTGGAGATGGTGAATTGGTGTAACACTGTGCTTAAAAACAAAATCTTAATGGACTTAATAAAATTAAGGTATGTGTAATAAAAAAACAATGACAATTAGAGATTAAGAAGGCCTCACATTTAATAAGCAAATTCAATTTTAATTAGTTTACCATAAATTCCAAAGGCAAAGAACAATTTAACTCTCTATGTCTATATATTATCAAACATAATATATATATATGTGTATATAAATATATAAACATTTATAAGAGGATAATTTGTGAATAAAAAAGTTAAGACACTATGGAGAAATCAGATAAGGAGGACTAATATTGCAAATAACTTAATTAAAAATCCTTAAAAATGAGGATTTGACAAATATTCACTAAAATAAAACAATTCAGATGATATGCCAAATGTAAGTTTATATGATTTATTATACATGCTAAGTTAGCAATAATGAGTACTATGAAACTGATTTCTATTTACTGTTCCTTTCCTACTAGAAATATGTTAGAAGCCCCCTTTCCATAGTTTCAAAAAGATATTTATTTGTAAATTAAGTTTGCCTAAATACAAGTGCATATTGAAAGGGGTTTTCCATCCTGTATCTTGTAGTCATCTAAAGGTTTAAGGCTTTCATGATTTTACATACTCTTTGGAATGATTGAGCTCCTACCTTCAGGCAGTGGTTGCTAGGGAAGGAAAATGATGTAGGAGGCCTTAATTTATTTCACATATACCATCCTTGAAACCCAAGGTAAAGTGGTTTTAGTTCTGGCACAATACCTACCTACCAAAGCATATGCTACCAAAGTGCCTGCACAGCAACCTCCTCAGCAATTGGTGTGTGAAAGTGAGTTCCACCTGGTTTTCTTTTCCTCTTATGGTACTTCCAAAGCAAAAGCCTCCATTCTTGCTTTGCCCTGTTTTCTCTTCCCATTTTTTCTAATACTTAATTCTTTCTGTTGCTAAGTATCCTCAACAAAAATGATTCACAGTTCATGTAAATAGAACTCAATATTCTCACAGCAGGAGGACAAAAGGTTTTGAGACTAAATTCAAGTGTATTAGAATTTTCCATTAGAGTAACTTTCTACTAGGTAGGAGAAGCTTGAAAACTGAAGTTGATTTTCTTTTTTCAAGAGACTCCTAAATATGTTAATATACAAATAACACTGTTTTCTTTAATTTGCCTAGGCTCTACATACTGTGTGCAAACTTAACCAAAAAGTTAAGGTTCAGAAGATGAAAAAAATTTTACTTTAGGGCATAGATTTTTCTATTCAAATTCTCATTTCTCAAAATGTTCACTCTTTAAAGTACTGCATAGGGATAATTTACCTATCAGAAATGTCTTGATCCTCCAAAGAACTCAGTTAAAGGACTATATTTTTTAAGTTACACAACATTACACACATGCATAAAAAGCACAAAAAATAAATAACAGACACCCATGGAATCAGTAAATAAATTTAACAAATGTTAACATGCTGCCTTCTCTGCTTTAGATCTTACTTTTAAGCACATGAAACAGAAACAGTTGAAGCTCTTATTCTATAGCCAAGTCCCTCCCACTTCTCCCAGAAGTAACTAGTAACCTGAAATTGGTGTAAATAATTCTTCATAATGTTTTCAAGCTTTTATCACATACATATGAAGAACAGTTGTTTTTACATCTTGAAATTTTGTATAAATGGCATCACGCTATATATATGTATCATTTTACAGCTTGACTTTTTTTTAACTAACGTTATTTTTTACATTCATCCATGTTGATATATGTGAATCTAATTGGTTTTAACACCTATATAATATTCCAATCATTTGACAATGCCACAATTCACTCATTTGTCTGCCTAAATATGGATATTTAGGTTAACAAATTTTTAAATTTTGGACTAATTTTAGACTTACACAGAAGTTAAAAAGAGTTCAGTTTCCATATATCCCTCATCTAGCTTTCTCTAATGTTAACATCTTATTATCTGTGATTAAATGATCAGAATCAAGAAATTAACATTAGTACAATACTATTAACTAAAGAATGTATTAGAATTTCATCTGTTTTTACGCATGTCATTCTGTTCCAGTATCCTAACCAGCATACTTCCTCGTTGTATTTAGTTTGTAATTAGGGGAGTCTTAGTTTATTTTACCCTCACTCCTGGTTTTTTATGACCTTGACAGTTTTAAAGAGTATTAACCAGTTATTTTATCACAATTTTAGTTTACCTAATATTTTCTTAAAACTGGACTGAGGTTATGTACATTTGGCAACAGGTTATGCATTTTTGGCAAAAATGTGATAGAAATAATGTTGTGACTTTCTTAGTTCATCATAGCAGGGGGATGGTGACAATGTCTTCTTACAGGTGGTGATAACCCTGGTCACTTAGTTCTAGTGGTTCCTACTGGGGTTCTCCTCTATAATGTTACTATCTTTCCCTCTGTAGTTAATAAATATATTAAGGGAAATGCTTTAAGACTATATAGATTGTTTCTCTTCATGTTTTCACCTGATAATTTTAGCATTTATCAGTAAATCTTCCATATAATAATTATTACTGTAGCTCTTGCCTAAAAGTGATTTTCTATTTCCCTGTTCACTTTTATTTATTATTTAGAATTCTACTGTAATAAATGTTTTATGTAACATTATTGCAATGAACATCTTAGTATGCTTCTAGGAAAGAGTTTCCTAACCATTGCGACAACATAGAAATGTTCTTTGTACAACACACTGAAGTAACTGGACAAGACTCTTGGCAGCCAGAAGTTACTATCCTGGGAGGTGACACAAAGAGCTTTAGGATGAAGGACTCAGTTCTTTGGCCTATCTTAACCTGTTTGTGGTATCCTAGTAGGAAAGTTCTGACCTAAGGTACATATCTGAAAGTTGAATCGCTGAAAGTTGAAGTGCTAAGTGCACTTTCAACTTTACTAGATGTTGTCAAAATGCCCTCCATAGTTTAAAAAAACCTATGACCAGGGCACCAGGGTGGTTCATTGGTTAAGCATCCAGCTCTTGACTCTGGTTCAGGTAATGATCTCATGGTTCCAGGGTTCAAGCCCAGCACTGGGGTCTCCATTGGCAGTACAGGGCCTGCTTGGGATTCTCTTTCTGCCCCTCCCCCACTCACATGCTCTGTCTCCCTCTCTCAAAATAAATAAACTTAATAAACACATAAATAATACCCCTTAAAAAGGGGGGAGAGGTGCCTGGGTGGCTCAGTTGGTTAAGCATCTGACTGCAGCTCAGGTCATGATCTCATAGCTTGTGGGTTTGAGATCCCATCAGGCTTTGTGCTGACAGCTCACAGCCTGGAGCCTGCTTAGGATTCTGTCACCCTATCTTTCTGCCACTCCCCTGCTTGCACTGTCTCTCGCTCTTTCTCTCTCTCAAAAAAAAAAAAAAAAAGTTAAAAAATTTAAGGACAGGGGCGCCTGGGTGGCTCAGTCCGTTAAGTGTCCGACTTCAGCCAGGTCACGATCTCGCGGTCCGTGAGTTCAAGCCCCGCGTCGGGCTCTGGGCTGATGGCTCAGAGCCTGGAGCCTGTTTCAGATTCTGTGTCTCCCTCTCTCTCTGCCCCTCCCCTGTTCATGCTCTGTCTCTGTCTCAAAAATAAATAAACGTTAAACAAAATTTTTTTAAAAAAAATTTAAGAACAAAACAAAAAAACTTGTGACCAAGTTCTGACCAATAAGATTAAGCTAAAGTCACTGGGTCAGGCGTGTAGATACTTTTTTTAAAGCGCATTCTTCTTTCCCAATTCTTATCTACTAGTGTATACATGATACCTGGAAGAATAGCACCTTTTGTACAATTATTGGATAAATGTCCAAATGCTAAAGATGGCAGAATAGGAGAAAAAGTAGGTCTATATCCTTATTGACATTGATCAGCTACTGTTAAAGCCCAGGACTTCCAACCTCCAAAACTGTTGGTTGGTGCATGAAATAAAATTTGTACCTGTTGAAACCATCTTTCTTGGGTTTTCTATTCCTTATTGCCAAATGTAACTTAAATTATACATTATCCATGACTCATTTCACATTCTCATTTCTCCACCTTTCCTCTTTCTCCTCTCTCCCCCTGACTGCTGGAGTTAGTTTGCAACTTAGAATCTTAAAACTTCCCTGCCCACTCAATCAAAAGTAGTATATTTGTCATTCTTTACCAGATCATGCCATTTGAATTTGCTACATTGAATCTTATCTTTTATCTATTTTAGTAAGCTTCTGCTAACTTTCGCATCTAAAATTCAATTTCTGCAAGGCAGGGACCTTGTCTATCTTCATCGTTTTGTATCCCTAGTGTCTAAAACAGTAATTTCTACATGATAGCAACTCAATCAATTTGAGTTGAATGGTTAAATGACCTAAAAACATTTTTTTAATGGGAAAAAAGTAAGAGTGGCCTAGAATTTTATTTTTCATACTACCTCTGTCAAATTTTATAAAATTATACCAACTTCATGCATTCGTCAGAGGGTGAAAACTGGTTCTCAGAAGCAAAAAAATCTTAGCTATTACAATAGGGTGTGGCCATGGAATGCTCAACTCTACCTTGACAAAACTCATTCCCTAATTTTTACATTAGAGAAAACTTAGTTTTTCCCCCTATTGAGGGCAATAACAACAAAAAGGTTAAGAAACACCATAATAGGTCTATTCTATTTTTCCCTTTCTTAAGTTAGTTTTAGTAACTGTATTAGTTTTCTAGGGCTTCAACAGCAACATGTCAGAGACAGGCAGGCTTAAACAATTTAGTTTCTCATAGTTATGGAGGCCATAAACCAAGAGCAGGGTATCAGCTGGTTTGGATTCTTCTAAGGCCTCTCTCCTTGACTTATAGGTGGGCCACCCTCTTGCTGCTTTGTCTCACATGGTTGTCCCTCTGATCACACATGTCCCTGTGTATGGTGTCTCTTTGTATGTTCCAATTTCCTCCTCTTTTTTTTTTTAATTTTTTTTAACATTTATTCATTTTTGTGAGACAGAGAGAGACAGAGCATGAGCGGGAAGGGGCAGAGAGATGGAGACACAGAATCCGAAGCAGGTTCCAGGCTTTGAGCTGTCAGCACAAAGCCCGACACAGGGCTTGAACTCACGAACTGTGAAATCATGATCTGAGCCAAAGTTGGACGCTCAACAGACTGAGCCACCTAGGTGCCCCTCCAATTTCCTCTTCTTATAAAGACACCAGTCAGATTAGGGCTCATTCTGTGGGCCAGATTTAAACTTTCTTCTTTTGAGGCCTTATCTCCAAATACATCTACAATAATCCTATTTCCATATAAGACCACATTTTGAGATACTGGGGGTTAGGGTTTTAACATATGAATTTGGGGAGGGGTCGCAAATCAGCTTATAAAAGTAACCTATGGTTTTCCTAGAACACATTCCATTTGGGATAATTTGGATATTTATTGGCAAATAATTTTTTTATGGTATATTCTCTCTCTTTAAATGTCTACTTATTTATTGGGGCACCTGGGTGGCTCAGTTGGTAAAGTGTCTGACTCTTGCTTTTGGCTCAAGTCATGATCTCACCATCCTGGGATCAAGCCCCATTACTGGTTCTGCACTGAGTATGGAGCCAGCTTGGGATTCTGTCTCCTCCCCTCTCTCTTCCCCTCACCCCCCCCATTGCATGCATGTACTGTCTTTCTCTCAAACATTTAAAAAAAAAATTCTACTTATTTGTAGTTATACTCTCCTTTTCATTCCTAATATTACTCATCTGCTTGAGTATTCCTTTTCTGCTTGGCAAATTTTTAAGAGGTTGGTTTAAGTTATTAACCTTAAAAAAATACAGTTTGTGGTTTTGCTGAAAATCTCTATTCCAACTTCATATTTTATACCATTATTTCTATCTTTCTCACTTGCTTCCTTCTACTTTGTGTTTACTACAGTATTCTTTTTCTGAATTTAAAAGCAGGATACTTAACTTGCTAGCTTTTCATCATAACTCTTTACTAATATGTGTGTTCAAAGCTAAAAATTGCTTTGAATATTTAGTGGGCATCTTTACCTATTGACTTCTAAATGTAATGTGGTCAGAGAATATATCTACTTATTCTTTGGTATTCATTTGGTCTTTGTAGAGTTTTGTTGAGAATAACTGTGCTATTCAAATAATCTATATCATAACTTTTATTTTTTATCTCCTTTATCACTTTCTAAGTAAATGTGTTAAAAATCTCCTTCCTACCTGTTCTCTTAAATTTTTGCTTTATATATATTGAGGATATACTATTAGGTTTGTACAGTACTATTTTATCCTTTAATCATTAAGTAATGCCAATCTTTATACCTGTACCTTAGATACACAGGGTAAAATAGACTGCTGTAAAAAGAAAACCCCCAAATACAATGGCATTTTAAGATATAATTGATTTCTTGTACAGTATCGTATGTCCATGTGTGATATAGTTTTGGTTACTTCTTTGTTTTAATGTTGTCTTATCTCAATTTTGACGTGCTGGTTGGAGACTGGTCACTTCCAGTTCCTGTATAAGATAGAGGATTAAGTACTGATTAATAAGTTCATATCCTAACCACTTCTCTTATTGGGTTCTTACACTTTGTGCATTATACACACACCCTAATTACGTCAGGACTAAACACCATAAAAATAGAGACAGACCCTACAGCTCCAGAAGTATTCAAATTAGCCAGTACACAGAGAGACTACAAAACCTACTAAATTCCACCCTGCTTGCTATACATATGCTGTCCCCTATAGTTGCAGCTTGTTACCCTGTCCTCAGCTATAACCCCCAGTGTGGCACTACATAGGGGCTTTCTCTCATTTAGAGCTGTAAACAAGAGTTGTGCCTTTCATCTGAGCATCACTATGTTGTTTCCAGCCATCAAAAACATTTTTCCCCATCAAAAAAAACCTTTAAATTTTATAAAACACAGGTTAATGGGGCAGCTTAGTTCCACAATGTCATTTAGAGATCCAGATTTCCTCTATCACTTGTTTTATAATTCCCTAGGAGTTTTCTGGGTGGGGGAAGAGGGGCGGCAGGAGGGGAGAATTTATTTTTATCTACTTTGTGCAAGACAAAGTTTTGCACATGTTTTCCTCAATTCACATGATCAGTCGCCACTTCTTCAAATATTGCCTTTCCCCAATTCTCTCTACTCTTTATTCTTATGAAGCATAATTTGGACATTCTCATTCAATCCTCAATTACTCTTAAACCTTCTTTCATATTTTCTATCTTTTCACTGCTCTCTTCTCCCAGTACATACCTTCTAGTTCACAGATTCTATCTTCAGCAATGTCTAATCTACTCTTTAACATGTCCACTAACCTTTTAGTTATTCCTAATTTTTATTTCTAATAATAACTTTTGGTTCTTTTTCATACATTCTTTTAGACTCTTCATTTTGTCTCTAGAATATTAATATTTAACAATTTAAATATTTTTATTTTAGAGTTTCTTTCAAATATTTCTATTATCTAAAATTCACAGAGTACAAGCTTTCCTATTTGCTGTACCTGGTTGTTTTGAATCATTTCTTCATGTAATTTGTAATCATTTGTAATTATTATTTGTATTATTTAACTCATTTCAGTGGATATGTACCTAAAAACCAATTTTATCTTGTTTCAGACCCCATATCAGCACATGGCACAATCTACAGCCTTAGACAACAGTACCTTCCTATTCTCTGGGCCAGTGAGCAGAGGTTTTTTTGTTCTCCTTCCAGAGAAGACAGTTCTTTTCATGCATAGAATTCATATGTGACATCTCATCTTGAATTCGCCCAAGCCAGCATCTCTTGCTCCAGTGTAACTTTTTAAAAACTCAAGTCCCGGGCCCATAGGATCTATGATACAGTGGGAAGCCTGGGTGGCTCAGTCAGTTAAGGGTCCAGCTCTTGATTTCAGTTCAGGTCGTGATCTCATGATTTGTGAGCTTGAGCCCTGTGTCAGGCTCTGCAATGACAGCATGGAGCCTGCTTGGGGTTTCTGTCTCCCTCTCTCTCTGTCCCTTCCTTGCTTGTGTGCACATGTACTTTTTTTCTCTCTCTCTCAATATAAATAAACATTAAAAAAAATCTATGTACAATGATCACAAAAATGGACTCAATCCTCCACGCTTCTTATCTAGACCCTTTGAAATATGGTCTTATAGTTCCTTCCAAGAAGAGGTCAGACACATGATTTATTTTGGCCACCAGAATGTGGCAGAAGTGAGGGTGTACCAATTCTGAGCCTAGGTCAAGAAGCCTAACATGCATCTACTCTTTCAGATCTCTTACTTTGCCTTGAGAATAATCCTAACTCCTTTCTGGGGGATGAAAGACCATGTGGAGCACAGATCGCTTACATCAGTCAATGCCATCTTAAATCAGCTTTCTACCTGTCAACTAGCCACAACCTACATGAGTGAGCTCAGCCAAGACGAGCTGAGCCTGGTCACAACCAGCAGAATTGGCCAGCCAGTTGTGGGAAAAAGTTGTAGATAAGACACTAAATTTGGGAGTGCTTTGTTAAGAAATTATAATAGTTAAGTGACACAATATATCTGGATCTATTAGGTTTCTGAGCTTACCCCTATCATCAGATCAAATGCTAATTTCCTAATTTTGCCTGCATTTCTGGCATCTAGGGATTTTCTTTATTTCATTTGTGCTTGGTAACTTAGTTTTTGAAAATACATTTTGTTATAGTTTAATCATATGTATTTTTGGAGTGAAAGAGGCTAAAAAATCAGCTTAGTCAGTTGTATTGTGACATTTACAGAAACATGACCAAATATCTCTTCTGATAGGTACCCTATCTTTCTGGTTGCCCCCAGAATTTACAAGTGAAACTTCTAGTTTTTCCTAGAGTAATCTATGTTCTTTCCCAAGTTTGGTGATTTCTAAATATTATTGCCTCTCCCTACTATATTCTTATTCCACTGCTTGACCCACCTATAATTCTTACACTGCCTTCAGATATCAACCTGGATGAGAAACTTCCTAGAAGAGAAAAACCTCCCTGATTTCCCAAGTTTGGATGAGCTGTGTATCTTATTCACCATTTTATCCCAATACCTACCATAGGTAATACATGAAAGGTCCACAAGAAATATTTGCTGAAAAAAATTGGCATATATTTAACATATCTATAAACACCAACAGAAAAGCCAATTACCTTTTCAATGCTTTGGCATTACTGAAGAAAAAGCCCTCCTTACCCTTAAACAGTGATCATTTGTGTGCATAAACATCAGGAATATTAAAATTAATAAATTAGTCTTTTCTCAACTGAAATACACCCTTCTTTCTTCCCAAAATATTAAAATAATTTGTCTTTGATGAGGACTTAATCCTCTGTTATGCTGTTATAGGTGACAAGTGCAGGTGCATTCAACTGTACAGAACTTTCATCCAGGAATTTCAGAGAACAAAATTTTTGTCATCCTAACAAAAATTCTACTGGAAAGAAATCAGAACCCTTTTCCAGATTCAGGATACTGTACCCAAATAATATACCATTAAATATCAAATAATATAACTTGATCTAAAATTCCCATAAAAGGCCTTTACAAATTTTTAAGTGAGCCAAATAGAATTTTGAAATAGTAAAAAGAAAAATACTAAAGTCTCAAGATTTCCCAGTAAGGCATCCCAGGACATTAAATAACAATAAAGTAATTTCAGAACTGAAAGACAATACCCTCAAAGAGTATAATTCACAAATCAAGTATTTACATCCTTACTTTAGCACCTCATCTTATCATCAGCATTTCATTACCATAGTAGTTGAGAACATGCAACTAATAGTAAGGAAATCAAAATGCACTGATGCTGCAAAGAAATGGCTAAGAAACAATTAAAAAGAGGTAAGTCATTGAAAAGGTTTGTCTGTCACACTATAGGTTACTAAGGACTCTTTTCTTTTAATTCTTAATAAAAAATATAGGAAGAATATATATCCTAAATGCTGCTTAATTATGTAGAAAGAGAATGGTTCAAAATTTCAATAACTTGCCTTCCTCTTACAGTAATTTGGAATAATTCTGAAAATTCAATTTTATGCTATGATTCAAGAATGATTATTCAGAATTTGCTTTGTAGCTAACTATGATATATTTTAGTTTGGCCAATGCAAGTGAATTCTAGTCCACAAGAAGTCATTTTATTGTACAAATAGAAATAATTGTCACAAATGATATTTTCCCAGGAAACAAGAAATTCCTTATATCTGATTCTAAAGTAAACGTCATACCACATAACAGATTAAAAACTTTTAGACAAGTAATTCAGCCATTCACTAAACTATCAGCGTTTCCTGATGAAAGAGAAGACTCTGACTATATGTATATTTAACTTGTCTATAATGGTAATGGTTACAACTCTTTACTTATTAAGTGTAAACATATTTGAAAAAATGATTATGAACAATTACTAATACTATATTTTTTTCCTATAACATGTCATATATAAAGTAAATCCATATTAACCAATGACCATTTTATATGGTTAATTTGTATAAATTTCTGCAATGAGAGAAGTGGCTATTCCAGCTTACTATGTCTCATGAAATTACCAATATTTTTTCATCTATCTGTTTTATTTCAGTAATAACATTTGGGAATACATCCTTTGGCAACACTATTTTTTAATTAAGAAATCTATACCAACATACTGTAGTCCTAATTTTTTTAAGTTCCCCAAATTATAACATTATCTTGAAATGAGAAACTATTGTAATAACAATTAAAAATCCATTTTAATCCTATTGAACATTGTTTAAATTTCCCCATCTCTCTTATCTCCTACGAACAGTACACACACACTGAAATAAAATTCAATTTCTAAATTTCAAAGCATGTATAGGAAACTAGGAACACATTTTTATGTTTGGGAAATATTTTTATTTGGCTAACAAAAACAGAATATAATTATTATTTTTAAATATTTGGAGACTGGATTGGGAAAGAGCTCAAGAGATCAGCTATACCAACCATATCTTTTTAGGTGTGCCCACTTCTAGCATCTATTCTACATAATTTAAAATGATGTAAGCACTACAAGGTGCTATTTTTCTAACAGTAACAAACCTGAATCCTCTCCCATGTCTGATAATTCCACTTAGATTAGAGCACTCCAACCTAGATGTAATATTGTAAAAAATACCTGTACTATGGATGATGACAATTTGTGTTTAATTCTTTCTATAATACGTCATAACCAAAATATCTCTTAAATAACACTATAATACAGTCTGAATTATGTGTACAAGTATCACCACAAGAAAAGGACAAATTTCCATTAAAAAAATGAGGTAGAATAACCTTTTTCATCAAGAAAAGCTGGGTTTTGGAGTAGAGGACAGGGGATGGGAAAATATCTCAAGGAAAATAATTTTCTGATTCTTGTACAAAATCATTTTATTACATTACAAAAATTCAATATACTTTAAACAAGCAAAGATAGGAAACAACCATGTGCAGTAACTAGGGTAGCCATTAGCCACATGTGTCTACTTGCCATGTAGTTAGTCTAAAGTAAAATGAACTTTCAGTGTAAAATACGTACCACTTTTGGAGACTTAACAAAAATTTAAGAATAGCTCCTTAATAATTGTTTATATTTATTACACGTTGAAATAAAGATATTTAAGTATATTGTGTTAAGTAAAATACATTATAAAAACTAATTTTGTGTGCTGTTTTTAATGTAGCTACTGGAAATTTTAAATTACACACACAAGTGACTCACATTATATTTCTATTAAACAGACCAATTGTAGAGGCTGGAAAACAAACAAACAAATATAATTTCCCAGCCTGCCTCCTTAGCTAGAAGTAGCCTTATATAAGGCATAAGCAGGAGTGTGCTAGAAATTTTTGGGAAAGCTTTTGAGGTTTCTGATACAAAAGGCTATTTCAGATGAAAAATACCTAACATACCACTTTTATCAACCTTCTCCCTTCTTTTTTGTCATGATGCCAGTAATTATAGTAGCCATTCTGAGATAATAGAGAGAAACTAACCGACCAAGCAGCTAACTATCTCCAGGCATCATATTATACAAGAAAAACTAAGCACCTTTTCATTTAAGCCACCGTAGTAAAGATACAGGATGAATTAGTCTAACATTTCATGTTGAGCTATAATTTTAGAAAGGCCAAAATGAAAGATAAATTTCAATTATTCATAAGACAAACTTTATTAAGTATGACAACCCTAAATTTATTCAATAACAGCCACATACCCAGCAAAAATTACAAAAGAATTTCTACATAATTACTTGAGAGTTCCATTTTAGTTTTCTAAAAATTCAAAGATACTAGTTTGGGCAGAAGTAAAAATTGACTGCCTAATAATGAAATCAGTGAAGTGATAAAAAAAATCTCAAGGTAATAGTTAAATTTTAACAACTCCTCAAATATACTGCACCAAATAGGTACATATATTCAGCAAAAAAATCATTTATAACAGTACTACTGTTATGAAAGAAACATAATGTCCAGCAAACAACAGGTGCCACTACCACTGTCAAAACACACAACAGGTGTTCACTATACATTTGAGAATGAATGGACAGTAGGCACTTGTAGTTGCATATTTCTGACAGAGGGTATAGAATCTCAGATAGCTATTAAATGTGTTGTTATTCAGAAGTTTAAATGAGACAAAATTGTTGCAGAATATTAAAATTTTTTCTTAAATACAGTTAAAAATACATTAGGACTCCTGGGTTAACTGATCTTATGGAATGGCTAAACTGCAGGATAAAAAGCTGTTGGGAAAAAATGTATAAATAGAAAGTTACATTAAAAATAATTACAATGGGAATTCAACTCATGGAATTGCAATGGTAAAGAACTCAGAAAATCTAGTCTTCCATAAAAGCAATAAGAGTATGACAAAAATGAAAATCAACTTTTTCAGAACTCTAGAAATTAAACAAGACCTTACAACAATGTAAAGAACATTTAATCAAGAAAAATGAGTGAAATCTCAGTTGAGTGAGCTTTGGAACATATTAAATTGTCCTATTCCTACTGTCTATCCCAGCTCTTTTGCAGCCTGTGCCACACAATCATAGTAGTCATGAAAATCAGCAAACTAACAGCCACCAGAAAGGATATAACAAGTTTGAAACTCTTCCAAATCACCATCTCAGTGAACTGTCATTATTGAATTGTCTGGCAGCTTCTTAAAAATTGGCATCACAGAGCTTATCTTTAAATGACCTGAATCAGAGATTGCACAATGTGCACAGCTTTTGCCCTAGGCATATAACAAAAACAATCAGAGGCAATGATTAAGCACTGCAGCTTCCTGAAACAGAAAAAACCTTTCTTAAGGTGGAAAATGAGCTGTACATAGAGGTTTTGAAAATCTCCAACATATTCCTAGAAAGCCAGGAGGCAGTGAACATTTTTAGGGTTATGCCCATAACCAGAAAAGATCTGAGATATAATTAATATCATTACTCTGGCTGAACTTGAGGCTCTGCAAAAGGATAAAATGTAGGCCAAAGGAGATATACTCTCTGTGAAAGCTCTCATGCTGTGCCGCAAACACACACAGAAGACCTTGGGAAAGGCTAGGAGACTTATTTGTTCAAAGCCTTTAAGGATATTCTTGTCTTCAACTGACCCTTAGCTAACTGAGCAAAAATATCAATATCCACCTATGACAAAGAATACAAAGTTCACAGAAATTTTTTGGGAAAGACACTAAACAATCAAATAACAGAAACACAACACCATCAACACACCTTAGAGGAGGAGGAGAAGATTACCAGAATTGATACATTGTCTATATCTTAAATGTCCAGTTAAAAAAAAAATATATATGAGGCATACAAAGAAACAAAACATTATGGCCCATATACCTGAATAGGAGAAATTTTAAGTGTCCCTGATAGGGGTGTCTGGGTGACTCAGTCACTTAAGTGTCTAACTCTTTATTTCAGCTCAGGTCATGATCTCACAGTTTTAACATCAATCCCCACAATGGGCTCCATGCTGGGCATGTAACCTTCTTAAGATTCTCTCTCTTCCTCTCTCCCTCTGCGCCTCTCCTGCTTGTGTGGACACTCACTCTCTCTCTCAAAAAAAAAAAAAAATTAAATAAAAAAAAGTATCCCTGATAAAACCCAGACATTGGACATACTAGACAAAGACTTTAAATCAATTATTTTTAATTATTTAAAAAAAAAAAGAAAAAAATTGAATTAAAAAAAAAAGTATCCCAGATAAAACCCAGACATTGGAATTACTAGACAAAGACTTTAAATCAATTTATTTTAATTAATTATTTTAAATCAATTATAATCAATTTATTTTAAGACCTTAAATCAATTATGCTCAAAGGGCTGAAGGAAAGTCTGCACAAAGAACCAAAGATAATTTGGTAAGAACAGTATCTCACAAATAGAGTCAATAAAGAGAAAGAAATTACTAACAGGAACCAAAATTAAAATTTGGGTTGAAAGGATAAAAATGAAAAAAAAAGACAAAAATGAGAATAATGGTATTCAATAATTTTACTACAATCACTCCAAGTAGTTCTCCAGTCACCAGGGAATGGAATTATAGATCAATAACAGAGAAAATTGGTACATTCACAAATACATGAAAATGAAAAAATACACTACTAAATAATCAATGACTCAAAGAAGAAATCACAAGGGAAATTAGATGAATGAACAGAATATAATAACATATCAAAAATAATGACATGCAGCAGAGGAGGCTATAGAAAGAAATTTATAACTGAAAATGCCTATATTTGAAAAGCAGAACAAATCTCAACTCAATAATCTAACCTTCTACCTTAAGAAACTAGAATAAGAGCAAACAATTCCATACAAAGCAAATGGAAGTAAACAATTCCAACTAGAGGAGAAACAAATAAAATAGAGAATAGAAAAATAGGAGACAAAATAAATGAAATAAAAAAATTGGTCCTTTGAAAATATTAATAAAACCCAATAAACCTTTAGCTAGACTGATGAAAAAAAGAGGAAATATGATATACAATACTACAATAAAGAATGAAAGAGAGAATATACCAAAACCAACTCAAGAATAAATAGAAAATCCAAATAGACATATAATAAGTAGACTGACTAAAAGCAAAATAAAAAATTTTCCCATAAAGAATAGCCCAGCCCCATCTAGCTTCAGTGGTGAATTAGACCACATGTTTAAAGAATTAAAACCAACCCTTCATAAACTCTTCAAGAAAAGAGGAGGACACACGTCCTAACCCATTCTGTGAGGGCATTATTACACTAATACCAAATCCAGACAGAGATGTCACAATGAAAAACAAATACAAAACAACAACAACAAAGTACACATCAATATTCATTAAGAGTATTGATGTAAAAAATACACAAACAATACTAGAAAATGGAATACAACAATACATAAAAAAGGATCATATACCATGACCGAATACTTTTTATCCCAATTTTAGATTGGTTTGAAATAAAAAAATCAATTGCTACAATACACCACATCAATAGAATAAAATACAAACCACATGATCATCTCAACAGATGCCAAAACAGCATATGAGAAATGAATGCTTTTTCATGATAGAAGCACCCAAGAAATTAGGAAGAGAAGAAAACTTGCTCAGCCTAATAAAGGGTATCTACAAAAAAGTCCTCAGGTAACAGCATATGTCCCCCTAAAATCAGAAATAAAACAAGGATGTACACTCTTGTCACTTACATTTAACATTGTATTTGAGGATGTAGCCAGAGAAATTAGGTAAGTTAAAGGTTGAAAAAACATTTGTTATTAGAAATTAATAAGTAAACAATCACTATTTGCAAATGACATGGTATTCTATACAAAAAGTCCTCAGCAATCAATATACATTCCTTTCAGGTACACATGGAACATTCTTCAGAATGGCTCACATATTAGGTGACCAAACAGGCCTCAACAAATACAAGAAGATTGAAATCATACCATCCACCTTTTCTCACCACAATGCTATGAAACTAGAAATCAACCACAAGAAAAACTCTGGAAAGACCACAAATACATGGAAGTTAGACAACATGCTTACTAAACAATGAATGGATCAACCAGGAAATCAAAGAAGAAATTTAAAAAAAATACGTGGGAAAAAATGAAAATATGCAATGGTCCAAAATCTTTGGGATGCAGCAAAAACAATCCTAAGAGGTGAGTCGATAGAAATACAGGCCTACCTCAAGGAGCAAGAAAAATCTCAAACAACCTAACCTTATACCTAAAGGATATAGAAAAAGAACAACAAATTAAGCCTAAGCCAGCAGGAGGAAGGAAATAATAAAGATCAGAGTAGAAATAAATGATCTACAAACCAAAAGAATAGATCAGTGAAACAAGGAGCTAGTTCTTAAAAAAAAAAAAATGATACAATTGATAAACCACTAGCCAGACTTATTATAAAAACTATTAAAATGTACACAAGTTCAGCAAGGTTGCAGGATATAAGGTCAATTTAAAAAAATAAAGTATATGCTGAGAAACTTAACAGAAGACCATGGGGGAGGGGAAGGAAAAAAAAAGTTAGAGAGGGAGGGAACCAAACCATAAGAGACTCTTAGAAACTGAGAATAAACTGAGGGTTGATGGGGGGTGGGAGGGAGGGGAAAGTGGGTGATGGGCATTGAGGAGGGCACCTGTTGGGATGAGCACTGGGTGTTGTATGGAAACCAATTTGACAATAAATATCATATTAAAAATATAATAAAATAAAATGAAAAAATCAATTATATTTCTATACACTTGGAATAAACAGTTTGAAAAGGAAATTAAGAAATTCCATTTACAATAGCATACAAAAAAATTCAGGAATAAATTTTAAAAAGAAAGGAAAACATATACTGAAAAATACAAAACCTCATTGGAAAAATTAAGGAAGATTTATGACACCTAAAGTACAGGTGGTGAGGAAAATTAGATAAACTGGATTTCACAAAAAGTTTTTTTAAATTTTATGCTTCAGAGGACACTAAATGAAAAAAATAAAATGAAAAGAAAACCCACAGAATAGAAGAAATGTTTCAAATTATATATTTGATAAGGGTCTAGTATCCAGGATATATTTAAAAAATCCTTATAAGTCAACAATTAAAAGACAAGCAACTCAATTAAAAAGGGGTAAATGATATGAGTAGATAATTCCCACAGATAAGCAAATGACCAAAAACAATATAAAGGATGCTGAACATCAGTAGTAAGAAAAGAAATGCAAATCAAAACTGCGACATATCACTTCACACCCAACAGAATAGCTATAAAACAAAACAAAACAAAACACAAGAAAAACAAACATTAGGAAGGACACAGAGAAAATAGACGCTCATACATTCCTGATGGGAATATAAAATGATGCATTGACTTTGGCAAACAGTGGCACTTCCTCATAAACATTAACTTCACTTATATGATCTAGCAATTCTACTTCTAGATATATATACCTAGGAGTACCGAAAACATACCTACACACAAACACTGCAACACAAATATCCATAGCAGCATTTATTTGTAATAGTCAAAAAGTAGAAATCACCCAAATTTCTAGCAACTGATGGATGGTTAAACAAAATGTGGAATATACATACAATCTAACATATTTAGTCATGAAAATAAAGAATTGATACATGCTATAACAAGGATATATCTTGAAAATAGGCTAGATGAAAAAGTGACACACACAAAGTCAGGTGTTATATGAGTCCCTAAATGTCAAATGTCCAAATGAACAAATCCATAGAGAGAAAAAGTAGATCAGTGCTTGACAGGGGGACAGGAGTAAAGGGAAATGGGGGATGACTGGTAATAAGTACCAGTTTTTCTTTTAGTTTCACAATCCAGTGAATACAGTAAAACAAAAAAAAATGTTAAAACAATCAGTTATGAAGCACAATAGCCATGGAAGAAAACAATAAGAAATTACAAAACTGATGAAAGAAAATAGATCATAAAAATAAAACCATAGGTAATCCACACATTGCAGCTATATCAGTTATATCAAACATGGAAGTTAATACAACAATAAAGGACAAAAAAGAAATTTTAAAAATGAGAATTTAAGTAGAAGACATTAATCTAAAAAAAAAAAATCTGGGGCGCCTGGGTGGCTCAGTCTTTTGAGTGTCCAACTTTGGCTCAGGTCATGATCTCGCGGTTCATGAGTTCAAGCCCTGTGTCGGGCTCTATGCTGACAGTGAAGAGCCTGGAGCCTGCTTCAGATTCTGTGTCCCCCTATCTCTCCGCCCCACCCCTGCTTGTGCTCTGTCTCTCCCTGTCTTTCAAAAATGAATAAACATAAAAAACAATTTTTTAATTAAAAATTTAAAAAAATCGAATGCAAATTCTAGCATGAAAAAGTATGATACCTAAAATTAAAAATTCAATTAATAGGCTTTAGTAACCAATTTGATGTATAAAGCATGTAAATAATGAATATGAAGCTAAACCAGAAAAAAGAAAAAAAAAAAGTCCAAATCAAAGTAGAGATAGCAAAAAGGATAGGGAGAAGAATAGAAAAAAGGAGATGAAAGAATATGGGACAAGGTGTAACACACATATATTTGATGTTTCAAAGAAGGAAAATGGAAAAAAGAATGGAGCACAAGCAATATTTGAGTAGATAGTAGCTGAGACTTTTCCAAATCTTATGAAAGACATTGAGCTTATTAGACTTGAAGACTTCTATAAATACCAAGAAAGATTATAAATACAAAGAATAGCACAACTAGCACATCTTAATAAAACTAATAAAAATCAAAAAGAAAAACATATCAAAGCTGCTCGAGAAGACAATGTTTTCATAAAGCAACAAGAGGATTGCAGTTGATCTATATAAAAAAATGGGAGACAGAAGATAATGTAATGACATATTTAAAGTATTCAAAAAAATAACCTAAAATACATTTCAAAAATTAAATAAAAACAAAGATATTTTCAGAAAAATAATAAGTAAGGAATAGAGAATGATTCCAGACAGAATATCCTAGGAAAGAAAGATGATCATCATAATGGTACATATGAAGGTATATGTATATAAATGGATATACAGTTCTTTATTGTGGTATAGAGCAAAAGTGCTAATGTTTTATGCACTTTAAAATATATGTAGAATTAAAATAAATGCCAACAATAATATGGAATGCTAAAATATGCTAAGGGTTTTGAATGGTCTGAAAGGATAGTATGATTTCTACAGTTACCACTAAAACAATAACAAAAGAAAGTCTAATGAATTAATGGAAGTAGGGATGCTACACTAATGAATACTTAATAAATGCAAAAGAATGTAAGAAAGGAGAAAAAAAGTACAAAGAATAGATGGAACCAACAACAAATAGAAATATGAAAAGACTGAAAACAAAATTTACATTAAATTATAAATGAACTAAGTACTCCAATTAAAAGGAAAAGATTACAGACTGGATTTTAAAAACAGCAATAATTATATGATGCTTACAAAGGATACACTATGCAAATACTAATCAAAACAAACTGGTCTAGGTACAAAAAGTAGATTGTAAGAAAGAAATTTTATGAGTTGAAACAGGACAGTCCCAACTCAACAAAAAAGTATAACAATTTAAAATCATATGCATGTAATTTTAAATACACATACATACACATATGTGCGTATACATACATAAGTCAAAACGTTTCAGAATTAAATGGAGAAAAACATTCACAATCATAGTAGGAGACTGAATGAACATAACAGAAAATTGCACAACACATAAAAGTTATAAATAGCCTGATTAACAGAGTATAGCCAGAAGTATCTTTGTCACGTTTCCAGGAAATACTAACCAATAATGACCATATGCTGGATCAGAAGCAAATCACAAAAAAATTTAAAGGATTCTAACTATATAGAATATGTTCTCTGACCACTGTAGATTTATACTAGAAGTCATATTAAAAAGACAGAAAATCTCCAAGTGTCTGGAAATTAAGAAATACATTTTTAAATAGCTCACTGGGAAACTGTGTATCATAATGGTGACTGGAAAATATTTTTACTGAATGATAATAAGAGTATAACTAACTTTTAGAATACAACAGAGGGAATATTTAAAGTATTAAACATATACATTAGGCAGAAGAAAATCTAAAAATCAATGATCTGAACTTCCATATAAAGAAAAACCTTGAAAGGGGATAAAATAAATATAAGGAAAGAAGAAAGGAAATAAAGATATGAGTAGAAATGGATGAAACAAAAACATACAGTAGAGAAACTCAACAAGGCTAAAAAACTAGTTCTTTAAAAAGACTAATAAAACTGAAAAAACTGTAAGTAAGACCAATCAGAAAAGAGAGATATCACAAATTATCAAATTTAGGAACTAAAAATAGGACATCATTACAGAACCAACAATTGTTAAAATTATAAAAGGATATTATGAAAAAAATTATGCCAATGTATTTGAGGATTTAGATTGAAAGAAAATTTTCTTGTAAAACATAATTCACTGCACCTAAAAACCCCCCACATAATGATCAGTAATAAGTGGGAGCTGAGATTAGTAAAAGCACTAAATTATATTTGAAACTTTTTATTTCTTTAAGTCACCAAATATTAAGAACTGTAATTTAATACTTGTTTTCTTAAATATATGTTTAATAAAGGTCAAAGAAACAAAGTAAAAAAATATACTTGATTATTTTAATATATTTTTTAAAATTTTAAAATGTGAAGTTCAGTAAACTGGCATCACTAAAATTTGGTTAATAACACCCAGGAAGACTATAAGACGCCAAGACACCTCAGAAAAAGAGTACCTAAGAAGAAATAAAAGCATCTGGAAAACTAGGCTGCATCACGGCAAACATGACACAGCTATATTTTCTCATTTAACATTCACAACAAAAGAATATTGGAGTACGCTCAAATCTCTAAAATTTCTCATATACAAGGGGCTACTGGGTTCAATTTTCACATATAATTTTCCCATTTGGGTTAAAATAAACAAAAAGTGATAATATACACTCTGATTTGTTAGAAACGATTATGCTTGCTCATTTGTCTAACACAAAAAGCTCTAAATATTCTGACATCCAAAATAGTTTTTATCATTTATATATATGCTATAAATTCCTGTAATTAAGATGACTAATACATGATGAAATATTCTTTCATAGATAGGCAGGACTAAGGAATAATTTATTAAGTCACAATTGTGGTTTGCTATACCTAAACAGTTAATGCAAACAATATTTTTTACCTAAACAGATGTCATGCTGAATACCTGCTTTCCTGAGAGTTAGAAATTTGGTACTTGCTGGGTAGAATGTGTTCACGTTTACACTCCAGTAAACACCTTGGGCAGTAACTCCCTAATGAGCTTACATGGTAGAGACAAAGTTTCAGATATGTTGTCACAATTTGATGCTGGAGGAATTAAGCATGTTCTGTATGACTGCATCACGAAAGGACTATTAAAAGCTTGAACCTGTTTTTTCCCAGGCTTTGCTTCATGTGCCTTTTCCTTTGGCTGAGTTTGCTTTATATTCTTTGTCTATAATAAATCTCATCCACGACTATGACAACATGACAAGTCCTGCCAGTTCTTCCAGGACTCTCTCATCAACTTAGGGGTGGCCTTTGGGACTCCTGACACAGCACTGCTTACTTATTTTCAAGTTACATTGAAGTAAAATTACAAGAGGGCTAAGAATCTATAATCCAGTATGACTGACTTGGTTCAAAGTCTATCCCATTTCCATGATCTCTTTTCAAGAAAACTTCTCAGTAAAGTGATTTTCTTTTCTCCCCTTCTCCTCCAATCAGGGTTACTGTTCCCACTGAAACTTTTCCTATCAAGTTCACCAGTGACTTCAGTAATGTTTGCATCATTCTTACTTATGCCTGTTGTCATGGAATAATTATTAATGGTGTCCTCTTTCACTATCAAAAATGTCCTGGTTAAAAAAGGAATTATGTGGTCACCCCATGAATGACTACAGTGCTAAAAACAATGATCAATTCTTAGTCCTCACCTTATTTGACCTCTGGACATTACTGGATAGTTGATTATTTCCTCCTCCTAGAAGCACTTTCTTTGGTTAGCTTCTAGGATACCCCATTCCCTTGTTTACCAGTGAGGTCTCCTCCTCAAACTGCTTTGCTGGATACTATTGTTATTTCCCATATCCAGTGTGCCCAGGGTTTACTCCTTCCCTCTTCTAGCTATACTTATACTCCAAGTAATCTCATTTAGTCCCTTGGATTTAAACATCTGAATAATGACTCCCAAATTCATATTGCCACCCCTGACTTCTCTCTTCGACTTCTAAGTAGGCTATCCACCTGCCCATGTGATCTCTCTTTTAGTGTCTAATAGGCACCTAAAATTCAACATATCTAAAACCAAGCTCCCAATTCCCACCCATATCACCACTACACAGCCAAACCTTTTCTCCCATCTTCTCTACTATGTCAGTTAAATAATATTATCCAGTTTTTTAGACCCATAAATGTTGTGTGATCTTTAACTTTTTCTCTCATACTACTTATCTAGCCCATAAGCTAATTTTGTTGGTACTACCTTTATTTCATATCAAAAATGAAATATCTTCCACTGCCATCATGCTAGTCCAAGCTATAAATATTCTTCCCCCTGGCTATTAAAATAACTGAACTGGTCTCCCTTATTCCAATCTTGCCCTCTATATATAGTCTATTCTCCACATGGAAACCAAAGTAAACCCTTTAAAACATAACTCTAATCATACCACTAACTTAAAAGCTCCCATGGCATCCTACCACACTTGAAATAAAATCCTAAGTTCTCATCACAGCATCTGACTACTCAGAAGTAATCTCTACTACTCTCTGACCATCTACTCACTCCAATTATAAAAACCTTCTAGCTATTCCTCAATCACAGCAAGCACATTCAATCTTGAAGGCTTAACACTTTTCTTTTCCTCTCCCTGAAGTGTTCTTCCTCTTATATTTGTACAACTTGTTACCTTATTTCATGAAGGTATTTGCTCAAGTGTTCTTTTTCAGAAAAGCCTAAAACTCAGTAGGGTCCTGATAACTCTACTTAAAAAAGTTTTATAATTTTATTTCTATTTTCCCCTTACACTCAAATAATTTATATGTCACTACCTGATACTGTATATTTAATCATTTATTAATTCTATTTTCCTCACTAGAATGTGGACTTCATGACGTTAGAGACTAATCTCTTTTTTCACTGCCATTTTCTCAATGTTTAGTCTATTGTAGAAACTCAGTAAACATTTGTCAAATAATTGCATTATTCATGGAAGGGTACATAAATGAATACAGGCATCTGTACATATATAAATCTGTAAGCCCTGAGTCTTACCAGCTGCCCTCATTACTTGAACATGATAATGTCACTTGACATGTGTCATACATATCTGCTCAAGGTAAACAAAGATATAAGACTTACTGTCAGTTATAGAAAATGACTCTATTGCCAGACCACACAGTTTAAATCCCAGCCCTGCCACTGACTGCAGAAAAGACCTTGGACAAGCCACTTACTGGCTCTTTGCATTACCTTTGTCATTCAAATGAAGATAGAAACTATATATACCTGATAGTGTTGAAAAGATTAAATGAATTTATATATATGCAAATCACTTTGAACAGTGACAACATATAATAACTGCTATACAAACGTTAGCTGTTATTATTGCTATGTATAATTTTGAGAAATAAGAATAATAGTATCTTTCTATTTTTAGAGAAAAGTATCTGTAAATAGTTTGAGTAACATTCATTTTTCTGTGTACATTGCTGACATTCAGGAACTAAGCATATCTTGTAACGTCTCTAAAATTACTCAAAGAGATTTACTCTTTTAAAAGACAGAGACCCCTCAAATTCAGCCTGTAAACCACTTCATACCAAAAAACAGCATCTATAACATAAAAGTAACTGTACAATAAACAGAAGCAAAAAAACTGCTAGTATTATAATAAAACATGCACACAAAGCAAAAGTCAAAAAACTCAGTAAATAATAGGAGTAGGAAAAATAATGACTATTTTTAAAATTAAAAATAAGTTTTAGTGTGTGAGGAAAAAAAATCATATCATAAAAAAGTCTCTAACAAAGTTCAACTAAAACTATTGCTTAGAATGCTGGCTCCCAATCTTCTCCAAATCCCACTATTTATGCTCCCCTCCCACACTGACTTGTATAATAAATAAGATATTACAAACTGGTGGAGGGTGACTTCTGAGGCTAGGTCATAAAAAACACTGTACTACCATCATGCTTTGTTGAATCACTTCCTGTGGAGGAAGCTACTCGCCATATTGTAAAGACACTCAAGCAACTCTTTGGAGAGGCCTCTTGCCAACAGCCATGTGAGTGAGTCACCTTACAGGTGGGTCCTCTAGCCTCAGGAAAACCTTCAACAACCTGACTGACAGCTTCAGTGCAACAAATGAGAGACTGCATCTCAGCACCACCCTGCATAGCTGCTCTCAAATTCCTAACCTACAAAAACTATCAGATAATAAATGTTTATTAATTTTAAGCCACTAAATTCTGAGATAATTTCTCATACGTCAGTAGAGACTTAATAGATTAAGAAAAATTCCATGAGTCATTCAATCTGAAAACATCTGAAAAAAGCTTCTAGGTCAGATGGTAGAAGGTATATTTGCAAAACAAAAAGTAAATGACATGAGAGGCAGTCCTAAAGGAGACTCATCCAGGTCTCACGTTGAATAAGCACATGCCTTTTGAACAGCATTTTTATAGAAGACTTACAATCTGAAGAAGTAACTGACCATTCCTGAATAAACAAG
Organism: Acinonyx jubatus; assembly: GCF_027475565.1. Taxonomy (NCBI): domain Eukaryota; kingdom Metazoa; phylum Chordata; class Mammalia; order Carnivora; family Felidae; genus Acinonyx; species Acinonyx jubatus. The sequence continues at coordinate 35,718,114 of NC_069396.1, forward strand.
TTTTCATTCATGGAAATAATATTCAAATATATTTGTCTAAATCATGGAAAGAGCCCAAATGTCCATCAACTGATAAATGGATAAAGAAGATTTTATATATACAATGAACTACTACTTGGCAACAAGACACAGTGAAATCCTGCCATTTGCAACAATGTGGATGGAACTGGAGGCTTTTTTTTTGCTAAGTGAAATATATGTCAAAGAAAGACAGACATCATATTTTTTCGCTCATAAGTGGAACTTGAGAAACTTAACAGAAGACTATGGGGGACAGTTTCAAACAGAGAGGGAGGCAAACCCATAAGACTCTTAAATTCAGAGAACAAACTGAGGGTTAATGACAGGTGCAGGGATAAGGAAAAATGGGTAATGGGCATTGAGGAGGACAACTGTTAGGATGAGCACTGGGTGTTGTATGTAATTGATGAATCACAGGACTCTATATCCCTGAAACCAAGAGCACACTGTGTACACTGTATGTTAGCTAACTTGACAATAAATTATATTAAAATATAATATAAGAGAACTGGAGCATACAGGACTATTTCACAAACTTCTGTCAATTCAATTGGTTTGATAGACCATTCCAAGTATTACACCCAATTAATTCTTATTTCTCCTTAAATTTTAAGATTGTAAGAAGACTATCCGAGGTTAGTTATTTTCTAAAATGATAGGACATTATGACTTGTGACCCATCGTTAAATAATACCAAAATTAGGGGCACCTGGGTGGCTCATCGTTTAAGTGTCCAACTTGGGCTCAGGTCATGATCTCCCGGTTTTTAAGTTTGAGCCCTGCGTCGGGCTCTGTGCTGACAGCTCAGAGCCTGGAGCCTGTTTCAGATTCTGTGTCTCACTCTCTCTCTGCCCCTCCCCTGCTCATAGTCTATCTCTCTCTCCATTTCTCAAAAAATTAAAAAAAATTATTTAATAAATAATGTTTAATAATAAACATTAAGATAAAAATTTAATAATAATAAAAATTTAATAATAATAAATTAGTCATATAACAGCATGACACTGGAAAAGGGATATTAGAATCTATACGGGTAGTTTTTTCCACTTCCATGTATAAAGATTTATCCAATATAACATAACACTAAGACATATAATTAACAGATTTAATATCTTAATTAAAAACAAAAGCAAATCTAGGGGAGCATGGGTGCCTCAGTGGGTTAAGCATCTGACTTTGGCTCAGGTCTTGATCTTGTGGTTTGTGAGGTCAAGTCCCACATCAGGCTCTGTGCTGACAGTTCAGAGCCTGGAACCCGCTTCAGATTCTGTGTCTCCCTCTCTCTGCCCCTCCCCTGCTCATGCTCTCTCTCTTTCTCTCACTCAAAGAATAAATAAACATTTAAAAAAGTTAAAAAATAAATAAAAGCAAATCTAAAACTTAAGAAGGGGAACAAAATTTTAACCTTGTATATCTTCACTTTCAAAGTCCTCTTTAATATTTACACTTGTGGGGTTGCCAAACTGTGGTTTTCAACCAAAAAGGAAGAAAAAATTATCTTAAACATAAAGCAAAAAATCATTTGTTATACAAATTGGGGGGTGGGTCCTTGATTTTTTAAATAAAGTAAGTTTCTCTGGACCTATTTCTGAATGATTCTTGTTTCTTTTAATCTACTTTTAGGAAATTTATTTGTGGAAAATGTCATGAAACAAGACATTGAATTACATGTGGTAGTTCATTACATTTCTCCACTCCAACAAATGTGAGTTATCCCCATTAATAGAGGGAAGGACAGACTTAGGTGAGTGAACTTTACGGTGTATATATATATACGGTATATATACACACACATATACATATATATATATATATATATATATATATAAAAGACATAAACTTTTATTAAAATATGTAATTTTAACATACATTATGGGTTTCTGTCCAGATAAAGAAGAGAAAGCAAGTAAGAGTGCCAGGAAAGAACTATAGAAGGTTGCCTCTTTCACAGTTTTTTATTTATTTGTTTATTTTATTTAATTTTTTTAAAAAGTTTATTTATTTTGTGACAGAGAGACAGCGTGAGGAGGGGAGGAGCGGTGAGAGAGGGAGACACAGAATCTGAAGTAGGCTCCAGGCTCTGAGCTGTCAGCACACAGCCCATGCGGGACTCGAACTGACAGACCAGGAGATCATGACCTGAGCCGAAGTCCTATGTTCAACCGACTGAGCCACTCAAGCACCCTCACGGTTTTTTTTCTTTTTTCTTTAAATAAAAATCCAATTTGCAAAAGTTCACGGCAATACTTCTATAGACACCAATTTATACTGGGTAACCACAAGACATAGCACATGAAAATACGCTAATGTTCCTGCCTTTAGGAAATATGTTCCCCAGCAAGATTCATGAGCTCAAACACTGGCACTCACTATTTTACACACCACCGTAAGAAGCATACCCTTAAGACAATGGCCTTGGGGCGCCTGGGTGGCTCAATTGGTTAAGCGTCCAACTTAGGCTTAGGTCATGATCTCCCAGTTTGTGAGTTCGAGTCCCGTACCGGGTTCTGTGCTGACAGCTCGGAACGTGGAGCCTGCTTCGGATTCTGTGTCTCCCCCTCTCTCTCTGCCCTTCCTATGCTTGTTCTGTGTCTCTCTGTCTCTCTCTCTTAAAAATAAATAAATAAACGTTAAAAAAAAAAAAAAGACAATGGCCTTTTCCTTAAGGAAATACAATATGGGTACAAAGTGTATAAAAACAAGAGAATCGGGAAAGATATGATGATAAGCTGTTAAATTAAGGAAAATGATTCATTAAAAAATAGGGGCGCCTGGGTAGCTCAGTCGGTTAAGCATCTGACTTCAGCTCAGGTCATGATCTCGCAGTCTGCAAGTTCGAATCCCATGTCGGGCTCTGTGCTGACAGCTCAGAGATTGGAGACTGCTTCAGATTGTGTCTCCCTCTCTCTTTGCCCCTCATGTGCTCACACTCTCTCTCTTTCTCAAAAATGAACAAACAAAAAATTTTTTTTAAATAAACCAAAGTGTCGACAATATGTATATTATGTGTCTGTGTGTGTGTATTGGGTATGTATGTAAACTCTGTAGTCTTCAATCCTAAAAAAATAAAGATTTGGGTAAATTAAAAATTTGACAGTAAATAGAGAAAGGTCTATAGGTTGTCCTGAGATATGATGTGGTTGGGAATGAAGAAAAGAGGCAGGGCTACAAACCTGCCATTCGGGGTATAGGTTATAATTAAAAAGAAATGGTTCCAAGTTGTACTATCTTACAAAGGATTCACTTCTCTGAAATAATTAGATAGAAGGAATTTCATTCTCTGAAAGATTCTTTGCAGGACCATTTATTGCTTCTTGATGTAATTTCTGACACAGTACATACAAACTCAAGGATAAAGATGGTGAGCCTCAATAACATGTTTTGTTATTCTAGGATTTTAAGTATACATGTTAAAGGCCTATTGTTGAAATTTGTTACATAAAAATTTTATATCTACTGAATAAAAACTGTAAGGGTAAGGAAAAAAATAAGAAAAAAAAGACAAAAGAAAGCTTAAGAAGAAGATATCAAAATTGCTTAAGTATATTCAAATCATATAAAAAAGAATGGAAAGGGTAAAGCAGTATCACATTTTGGAAAACTGCCAGTTGATAACTGAAGATTTAAAATGAACTATGGTAGTTATGGAGAAAGCAAAAAATAAAATGTTAAAAATTAAAAATTAAGACAAACTGCCAAACAAAACAATGTTACCACTAACTAAGGCAATCTTACCACTACTATCAGTGACATTACTGGGAAGCCACTTGTAATTTTCGATGCTAGTTGTTGCTTCTAATAATGGATATCTTGGAATTTCTTAGAAAAACTCTATGCGCTGGTTCTGGGATCCCTTCTGTCCTTAGAATCAAGCTTCTTCCATTTGTTTTGTGTTTTAGGATGCTGCTTAAGTTGGTCTGAAAAAGGACTCTTCCGCACCTTCCCCAACCCAAAATCTCTGAATACCACTATTTCACAATACTATAAAAACTGAGAACTATTTGGATGAAATAAAACATGTAATTCTTTGATAGATCAAACAGAAGAAACGGTAAGTGGGTACTATTAATTACTTCTTTACTATTTATCTGAGCATCTACATAGACTCTCCTTACTATTAAAAAAGCACAACTGGAAGGATGTAAAAGACTATACACTACTGGAGGACAGGACTACATATACCATTTCACAGCACCCTCAATGCAGTCCCATGATGATTGGGGTGTTAATTTTATAATACATTTGTTCTCCCTGAATGGATCACCGCACAGAAATAATAACAAGTATATATAGCATACCTGCTCTTTGATGGAGTCTTACTCTATGTACCATTTCAACAATAAAAACGTTTTGCTCCCACTGTGGCATATTTCAAAATGTGTCAGCATGTGCATCTGTTCAAGCATTAGTGCCTATGAAAGGGATGCTTTTCATCTTTTCAAATTTTCTAATAAGAACATTGTATTGATTTTTTAAAAAAACATCAAGAAACCTACCGAGGTTCCCACAAAAAAAATATATAAGTATCTTTTTACTTTTAAAAAGACGGATTACAAAAAGCAGCAATATGAAAAAAAAAGACAAAAAATCTCTAAGAAAATTTGCAAATGCTATTTTACCTTCACTGTTACTAAAATTTTCTGAAAGTTAACAAGTTAATATTTCATTCAGATCACCTGAAGCAGAGACTTCATAGGTGTAAAGCTTTGCAATCTTCATATATTTCATTCATTTTTAGAGTGCTTCGCACTGAAAATATAAACATTCTTGATCCCACATCCAAAATCCAATATCTGATTATATGAATAAGTCATTTATAAAATAAGTTTTAAAAAGGAAAAGGAAAAAAGATATTTTCAGAGATGAAATTTACCACTAGAATTTGGGAAATTCATACCTCATCAGTGTTATAGATAATCTGGAGTCCTGAGGAAATCATTTCCACAAGGTAAAGGAGATAGAGTGACACTGTATTTATCTGAAAAACAATATTAAAAGGTTAAAGGAAATAACAGAAAGACTATGTTATGAAGGAGCTAAAATTACAAGTCATTTGCTCTAATAGTGGCAAACAAAAACTATTTCTTTTTTTAGTTCCTAATAAAATCCCAGCTTTGAATATAAAACTCTAAAATCCTCAAATTCCCTGTGATGGTTAATATCTGATTAGGAAAATGGCCACAAATAGAACTGTTAGCAACTGTTTCTGTAACATTTGTTTTAGAAGATTTATTTTCAAATTCTGAATCTAATGTACCCTACTTTGAAGTAGTTTTGCCCCACAGGCAGCTATGTAATGTCAATTCATCTCAAATGTATGTAAATGAAAAAGTTATTTGGCATATAAGACATTAGGACTTTGCCAGTACACCATAAATAATAGGCAGCAAATCTTGAAAACAGTCTTATTCTCAGAGAATGCACAATTGATGTAAGCAACTGCAGGGACATACTGATTTTAATCAATGGCATACCATAGAATTTAAAATATATTTATGAACAAATGAGTTTTATAAACAAATGACTTACTTTTTTCTTTTAGTCTGTCTATTAAAGATAGACATTATATAATAGAAAAGAAAATAAAGACAATAATGTCCACTTTAACAAAAAAAGATTCTCACAAAAATCCTGAAGGGGATGTGTAAATTGTCTTAAGTAAACAAGTAGTGAAAGATAAACACTACAACAAAGACAATCCTTGAAAATATGCTAAAGAAGCCAGTCACAAAAGACCATATATTGTATGATTCCATGTATATGAAATTTACAGAATAGGAGTATTTGTAGAAATAGAAAGACTGGTGATTGCCTAGGGCGGGGGGCTTTGGGGGAGATGGGGAGTGACTGCTAATGAGCACAGATTTCTTTATGCGATAATGAGAATATTCTGAAATTGACTATGATAGTGGTTGTACAACTCTGTATTATAAAAACCAATGAATTGTACACTTTAAATAGGTGAATTGTATGTTATATGAATTGTTTCTTAATAAAGCTGTTATATAATAAACAAATACATACATAGGAAACAGTAAAAAATTAGCTAGGAAAATGATTATTTAAAAACAAAGAGAAAGCACAATGTAATTTTGTCCTTATGTGATTCTAACCCAGAAGATTATGACCCTCCCACAGCTTTGGTGTCTTGTACCTTCCTCGACTTTCCTCCAATCCTTACCAAGGAACTGACAGAAAGCTGGGGCAGAAAATTATTTGTGTCTGAGACGCCTTGGACAAAGCATGCCTGTGCTATCAGGTGTGCTGGGTATCTTTGCCCAATCATCTTTGCCTTAGACATCTTTGTCACAAGCATTTTACTGCAAACATTTTCAGTGTGTATATTTTCTCCACTAAACTAAATGGCCATGAGGCAATTTGGCCGTAAAAGATAAAAAAATAACTCGTTGACAGTTTGATTTGACAGTTTGGTTTTATTTCTCCATTGATGTGAAACTCCCACTTTTATATTATATGTCTTATATTTTCATAATCATCTTTTTGTATTCCATACTTTTTATATTATATAAATCTTAGACCTCATAATGGTCTATGTAATGACACAGAGTTTTGAACCCACATTTCCCAGAGAACCATCAAATGTCTAGGAATAAACATGTGACAAGATGCCAAGAACAAACAACAGGGTAGATGTCTTTCACAACGCAATGCAAAGACCAATTACCAATATGCACCCTAGTATTTGGAAACTGATATCCCTCTCAGTGAAGGAAGAAATTTTAGTGAATAATGAAAAAAATTAATGCCAAATGAGGAGAAAATTAACAAGTAAGAAAGATGTATTAACTCTGAACCAAAGATTTTGAAAACAAATGCTCAGGTACATCCAAAAAATAAAACCAGTTATTTGCACAATGTTCCCATGAATCTATAAATATTTTAAATGCATTTAGCGTTTGGTATTTCACAAAAAAGACTTTTTAATTTTGTCATTCGTTTTTCATGTTATATTATGTCCTTTTTAATGTCCCTCTTTTATTTTTGTGATTTTATCTTTCAAAGTAAAATTGCCTTACAGCCAATTAGTTATGCGGTGAAAATACATGCAGCGAAAATTCTTGCAGCAAAGATGCTCACTGAAACTACCTAAAACCACCACCAGGTCCTGGCAGAGTAGGTGGCTCTCTCAGGAAGCAGAACTATCCTAGATGTCTCCTGACTTCTCAGCATTCAAAGTCCAGTGGGTGTAAGGGTCTTGTCAAGGTCCAAGTAAGCCAGACAGAAAGATACAAGATTCTGGGTTTAGGTTTTTTAGACTGACATAAACTGTTGAGTGGCCCTTCTCAGAACATGGTGGAAAAGAGCTTCAAACCACTGCCAGGTTTACCCAAATATTTTCTTACATGTAAACACTGATACTGGCCTATTAGAAATGACTTCAAAGGAATTTCATCACTATGGATAACCATTTACAAACTACACTTCCAAGAGCTCTTTGCTCTCATTTCTGGGATGCTTCTGTGAGAAAATATCATCAAGTGGCAAACTGTACAGAAACAGCCAAATAACAGGTTGACCAGCATTTATTTAAAATCTGCTATGAGCCAGGCACTAAGCTTAAATTCTGGGATACAAAAATAAATGAACCATTATCTTCTGGAAATCCTATTTCAAACAGTAAATATATTTGTCAAAGCAAAAGGTACATAAAACCTAATTATGTTATAATTATAAGGAGAAGGTTGAGCAACATATAATACTAATAATTCCCCAAGGAATTGGTTAGAAATAAGTGTAAGAGTTTCTGCCACATAGAAATGGGGACACTGTGCTTTCTATGTCTACAGAAGTCATACTAAAGTAAGACATTTCAGATCTCTAGAGAGAGAGGGACTATAAAAAGGACATACTCTTATTTTAGTAAGGAATATATGAATAATAAGTATTCTGTCCTAAAGACAGCAGAATCAAATGATGAGCAGGAAGAAAACTCATTAAAGATAAATAGCATATATAGTACTTATAACCTAAAAACAAGGCAACAGGATGTCCAGCTAAAAGGAGTACACAGATATGAGAAAAAAAAAGTGAAAACAAAACAAAATCCTACAGTGCATGGTTATCCTAGGTATAAAATTTAATATAATATATAAGACAAAATTTATAGACTCCAGTAATGCCTTTTGGAATTACATTTTAGGGGTATGTTTATAGCTTTGTTGAAGGTTGATATATCAAAAATGAGCTGTCATGTAACAAAAATTTCTGATTTGCTGTTATATCACTGTCAACTGTCTTTTATTCTCTAGTTCCTACGTGTTGAAGTACTTCTAAATTTTATAAGTGCAAGCTTTTGTCATGGAAAGAACTGTGAGAGCCCTTCTTTTAGACAGTAATAATATTATAAACCATCCACTTGCCCTTTTTTGCTTGCAGACCAAGACCTCAGTCTGACTTAATGCTCAATCACAATAACTAACTCAGCCCTGGCAGTTTTCATTTCACTTCTCCATTTTATGGTTGGTTTTCTACTTTTATTTTAAACAATTTATGAAATCTACTTTATGAAATTTATAAATACCCTAAAATCTTCTACAACCTGAGTGCACACAGAGAAGAAGAAAACCTGTAGTCTTCTCCTTTTACCTGAAGATGGCCATATTCCTCATGGGAGAGGATCTCATCTCCCGTATGCACATTGAAAACAGAGTGAAGACAGGTTGCTGGGCGTGGGTCCTGCTTAAACTGCTGGACCTAGAATCAAACACAAAATTCAAATAGTACTCATAACTCACATTTTCATCCAACTTTGGAAGTTATAAATTATTTTTCATGAAACTTTTTAATGACGAAAGCTATAGCTTAAAAGCAGAGGACAGAGCAAAGCAGAAATGTTATTTTTTTCTAAAGAAAGCAAACAGAAAAAAACTCATAACTACTAATTTTAATAGTTAACATGATTGTTGAATATTTAATTATTTCACAAATAGCAAATAAAGTGTAGTAGGGACCTTGTTAACGTGGTAGCAATGGCTTTTGCAACCGTTTTGTATCATTTTATTTTAGAGTCAAATAATGGTTTAGTCTGTGGGACAGGATTTCAGTGATTACAACCCACTGTATTGCTATTTGAAAATGCTTCTATGATACTTAATGAAAAAGTGCTTCAAATCTCATTCTAATTCAGTTGGTGTTCAAAACTTCAAATGCTATTTCCTTCTCTAAGGATCACAAATTGTAACCTATGCTCCTTTCTTTTCATTTCCTTTGCCACATATACTCTCCTTACAAGGCACCAATTCCAAGAGAACATAGATCATACCTGTACTTATCAACTGCATATAAAATCTAACCATTTTAGAATACTAAGTAAATGCTAAATGACCTAACAACCTCCAAGGGAAAAAAAAAATCTATCTACTTTTTTAGGGCTTGTTCAATTCAATTTGGCAAACACTTTCTGATACCAATCATATGCCAAGTACTATGCCAGCCCCTGAAATTATGAGATGAATAAAAACAGAGAATGGATAGAATAACACAAAGCTATATGTGAAGCTTTTCCTCCTTGAAAAGATATGTGATGATAATATCTGCATGGTTATGACTTTGTCTTGTTTCACTTGGCTAAGAAAGCACATGGAGCTATATTCTCTTCCTCACCTTCAAATTTCTTCTCATATTTAAAACTCTATCTCCAAAAAACACCTTCTTTTATAAAGTCCCTTCTGAACTGTACCTCAAATTCCTTTCCCTGGACTCCTACATCAGGGTGCTTATTCTTCAAAATTTCTTCTTTTTATACACTCTTACTATCTTTAAGCTTCTACAAGTTACACTATCCGATATGGAGCTACTAGCTACAGGCAACTAATTAAATGACAATTAAACAAAGTTTAGAAATTCAGTCCCTCATTTACACTGACTACATATCAAATAGACGTATGGGCTTAGTGGCTTCTTCAAAGTTCAACACAGTAATACAGAGCATGTCTACCATCACAGAAAGTTCACTGGACACTACTGTGCTAAAGGGCTAATATATTTTTGCACACCCTCAAGAGCCCTGCAAATACCCCATAAACAAATGCATAGCCTTCCTTATGACTGAAGTCAAGAAAATGAAAGCAAGGCCCTACCATTAGATAGTTAGGAATGAGAGGATGAGGATGAAGGTAGAGATGTATACCTTCTATCTATAAAATGACCAAGACATCCAGTATTAACAGAAGAAGATGAGAAGGCTATCCATTCTCAGTATCTAAAACTGCTGGCAACAGTCTTAGGCTACACAAATAGAAATCAATGCGGTCTTTTACACTACCATGATTATTATCTCAAAGTGATGAACATTACTCTGGGCTCTCAGAAAAAAATATGCTTGAATTAAAATAAAATACATTTTGCCTATTGATAAAGATCTAAAAGAATAAGGTTTTTATCAATTTAAGAAAGTTATTACGACAGGGCACCGGGGTGGGTAAGTCATTTAAGTGTCCAACCCTTGATTTCAGTTCAGGTCATGGTCTTAACAGTTCATGAGATTCAGCCCTGTGAAGGGCTCTGCGCTGACAGCTTGGAGACTGTTTGGGATTCTCTCTCTCTCCGTCTGTCTCTACCCATCCTATGCTTGTATGAGCTCTCTCTCTCTCTCTCAAAATAAGTAAATAAACATTAAAAAAAAAAAGTTACTGCTACAGTTGATAACATAGTGTTTGTCATTTGTCTTCAAGATACACAAGTACCCAGTATGAGAATTTATATTCAATCACTGTGCCAGGGGAAAAAAAGAAGACCCAGACTATAGAAGCTTTGAAAATCAATGAGGCATTATTATATCTGAATTGTAGGGAACAACTATTCTTGAAATCAGTAAAAAAACAAAACAAGAACAAAAACAAAAACAAACAAACAAAAAAACCAAGGCACATTAATCAGTATTTTATATGTTGGGCACCTGGAAAGGAAAATAAAAATAAAGAATAATTAAGGCAAAATTTTCTAAACCAAAAAAATCTAAAATAATGTTTTCTCAACTTGTATTTTTAGATTTTTCCTGGAAACTTAAATAATTGTGAATAAACAGCTTATCATTTATGAAAAGGTGAGTACTTTGTCATCCATTCTTAATTTATAGACCTAACACAGAATTTAGGTGGGAATATCATCTCATAAGGGAATCCCGGAAGAATAAATTTTATAAAATTTTAATAACTTTTAATAAACTAGAAACTACTCAGTAACATTTTAGACAAATTTTTTATATAGATAGCTAGGGACAGAAACATTCATAGCCCATTATAAAGGAAATCTTTGCCTTCCAAACTACTCAAAGCAAATTGAATTTATTTTGAAAAATTCTCAATACTTCTCCCAGGGTTGGGGGTGGGGGTGGGGATGGTATTAGAAAATAGAGTAAATGAGAGAATATGAACATTTAAAGGTAAAAAATAATTCCTAATATGACTAAGTAGGCATTAAGATAAGTGGAAAGATAATAATAGAAATCAGATTGCTCTACATTCTGCAAATCAAGGACAACTCTATTCATTCAAATGCATAATGAATTAAAATCTTTTCAGTAATATTTTTAGAAAATGTGTCAGGAAGCATGTCATGATTTTACTTCAGAAGACAAAGAAAATAAACCTTAAAGTCAAATAAAAAATTATTGCTATAAATACACTTCACATTAGTTTTACAAAAAAGGCAAAAAATATATATTTCACATTTTAAAATATGCAAACATATTTTAAATATTCTACTACATATTTCTACAGCTGCAGAATCATGAAGAAAATGGTGGGCATCAATGAGGTGAAGGTTTGGTAGCAGGCAGTGAGCCGGGCATGTGTGGTTAAATCTCTGAGTCAGTCCTTCACAGTCACATGTGAATTATGAAAATATCCTTCATTCCTACTCTAGAAGGTTATGGGGATCAGAAAAGATTACAACAATAAAAATGCTTTAAAATATGTAAAACCCCGTATTTTGTGGTATGCATACATACCTAATCCTAATATGATCTACACCTTCTTACAACTCACATTTACTTTGTCTAACATTATAACTACATAAAGGAAAGAAATGTTAATTCTTTATAATTTAAGAAATTCAAGGCAGTTTAAGCTGTATTCAAAAGAACACATAATTGTGAAGATTGGTTAGTAAGGTTGAGTAATATTCAGAAAGGGATATTAACAACTGGTTAAGCCACAAAGACCCTTTTTTATCATCATTTCCTTCCTTTTGATAAACATTACTTATTTAAGTCTGTCAGCTTGCTTAATAAACATATGAAATTCACTGGTCTCACAATGTTTCCTTGAGAAAAAAGTTAATTCACAGACATTAGGCATTCATGAGATGATAAATGTGAAATAAACAGTAAACTTCCCACACTTAGGAAAAAAAAAATTAATCACAATTACTTCAATATATATGACATACTAGTTTAAGTATGACAATATGATTTATTTCAAGCACTGAAAAACCTTTATAATAATGATTTGCAAAGTCAAATCTCAGTAGACAATTACAGGTTTGTTACATATCTCTATTATGAGCTGGTGAATAAATTTACTTTTTCTGCCAACTAACATTTTCTTGTTGCCACATTCTGAGAGAGTATAATTTTTTTTGTTTTGACTTCAGATACAGATCTTAAAAAAATATACAATCACAAAAACTTAATGTAATATTTACATAAAAACATAAAATATTAAGTGATAAAAACATAAAACATTCATAATTGCTAATGTACATCTTTGCTACTGAATCATCAAACCTGGGGATGATCTTGGAGACTCATATACTCACTGATGTATATGGACCCAGGGACACAGATATGTAGGTAAGTAGGAGAATTATCATCTTATATTTGCATAGAATCTTAGACTTTTTATTATGTATATTATTTTAATAATTACTATAATTACTGATTTTTATGTATATTATTTTACTTTCCACAATATCCCTGTAAAATCTGCTATTTTCTCAGCCAAAAATTCCTGTCCTCTTTACATGTAAATGATGAAGTATTTTTAAAGTTCAATTAAGCCAGGGCAAGCACATGTGCAAAAGGATTTGGATAAGAATTTCCTTAAGTAATATATTGGTTACAATTATGGATATTGTAACGTTCCTGAGAAACTGAGTCTTTACCAAGCAAACACCAGATCCAGCATACAAACAAATTAAAGCCTAAATAAGAATTCTCAGTCACCTCTTGCTTACGGTGTTTCTTTAATTTCAGTATTTCAAACCCTGGGCTGGGAAGGCAGGGCTGTTTTAAGCTATCTAGACTGCTCTAGGATGTGACTTTACCTTTTGAAAGTACATTCTTCTTTAGAAGATGCTATTGCTATACTGGTTAAATTAATCCTTCAGAACGATGTGAGAATTCCAGTCCACACTACAGTGTTTTACCTTATCGGCCTGACGCATATAGCAGTAGAGAATTCCTCTCATACATTTTATAGCCGAGTGCTCCAGCTCATGGGTCCTTCCCTTGTCATCATCAATGCGCCTGGGTAAGAGAGATAACTCATGAAACAAATTGGAAATGCATTTGAAAAGGAAGCAGAGCTTCCAGTAATTAAGTATTTAACTATCTAATCCTATGTTCTGGCCACATCTACTAATTCTGTAACAGTGAAACTCCATTTTCCCAGCAGATGTAGAAATGCTGCAATAAAAAAAAAAAAAAAGTCCTATGAGGAAACTTGTGTTGATTTCTCCTTCTTTTAAGGAAGTTACCCAATTGCTTCAAAATAGCATACAATATTTCTACACTGACTCGGCTAAAACTTTAAAGGATATTCTAAATTGGAAAAACCAACCAAAAGATTTTTTTTTAATATGCTGTTACAGAGTAGAGGCGATTTTTAACACCAATCCCTTTAGGTTATGCAATGGTTGGATTCAAGGCAACACAGATTAATGTAGGCACATGCGTTCTTTGGTCTACCATGTGTTTAATAATGTCAAGGTGCGCACTTTAGTCAAAGATTCCTTTAAAAAAACACACATCCAGTATGACACATGATGTATTTGGGCAGTTTTATACTCTTGGGTCTTAGTTTAAAATCAATCGACCATTGTTTATATCTCTTGCTTTTAAAAAGAAAAAAATCAGTTAAAATGTAACTATTTAGCAAGGTGAAGATATTCTTCTAACTTTAGGTTCCTTTTTTACCATGGATCAAAAGGTAGATGACACTTAACCATGACTGAAAAATGAAAGTAACTTATTCATTGTTTCATTGAATCTTAACTAAAATATCTGGCACTCATCCTCCCTTGATAAAAAGTATCACCCATCTCCTTAAAAAGTAGACTACAATTTCTTCCTATTCTAACTGCGAATCACATATACCACTATGAGAAACGATAATGATCATTTTAACATAGCACTGTCAATGTCAGACAAAAGTAAGTTGCTATTAGAATATCATTCCTTCCTCAAATGCAGGTACTGTAGTAAAACTACCATGACTTTGCTCTATGATCTATTTTTCTGTCTAATGTCCAACACAAGTGTTTTAATAGAGGCAAATTATAGCACAGGTAACAGTGGACCATACAAGAGAAAGAGCATACTTTGGGTAGAATAAACTCAATGAAATCTGTGTCCAATTTCAACCTCATCTAAAAATAAAACAAAATAAAATTCAAGTTTTTCTAAAATTGTCTTTTTTAAGTTTATTTATTTTGAGAGAGAGAGAGAGACCCAGGCAAAGAAAGAATCCCAAGGAGATTCCACCCTGACAGCCCCATTCAATGCAAGGCTCGAACTCACAAACTCTGAGATCACAACCTGAGCCAAAGTCAAGAGTCAGACACTTAACTGACAGAACCACCAGGCACCCCATTAAATTGTCTTTAAAATAATTTTCTGCCCCTAATTTTAATAAGCGTTTAACCAAAACTAAAATATTCCAGAATAAATCAGCCACTATGAAGAGTTCTTTTCTTTTAATGAAGTTCCCCTTTTTCTCCTTCCTTCACCAAATAAAATAGAAACCAGAAGAATATTTCACTTCTGACTGAGAAAGTAAAACAAACAAACAAAAAAACAGGTGCATTTGAGTAAAAACATTTAGGCTGCCAGGATGTATTTATTACCTTTTCACAGATTTAAGGTGAATATGATGACCTGAAATAATTTCTTTATTTTCTACCAGGATCTAGCAATATTCCACTCTCCTTAATAAGCTCTGTGGAGGTAACCTCAAGTTTTAATATGATCTGATGAATACTTTTAATTCTAAAAAATGAATAAATGGAAGAATAATAATCCGTGAATTTACTTATCACACACTTCAAAAACATGTCCTAAAAATAAGGACATTTGCCTTCATAACCATAATATCACCACACCCAAGGAATTTAATATTGTTACTAAATTATCTAATATATATGCTATATCAAATTTACCCAAATATACCCAAGATATACCTTTTAGGATTTATTTCTAATGTGGGATACAATAAAAGATTGCATTTGAGTGCCATGTTTATTTTGTTGACTAATTTAACATTTTATTGCCTTTTTTTTTTTTAAATGAAGTATGATTAACATACAGTGTTATATTAGTTTCAGGTGTATAATATAATGAGTCAACAATATGGTACTCAATATTCCTGAAGATAAGTGTATTCTTGATCCCTTTATCTATTTCGCCTATCCCCCCCATCCACCTACCTACTCTCTGGCAACTTCCAGTTTGTTACCTGCATTTAAGACTATGGTTTTGGGGCGCCTGGGTGGTGCAGTCGGTTAAGCGTCCGACTCCAGCCAGGTCACGATCTCACGGTCCGTGAGGTGGAGCCCCGCGTCAGGCTCTGGGCTGATAGCTCGGAGCCTGGAGCCTGTTTCCGATTCTGTGTCTCCCTCTCTTTCTGCCCCTCCCCCATTCATGCACTGTCTCTCTCTGTCCCAAAAATAAATAAAAAACGTTGAAAAAAATTAAAAAAAAAAACAAGAGTATGGTTTTTTGTTTGCCTCTTTTTTGTTTGTTCATTTATTTATTTGGTTTCTTAAATTCCACATATGAATAAATAAACCCACACTTATATGGTTGATTAATATACAACAAAGGAAGTAATAATGTGTAATTGGGAAAAGGCAGTCTCTTCAATAAATGGTGCCAGGAAAACTAAAGGGTTACATGCAAAAGAATAAAACTGGACCAGTTCCTTACACTGCACACAAAAATAAACTCCAAATGAATTACTGTCAGACACAAAACCATAAAACTTTTTTAATTAATTAATTAATTTTTAAAATATGAAATTTATTGTCAAATTGGTTTCCATACAACACACAGTACTCATTCCAACTCGTGCCCCCCTCAATACCCATCACCGACACTCCCATCCCTCCCAACCCCCATCAACCCTGTTTGTTCTCAGTTTTTAAGACTCTTATATTTTGGCTCCCTCCCACTATAACTCCTTTTTTCCCCCCACCCCATGGTCTTCTGTTAAGTTTCTCAGGATCCACATAAGAGTGAAAACATATGGTATCTGTATTTCCCTGTATAACTTACTTCACTTAGCATAACACTCTCCAGTTCCATCCACGATGCTAAAAAAGGACAGATTTCATTCTTTCTCATTGCCACGTAGTATTCCATTATGTATATAAACCACAATTTCTTTATGCATTCATCAATTGATGGACATTTAGCCTCTTTGCATTAATTAGGCTATTGTTGAAAGTGCTGCTATAAACATTGGCGAACAAGTGCCCCTATACATCAGCACTCCTGTATCCCGTGGGTAAATTCCTAGCAGTGCTATTGCTGGGTCACAGGGGTAGATCTATTTTTACTGTTTTGAGGAACATCCACACTGTTTTGAGAGCGACTGCACCGGTTTGCATTCCCACCAACAGTGCAAGAGGGTTCCCATTTCTCTACATCCTCGCCACCATCTATAGTCTCCTGATTTGTTCATTTTGGCCATTCTGACTGGTGTGCAGTGATAACTGAGTGTGGTTTTGACTTGTATTTCCCTGATGAGGAGTGACACTGAGCATGATTTCATATGCCTGTTGGCCATCTGGATGTCCTCTTTAGACAAGTGTCTACTCATGTCTTCTGCCCATTTCTTCACTGGATTATTTGTCTTTTGGGTGTGCAGTTTGGTAAGCTCTTTATAGATTTTGGATACTAGCCCTTTGTCTGATATGTCATTTGCAAATATCTTTTCCCATTCTGTTGCTTGGCTTTTAGTTCTGTTGATTGTTTCCTTGGCAGTGCACAAGCTTGTCATCTTCATGAGGTCCCAACAATTCATTTTTCCTTTTAATTCCCTTGCCTTTGGGGACATATCATGTAAGAAATTACTGCGGATGAGGTCAGAGAGGTTTTCTCCTATTTCTCCTCTAGGGTTTTGATGGGTCCCTGTCTCACATTCAGGTCCTTTACCCATTTTGAGTTTATTTTTGTGAATGGTGTGAGAAGGTGGTCTAGATTCATCCTTCTGCATCTTGCTGTCCGATTCTCCCAACACCATTTGTTAAAGAGACTGTCTTTTTTCCATCGGATATCTTTCCTGCTTTGTCAAAGATTAGTTGGCCATACTTTCATGGGTCTAATTCTGGGGTTTCTATTCTATTCCATTGGTCTATGTGTCTGTTTTTGTGCCACTACCATGCTGTCTTGATGATAACGGCTTTGTAGTAGAGGCTAAAGTCTGGGATTGTGATGCCTCCCGCTTTGGTCTTCTTCTTCAAAATTACTTTGGCTGTTCGGGGCCTTTTGTGGTTCCATATGAATTTTAGGATTGCTTGTTCTAGTTTCGAGAAGAATGCTGGTGCAATTTTGATTGGGATTGCACTGAATGTGTAGATAACTTTGGGTAGTATTGACATTTTAACAATATTTATTCTTCCAATTATTGAGCACGGAATGGTTTCCATTTCTTTATGTCTTCTTCAATTTTCCTCATAACCATTCTATAGTTTTCAGCATACACATCTTTTACTTCTTTGGTTAGGTTTATTCCTAGGTATTTTATGCTTCTTGGTGCAATTGTGAATGGAATCAGTTTCTTTGTCTTTCTGTTGCTTCATTATTAGTGTTAAAAATGCAACTGATGAAGACATCCTGGGAAGATGGCAGCATAGGAGGATGCTAGGCTCACCATGCGTCCTGCTGATCACTTAGATTCCACCTACAGCTGCCTAAATAACCCAGAAAACCGCCAGAAGACTAGCAGAATGGAGTCTCCGGAACCGAGCACAGACGAGAGGCCCACGGAAGAGGGTAGGAAGGGCGGCGAGGCGGTGTGCACTCCACGGACTGGTGGGAGGGAGCCTGGGCGGAAGGGGCAGTCCGCCAGCCAAGCAGAGCCCCCGAGTATGGCTTGCAAAAGCGGAG
This sequence comes from Acinonyx jubatus, assembly GCF_027475565.1. NCBI lineage: Eukaryota > Metazoa > Chordata > Mammalia > Carnivora > Felidae > Acinonyx > Acinonyx jubatus. The sequence goes on from NC_069396.1 coordinate 35,736,484, forward strand.
GGGCTGGACGGAGTGTGTTCCGACAGCAAGCAGGACTTGACATCTGAAAGGTTATAAGCTAACAGCTCTACTCGGAGAGCGGGAGGGCTGGAGGACAATGGGAAGGAGAGTCGTTGAGCCCAAGAGGAAAGAACTCAGCTTGGCAGGGAACAAAGGTGCTCGCCAGCGCCATCTCCAATGCCCATTCCCCAGCCAAAATCCCAGAGGGAACCAGTTCCTGCCAGGGAACTTCCTTCCACCCCGCAAACACCCAATGCTGTGCTTCTGCGGATCCATCCCTCCCGCGTCTGACCCCTCCCAGTGCCACAGGGCCCCTCCCAAAGCGGATCTTCAATGGAAAAGCAGGCTGAGCCTGCCCCTCCCACCCCTGTGCACCTTGCCGATTCACCCCAGCTAATACACCAGATCCCCAGCACAAGCCTGGCAATGTGCAAGTAGCCTAGACAAGCTGCCACCCCACAGTGAATCCCTCCCCTAGGAGAGGGGAAGAGAAGGCACACACCAGACTGACTGTGGCCCCAGGAGTGGGCTCGGGGCAGACATCAGGTCTGACTCCGGCCTGCCCACCAATGCAAGTTACTCAAGACAGCACAGGGGAAGTGCCCCACAGTCCGGCAATGCTCCAGGGACTGTCCAAAATGAACGGAATAATTCCCCTCAGAAAAACGTCCAGGAAATAACGACAGCTAACGAACTGATCAAAAACGATTTAAACAATATCACAGAAAGTGAATTTAGTATAATAGCCATAAAACTAATCGCTGGGCTTGAAAACAGTATAGAGGACAGCAGAGAATCTCTTGCTACAGAGATCAAGGGACTAAGGAACGGCCAGGAGAAGCTAAAAAATGCTACCCATGAGCTGCAAAATAAAATGGAGACAACTACGGCTCGGATTGAAGAGGCAGAAGAGAGAACAGGAGAACTAGAAGATAAAATTATGGAAAAAGAAGAAGCTGAGAAAAAGAGAGAGAAAAAAATCCAGGAGTTTGAGGGGAAAATTAGAGAACTAAGTGATGCACTAAAGAGAAATAATATACGCATAATTGGTATTCCAGAGGAGGAAGAGAGAAGGAAAGGTGCTGAAGGTGTACTTGAAGAAATAATAGCTGAGAACTTCCTGGATCTGGGGAAGGAAAAACGCATTGAAATCCAAGAGGCACAGAGAACTCCCTTCAGACGGAACTTGAATCGATCTTCTGCATGACATATCATAGTCAAACTGGCAAAATACAAGGATAAAGAGAAAATTCTGAAAGCAGCTAGAGATAAACGTGCTGTAACATATAAAGGGAGACCTATAAGACTCGTGACTGATCTCTCTACTGAAACTTGGCAGGCCAGAAAGAATGGCAGGAGATCTTCCATGTGATGAACAGAAAAAACATGCAGCCGAGAATCTTTTATCGAGCAAGTCTGTCATTTAGAATAGAAGGAGAGATAAAGGTCTTCCCAAACAAACAAAAACTGAAGGAATTTGTCACCACTAAACCAGCCCTACAAGAGATCCTAAGGGGGATCCTGTGAGACAAAGTACCAGAGACATGGCTACAAGCATGAAACCTACGGACATCACAATGACTCTAAAACCACATCTTTCTATACCACTGAACGTAAATGGACTAAATGCGCCAACCAAAAGACATAGGGTATCAGAATGGATAAAGAAACAAGACCATCTATTTGCTGTCTACAAGAGACTCGTTTTGGACCTCAGGACACCTTCAGAGTGAGAGTGAGGGGATGGAGAACTATTTACCATGCCACTGGAAGTCTAAAGAAAGCTGGAGTAGCCATACTTATATGAGACAAACTAGACTTTAAAGGCTGTAAAAAGAGATGAAGAAGGGCATTATATAATAATCACAGGGTCTATCCATCAGGAAGAGCTAACAATTATAAATGTCTATGGGCCGAATACAGGTGCCCCCAAATATATAAAACAATCACAAACATAAGCAACCTTATTGATAAGAATGTGGTAATTGCAGGGGACTTTAACACTCCACTTACAGAAATGGATAGATCATCTAGACACACGGTCAATAAAGAAACAAGGGCCCTGAATGATACATTGGATCAGATGGACTTCACAGACATATTTAGAACTCTGTATCCCAAAGCAACAGAATATACTTTCTTCTCCAGTGCACATGGAACATTCTCCAAGATAGATCACATACTGGGTCACAAAACAGACCTTCATAAGTATACAAGAATTGAGATCGTACCATGCATACTTTCAGACCACAATGCTGTGAAGCTTGAAATCAACCAGTGGAAAAACTCTGGAAAACCTCCAAAAGTATGGAGGTTAAAGAACACCCTACTAAAGAATGAATGGGTCAAACAGGCAATTAGAGAAGAAATTGAAAAATACATGGAAACAAATGAAAATGAAAATTCAACAATCCAAACGCTTTGGGATGCAACAAAGGCAGTCCTGACAGGAAAATACATTGCAATCCAGGCCTATCTCAAGAAACAAGAAAAATCCCAAATACAAAATCTAACAGCACACCTAAAGGAAATAGAAACAGAACATCAAAGGCAGCCTAAACCCAGCAGAAGAAGAGAAATAATAAAGATCAGAACAGAAATAAACAACACAGAATCTAAAAAAACTGTAGAGCAGATCAATGAAACCAAGAGTTGGTTTTTTGAAAAAATAAACAAAATTGACAAACCTCTAGCCAGGCTTCTCAAAAAGAAAAGGGAGATGACCCAAATAGATAAAATCATGAATGAAAATGGAATTATTACAATCAATCCCTCAGAGATACAAGCAATTATCAGGGAATACTATGAAAAATTATATGCCAACAAATTGGACAACCTGGAAGAAATGGACAAATTCCTAAACACCCACAAGCTTCCAAAACTCAATCAGGAGGAAATAGAAAGCTTGAACAGACCCATAACCAGTGAAGAAATTGAATCAGTCATCAAAAATCTCCTAACAAATACGAGTCCAGGACCAGACGACTTCACAAGGGAATTCTACCAGACATTTAAAGCAGAGATAATACCTACTCTTCTCAAGCTGTTCCAAAAAATCAAAAGGGAAGGGAAACTTCCCGACTCATTCTATGAAGCCAGTATTACTTTGATTCCTAAACCAGACAGAGACCCAGTAAAAAAAGCGAACTACAGGCCAATATCCCTGATGAATATGGATGCAAAAATTCTCAATAAGATACTAGCAAATCGAATGCAACAGCATATAAAAAGAATTATTCACCATGATCAAGTGGGATTCATTCCTGGGATGCAGGGCTGGTTCAACATTCGCAAATCAACGTGATACATCACATTAATAAAGAAAAGATAAGAACCGTATGATCCTGTCCATCGATGCAGAAAACGCCTTTGTCAAAATTCAGCACCCTTTCTTAATAAAAAGCCTTGAGAAAGTCGGGATAGAAGGAACATACTTAAACATCATAAAAGCCATTTATGAAAAGCCCACAGCTAACATCATCCGCAATGGGGAAAAACTGAGAGCTTTTTCCCTGAGATCAGGAACATGACAGGATGTCCACTCTCACCTCCGTTGTTTAACATAGTGTTGGAAGTTCTAGCATCAGCAATCAGACAACAAAAGGAAATCAAAGGCATCAAAATTGGCAAAGATGAAGTTGAGCTTTCACTTTTTGCAGATGATATATTATACATGGAAAATCCGAGAGACTCCACCAAAAGCCTGCTAGAACTGATACATGAATTTAGCAAAGTTGAAGGACACAAAATCAATGTACAGAAATCAGTTGCATTCTTATACACTAACAATGAAGCAACACAAAGACAAATAAAGAAACTGATGCCATTCACAATTGAACCAAGAAGCATAAAATACCTAGGGATAAATCTAACCAAAGATGTAAAAGATCTGTATGCTGAAAACTATGGAATGGTTTAGAAGGAAATTTTAGAAGACATAAAGAAATGGAAACCATTCTGTGCTCAATAATTGGAGAATAAATATTGTCAAAATGTCAATACTACCCAAAGCTATCTACACATTCAATGCAATCCCAATCAAAATTGCACCAGCATTCTTCTCGAAACTAGAACAAGCAATCCTAAAATCCATATGGAACCACAAAAGGCCCCGAATAGCCAAAGTAATTTTGAAGAAGAAGACCAAAGCGGGAGGCATCACAATCCCAGACTTTAGCCTCTACTACAAAGCTGTCATCATCAAGACAGCATGGTATTGGCACAAAAACAGACACATAGACCAATGGAATAGAATAGAAACCCCAGAACTAGACCCACAAACGTATGGCCAACTAATCTTTGACAAAGCAGGAAAGACTATCCAATGGAAAAAAGACAGTCTCTTTAACAAATGGTGCTGGGAGAACTGGACAGCAACATGCAGAAGGTTGAAACTAGACCACTTTCTCACACCATTCACAAAAATAAACTCAAAATGGATAAAGGACCTGAAGGTGAGACAGGAAACCATCAAAACCCTAGAGGAGAAAGCAGGAAAAGACATCTCTGACCTCAGCCGTAGCAATTTCTTACATGACATATCCCCAAAGGCAAGGGAATTAAAAGCAAAAATGAACTCCTGGGACCTCATGAAGATAAAAAGCTTCTGCACAGCAAAGGAAACCACCAACAAAACTAAAAGGCAACCAACGGAATGGGAAAAGATATTTGCAAATGACATATCAGACAAAGGGCTAGTATCCAAAATCTATAAAGAGCTCCACACCCGAAAAACAAATAATCCAGTGAAGAAATGGGCAGAAAACATGAATAGACACTTCTCTGAAGAAGACATCCGGATGGCCAACAGGCACATGATAAGATGCTCAACGTCACTCATCATCAGGGAAATACAAATCAAAACCACACTCAGATATCACCTCACGCCAGTCAGAGTGGCCAAAATCAACAAATCAGGAGACTAAAGATGCTGGAGATGATGTGGAGAAACGGGAACCCTCTTGCACTGTTGGTGGGAATGCAAACTGGTGCAGCCACTCTGGAAAACAGTGTGGAGGTTCCTCAGAAAATTAAAAATAGACCTACCCTATGACCCAGCAATAGCACTGCTAGGAAGTTACCCAAGGGATACAGGAGTACCAATGCATAGGGGCACTTGTACCCCAATGTTTATAGCAGCACTCTCAACAATAGCCAAATGATGGAAAGAGCCTAAATGTCCATCCACTGATGAATGGATAAAGAAATTGTGGTTTATATACACAATGGAATACTACATGGCAATGAGAAGGAATGAAATATGGCCCTTTGTAGCAACGTGGATGGAACTGGAGAGTGTGATGCTAAGTGAAATAAGCCATACAGAGAAAGACAGATACCATATGGTTTCACTCTTATGTGGATCCTGAGAAACTTAACAGAAACCCATGGGGGAGGGGAAGGAAAGAAAAATAAAGAGGTTAGAGTGGAAGAGAGCCAAAGCATAAGAGACTCTTAAAAACGGAGAACAAACTCTGGGTTGATGGGGGGTGGGAGGGAGGGGAGGGTGGGTGATGGGTATTGAGGAGGGCACCTTTTGGGATGAGCACTGGGTGTTGTATGGAAACCAATTTGACAATAAACTTCATATATTGAAAAAAAAATGCAACTGATTTCTGTACAAAGATTTTGTATCCTGAGACATTGCTGAATTCATGTTATCAGTTCTAGCAGACTATTGGTGGAGACTATCGTGTTTTCCATTAATAATATCATGTCATCTGCAAAAAGTGAAATCTTGACATCATCATTGCCAATTTTGATGCCTTTGATTTCCTATTGTTGTCTGATTGCTGATGCTAGAACTTCCAACACTATGTTAAACAACAACGATGAGAGTGTACATCCCTGTCCTGTTACTGACCTCAGGGGAAAAACTCTCAGTTTTTCCCCATTGAGGATGATATTAGCTGTGGGCTTTTCATAAATGGCTTTTATGATGTTTAAGTATGTTCCTTCTATCCCGACTTTCTCAAGGCTTTTTATTAAGAAAGGGTGCTGAATTTTGACAAAGGCGTTTTCTGCATCGATGGACAGGATCATACGGTTCTTATCTTTTCTTTATTAATGTGATGTATCACGTTGATTTGCGAATGTTGAACCAGCCCTGCATCCCAGGAATGAATCCCACTTGATCATGGTGAATAATTCTTTTTATATGCTGTTGCATTCGATTTGCTAGTATCTTATTGAGAATTTTTGCATCCATATTCATCAGGGATATTGGCCTGTAGTTCGCTTTTTTTTACTGGGTCTCTGTCTGGTTTAGGAATCAAAGTAATACTGGCTTCATAGAATGAGTCGGGAAGTTTCCCTTCCCTTTTGATTTTTTGGAACAGCTTGAGAAGAGTAGGTATTATCTCTGCTTTAAATGTCTGGTAGAATTCCCTTGTGAAGTCGTCTGGTCCTGGACTCGTATTTGTTAGGAGATTTTTGATAACTGATTCAAGTTCTTCGGTGGTTATGGGTCTGTTCAAGCTTTCTATTTCCTCCTGATTGAGTTTTGGAAGCTTGTGGGTGTTTAGGAATTTGTCCATTTCTTCCAGGTTGTCCAGTTTGTTGGCATATAATTTTTCATAGTATTCCCTGATTATTGCTTGTATTTCTGAGGGATTGGTTGTAATAATTCCATTATCATTCATGATTTTATCTATTTGAGTCATCTCCCTTTTCTTTTTGAGAAGCCTGGCTAGAGGTTTGTCAATTTTGTTTATTTTTTCAAAAAACCAACTCTTCGTTTCATTGATCTGCTCTACCGTTTTTTTTTAGATTCTGTGTTTATTTCTGTTCTGATCTTTATTATTTCTCTTCTTCTGCTGGGTTTGGGGTGTCCTTACTGTTCTGCTTCTATTTCCTTTAGGTGTGCTGTTAGAGTTTGTATTTGGGATTTTTCTTGTTTCTTGAGATAGTCCTGGACTGCAATTATTTTCCTCAGGACTGACTTCGCTGCATCCCAAAGCGTTTGGATTGTTGTATTTTCATTTTCATTTGTTTCCATACATTTTTTAATTTCTTTTCTAATTGCCTGGTTGACCTATTCATTATTTAGTAGGGTGTTCTTTAACCTCCATGCTTTTGGAGGTTTTCCAGACTTTTTCCTGTGGTTGATTTCAAGCCTCACAGCATTGTGGTCTGAAAGTATGCAAGGTATGATTTCAATTCTTGTATACTTATCAAGGGCTGTTTTGTGACCCAGTATGTGATCTATCTTGGAGAATGTTCCATGTGCACTGGAGAAGAAAGTATATTCTGTTGCTTTGGGATACAGAGTTCTAAATATATCTGTGAAGTCCTCTGATCCAATGTATCATTCAGGGCCCTCGTTTCTTTATTGACCGTGTGTCTAGATGATCTATCCATTTCTGTAAGTGGAGTGTTAAAAGCCCCTGCAATTCCCACATTCTTATCAATAAGGTTGCTTACGTTTGTGAGTAATTGTTTTATTATTTTTTTTTAATTTTTTTTTTTAACGTTTATTTTTTTTTGGGACAGAGAGAGACAGAGCATGAACAGGCGAGGGGCAGAGAGAGAGGGAGACACAGAATCGGAAACAGGCTCCAGGCTCTGAGCCATCAGCCCAGAGCCCGACGCGGGGCTCCAACTCACGGACCGCGAGATCGTGACCTGGCTGAAGTCGGACGCTTAACCGACTGCGCCACCCAGGCGCCCCTTGAGTAATTGTTTTATATATTTGGGGGCTCCCGTATTTGGCGCATAGACACTTATAGTTGTTAGCTCTTCCTGATGGATAGACCCTGTAATTATTATATAATACCCTTCTTCATCTCTTGTTACAGCGTTTAATTTAACGTCAGTTTGTCTGATATAAGTATGTCTACTCCAGCTTTCTTTTGACTTCCAGTAGCATGATAGATAGTTCGCCATCCCCTCACTTTCAATCTGAAGGTGTCCTCAAGTCTAAAAGGATTCTCTTTTTGTGGACAGCAAATAGATGGGTCTTGTTTTTTTGGCCATTCTGATACCGTATGTCTTTTGGTTGGAACATTTAGTCCATTTACATACAGTGTTATAGAATGATATGGTTTAGAGTCATTGTGATGTCTGTAGGTTTCATGCTTGTAGTGATGTCTCTGGTCCTTTGTGGTCCTTGCAACATTTTACTCACAGAATCCCCCTTAATATCTCTTGTAGGGCTTGTTTAGTGGTGATGAATTCCTTCATTTTTTTTTTTTTTTTTGAGAAGACCTTTAACTCTCCTTCTATTCTGAATGGCAGACTTGCTGGATAAAGGATTCTTGGCTGCATATTATTTCTGTTCATCACATTGAAGATTTCCTGCCATTCCTTTCTGACCTGCCAAGTTTCATTACATAGATCCGTCACTAGTCTTATCAGTCTCCCTTTATATGTTAGAGGGTGCTTATCCCTAGCTGCTTTCAGAATTTTCTTTTATCCTGGTAGTCTGCCAGTTTTGTTATGATATGTCACGCAGAAGATCAATTCAAGTTACGTCTGAAGAGAGTTCTCTGTGTCTCTTGGATTTTAATGCCTGTTTCCTTCCCCAGATCATGGAATTTCTCAACTATGATTTTTCGAAGTACCCCTTCAGCACCTTTTTCTCTCTCTTCCTCTTCTGGAATCCGAATTATATGGATATTGTTGTGCTTGATTGCATCACTTAGTTCTCTAATTCCCCCCTCATACTCCTGGATTTTTTTATCTCTTTTTCTCAGCTTCCTCTTTCCATAATTTTATCTTCTAGTTCACCTATTCTCTCCTTTGCCTCTTCAATCCAAGCTGCAGTCTCCTCCATTTTATTTTGCACCTTGTTTATAGCATTTTTTAGCTCCTCCTGACAGTTTCTTAGTCTCCTGATCTATGTAGCAATAGATTCTCTGCTCTCCTCTATACTTTTTCAAGCTCAGTGATTAATTTTATGATTATTATTCTATATTCATGGTCCGTTATATTGCTTAAATCGTTTTTGATCAGTTCGTTAGCTGTTGCTACTTCCTGGAGTTTCTTTTCAGGAGAATTCCTCGTTTCATCATTTTGGATAGTCCCTGGAGGGGTGCAGAACTGTGGGGCATGTCCACTGTGCTGTCTGGAATAACTTGTGTTGGTTGGCAATCAGACCTGATGTCTGTCCCCAGCCCACAGCTAGGGCCACAGTCAGACTGGTGTGTACCTTTTCTTCCCCTCTCCCAGGGGCAGGTCACACTGGAGTGGTGTGGCCCCTGTCTGGGCTACTTGCACACTCCCAGGCTTTGGTGCTGCTTTGATGGGATCTGGCATATTAGCCGGGGTGGATCCGCAAGGTGTACAGGGGCGGGAGGGGCAGGCTTAGCTTGTTTTTCCCTGGGTGGTCCCCTGTGGGCGGGGCCCTGCAGCACCAGGAGGCAGGCAGAACAGTCAGAGGGATGGATCCACAGAAGCACAGCATTGGGTGTTTGTTTGCACGGTGCAAACAAGTTCGGTGACAGGGACTGGTTCCCTTTGGGATTTCAGCTGGGGGATGGGAGAGGGAGATGGCATTGGCCAGACCCTTTCTTCCCCACTGAGGTGAACTCTGTCTTCCAGGGCTCAAATACTCTCCCTCCTGGTGTCCTCTTGCCCTCCTGCTCTCTGAGCCAAGCTGCTGACTTAACATGCCAGATGTTAAGTCCTGCTTGCTGTCAGAACTCACACATTCCGGCCCCTCCCCTTTTGCAAGTCAGACTGGGGCTCTGCCTTGCCAGGCGGGCTGCCCCTCCACCGCCCTGGCTCCTTCCCACCAGTCCGTGTAGCATGCACTGCCTCTCCGCCTTTCCTACACTCTTCCGTGGGCCTCTTGTCTATGCTTTGCTCCAGAGTCCGTTCTGCTAGTCTTCTGGCAGTTTTCTGGGTTATTTAGGCAGATGTGGGTGGAATCTAAGTGATCAGCAAGACGCGGTGAGCCCAGGGTCCTCATACACCGCCATCTTCTCCTATTCCATCTTGAAACCATAAAACTCTTAGAAAAAAACCATGGGCAACAAAGTTTTCAACAATGGCCATAAGAATATTTTTCTAAATATGTTTCCTCAGGCAAGGGAACCAAAAGGAAGATTAAACCATTGGGAATGCCAAAATGAAAAGCTTTTGCACAGCAAAGGAAACCAGCAATGAGGCATAAAGGCAACCTACTGAGTGGGACAATATATTTGCAAGTGATACGTTTGAGAGGGAGTTAATGTCCAACATATATAAAGAACTTAACACAATTCAACATACAAAAACCAAATAGTTCAATTAAAAAATGGGCAGAGGACTAGAATGGATATTTTTTAGAGAAGACCTACACACGGCCAAGAGACACATGAAAAGGTCAGTGTCAACAATCATCAGAGAGTGCAAATTAAAACACAATGAGATATCATTTACATCTCTCAGAATGGATAAAATCAAAATCACGAAATGACAAATGTTGGAGAGGATGTGGACACTTTGTGTGTCAGTGGAGGAAATGCAAATTGGTGCAGGTACTGTGAAAAACATTGTGGAGGTTCCTCAAAAATGTAAAAATAGAATTACCATATCATCCAGTAATTCTTCTACTTGGTATTTACCCAAAGAAAATGAAAAAACTTACTCAACAAGATATATGCACCCAACGTTTTTTGTAGCATTATTTACAATAGTAGTCTAGGTATAGAAAGAATCCAAGTGTCCAATCATTGATGAATGGTTAAAGAAGATGTAATATATGTACACACACATACACACACACACACACACACACACACACACACACTACTCAGCCAGAAAACGAATGAAATCTTGCTATTTACATTAACATGTAAATTTTCTATTTCTTCCTGCTTCAGTTTTGTTAGGTTTTATACATTTCTTCTAGGTAGCCCAATGTGTTGGGAAATAGTCTTTCATAATATTTTCTTATAATCCTTTGTATTTCTGTGGTATTGGTTGTTATTTCTTCATTGCTGATTTTGAGTCCTTTTTTTTTTTTTTTTTTGAGTCTGGCAAAAGGTCTACCTTTTTTGTTCATCTTTTCAAAGAACCACTTCCTGGTTTCATTAATTATTCTGCTTTGTTTTTAGTCTCTGTTTCATTTATTTCTACTCTAATCTTTATTATTTCCTTTCTTCTACTAGCTTTGTTCACTCTTCTTTTTCAAGCTCCATTCGTTGTAATATTAGGTTGTTTAGCTGAAATTTTTCTTAAGACAGACCTGCATTGCTTAAGATAGACTGTAATCACTCCTTTTCGAACAGGTTTTGCTTTATCCCCCAAATTTTGGACCATTCTGTTTTCATTTTCATTTGTCTGCATGTATTTTTTATTCTGTTTGTCCGTTGACCCATTTCTTATTTGTTAGAATGTTATTTAGTTTCCATGTATTTGTGCCCTTTCCAGATTTTTGTGATTACTTTCTATTTTCATATCGTTTTGGTCAGAAAAGATGCATAACATTATTTCAGTCTTTTTGAATTTATTGAGACTTCTTTGGTGACCTAACATGTGATATCTTTTGGAGACATTCCATGTGCACTTGAAAAGAATACGTATTCCACTGCTTTTGAATGGAATGTTCTGAATGTATCTGTTAGGCCCAATTGACCCAATGTGTCATTCAAGGCCACTGTTTCCTTGTTGATTTTCTGGCCAAATGATCTATCCATTGATATAAGCAGAGTGTTAAAGTCACCCACTATTATTGTATTCCTGTCAGTTTCTTCATTTATGTCCGTTAATAGTTGCTTTATGTATTTAGGTGGTAGCATGGTGGGTGCATAAATAGTTACAATTGTTATACCATCCTGTTGGACTGTTCCTTTTATCATTATGTAATGTCCTTTATCTCTTATTATAGTCTTTGTTTTAAAGTCTATTTTGTCTAATAAAAGTATTGCTACCCTATCTTTCTTTTAGCTTCCATTTGTATTATAAATGTTTCTCCATCTCTGTACATTCAAGTTTTCACTGAAAAATCAGCAGATAGCATTATGAGGTTTCCCTTATTTGTAACTGTTTTTTCTCTTGCTGCCTTTGAGATGTTTTGTTACTACTTTTTGACATTTTAATATTATGTTTCTTGGTGTGAACCTCCTTAGGTTAATTTCACTGCGGGCTCTCTGTGATCCCTGAATCTGGATATGTTTACTTCCCCAGATTTGGAAAGTTTTTGGTTCTATTTCTTTCTTTGATTTTATTTCTTCAAATACATTCTCTGTGACCTTCCTCCTGGGATCCCTATAATGTGAACGTTATTACATGTGATGGTGTTACTGAATTCCCTTAACCTATTCTCATTTTTTATTATATTTTTTTCTCTTATTATTCAGCCCAGTTGCTTTCCTTTACCCAGTCTTCCAGGTCGCTGATCCACTCTTCTGCCTCCTCTGATCTTCTATTGATTCCCTCTAGTGTATTTTTTATTTCAATTATGGACTTTTATATCTCTGACAGGTTCTTTTTTATATTTTATCTTCTTGAAGGTCTCACTGATATCCTCCACTCTTTTCTCAAATCCAGTGAGTATCTTTATGACCATTACTTTGAATTCTTAATTAGACATATTGCTTACTTCTATTTCAGTTAGATCTTTTGTTGTGGTTTTGTCTTGTTCTTTCATTTGGGATATATTTCTCTGTCTCATTTTGTCTAACAATCTATTGGTTTTCATGTACTAGAAAAGTCAGCTGCATCTCCTGATCTCGAAAGTCATGGCCTTATGAAGAGGTCCTGTAATGCTCTATAGCACAATGCTCTCTTTTTACCAGAACCAGGTACTTCAGGGGTATTTCCTATGTGGGTTGCATGTGCCCCACTGTTGTTAAGCCACATTTGCCTTCAGTTCTTTAGGCTGCAATGGCTCACTTTGCCTGTTGTGGTTTCAGCAGGTAGGGTTTTGCTACCTGTTAAGAAGCCAATCTGTGGATGCATCAGGCTTCTATTTGGGTAGTGTCACCAATCAGACCAGATGTCTGCCCTCAGCCCATCTGCTGGGGCTGGTTGCACTGACCTTAGGGGCAGTTTTCATTAGTGGTTGGGGCTAGCAGTCAAGCCAGATGGCTGTCCCCAGTCTGTCATCTGGAAATGCAGTCACACTGACCTGCAGGACACTATCCCTGCTTTGTCCCCTGAGAGGCTTTCATTTGTGGGCAGGACCATCAGTCAGCACAGATGCCTGCACCTCGTCTATCTGCCAGGACCGCAGTCACACTGATTGGCAAGGCACTGTCTCTGTGCTGCTAGCTATAAATTTCAGCTGCTGGGGCTGTGGACTTGCTAGTGTGGATGGTTATCTTCCCCACTGCTCAGGGTAGGAGTCACTGTAAAATGGTGCCAGTCCCAGCCAGGGTTGCTTGCAGGGCGTGTTGGGGCAGGAGGTGCTTTGGAGACATGCCTACCAAATGGGGCTGATCCCCAGGAGAATGCAGGGCAGGGTGCTTAGTACTAGCAGGATAAGTAGAAAGTGTTTGTGCTGGTTCTGCAAGTGTCCTGCTTTCTAGGCTACACAGGGGGAAAGAAATGGCACCTGACACCTCTTTTGTTCTCAGAAGTCTCCTAAAGATCCTCAAGATCCTTGTCCCTCCAGCACTTGTTCTTACAAGATTTATTTACTAATGTAAATAAATTTACATTACATTACATTAGTAAATAATGTAATTTACATTACATTGCATTAGTAAATAAATCTTTTTTATGAATACCCCACATGCTTTTCAAACTGTGTGACCACATTACTTCTTATGCTGGCTCTTTAAAGGCAGGTGTTCGGTTTCCTATCACCCTCCAGCTCTGCCAGAGCTAAATCTGCTAATTTTTAAAGGAAGAATTAAGCCTTGCTGATTGTAAAAACTCCAGAATTCAAGCCCCACTAGCTTTCAAAGTTTAATGTTATAGATAGCCATCTTCCCAGTGTGGGTCCCCTGTGCCTGGAGTGCCATGCGGAGCCTGATCCTCTCACTCCTCTGTGCTGGTGGTGTGCATCCCCTTTGTGGTTAGTCTCCCAGGGGATCTGGCTCCCAACCATGTCTCTGCCCTTCCTACTCTTTTCGATGTGGCCTCCTCTCTACAGTTAACTGTGTAAAGTCTGTTCTGTCAGTCTTTTGGTCATTTTCAGAGTTAGTTACACTAATGTGGCTGTTATCTTGGGTGTTTGTGGGACAAAGTTACCTCAGGATCCTTCTGCTCTACCATCTTCCTGAATCATTTCTTTAGTCTTTCTTACTCTAAGTTATATTCATAACTACTTTCTAAACTTCTCTGATAGCTACATTTTTTAAGAGTCCAGGCAAGATGACTTATAAGTAGCCACAATTTGGCTTTGTCTGATTGTTTATTCATAGGTAGATCTATTTAATCATTTTGGTAAGAAGTCAACATGGGCAATGTCCACTTAGCACTGTGTCACAGTGAAGCAACTCCTGTCCTTACTAGCCTGACCACTTAGTTAAGGTATTGCTGGCATTCTCTGTACTCATAGGACCAGTATTCGCTTGACATTCAAGGAAACTGTACTGTGCTCACATAGATTGTTAGGAAATGCTTGTAGTGACATTAGCAAACAAGTGTGCTAAAGGCCATTACTTCATATTATCTCAGTATTTGATTTTCTAAGTGCAACACATCAATAATTTTCAACAGAGGACTCATGTTCACGTGAAAGATACAATTTTCAAATCAGAAGTACATGCATATGTTTCGCCTTCAGAAAATTAATATTCAGAAACCGAATTTTAACAATAGTTAAAATGTTTATCTCTGATGGTGAGTCAGGACACACACACTGAATGTTTTCCATATATTACAAAATAAGAAGATATTTTGTATTGTAAAGGGATTTTTTTAACTTTATAAAATAATTATTTGATTTACAACCAGATTTAACAAGTGATAAATATCTCCATGAATTGCATTGGGAAAAAATACTAAACTAGAGTGGGGTGGGGTGCAGTGGGGGGTGTCCTGGCCCTGGCTCTATCATTAACAAGTTGTGTATTTTTGGAAAAATCTGCTAACTACCTGGGCCCCAGTTTTATCATTTGCAAAATTCAATCAACAATTAATCCTGATTGAAAGCAAATAACTGAAAGAGAATGAGCAGATAATTCTGCCAAAAAGTAATGATGATTTAAAAACCTACAGTTGAAAAAAATTTTGGTCACAAGGTCATTAAACTGTTAGAACTAGTCTGGTGTAAATCCTTAGGAAAACTTAAAATTTGTTTAGAGGCCTTGAGCAGTCACAGATCACACACAATGAGTCATCAGCAGAGCCAAAAGATAGATGCTCAGTTCAACGTGGGCCAACAAACCCTATTATCCAGACTTACAGTTACTAGAAGAGCACACACCAGCTTACCTGTATGCAAGAGCCAAAGCCCAGGCCCCAGCAGCACAGTAAAGACTGTCATGGATTTTTGCCTTCTGATCATCACCACAAGTTTTAGTGGGAAAGAGACCTGTGGTTGGACTTTGATATAGCAGCAACGTTGACTTCACTGGAATGGAAGACAAGAAAAAGAATGAACTGTACAGCCATCCATTTCCCTTGGGCTGAAGATCTCAATCTTCTTTCGTTTCCTCATCCTACTGCTGATAATTCTGTTGTTCCTAAACCTACCAATAGTATACAACTTTTTAGAATGCAGAAATTACTTCATGTAAGTCACTCCAGCACAAGTGGGAATCCACTCTGCAGGAAGGATATTTCTACTTTTGAGGACAGGACTCAGCTAATTAGCAATTAAAAAGCTTTTAGCATATCATACTTAATGTCAGTAAGTGTTGTAACATCAGATACAGAAAAAAAAAGATCAATATCTTTTTATTATTGTTTTCAACAGAAGTTCAGTAGGGAAACAAAACAAATGTACAACATAGAGTGGCATTAATGGCTAAATCCAAAGCCAGTTCCACTGCTAAATAAACCAGAATCCTATTTTCC
The DNA here is from genome assembly GCF_027475565.1 of Acinonyx jubatus. NCBI lineage: Eukaryota > Metazoa > Chordata > Mammalia > Carnivora > Felidae > Acinonyx > Acinonyx jubatus. The sequence goes on from NC_069396.1 coordinate 35,752,378, forward strand.
ATGATGACTAATTTGTGCCTAGACTTCTGCGGAATATATTCATTTTACATATTATACTATACAGGCTAGAGATATGTTTATCATTTCAAAACCAAATCCCATTCTCATATGACATGAAAACAAGTAAATAATTATTTTGAGAACATTTTACTTTAAAAAAAAGTCTGAAATTAATGTTTTATTACCTTTTATAAGAATCCTAAAATATAAAAATACACACACTAAAACTATATTTCCTAAAAGTGATTTTATTCCTAAATATAAATGATTTTCGCCAAAATGCATTAAATTACTCTAATCTAGATTGACGTATGTCAACTACTTTTAGGACAGTTTTTCAAAGGTCTAAAGCATTCTTCTCCTTCACAGAGATTAAAGAATTAACTTTCTTCTTTTTCTCAGACAAACCTGACATTATCATTACCATTTCTTTTAGAATGTCAGGGTATTTATCATTTTTCCCAGAGGAAAGAATTGGTCCTTAAAGTCTCAAGTAAACAACTGACATTTCTTTAAAAAGGTATTTACATTTCTTCATCTAGTTATGGCTACAATGATAATAAAAGGGCCACATAAGAACATATTCTAGAATTTTGACTAAAATAAGATGAATTAAGGTTTTATATGAGGTTAACACAAACAGCAACAACAAAAAAAATCCTTATCTTAGGGAAATAAATAAACTAAATTTTATATGATTTGCCATACAAGGCCACATAAATGGCACAAGAAGCAAACTGGCAAAAATTAATAGGCTTTTCTAACTTACAGTCTGATGAACCAAGAGGAGTCCCATGCATACATATCTCAAAATTGCTTACTCACATTAAAAAGCAAAATTTGCCAGGCTGTTCTTGGCAAAACAAAACAACAACAAATATAACAGGTACTTAATATTAGTAATAGTAACCTGAGATTATCTTTTGTATCCCAAAGAATTAGTAATAGATACAAAAGGTTTAGGACTACTTAGAAACCATGTATGGGTAAATGAGTAAGCAAGGAATACTTTTACAGAATCTTTATGTAGGTAGTAATGAAGAAACAGCCTCCAGTTCTCAAATCTAGTAATGTTTAAGAGAGTAAAAAGACACAGAGGACACTGGTGACAGTTTTAAAATTACTCAAGGGACAGATATGATGTGCTGAAAATCTTTTATAGTCCCAGGGTCAAGATCCAATTGGAATATATAGCTGCCTAAGCAATGAAACTATCCCCACATCCAAATGAGAGATCATCATCATGCACGTAACATATGCAATATAAGGTAGAGTAAATACTAATCATAACTACCTAAGGACATGTTTTCCTCAAGTATTCCTTACCAATTCTGTAATAATGATCCAATTTATCCCACAGAGTTTCATTATCAGGTCTCGGAAGATTAATGCTTTTCAGAGGTTCATAAACTGAGCCTAAAAGAAAAATGAAAACCCACCAAATTCAGTCATTTTCACCAAGATAAACAAAACTTCTAAATAAATGAAAAAGCACTACTTAGCAATCTAATTTTCATTTTTATATGTGAACTAACACATTATATTACCGGTCAAATGTTTGGTAGGGGGAGAGAGAAGAAATTGCCCTTGAAACAAGTACAGAAGGGTTCCAAATGTTATGGGAACACTGCCAACCCCCCAACACCTGGCAGTTACTATAGCTAATTCATATATATACTGTTCCCAACAACCCGAATACCACTAATACTTATGTGATAGTCCCTAGGTCAATAATTTCAGTTCCCTTTGAGAAATATCTACTTAAATGCCCTAAAATCCAAACCTTATTCTTCATGCTCATGATCAAGCAATTTTCTGCCAAATTGATCATACCCCAAAAATCTCAAGAAAAAAGATAATACTGACATGCTCCAAAGTCATCCACTCCATGAATATTCAGAGAGTTTTCATACTAAAATTCTGAAGACTCTACTTCTCGTTAGATACAACTCATGCCATATTATCTGTACTAAAGCAGAAACCATTTCTACTTCTCATCCATGAAAACTACTCCAAGGTATTAACAGAGCATACTGCTCAGAAGCTGCAGAATACCCAATAATTATGATAATTTGCCACAAAATAGATACAGCAAATTGTTCACTTGACTGGTGCACATTCTCAACTGCTCACTGAAAGGAAGACCTCTGAACCTTCAGCCATCAGACTAAGTACTATCTCTCATTCTTTGTTAAAAGCACTCAAATTATAAACATCTCAAGGTCACAACGAATCCACAAATGGATTCAGGTAACGAACATCATATAATCCAACCACACAGCACAAGAGTGGCCCTAAAATTTACCTGGGGGTGGGGGATGTGTTGGCATGCATTAAGAATCTTTTTTTTAAAGCAAATTAAAATTGCAATGTCCAGTATGCTAGTATAAAGCCAAGATATTTGGAATCCCTTTATGTTTAGGAAGATAATAAACAAGGAAGTAATGAAAGGATCTATATATTAAGGCAATAATCTCATTAACTTATCTTGGAAAGAACGATGATTTGTGCATAAAATCAGCAATATAAAATGACTTCCTCTGAGTGAAGAGATTTTCTAAAAAAGAATCTTCACAATGACACCAACCAGAATTGCCCCATAGGTAAGAATGGGAAGGCCTATAAACACAGACAAGAAAGCTTCGGGACTCCTGCACAAGAGGTCAGGGCTTGGCCATGCCCTCTGCCTCCCTGCATTCAACAGCTCTGGGTAGGTGTTAAGTATACAGGCAGCCTGGCAGCTGGGAAAAAAATAATATGGCTACTGCTTACACATTAGGTGCTAAGCTCTAGGAGTTTACACACTCTCAGTGAAGTTCATACAACAATTAATAAAATAAAATCAGGTACAAATCATCACAAGTTGTAAATTGGGATACATACATAAAAAGATTAAAGAAGACACATTTGCTGGGTGGAAGGCTTGCGGATGAATGATATTTCCATTTTTTTTTTTAGAGCTCTATTATTAGAAGAGCTAATATTTTGCTTTATATAAGAAAAATAACATCACCAGAAGTTACATATACTTTCATTACATAGATAAATATGTGTGCATGTGAATAAAAATTTAAATAGAATATGCAAAATTGAAATCCACCTTTGTATCTACCATAATACTTGTGAGTTTATTTTGAAAGATTGTTTTAATGACATTGTATCTTGGATTTTAGGGTAAAAAATACTTATTTTTAAAAGTGCTATTACATTTAAGGTGCCCCTCAAATCTTAAAAAAGACTAAAATGATTCTATCATCTAATGTTTCTCAATAAAATCACCTAAGGGAGCTTCTTAAAAACAACAAAAATAAACAAAAGGAAAACCAGACTTTTCAGGAAAATAAATACCAATGCAGTAAGAGCTAAAAGAGAAGATGTTTAAAGTATAGCAGAAAAATATAAAACTAAAATCACAAAGAATCAATATTTTCTTATGCGTTCTTATATCTTCAAGAAAGCCCATGGTGACTTAAGAACAGCTTACCTAAATAAATGTTAACATTTTAATAATCACCATTGTATTGCTTCTGAAGTAAATGCATAAAATTAAACAAGGATGCTCCACACAATTTATGGCAAACAGTACCATAAATCTCAAGTCAAAGGAAAAGTAATCAATGGTAACATTTTAAACAAGAATTAGCCTGAAAAGGTTCAATGCAAATAAAAATGTGGAGAAAGCAATCAATAGATCATGAATTCCCAAAGACAATGAGAAAGATGCAAAATAACAGAAAACACTATTAAATGTTTAGAGTTCAAAACGAAATGAAACGTTTCAATGTAAATTTTTCCTTTTCATGTTTTTCCCATTTGTATTATGCCTATATTTAAACATCACAAAGTAAAATAAAAATTATCATTTCTCCAATTTGTAACATGAGTTTAAACATGTCAATCTGATTTTTTAGCTGTCAATTCTCTTGGTATTAGAAAAATACAATCTAGTCTCATTTCAGAGCACATTACTACCAAAGATATTCACTGACAAAGAACAATAATACAAGAGGCAGAGTAAATATTCCAGTTTTATCACATAAGAGGAAGGGTTATTTTATTTAAGAGATTAAACAAGGAATTTCCTAAGAAATTTCCATGAGACAAAAACAATACCAAGAATGCGCATAACCTTAACAAAGCTACAAACTTTCTGAATTGGGCACTATAAAACACCAACAAGGTTTCTAAGTGTTATGAGGGAGGCTCTTAAGCAATCACAAGACAGAACTGGTAATTCAAGTAGCAAACACTAAAAGAATAAAAATGAGGACTCAAAAGGGAAGTCAAGGTGGAAAGCGGATAAGCAAACCAAAACAATTTCAATACTCTATTATTTGGGCATACAATCTTTCATTGTATGATTGAAAGCCCTTTAATACTGTACATACAAAAATGTTATTAATCAAGGCTTTGGTGAACCCTTAACTAACTTTATCATTTTTCCATGCATGGTGATAGATGAAGATAAATACCATTATTTGTTCTCAATTAATATATGCATTGTATGCATAAAACTCTGGACCATATATCCAGTAGGCCACCAGGACCCACAGATTAGTAGGAAAGGTAAGATAAAGTTTTGAAGAAGAGTAATATGAGTTAGAGTGTGGGTTCCTTAAAAAACAAAGGATAGGAAAATTCAGCGTCCCTGTGGGGCTGAGGGAACAGGAAACTTCTACCTTGCAATCTTTGAAAATAAAAGCAATTTCAAACAATGCACTGCCATCTGAAAATGAAGAAAACAACTAAACATGAAGTCATAAACATATATACAAACTTGCAGATATACTATCACAGCTCTAAAGCTGATGCAAGGTCTTATAAAATAAGATACTACATACCAAGGGGTTTGTTTGTTTTAAGGGATACACATGAAAAGATATATAACTAACAGGGTAAATTTTATTGAACACTGATCCAAGTATGATCTTTCACGAGAGAGAATTTTATTATAAACCTAAATCTTTAGAAAGACTACAGGATTCTGATTTTCTCCCTCAATTAAAATAATTTCTTTTCAGATTAAAAAAAATATCTAACATTCCTCACCCTAAAACAAGCATCATTAACATTTTGGTACATTCCTTTCAGGCATTTCTTTAAGCAATATATATAAACATACACAAAATTTACACATGGACTCATAACATACATGCTCTTTTTATCATGGACACTAACCCTTTGCTCCCTTACCACACCTCTTGCCCTCTTCTGTCCTCATTCCCATGTAAACATACTTTTTCCATATTTATCTAAAAATATATATATGCATCAATGAAGGAAGTCTTTTGTCGCTTGTTTTATAAAAATGGGGTCATGAAATAGACCCTTCCTTGCTTCCTGCTCCTCCCATTTGACAACACACATGGAAATCAAAAAAGGCAATGATTATTTCTTTGACTGCTATATATTCCAGGGTATTGACACAGTATAATTTACTCAGTTATTCCCCTATCAAGAAGTATATACTTTTCCATTTTTGCCATCATAAACAATCCTGCAAAACATCCTTATGTGTACACAGATACAGCCAGTAGTATGCTAGAACCAATTAATACTGGCTGAAAAGAGTTAACTGTTAAATTTTCAGGAATTTTGGGAGCTGGTTATGAAACACATAAATGAAAATTAAATTATAAAAGCTTATAGATGAATAATTATTAAAAACAAAGATAATAAGTATTCAAAATTCATCACTTCCTAGTTTTACATTTTACTATTATATATGCTCTTGAATTGACTGATACCTATATATCTGTACCTTGGAAATACCATATAATAGCATGTTACAACACATGTCTTTCCAACTCCGCATTCAGTGAAGTCATGTAGATTTGAGTAGTTGTGACAAAAAACAAATGGTCTGAGAAGGCCTAAAATTTTTACCATCTTGCCCTTTATAAAAGAAGTTTACTCAACTCTAAATTCCTAGAAGTACTAAATTAAGCAATAAGTGTACTTTTTACAAAATAATGGCAAATTGCATTTTTTTAAAGGCTAAAACAATTCACATGTCTACTAGATATAAGCGCTCCTTACTTTTAAAAGTTTTTCCAATCTGATAATAACAAAGTAGTTATCTCACTTTTGTTTTTCATTTCTCATACAATTAGTGAGTTTGAAAAATCTTTACAGATTGGCCATTTGGATTTGCTCTTCTAGGAATTGCATACATCCTATTGCCATTTGCTATTGCTTTATTTGTGTTTTTGTCATCAATTTCTAAAAGCTATTTAATATTTTGCTATTTTGCTATTTCATTTCAAACATTTTCCCCTGAGTTTTCGTTAGTATACCAATACTACAATATAAAAAACTTTCAATAGTTAAATATATCTATCTTTCCTCACTTGGTTCTAGTTTTCCTTTCTGTTTAGAAAGGTTTTTGACAAAATGAGCAAAGGAGAAAAGAGAGAGAGAGAGAGAGAGAGAGAGAGAAAGGCAAACCAAGAAACAGGCTCTTAACTATGGAGAACAAACTGGTGGTTACCAGAGGGAGAAGGGTGGGAGGATGGGTTAAACAGATAATGGGGATTAAGGAGTACACTTGTGATGAGCACCAGGTGTTCTATAGAAATGTTGAATATTATTGTACTAAACTATTGTATTGAACTATACTGTACACCTGAAATTAACATTACACTACATGTTAACAGAAATTTAAATAAGAACTTAAAAATAATAAATTAAAAATGGTTTTGACAATCTCTAGGTTACATAGTTGCCTCAACGTTCTTCTAAGCTTTTTATAATAAATTCTCACATTTAGGGAAATTTTGATCCACTGGGAATTTGTTTTCTAAAGGGCTTTTAAAGTAAATAGTGAGGCCCAGAATTTTAAACGGATCAAATTGGTCCAATTTTTTTTTTTTTTTTTGGTTACAGAATACTGAATAGAAAGGTCCATTCATCCCAAAATATAAGCAGAGACCATCTCAAGTTATGGGATTCAAACAGACCATTTCTTCTTGAAATAATATAACTTAATTTACAAAAGCTATATAAAAACTCTAGTGTCTGATAATGTAGCATATGGCCTACTTATATTTTCTCACAGTTACAATTTTATGCAAGATTTCAAACCTAACATGAACAAACAATATTTGCAAATAGCTTAAACAAGTCAGCTTTTTGTGTAATTGCATTCATGTCTCTAAAAATATCACTGCCTCAGGGAACATATACTGATTTTTTTAAGTATTTTACGTAGCATTCGGTACTGAATATTGACACAAAGTTAAAACATAAAGTAAACAGCATACTTTCATTTTTCTTTGGGTCTTGGATTCTAGCAGAAGAATACACAAATTTGTGAGTAGAATCCTAGCCCAAGGAAAGAATCAATCAGTATCTTCTTTCTGCATTTTATTATTGATTGATTGTCTTTTGGAAATAGAGGAAGCTGAAATGCACCAGTTATAATGATTCCAACTTTAGAATCTGCTCCTGCCTTAGCTAATTTACCACAAGCAACTAATTTTATAGATAGAGGACGTTAAAAGTTGTGATTTTTCAGTTAGTAACAAGTATCTGAAAGCCTAAGGAATAGTTTTTGAAGCCTGTGAAGTAGAGGCTAATAAACTAATAAGAAAGTATGTACAAAGAAGCAGTAAAAAACCAAAATCCCTGAGGTTCTGACATCCAAGGTTGATGAGTTTGAGCCCTGCATTGGGCTCTGTGCTCGCAGCACAGAGCCTGCTTGGGATTGACTCTTCTCTCTCTTTCTTTCTCTCAAAAATAAATAAACTTTTAAAATAGTAATATTTGGGGGGACCGGCAGAAGATGGCGGCATAGGAGGACTCTGGGATCACCGCGCGTCCTGCTGATCACTTAGATTCCACCTACACCTGCCTAAATAACCCAGAAAACCACCAGAAGACTAGCAGAATGGAGTCTCTGGAGACAAGCGCAGACGAGAGGCCCACGGAAGAGGGTAGGAAGGGCGGAGAGGCAGTGCGCCCTACACGGACTGGCGGGAGGGAGCCGGGGCAGAGGGGCAGCCCACGGGCCAAGCAGAGGCCCCAAGTCTGGCTTGCAAAAGCGGAGGGACTGGACAGAGTGTTCTGACAGCAAGAGTGACTTAGCATCTGGGAGGTCATAAGTTAACAGCTCTGCTCGGAAAGCGGAAAGGCTTGAGGACAAATGGAGGGAGAGTTGCTGAGCCCCAGGACGACAGAGCTCAGTTTGGCGGGGAACAAAGGCGCTGCTAGCGCCATCTCCCTCACCCATCCCCCAGCCAAAATCCCAAAGGGAACCAGTTCCTCCCAGGGAACTTGCTTGCTCTGGGCAAACACCCAACGCTGTGCTTCTGCAGAGCCACCCCTCCAGCAGCGGGTCTGACTCCCTCCCGCTGCCACAGGGCCCCTCCTGAAGTGGATCACCTAAGGAGAAGTGAGCTAAGCCTGCCCCTCCTGCCCCCGTGCACCTTGCCTACCCACCCCAGCTAATACGCCAGATCCCCAGCACCACAAGCCTGGCAGTGTGCAAGTAGCCCAGACGGGCCACGCCACCCCACAGTAAATCCCTCCCCTAGGAGAGGGGAAGAAAAGGCACACACCAGTCTGACTGTGGCCCCAGTGATGGGCTGGGGGCAGACATCAGGTCTTCTGACTACGGGCTGCCCACCAACCCCAGTTATACACCACAGCACAGGGGAAGTGCCCTGCAGGTCCGCACCACTCCAGGGACTATCCAAAATGACCAAACGGAAGAATTCGCCTCAAAAGAATCTCTAGGAAATAACAACAGCTAATGAACTGATCAAAAAGGATTTAAATAATATAACAGAAAGTGAATTTAGAGTAATACTCATAAATTAATCGCCGGGCTTGAAAACAGTATAGAGGACAGCAGAGAATCTATTGCTACAGAGATCAAGGGACTAAGGAACAGTCAGGAGGAGCTAAAACACACTTTAAATGAGATGCAAAATAAAACGGAAACAACCACGGCTCGGATTGAAGAGGCAAAGGAGAGAATAGGTGAACTAGAAGATAAAATTATGGAAAAAGAGGAAGCTGAGAAAAAGATAAAAAAAATCCACGAGTATGAGGGGAAAATTAGAGAACTAAGTGATACACTAAAAAGAAATAATATACACATAATTGGTATCCCAGAGGAGGAAGAGAGAAGGAAAGGTGCTGAAGGTGTACTTGAAGAAATAATAGCTGAGAACTTCCCGGATCTGGGGAAGGAAAAAGCCATTGAAATCCAAGAGGCACAGAGAACTCCCTTCAGACAGAACTTGAATCGATCTTCTGCACGACATATCATACTGAAACTGGCAAAATGCAAGGATAAAGAGAAAATTCTGAAAGCAGAAAGGGATAAACGTTCCCTAACATATAAAGGGAGACCTATAAGACTTGTGACTGATCTCTCTTTTGAAACTTGGCAGGCCAGAAAGGATTGGCAGAAGATCTTCAATGTGTTGAACAGAAAAATATGCAGCCGAGAATCCTTTATCCAGCAAGTCTGTCATTTAGAATAGAAGGAGATAAAGGTCTTCCCAAATAAACAAAAACTGAAGGAATTCGTCACCACTAAATCAGCCCTACAAGAGATCCTAAGGGGGATCCTGGGAGACAAAGTACCAGAGACATCACTACAAGCATAAAACATACAGACATCACAATGACTCTAATCCCATATCTTTCTATAATAACACTGAATGTAAATGGATTAAATGCGCCAACCTAAAGACATAGGGTATCAGAATGGATAAAAAAACAAGACCCATCTATTTGCTGTCTATAAGAGACTCATTTTAGACCTGAGGACACCTCTAGATTGAGAGTGAGGGGATGGAGAACTATTTATCATGCTACTGGAAGCCAAAAGAAAGCTGGAGTAGACATACTTATATCAAACAAACTACACTTTAAATTAAAGGCTGTAACAAGAGATGAAGAAGGGCATTATATAATAATTACAGGGTCTATCCATCAGGAAGAGCTAACAATTATAAATGTCTATGCACCGAAGACGGGAGCCCCCAAATATATAAAACAATTACTCATAAACATAAGCAACCTTATTGATAAGAATGTGGTAATTGCAGGGGACTTTAACACTCCACTTACAGAAATGGATAGATCATCTAGACACACGGTCAATAAACAAGGGCCCTGAATGATACATTGGATCAGATGGACTTCACAGATATATTTAGAACTCTGCATCCCAAAGCAACGGAATATACTTACTTCTCGAGTGCACATGGAACATTCTCCAAGATAGATCATATACTGGGTCACAAAACAGGCCTTCATAAGTATACAAGAATTGAAATCATACCATGCATACTTTTCAGACCACAATGCTATGAAGCTTGAAATCAACCAGTGGAAAAAGTCTGGAAAACCTCCAAAAGCATGGAGGTTAAAGAATACTCTACTAAAGAATGAATGGGTCAACCAGGCAATTAGAGAAGAAATTGAAAAATATATGGAAACAAATGAAAATGAAAATACAACAATCCAAACGCTTTGGGATGCAGCAAAGGCAGTCCTGAGAGGAAAATACATTGCAATCCAGGCCTATCTCAAGAAACAAGAAAAATCCCAAATAGAAACTCTAACAGCACACCTAAAGGAAATGGAAGCAGAACAGCAAAGGCAGCCTAAACCCAGCAGAAGAAGAGAAATAATAAAGATCAGAACAGAAGTAAACAATATAGGATCTAAAAAAAACTGTAGAGCAGATCAACAAAACCAAGAGTTGATTTTTTGAAAAAATAAACAAAATTGACAAACCTCTGCCAGGCTTCTCAAAAAGGAAAGGGATATGACCCAAATAGATAAAATCATGAATGAAAATGGAATTATTACAACCAATCCCTCAGAGATACAAGCAATTATCAAGGAATACTATGACAAATTATATGCCAACAAATTGGACAACCTGGAAGAAATGGACAAATTCCTAAACAACCACAAGCTTCAAAAACTCAATCAGGAGGAAATAGAAAGCTTGAACAGACCCATAACCAGCGAAGAAATTGAATCGGTTATCAAAAATCACCCAACAAATAAGAGTCCAGGACCAGATGGCTTCCCAGGGGAGTTCTACCAGACGTTTAAAGCAGAGATAATACCTATCCTTCTCAAGCTATTCCAAAAAATAGAAAGGGAAGGAAAACTTCCAGACTCATTCTATGAAGCCAGTATTACTTTGATTCCTAAACCAGACAGAGACCCAGTAAAAAAAGCGAACTACAGGCCAATATCCCTGATGAATATGGATGCAAAAATTCTCAATAAGATACTAGCAAATTGAATTCAACAGCATATAAAAAGAATTATTCACCATGATCAAGTGGGATTCATTCCTGGGATGCAGGGCTGGTTCAACATTAGCAAATCAATCAACGTGACACATCACATTAATAAAAGAAAAGATAAGAACTGTATGATCCTGTCCATCGATGCAGAAAAGGCCTTTGACAAAATTCAGCACCCTTTCTTAATAAAAACCCTTGAGAAAGTCGGGATAGAAGGAACATACTTAAACATCATAAAAGCCATTTATGAAAAGCCCACAGCTAACATCATCCTCAATAGGGAAAAACTGAGAGCTTTTTCCCTGAGATCAGGAACATGACAGGGATGCCCACCCTCACCACTGTTGTTTAAGATAGATTTGGAAGTTCTAGCATCAGCAATCAGACAACAAAAGGATTTCAAAGGCATCAAAATTGGCCAAGATGAAGTCAAGCTTTCGCTTTTTGCAGATGACGTGATACTATACATGGAAAATTCGATAGACTCCACCAAAAGTCTGCTAGAACCGATACATGAATTTACCAAAGTTGCAGGATACAAAATCAATGTACAGAAATCAGTTGCATTCTTATACACTATCAATGAAGCAACAGAAAGACAAATAAACTGATCCCATTCACAATTGCATCAAGAAGCATAAAACACCTAGGAATAAACCTAACCAAAGATGTAAAAGATCTGTATGCTGAAAACTATAGAAAGCTTATGAAGGTAATTGAAGAAGATATAAAGAAATGGAAAGACATTCCCTGCTCATGGATTGGAAGAATATTGTCAAAATGTCAATACTACCCAAAGCTATCTACACATTCAATGCAATCCCAATCAAAATTGCACCAGCATTCTTCTCGAAGCTAGAACAAGCAATCCTAAAATTCATATGGAACCACAAAAGGCCCCGAATAGCCAAAGTAATTTTGAAGAAGACCAAAGCGGGAGGCATCACAATCCCAGACTTTAGCCTCTACTACAAAGCTGTCATCATCAAGACAGCGTTGTGTTGGCACAAAAACAGACACATAGACCAATGGAATAGCATAGAAACCCCAGAACTAGACCCACAAACGTATGGCCAACTAATCTTTGACAAAGCAGGAAAGACTATCCAATGGAAAAAAGACAGTCTCTTTAACAAAGGGTGCTGGGAGAACTGGACAGCAACATGCAGAAGACTGAAACTAGACCACTTTCTCACACCATTCACAAAAATAAACTCAAAATGGATAAAGGACCTGAAGGTGAGACAGGAAACCATCAAAACCTTAGAGGAGAAAGCAGGAAAAGACTTCTCTGACCTCAGCTGTAGCAATCTCTTACTCAACACATCCCCAAAGGCAAGGGAATTAAAAGCAAAAATGAACTCCTGGGACCTTATAAAGATAAAAAGCTTCTGCACAGCAAAGGAAACCACCAACAAAACTAAAAGGCAACCAACGGAATGGGAAAAGATACTTGCAAATGACATATCAGACAAAGGGGTAGTATCCAAAATCTATAAAGAGCTCACCAAACTCCACACCCGAAAAACAAATAACCCAGTGAAGAAATGGGCAGAAAACATGAATAGACACTTCTCTAAAGAAGACATCTGGATGGCTAACAGGCACATGAAAAGATGCTCAACGTCGCTCTTTATTAGGGAAATACAAATCAAAACCACACTCAGATATCACCTCACGCCAGTCAGAGTGGCCAAAATCAACAAATCAGGAGACTAAAGATGCTGGAGATGATGTGGAGAAACGGGAACCCTCTTGCACTGTTGGTGGGAATGCAAACTGGTGCAGCCACTCTGGAAAACAGTGTGGAGGTTCCTCAGAAAATTAAAAATAGACCTACCCTATGACCCAGCAATAGCACTGCTAGGAAGTTACCCAAGGGATACAGGAGTACCAATGCATAGGGGCACTTGTACCCCAATGTTTATAGCAGCACTCTCAACAATAGCCAAATGATGGAAAGAGCCTAAATGTCCATCCACTGATGAATGGATAAAGAAATTGTGGTTTATATACACAATGGAATACTACATGGCAATGAGAAAGAATGAAATATGGCCCTTTGTAGCAACGTGGATGGAACTGGAGAGTGTGATGCTAAGTGAAATAAGCCATACAGAGAAAGACAGATACCATATGGTTTCACTCTCATGTGGATCTTGAGAAACTTAACAGAAACCCATGGGGGAGGGGAAGAAAAAAAAAAAAAGAGGTTAGAGTGGGAGAGAACCAAAGCATAAGAGACTCTTAAAAACAGAACAAACTCAGGGTTGATGGGGGATGGGAGGGAGGGGAGAGGAGGTGATGGGTATTGAGGAGGGCACCTTTTGGGATGAGCACTGGGTGTTGTATGGAAACCAATTTGACAATAAATGTCATATATTGAATAAATAAGTAAATAAATAAATACTTTTATACACTGATGTAGTGCAAAAAAATAAATAAAATAAAATAGTAAAAAAAAAAAATAAACAAAACCCAAAATCCCTGAGTTAACATGTTACACAAATTAAGAACTAAGCAGAATCTGAAGACCCTGCATTTTTAGACGGTCAAATAGTTCCATAGTTTCCATAAGATTTATATATTCTTTGTACTCAGATATGCATAAGTATATGCAAACCATTGTGTTTTATCAGTGAATTACTGATAAAAATCTGTAGTTTATCACTAAATTACTAAAACATTATTTTTTGAGCTCCTAAGATAGCAAGAGTTCTCAGAGTACAATAATCTATACATTTATCCTATATAAATCTATATGAGATATAATACATCATTAACTTCAGATGATGATTTCTTCATCTTTAAATTATTTTATTCCTCCAATGATAAAAACTAGAAGTATACTATATACTACTACAGAAGGGACAAGTTACTCCAATACATTCTCAACTCTATATCCCTGATAATAGTACTAAGAGGTACTCAATAAATATTTATTAAATTGAACTAGGTGAATCACATCATCAGAAAGAGGCCTTCTTGAATTCCCACAGAGTTAATTGTTCCATCTTCTACATTCTTATAACACATTGAAAATACTTTAATCATAGCTCTTCCTTTTCACAATACATTTTACTTACACCATTTGATTAATGTGTTATACTATACTGGAAGCAGATCAATGACAGAGACCACACCTAGTTAGTAGTAGATGGCAGTAAGGTTTGGTAGGAAGGAAGGAAAAGGAGAGAAGCTGACAAAAATGTGTTTCAGGAAATTTTTGATGACTACTTTTACAACTTTATTCTCACAAGCTACCCTATCTCCTGTTACTGCCCCATCCACATCCTCTCATTTAATGATTATGTCCCACTTCTTCAGACTTCCATAATTAGACAAATCGGAAAACTTGTCTTACTAACTTTAGAATGAATACTGCTAACTTTTACAGTTAAAAGATTTAAATATACTATACGTGGCTACACATTCCAAGCACCTTCAAGATGACCAATATCTCCTTGCAAAACAAAGAAACAAAACTTCAACCATGATTTTCTTTACTGTTAAGTTCCATCATGTGCAGAAATTTAAAACATTAAGGAATAAACGTACCCCATGGATGGGAATGAATAAATTATGACACTTCAATGAAGTACCTTGAAACAGTTAAAGGAATGAGGTAGAATCTATTGACATATAATGAAACACTAAACAAATAGTGGGAAAAAGTAACATCACAGGATAAGATTTACAGTATGATACTACATGTTGCAAAACTAACCAAAAATAACTATACATGTGTGATGTTTACAAATGTACATACACATAAAGATAACTAAGAACTTTAAAATGCCTAAAAAGGATACACACCGAACTGTTAAAAATGTTACTACTGGGTAGGGGACAGTGATTTTTACTCTGTATTTCTGATTGTCTAAATATTACATAAGATGGTATTCATTTACTACCTGCATAATTTTTTAAAATGAGAAATGTATGGGGTGCCTGGGTAGCTCAGTCGGTTAAGTGTCTGACTTCAGCTCAGGTCATGATCTCATGGTTTGTGAGTTCAAGCCCCGCGTTGGGCTCTGTGCTAACAGCTCAGAGCTTGGAGACTGCTTTGGATTCTGTGTCTCCCTCTCTCTCTGCCCCTCCCCCTGCTCACACTCTCTCTTTTCTCCTTCAAAGATAAATAAACATTAAAAAAATTTTAAATGAGAAATTTTGAACGCTTACTACTCTGCATTATACAAGATACTTTATATACATTGTCCTATTTCATCATCTGACAAAGCTCCGAGGTTCGCATGAAATTGAGTCACAAAGAAATCATTAATTGGCAGTGTGAATCTGAACACAGGGCTCTCTGAAGACAAACTGTATGTGTACTGTTCTCCCTATACAATGAAACCTCAAAATTATGAGCTTCCTCCAAAATAATATGTACATATACATACATATATATCTTTACTTAACCCCAATTTACGATCACAGTTCATTTGAACCCTCAACTTTTTATGTCTGTATGTTTCTCATGGTGAGTTAGATAAGAAACATTTTAAATGTAAAATATGAAATGGCAAATATGAAATAACACAACTTTATAAAAACGAAATAAAATTTGCCTGTTCAACTTATCCAAATAAGATGCGAAAAGGCCATTCTACTATTCCCATTTTATTTTTAATAAAAAGGTATTAAGTTCTTCCAGTGACCTTTATAAAAGGAGCACGACCTATAAAATCTATTTAAGGATATTAAATCCAGTTGATGTTTCATGTGTTGACCTTATGAATACCAATCACTCAATTAGCCATTTCATTTTCCTTTCTTATTTATAGTCTAGAAGAATATCTTGCCATAATGTACCATGAACTTGTATAATTTCTGTGAGGTTATAGCTATATTCCAACAATTCTAATCTTTTTAAAAGTTTTTGGAACTCCTCTCTATGAAAACGATGCATTCAGAAGTGCACAAGTTGTAAAGTTTTCTCAACAGTGGTTGTTTCTTTTACTGTTATAACCCCAGTGCCAATAGTGCTCGGCATACAGTAAGCACTCAATAAATATTTAATGAACAATGAAATTAATATCTTCTGATATCTAATATTTGCCAAAATTTACTCATAATCAACTGTAATGAATGAGATGATGTGTCAGGGTAGAAGAAGTTAGGTAAGACCCACTTATCAATAACCTAAGGTGTGACCATAAAGTAATTCAACTTGTTCTACTCTTCTATTCTGTTCTTCTATTGCTCATAAAGGAGGATCTGAATGAAATCATAAAAGGATACGACTAAAAAATGGTTTGGTCACTAGAATAAATGTATATAGCCTTACAAGTGGGTCACTTTATAAAAGATAATGCCAATCTGGATATATAAGATTTCTCAAGAGAAACCCAGAGGCATTATTTCATACTTATACTACAAGTAAAAATAATAAATTAGAAACTTCTAAGACTTAAATAATAGAGCTTTAGTTCAACATTAATTGAATTATACAGAGAAGGAAAAAGAACTTCACTATACACCATTCCCAATCTTCACAAGAAATATTTAGCTTCATTATGTCTTCTGTTACCATAGTGATAAAAGCATGTGATACTAGACATTATGCTACATCATAAGTTATTATACACAAGTCTGAAAGACATTATACTTTCAAGCCATTCAGCACTTAGAAAAGTGGGACTGAACCAATTCCCTTTATCATTTACATTTTGATGAAGCCTGGTCTGTATTTCTAGTCTTGGCAAAGTTCAGAAATGCATTTAATATGAATGTTATTACCACTAAGTAAAAACAGCCCTGATAACACTTTGTACAACAGGCATGAATAGAGAAGTCTGGAATGTTAATTTAAAAAAATCATTATAAACTATGAGTTAGCCAAGTAAGCTTACCATAGTAACAAAAACATTCACAACCAGAATAAAAGTAGAAGTACTACTAAAAGACAGTATAGAGTTGTAGATAATGAAAGCTAGTTAATTTGAAGTTTAGATAACTGGCCAAATAAAGCAGCACAGAGATAGCACTGTTACTTCCTACAGTATATCCTCAGTCTTTGGTGATTTGCTCCAAGGCTGTCCAAAGAGTCTGTGTCAATGAACTGCCTTCTGTTAAGACCCACCTGCAATAAAATCACTAACTGACTGAACATTCTTGTATGTATTCCGAGCCATATCTTTTACAAGCCAACTTTTACTCTTTAGGGAATAAAGTTAAACCCCAAAGTTCAGTCAAGTAAAAGAGAGGTCTCTCTTGATTGCATCTTGATTGATGCAAGGATGAATGCTCCATACAGTGATTCTAAATCATCAATTTACATAACAAATAACCTTTAAGAAATGGCAAAAAGATAACTGAGTGGAATTTGAACTGTAAATGTGATATTAAAGTACCCTTGGGGTGTTATATGTAGTTTAGTACCTATGTATTTATGCAGGAACTATAGAAAACCAAGATGTCACTTTCACTAAATCAGAGGAAAAAGCATTACTTAGGGTAGAAGAGGGAGAAATGCCCCACTGAAACATTACCCTCTGCTACAAAGGAGTGATGCTAGCAGGTATTCAATAAAATTTTATAACCAAAATGAATAATTATTTCTGAAGCATGGCTATTGAGCTCATCTTAATTTCAATAATAAGTCACTACCAACCTCCAAGTCTAATTCAGGGCCAAGTGTCAAACATCGAAGAAAGCATGCTTTCCGTGGGGAGACAAAGCAAACTTAAGACCTTTGGGAGCCAAATCGAATCTCTCATTAAGAAGTGTAGGATGAGTATTAGGCTGCCACATCCATGCTATAATGAAGATATTAAAATGTAAATAAATCTGCTTTCTAATATACATTTAACATTATAGAACTAGGATGCCTAGAAAAGAAAAAAAACCTCTAAAGCTAGTGTTAACTGACATTCTGCTTTAAATGATAAGCTTCCTGAGATATGAAGAAGCCAGATCCTTCTCACTCCTCACCCCTGCCTGCAAAATGACCACCACCATCAGGGGCTTCCACAAAGATCTTCAAACAGTCAGCACTTCGGTTTCTCAAACAAATACTTTTAGAAAATAAACTGGACTGTGGGGGAAAAAAATCAGCCTAACTTCCAGTGCTGACCAATTATTCCTCTCATTTCCATTCAATTGGCTAGACAACTCTCTAAAAATGGAGGGGGTCATTACATCCTGAACAGAGTTGTCTTTTGAAATGGAGACTACATGAACCCCTGGACATAGAAAGGATCACAAAATATGATCACTGAAATCATGTGTGATAAAGAAACTAGAAGGAAATGTGAGTAATACCCATTTTTAATAATATCTGTTAGAAAATTTGGCTTATGTTTTAATGTATAGAAATAGCCTCAAAATGAGAGCCCTGAACTAGCAACTCAAATGCTCCAGCTCAGCTTAGTAAAAGGATTTGGTCCAGGTAAATCCACGCAGAGGTCAGAGCCTGAAGTAGACCATAAAACTGGTAGAAGCAGAGAGCCATAGTAGTGAAAGTTGGCTACAGAAGCAAGCCCTGGTCACACATAGGAACTATGGAGTTGTGCCCATTGGGAATCAGGGATGCTGATAATGACATATTTATCCAAAGACAAAGTTCAAGATTGGGAACACGAGGATGCCTAATTCAGAGCCCACAATCTAGATTCTACAATGCAAGGCAGAGAAGAGAGTAAGATGCTACAAAGAACTCTGCTCAGCAAGTATGGTCCTTTGTAGACTTTTGCCCCTCAAATGGTAATCTAACCACCAGCAATAGGACCTTGCCTGGAAACATGTTAGAATCGCAGACTCTCAGGCTCCATCTCAGACCTGCTGAATGAGAGTCTCCATTTTAAAGAGACCCAAGGCTCTAAGGAAGTAGTAACTCCATCTTGTAAAAAACAAGATAGAGGAGGGAAAAAGGGGATCAAAACCAAATGGCAGCTTGTTGTCTTAGGAAAATCCAGCTCTACAGAAAAATACAACCTTTAGGAAAATACAATCTCTAGAAGGTAAGACTATGAACCAATTAATATATCTTGCTCACTGAGGTTTGCTTCAAGACTTTGAATCACTGTAATAACCAATCCAAAGTTATAATGCCATCAACTCTGCTCAATCCCAACCAATTCCTCACCTTGTAAGATCTGCCTTAAAATCACCCAGCCTAAGTTCTGAAACCCTATAAATATCCTCCCTTAACTATCCTGAAGTTAATGGTCAAGAGCCATTATATTCTGAAGCCGGATGGAATACGAACAAGCATCTGGTCTAAGCCCTTTATTTCCTGGAAAAAATCACAATTTGCTCAAAACTGCAGAGCTAGTTAAGAACAGAATAACACAAGAAACAAGATCTTCTGACTCTCTCTTCAGAGTCTGATTTTTTTTTTTTAAATCTACATTATTTTCACCTCTATGTCCAGGGGAAGGATACTGTTTAATGTTAATATAATTTACCAGTATACCCAAACACCATACTTAAAGTGAGCTGTCAATAGGCAACATGCCAGACTGAATACAAATACACAAATCCACTTTTAACCCAAAGAGATCAAAAAGGTAAAGAATATAATCTCATTATTACCAGCACCATAATAAAAACAGCAAATATTATTAGAGCATTTGCCATGTGCAAAGTACCGTTAAGAGGTTTATATTCGTGATTTCATTTAATCCTCACAACCCTATTACATAGGGACTATTATTATTTCCATTTTAAAGATTAAAAAATACCGAGGTAAGTGACTCTTCCAAAGTCTTACTGCTAGCAAGTGAGACAGCTAGGTCTTAAACACTGAAGTATGTTTTGGTTTTTTATTTCTTTCAGGTAAAACAAAGCAAAGATGACTATATATTTATTATTTAAGGTCTTCTCTTGAAAATTTCATTTCTATGAAATAACACAGATTCACAGAAATATATAAACTGCTTCCAAAAAACATTTAAATCAGAAATACTGCTTTAACAATAATTTTGTCCAGGGGCGCCTGGGTGGCTCAGCCGGTTGAGTGTCTGACTTCGGCTCAGGTCATGATCTCACGGTTCGTGGGTTCCAGCCCCGCATCAGGCTCTGTGCTGACCACTTGCTCAGAGCCTGGAGCCTGCTTCAGATTCTGTGTCTCCTTCTCTCTCTGCCCCTCCCCCTTGCTCATGCTTTGTCTCACTCTGTTTCTCAAAAATAAATAAATGTAAAAAAAAAAAAATTAAAAAAAAAAACACAATAATTTTGTCCAAAGCACTAAGTTGTTTTCCAAACAATTCTAGTGTTGATCATTGTACTTTGTCCATGTTAATCATGTAAATAATCTATACCGGACATTATACCTGACACACCTGTCCTTTACCTAGATTTCATTTCCCTTTACTTCTATTAGTTTAAGACAACTGCAGTGCACAAGAATAAAAAGGGCTCTCTTCTATGAATTACATACATAACAACTGATAGGCTTGATCTGAAGAGGTCTAACATGAAAACAGATTTTTCTCTAGTGTATTATGTAGCACTGCATTTAAGATCTTTATAGAAATATAGTTTGTATCATTTTTTATTCTGAAAAATTTTGTACTTACTTTAAATGCCAACATTTAAGAGGCTAATTTCTTCCCAGTTCATTTAAAAGGGTATCATTTTATTGTGCTTCCATATTCCTAAAATTTAAATGCCAAGTTCAAAATTTTTGGTATCTTAGGTAAAGCTAATTAAATAGCACTTACCTCTCTTTGGGTGAAAAACTTAACATGCTACTGATGACTGACATTTTGGTAACAATACTGTATAGGTGCAAAACTATAAGATTTTTTACATTTTCCTTTCAAGGAAGCAATATTCAGCACATAGAGACTGCTCGAGGTTTTTAAGCAAGGGACAAACGTTGTTCAAACCATGCAGTTGGGTCCTGGAGAAGCTGTCTACAAGTGAAGAAAACAATCAAAAATGCCCAACTCAGGAAGTTATACACTCTAAGGTCACTATTTTGCTTCATTTATTATATTTCTTTTTTGAATTTGAACTTTGAAACTTTTCAGATTTGACCAGTAAGGGAAATATATTTAGCACAAAATTTATTACTCAAAAAGAGCTAGAAAATCAATTCATCAAATTTTATTTACCAAACATAAAGGTGAAATCAGACAAAACAGACTGCTGACAAGTTCATTCTGTACCAAAATTGAACCATTTCTTTTTAGTATGATTCATTCAACTTAAGTCCCCAGCACCAAGCCTATATCAAGGGGCTACTACACAAAACAACAACTAGTTCAGTCTGTTCTAAAGGAATTCATAACCCAGAAAGGAGATGGATATATAATTAATTACCTAATAGCAATTCAGTGGCATCAAAGCTAAAAGAAGCATGGACAAGATGCCAAAGAACAAGTAGAGCAATTCACTGAAAACTCAGCTGCAGAGGAAAGGGGGAGTCAGAAAATATGTAAAGAAGAGATGATTGGAACAGAATAAAAGATTACAGGGGTAGACCAAGTTTATAGAGAAAGGCTATTTAACATAGAAGGGAACTCACTATAAAGGTGCAGAAGCCAGAATGTGCCGCATTTGAGAGCTACAGATTAGTAGCACTACAGAGGAGAATGCAAGAGGGAGAGGAGAATGGAAAGTATCTGGAAATCTACCAGTGGAAGATGCTGAACAGTAGGTTCTAGGTTAGCATTTTATCTTTTGGATAATGGAGAGCTATTAAAGAGGTTTAGACAAGACCACCATATGATCAAACCTTCAGAAAGATAACTCTGTTGGCACTGTGAAGGACTGCAAGGTCAGTGGTGAGCCCTTGGCCCAAGAGTCCACTTTTAGTTAAAACATTCATTCTAGGGTGTTGAATTAAAATAGTCACAGCAGGAAGGCAGAGGGGAGGAAAAATTCAAGAAATATTTAGTAAACAGAATAAATAAGACTATGGAAAGGCTTAAATTTGATATAGGCGTTAAGTAAAATATTAATACTGCATAGTGTGATACACAGGAGAAACAGTCCAGTGATAATTCCTAATCCCCAAATAGTTTTCATTTATTTAAATTATGATAATTACCTTACATCCTGCTAAGATTTTTTATCCTTATGGTTATTGTGCAAATGATTATTATCAAAGCTACAAGCCTATTGAGAATTGGGATTAAGTGGGTATAACAAATTAATTGAGCTTCATTATGTATTTCCATGAAAACAAGATAACATGACCAAACACAAGGATCTCTGAACTGACAGAAATGATAAAAACTGATAGATTCCACATGGTGGGGGTATTAAAAGATGGCAGCATAGGAAGATCCTGAACTCACCTCCAACCATGGACACACCAAATCTGCAAGTGCATATGGAATACTTTCCCAGAAAACTAGCTGAAAATAAAGAATAAAAGGTCCACATCAAGGTAGGTGGGAGAGGCAGAGACATGGTTGCACCAAAAACCCCACCACCAGTGCAATAACCCAAAACCAGAGGGATCTCAAAAATACAGAGCTTCCTCCTGAGGAACAAAAGCATTTGTACTCCATATCAGGACCCCAACCCTTAGGACATAACACCAGAGAGATAAGCACTCCAAATGTCTTCCTTTGAAAACCAAGAGAGTTTATGTCCTGGAGACTCAAAGAAACGTAGGGAAATGAGATTCCAATCATACAGGGCTGCCTCAGACTTACTCACCCTATGACCCAGCACAAAACCAAGTTTGAAAAGTGCCTACACTGTATGTAGAGATTCATTTGTTTATCTTAAAATGTCTGACAAAGGAGTGGGGCCTGTTGGGACTCTCTGGGGATGGGGGTCATTTCAGGACTCCCCCTTTACCTTGCTAGTGCCAGTGCTATCATGCACCATTCCTAAGCTCTCCCTCCATCTTGATAGAGCTGGTAGACATGCACAGTAATAGCACTGTCCCATTGCTGCAGTTAAGTTGCCACGGTGCCCCACACCCAAGGCAACTCCCAGGGAGCAGGTGCACCCTGGCCCTGTATTCTCACACTGCCTCACTAGAGCTACCAGATGTGTGCTGGCCCTATGGTCTCCTGCTGCCTTGCCTCAATTTGCAGGAACACTCTCCTGCTGTCTCACTAGTTGGAAAACACATCTCAGCCCTGGACTATTCTGCTACCTTACCAAAGCCAGCAGGCACACAGAGTCCACATAGGAGATACAAGTAGATCACTTGGTTCTGGAGGCCAGGGAGTCTTGCATATCTGGGCCCCATGGGACTGAAACTATTGGAAAGATAGTTCTCATCATGATGATACCCAAAGGGCACTGCACAGACAGCAGACTAAAGCACATCCCAAGTGTTTCCCTGAAAAGGGCCTATTTACTGGTTTTGGAACTTAAGCCTGAGGGGCAAGTGTCAGGTTTCCAACACATACAGAGGCTATGGAGGCGATCTCAGGAAACACAGGCTGGGGAAAACTATCATTTCTTATTTCCTTGGCTTCACTACAGATCACTGATACCTAGCAGAAAGGGCTCATACATTCGTCTGAGGCCCCAAATTTTGCACTTTTGCCCAGGGACACCTCTGAATCCCCAGGACAAGTAGCTAGCTAGGTCTGCAGCTCCACAAGACTGTACATATTTGCATACTTTAAAGGTTGCTGCCTGAGGGTCTACCACCCATTAAGCCTGAAACTAGTACTGACATTCAGCCTGAACCCAGGTGCTGAGATGTCTCCCTTTGGAATACTGACAAGTCTTGGCATACCCCAACAACAGCAACTTATCAAGAATAAATTAGACGGCTTAGACAATCACACTGCCCAAGAGCTAGGGCAAGATTGAACCATAAGGTTCATCTACATGAGATAACTAGTCCAAGGCTGGGAGAAATAGCTACTTCACCTAACACAAACAAGAAACGAACAGAGACAGTCAAGAAAAATGAGAAAATAAAGGTATATGTTCCACACAGAACAAGATGAAACCTCAGGAAAAAAAACCTTAATGAAACAAAGATAAGTAACTTACCTGATAAAGAGTGCAAAGTAATGATCTCAAGAGAAGAATGGATGTATATAGAGAGAACTTCAACAGATAGGAAATATAAAAACTACTAAACAAACAAAAGTACCAAATAGCAGTGACGAAGTCGAAGAATATAATAAATGAACTAAAAATACTCTAGACGGGTTCAAAGCCAGACTAGATAATGTACAAGAAAGGATTAGTAAACTAGAATAGAGGCAGTGGAACCCACCCAAACAAAGCAGGAAAAAAAAAAAGAAGTACAGATAGCTTAAGGGATCTATGGGACAACATCAAGTGGAATAATATTCACATTATACGAGTCCCAGAAAGAGAAGAAAGAGATAAGGGATGAAAACTTATTTGAAGAAATAATGGTAGAAAACTTGCCTAACTTGGGGAAGGAAACAAACATCAAGATCCAGTTAAGCCCAGAAAGCTAAATTAAGATGAATCAAAAGAGAGCCACATTAAGACGTTATAATTAAAATGCCAAAAGTTAGACAGAGAATCTTAAAACCAGCAAAAGAAAATCAACTTCTTAAATACAACGCAACCCCTATGAAACTATCAACAGAAACCCTGTAGGCCAGAAGTGAATGGATGACATATACAAAGGACTGAAAGGGAAAAATTTGCAATGAAAAATACTCTACCTAGAAGGTTAACATTCAGAATTGAAAGAGAGATAAAAGACTCTTCCAGATGAGAGGAAAAAAAAAAAAAAAAGCTAAAGGAGTTCATCACCTCCATACCGGCCTTTCAAGAAATATTAAAGGGACTTCCTTAACGTTAAAAGAAAGGTCACTAATTAGGAAAAGGAAAACATACGAAAGTAAAAAATTTCACTGGTAAAATAAACATACAAGTAAAAATAATGGAAATTTATAAACCTAGTATGAAGGTTAAAAGTCAAAAGTAGTCAAAATGGCAATAACTACAATAATAATGACATACACACAAAAAAATTTAAAATATGAGATCAAAACTATTAGAAAGTGTGGGGGAGTAAATACGTAGTTTTAGAATACATTTAATTTTATTTATGTATTTATTTTTTAATTTATATCCCAGTTAGTTAGCATATACAGCAAGAATGATTTCAGGACTAGATTCCAGTGATGCACCCACTATGTGTAACACCCAGTGCTCATCCCAACAAGTCTCTTCCTTAATGCCTCTTTCCCATAGAGTCCTTCCCACCACCAAAACCCCTCCAGCAACCCTCACTCTGTTCTCTATGTTTAAGAATCTCTTATGTTTTGTACCCCTCCTTGTTTTTATATTGTTTTTGTGTCCCATCCCTTATGTTCACCTGTTTTGTATCTTAGATTCCTCATATAAGTAAAGCCATATGATATTGGTCTTTCTCTGACTGAATAATTTTGCTTAACATAATACCCTCTACTTCCATCCATGTCATTGAAAATGGCAAGATTTCATTCTTTTTTGCTTAATAATAATCCATTGTGTATATATACCACATCTGCTTTATCCATTCATCTATCAGTGGATACTTGGGATGCTTCTGTAATTCGACTACTATAGTTAATGCTGCTATAAACATCAGGTATCTGATGATCTGAATCAGTATCTGAATGAGTGTTTTCATATTCTCTGGGTAAATACCCAGTAGTACAATTACTGGGTCATAAGGCAATTCTATTTTTAACTTTTTGAGGAATCTGCATACTGTTTTCCAGAGTGGCTGCACCAGTTTGCATTCCCAACAATAGTGCAAAAGAGATCCTCTTTGTCCACATCCTCGCGAACATCTGTTGTTGCCTGAGTTGTTCATGTTAGGCATTCTGACAGGTGTGAGGTGGTATACCTTGAGGATTTGAGGATTTTTTTTTCTTAATTATTTATTTTTAATTTTTTTCTTAAATTATTTTATTATTTTTTTTTATACTTTACATTCAAATTAGTTAGCATGTAGTGAAACAATGATTTCAGGAGTAGATTCCTTAGTGCCCCTTACCCATTTGGCCCATACCCCTCCAATAACCCCTCCAGTAACCCTCAATTGGTTCTCCATATTTATGAGTCTCAATGTTTTTTCCCCCTCCCTGTTTTTATATTATTTTTGTTTCCCTTCCCTTATGTTCATCTGTTTTGTATCTTAAAGTCCTCATATGAGTGAAGTCATATGATATTTGTCTTTCTCTGACGAATTTCGCTTACCATAATACCCTCCAGTTCCATCCACATAGTTGCAAATGGCAAGATTTTATTCTTTTTGATTGCTGAGTAATACTCCATTGTGTGTGTGTATATATATATATATATATATATATATATACACACATATACATATACCACTTCTTTATCCATTCATCCATCGATGGACATTTGGGCTCTTTCCATACTTTGGCTATTGTTGATAATGCTGCTATAAACATTGGGGTGCATGTGCCCCTTTGAAACAGCACAACTATCTCCCTTGGATAAATTCCTAGTAGTGCAATTGCTGGGTCATAGGGTAGTTCTATTTTTAGTTTTTTGAGGAACCTCCATACTGTTTTCCAGAGTAGCTGCACCACCTTGCATTCCCACCAGCAATGCAACAGAGATCCTCTTTGTCCACATCCTCACCAACATCTGGTGTTGCCTGAGTTGTTAATGTTAGCCATTCTGACAGGTATAAGGTGGTATCTCATTATGGTTTTGATTTGTTATTTCCCTGATGATGAGTGAAGTTCAGTACTTTTTCATGTGTCGGTTGTGAATCTGGATGTCTTCTTTGGAGAAGTGTCTATTCATGTCCTTTGCCCATTTCTTCACTGGATTATGTTTTTCGGTGTTGAGTTTGATAAGTTCTTTATAGATTTTGGATACTAACCCTTTATCTGATATATCATTTGCTAATATCTTCTCCCATACTGTCAGTTGCCTTTTAGTTTTGCTGATTGTTTCCTTCGCCGTGGAAATTTTTATTTTGATGAGGTCCCAACAGTTCATTTTTGCTTTTGTTTCCCTTGCCTCCAGAGAAGTATTGAGTAAGAAGTTGCAGTGGCTAAGAACAAAGAGGTTTTTGCCTGCTTTCTCCTCAAGGATTTTGATGGCTTTCTGTCTTCTGTTTAGGTCTTTCATCAATTTTCAGTTTATTTCTGTGTATGGTGTAAGAAAGTGGTCCAGGTTCATTCCTCTGCATGTCGCTGTCCAGTTTTCCAGCACCACTTGCTGAAAAGACTGCCTTTATTCCATTGGAAATTCTTTCCTGCTTTGTCAAAGATTAGTTGGCCATACTTTTGTGGGTCCATTTCTGGGTTCTGAATTCTGGTCCATTGATCTGAGTGTTTGTTCTTCTGCCAGTACCATACTGTCTTGATGGTTACAGCCTTGTAGTATAGCTATACATATTGTGATGCTTCCTGCATTGGTTTTCATTTTCAAGATTGCTTTGGCTAATCGGGGTCTTTTCTGGTTCCATACAAGTTTTAGGATTACTTGCTTTAGCTCTGTTAAGAATGCTGGTGTTATTTTGATAGGGATTGCATTGAATATGTAGTGTGCTTTGGGTAGTATTGACATTTTAACAATATTTGTTCTTCCTATCCAGGAGCATGGAATATTTTTCCATTTTCTTGTGTCTTCTTCAATTTCTTACATAAGGTTTCTAAAGTTTTCAGTGTATAGATTTTTTGCCTATTTGGTTAGATTTATTCCTAGCTATTTTATGGTTTTTGGTGCAATTGTAAATGGGACTGACTCCTTGATTTCTTTCTGTTGCTTCATTTTAGGTGTATAGGAATATGCAACGGATTTCTTTGCATTGATTTTATATCCTGCCACTTGCTGAATTCATAAATCAGTTCCAGCAGTTTTTTGGTGGAATCTTTAGGGTTTTCTAGAGTATCATGTCATCTGCAAAGACTGAAAGTTTGACCTCCTCCTGGCTGATTTGCATGCCTTTTATTTCTCTGTGTTGTCTGATTGGTGAGGCTATAACTTCCAACCACTATGTTAAATAACAATGGCGAGAGTGGACATCCCTGTCTTGTTCCTAACCTTAGGGGGAAAGCTCTGTTTTTTCCCATTGAGGATGATATTAGTGTTGGGTCATTCATATAAGGCTTTTATGATCTCAAGGTATGCTCCTTCTAGGCCTCCATTCTTGAGGGTTTTTATCAAGAAAGGATGTTGTATTTGTTAAATGCTTTCTCTGCATCTATTGAGACGATCATATGGTTCTTGTCATTTCTTTTATTGATATGATGAATCACATCGTTTTGCAGATATTGAACCAGCCTAGCATCCCAGGTATAAATCCCACATGGTCGTGGTGAATAATTTTTTTAATGCATTGTTGGATTTGGTTGGCTAATATCTTATTGAGGATTTTTGCATCCATGTTCATAAGGGAAATTGGTCTATAGTTGTCCTTTTTAGTGGGGTCTCTGTCTGGTTTTGGAATCAAGGTAATGCTGGCTTCATAGAAAGAGTTTGGAAGTTTCCCTTCCATTTCTATTTTTTGGAACAGCTTCAAGAGAATAGGTGTTAACTCTTCCTTATATGTTTGGTAGAATTCCCCTGGAAAGCCATATGGCCCTGGATTTTTATTTTTGGGAGATTTTTGATTACTAATGCAATTTCCTTACTGGTTATGGATCTGTTCAAATTTTCTATTTCTTCCTGTTTCAGTTTTGGTAGTGTATATGTTTCTAGGAATTTGTCCATTTCTTCCAGATTGCCCATTTTATTGGCATATAATTGCCCTTATACTTTCTTATTATTGTGTTTACTTCTGCTGCGTTGGTTGTGATCTCTCCTCTTTCATTCTTGATTTTATTTATTTGGGCCCTTTCCATTTTCTTTTTGATCAAACTGACTAGTGGTTTATCAATTTTGTTAATTCTTTCAAAGAACCAGCTTCTGGTTTCATTGATCTGTTCTACTGTCTTTTTGGTTTTGATAGCATTAATTTCTGCTCTAATCTTTATTATTTCCTGTCTTCTGCTGGTTCTGGGTTTTATTTGCTGTTCTTTTTCCAGCTCTTTAAGGCATACGGTTAGGTTGTGTATCTGAGATACTTCTTTCTTCTTTAGGAAGGCCTGAATTGCTGTATACTTTCCTCTTATGACAGCCTTTGCTGTGTCCAAGAGGTTTTTGGCTGTGTGTTATCATTTTCATTGGGTTCCATGTACTTTTTTCTTTCCTCTTTAATTTCTTGGTTAGCCCATTCATTCTTTAGTAGGATGTTCCAAGTATGTTACCTTTCCAAATTTTTTCTTGTGGTTGATTTCGAATTTCATAGTGTTGTGGTCTGAAAATATGCACGGACGATCTTGATCTTTTTGTACTTCATGAGGGCTGATTTGTGTACTAGTGAACGGTCTATTCTGGAGAAGGTTACATGTGCACTGGAGAAGAACGTATATTCTGCTGCTTTCGGATAAAATGTTCTGGATATATCTGTTAAGTCCATCTGGTCCAGTGTGTCATTCAAAGCCATTGTTTCCTTGTTGATTTTTTGATTAGATGATCTGTCCACTGCTGTGAGTGGGGTGTTGAAATCTCCTACTATTAAGGTATTACTATCGATGAGTTTCTTTATGTTTGTGATTAATTGATTTATATATTTGGGTGCTCCCACATTTGGCGCATAAATGTTTACAATTGTTAGGTCTTCTTGGTGGATAGACCCCTTGATTATGATATAATGACCTTCTGCATCTCTTGATACAGTTTTTATTTAAAAGTTTAGATTGTCTGATATATGTATGGCTATTCTGACTTTCTTTTGTTGACAATTAGCATGATAGATGGTTCTCCATACCCTTACGTTCAATCTGAAGGTGTCTTTAGGTCTAAAGTGGGTCTCTTGTAAACAGCATATAGATGGATCTTGTTTTCTTATTCATTCTGTTACGAATGTCTTGATTGGCGTATTGAGTCCATTGACATTAAGAGTGAGTACTGAAAGACATGAATTTATTGCCATTATGATGCTTGTAGAGTTGGGAGTTTCTGGTGGTGTTCTCTGTTCCTTTCTATTCTTTGTCACCTTTGGTATTTATCTATTTTTATATATTTTTTTTCATCTTTTCTCCCTTCAGAGAGTCCCCATTAAAATTTCTTGCAGGGCTGGTTTAGTGGTCACAAACTCCTTTAGTTTTTTTCCGGGAAACTTTTTCTCTCTATTTTGAATGACAGCCTTGCTGGATAAAGAATTCTTGGCTGCATATTTTTATGATTCAGCACATTGAATATATCCTGCCACTCCTTTCTGGCCAGCCAGGTTTCTGTGGATAGGTCTGCTGCAAACCTGATCTGACTTCCTTTGTAGGTTAGGGACTTTTTTTCCCTTGATGCTCTCATGATTCTCTTCTTGCCGGATTCTTTTGTGAATTTGACTATGATGTACCTTGTTGATGGTCGGTTTTTGTTGAATCTGATGGGGGCTCTCTGTTCTTCCTGGATTTTGATCTCTGTGTCTTTCCCCAGGTTAGGAAAGGTTTCTGCCATGATTTGCTCACATAACCCTTCTACCCCTATTTCTCTCTCTTCCTCTTTTAGGACCCCTATGATTCTGATGTTACTTTTAAATGAGTCACTGATTTCCCTAATTCTTAAATCATGCTCTTTTGCCTTAATCTCCCTCTTTTTTTTCTGTTTCATTATTGTCCATAAGTTTGTCCTCTATATTACTGATTCCCTGTTCTGCCTCATCCATCCTTGCCGCTGTGGCATCTGTCCTTGATTGCAGCTCAGTTATGGCATTTTTTATTTCATCCTGACTAGTTTTTACTTCTTTTAACTCCACAGAAAAGGATTCTAGTCTATTTTCCACTCCAGCTAGTATTCTTATTACCATGATTCTAAATTCTGGATCAGACATCTTGCTTGTATCTGTGTTGGTTAAATCCCTGGCTGTCATTTCTTCATGCTCTTTCTTTTGGGGTGAATTCCTTCATTTTGTCATTTTGAAGGGAGAAAAGGAATTGGTGAGGGAGAAAAATTAAAATTAAAAAAAAATTAAAATTAAAAAAATTAAAATTAAAAAATTAAAAACACACACAAAATCGAATCAATGATGCTAGATCCTTGTTGTGTTTTGGTCTGGGTGTTGAATGTGGTTTGATAGATTAGAGAGGAAAAAAAGGAAATCATTTGAGAAATTTAAAAAAGTGAATACACTGATTTAGACTAACATAAAATGATGGAATATAGAATGTTAAAAAAGTTACACAAAAGGATATAGTAGAAAAAATTAAAGAAAATATTTTTAATAAAAATTGAAAATAAAAATGAATTTTTTCTTTCTGTATTCAAGAAAAATAAATGAAAAAGAGAAAAAAAATCAGAATCATTGAAAAATTGGAAAAAGCGAATACACTGTAGTAGACTAAAATAAAATGATGAAAGTAAAATAGTTTGAAAAAATTATATAAAAGTAAAAAAATATAGTAAAAAAATTAAAGAAAAATATTTTTAACAAAAATTGAATAATGAATTTTTTCTTTTGGAATTCAAGAAAGAGAAAAGAAGTGAAAAAGAGAAACAAAAGAAAAGAAAAATGAATAGATAGACCCTATTGGATCAACAGATCCACAGATGGACCCTATATGGATCAACAGATTGAAATATGACTAAAATTACTTCCTTTTCTCCTAGAAATCAGACTATGAAGCACTTTATAGTCCATAAACTAAGCAGGCAGTGAGACTTGTGTTCTTGAAAAACGAGGTTGGCCCAGTTGGGAGGGGCTTACCCAGTTGGGTAACGGCTCCGTTCTCCACTAGATGGCACTGCTAGCCTACTGGGGTGGATTGCTGTGGTGCTTGTAGGTGCGAATATGCATGCGCGGGAGCAGTGAAAATGGCGTCACCCAGCTACCCAGTTTCTAGTGTCAGAACCCTGTCCTCCCTGATCAGCCATCGCACACCCGTCCTCTGTCTTTAGCTTTGGTCCACTCCCCACTTTGTCACTGTCCGTGACCAAGCCCCAGTAAGTACCTCTCTTCCAAATTTTGTTTCGGATGCCATTGTTTTCCCCACCACCTTACGTCTGAAGGACTGCAGCTTTGACCTGTTCCACCCATCTGTGGGAGGGTCTCACCGAGCAATGGCCGAATGCCGGATACACCCAGGAAAGCTGGCTGGACCCTGCTGCTGCCAATGCACCAAGACTGTGGCCAGGTGCCAGCCAGCCCCAGAAAAAGTTCGCGAGATAGTGTAAGCAGCAGCGTTTCAGGGATTATGGACAATTACAACACACATCTGGCACCAGGCTTCACCCTTAATCACCTTGTTCCAGCACTAGAGAATGTGGGCATTTCCTGGTCTACTGGGACCAGGGGTCCTCAACAATCTCTACCAAATGTACTTCCAGCAGGGGAACTGCTTTTCCCCGTGTGGTCCAAGAACGTACCAGATCCCACACTGCTCCTGGGGATTCGCCCTTCCCACCAGTGCACCACCAACTATCGAGCTGTGGAGTTGCAGACTCTGCAATCCCCTTGTTTACAGGCTTAATGGAATTTAAACCCTCTTCTTTCTCCTTTCTCCCTTTTTAGTTTAGCCCCTGCAGCTGTTTCCAATTTTCCACTTTGTCTCTAGCTGCTCTTTGGGGAGGGGTACTTTTCCCGAATCACCAACCCCCCCCCCCCCCACCATCTCTGTCCTCTCTCTGCCCACAAAAGTGGTTCCCTGCCTGCAGCAGCTTCTTGCTCCCCAAGTTCACCTCTCCACGCTGGGTACCTGCTTAATTCTATGGTTCAGGTTGTACAGATTGTTGTGTTAATCCTCCAATCAGTGTTTTCGGTGTGCAGGATGGTTTAGTGCTGGTATGGATGTATTTCATGGATGCAAGACACACAGAAAACTTCCATGCTGTTCCGCCATGTTGGCTCCCCTCGGTTTCCCTTGAGGTTTTAATTTGTATTTCCCTGATGTTGAGTGATATTGAGGATTTATTCATGTGTCTGCTAGCCACCTGGATGTCTTCTTTGGAAAAGTGTCTATTCATTTCTTTTGCCTATTTCTTCACTGGATTGTTTGTTTTTTGGGTGTTGAGTGTGATAAGTTCTCTATATCTCTTGGATACTAACCCTTTATTTGATATGTCATTTGCAAATATCTTCTCCCACTCCACTGGTTGTCTTTTAGTTTTGCTGACTGTTTTCTTTGCAGTGCAGAAGCTTTGAATTTTGATGAGGTCCCAATAGTTCATTCCCTTGCGTCTGGAGACATGCTGAGTAACAAGATGCTGCAGCTGAGGTCAAAGAGGTTTTTGCCTGCTTTCTCCCTGAGGATTTTGATGGCTTCCTGTCTTAGGTTTAGCACAGAAATTGGTTGCATTTCTATACATCAATAATGAAGCAAGAGAAAGTGAAATCAAGGAGTCGATCCTATTTACAATTGCACCAAAACCCACAAAAGTAAATAGGAATAAACCTAACCAAAGAGGTGAAAAAACTATACACTGAAAACCATTAGAAAGCTTATGAAAGAAATTGAAGACATAAAAAAATGGAAAAATATTCCATGCTCCTGGATTGGAACAACAAATATTGTTAAAATGTGAATACTACCCAAAGCACTCTACATATTCAATGCAATCCCTATCAAAATACATCAGCATTCTTCACAGAGCTAGCAAAAAACAATCCTAAAATTTGTATGGAACCAGAAAAGACCCTGAATAGCAAAAGCAATCCTGAGAAAGAAAACCAAAGCTGGAGGCATCACAATCCTGGACATCAAGATGTATTAAAAGCTGTAATCATGAAGACAGTATGGTACTGGCACAAAAACAGACACATAGATCAACGGAACAGAATAAAGAACCCACAAATGGACCCACAAAGGTTATGGCCAACTAATCTTTGACAAAGCAGGAAAGAATATCCAATGGAATAAAGACAGTCTCTTTAGCAAATGGTGCTTGGAAAACTGGACAACACACAGTTGTAGTTTGATTGATACTCCAATCAAAAGACACAAATATGAATGAATGGATTAAAACAAAAAACAAAAAAAAACAAGACCCATCTATCAATATGACTTGTACAAGGGGTTAACCTCTGATGTAAGGACATACACAGACCAGAAGTGAAGGGATGGAACAAGATGTTTCATGCAAATGGAAAACAAAGAAAGCTGAGTGGTGCCTGGGTGGCTCAGTGAGTTAAGCGTCCAACTTCAGCTCAGGTCATGATCTCACAGCTTGTGGGTTCGAGCTCTGCATTGGGCTCTGTGCTGAATGACATTTCAGAGCCTGGGGCCTGATTTGGAGTCTATATCTCCCTCCGTCTCTGCCCCTCCCCAGTTCGTGCTCCATCTATCTTAAAAATAAATAAACATTAAAAAAAAAAAAAAACAAAGCTGAGGCAGTTACACTTATATATGACAAAATACTTTATAACAAATCCATAATAAAAGATAAAGATGGGTATTACATAATGCTAAGGCAATAAGACAATAAAACATTTGTAAATATTTATGCACTCAACACAGAAGTACCTAAATATATAAGGCAGATGTTATCACACCTAAACCAAGAAATTGACAGCAATACAATATCAGGGAACATCAGTACCTCTAAATCACATGGGACATTTTCCAAAATAAATCATATGCTGGGTCACAAACACAAGGTTCAATAAATTAAAACTGTGATCATATCAAGCATGTTTTCTAAACATAATGATATGAAACAACTCCGTTACAAGAAGAAAACTAAAAAAAAAAAAAAATCACAAATATATGAAGATAAATAACACACTATAAAACAACAAATGGGTCAACACAGAAATCAAAGGAGAAATAAAAAAATACCTTGAACAAAATAAAAATGTAAATATAGCATGCTGAAGTCAACAGAAGTTGCAAAAGCAGTTCTCAGTAAGAAGTTCATAATGATTAAGGCTTGCCTCAAAAAACAAGAAAAATCTCAATTAACAATCTAACTTTACACCTAAAGGAATTAGAAAAAGAACAAGCAAAGCCAATGTTAGTAGAAGGAAGGTCATAATTAAGAACAGAAATTAATGAAATAAAGATTTAAAAAGACAATAGAAAAGACCAATGAAACTAAGAGCTGTTTCTTGGAAAAAATAAACAAAATTAACCAACTTTTAGCTAGACTCAATAAGGAAAAAAGAGGGCTCAAATAAAATCAGAAATGAAAGAAGTTACAACTGTTATCAGACAAATACAAAAGATTATAAGAGACTATTACCAATTACATGGCTACAAATGGGATAACCTAGAAGAAATGGATAATTCCTAGAAACAAAATCTTCCAACATAGAATCATGAATAGAAAATGCAAATAGAACAATGACTACTATGGAGACTGAATCAATAATCAAAAACCTCCCAACAAACAAATGTCCAGGACCTGATGGCTTCACAGGTAAATTCTACCAAACGTTTAAAGAGTTAAAGAGTTAATACCTCTTCTTCTCAAACTATTCCAAAAAATAGAAGATGAAGGAAAACTTCAAAATCCATTCTATGAGGCCAGCATTATCCTGATACCTACACCAGACAAAGACACTACAAAAAAACTACAGGCCAATATCTCTGACAAACATAGATTTAAAAATCCTCAACAATTTCATGATGAAGTCACCTAACCAAATCTATACACGAAAATAGTCAAAACCTAACAGTGCTGACTACTTTGAAATCACTTAGCCATAGGATGTCCTGTTGTTCAAAACTTACTAAATACATTGTTTTTACTTAAAGAAAGAGAACATAGTAAGGCCACTACATTAAGACAACAAGGTCTATGGTCAAACTACACACATACATATACACACACACACACACACACACACACACACACACGAGTTAGTTGGGGCTTGTGGTTCCACAGTGTAGTGGTTATGATGTCTGCTTTACACATACACGAGTTAGTTGAGACATGCCAAAATGTCATCATAACGTATCAGTAAATACATCAGTAAATTGTAATATATCATAATACATTAGTAAAGTATATAAAAACATTTAAAATCAAAGATCATAGTACATTTAGAGGTTTATTTCTTCACCCTTAATTTCTGAAGAATTAGATACATTTGCACAACTGCTATTAGGTTACAGACAAAAATTCATGAAAGAAATATATTCAGAAGACAGAAAAGAAAAAAAAAAAGATGTGACTGAAATCCTTGTAAATCAAGAGCTGTTAAAAGTTCAGATGTAAATTACATAAACAATTAACTGTCCTATAAGCTGAAAACTTCATGGAAAAAATAGTCTACTGATTACAACCAAAGCAAGCCAAGGTCATATTTTTGACAAACTGATTTTTTATAACTATAAGCAACCATTGGATGTTTATGACCAAGCTTTAAAAATTAATGCGAACACATAAAGAAAAAGATTTTAAATACATAGAAAATTCTTCACTGATTCAAGTTCAAAAGGAAGACTGAAATGCAAAAGGAACATCAGAAACACCTGATATGAGTATGTTTTCAAAACATACCAGGAAAGAACACATATATGATAAAATACAGTCCAAAACTCAACTGCCCAATTCTGAACCCTGTGCCTGTCCTTGTCAGAATACCTTCACAACTTTAGCAGTAAGACGCAGTCTACTATCCAAAAACTTCATGGCCGTTCATCTCCATGAGTGGGACCTATGTATTTCTAAACATTCAGTCCTGAGCCATAAGACCTGAATCTTAAATGACCAAAAAGGAAGGCCATGGAAATGGTGTGAGGTTACTGATTTATTATTTCTTTATCAGCAAATACAACAATAAGCTTTTAAAATTTTTATATAACAAAGTAAAAACTAACGATGTGTATTTTGAAAGACAAGAACATATAAGACATACACCAGAACCTATAAAAATAGCCAATTTCAATTAAACACTTAGGATTCCCACTGTGGTTTATGGAAATCACTTAATATGCCGTATCTATGCACCTGTAAAAAGGAACTTCCTCAAGAAATTGGTGAAATATGAACTGGAAGGGAAGAAAGCTATGAAATCAAGAACTGAAAGATGAAGAATAATTTTTTAAAGGACTTAATATGTAGTCATATCATTGTTGGTAAAAAGTAACTAATAAAATCCATAGGAAAAAAAAAGGAACAAAACAGAAAACAGGAACAATTTTTTTCATCTTTTAAAAACCACCTCCGGGGCACCTGGGTGGCTCAGTCAGTTAAACATCTGACTTCGGCTCAGGTCATGATCTCACAGTTCTTGAATTCTAGCCCTGCAACCAGCTCTGTGCTGACAGCTCAGAGCCTGGAGCCTGCTTCGGATTCTGTGTCTCCCGCTCTCTCGCTCTCTCTCTCAGCAATAAATAAACATTTAAAAAAACATTAAGAAACCACTGTAATCAAGGCATCCAAGGCCTAATGTGACAAAAATGAGAATAAGTGTGAATTTATTAAAAACAGAAAACTACAATGAACCATCAAAAAGCATTTACCAATTTTTCAAGACCACATATATAACATACACTTACAATTTTCCGTTATTTGTTTTCTGCTCAAGGATTTGAAAATAAGCCCCCCTCCAAATACATAACAGACATCTCCTAACTGTGTTTAAGTGCTTACCAGTAAAGGGGCGCCTGGGTGGCTCAGTCAGTTAAGTGTCTGACTTCAGCTCAGGTCATGATCTCACAGTTCGTGGGTTTGAGTACCAGATCAGGCTCCATGCTGATATCTCAGAGCCTGGAGCCTGCTTTGGATTTTGTATCTCCCTCTCTCTCTCTGCCCTTCCCTGCCTCACGCTCTGTCTCTCTCTCTCAAAAATTAATACACATTCAAAAACATTAAAAAGTAAATAAAAATAAAAGTCAGTCTGTTGAGTCAAAAATTATGTAATAAATGATAAATGGATTCTAATCAAGGGGGCCACATTTTCTGAATCTAGACTGATGACAGAGTCAATATATGTGTTTTCATGACCTAAAATGGACTGAGTGACCCACACACCTGGCACTGTGTCCTGTGCTAAGTGTCAAACAGAGATAGACATATAATACATGGTTTCTGCATCAGCTGCTCCCTACCTTTGCCCACTCTCCAATTTATTTTTTACTTAGTAGCCAGAGGATCTTCATAAAATGTTACTCAGTCTTATCACTGTATTACTTCAAATTTTCAATAGCTTTCCCTCTCATTTATAATAAAATCCAAGTATCTTCAAGGCTTCCAGTGCTCTGCCCATCCTAGCCATCTTCTCTCTCCTATTCCTGTCATTCACAATGCTTTGTCCTTTGGTCTTCTCAGTGCTCCTCAAATGTCCATCTCTATCAACCCCCAAGGTCCTAGCCTAGAATCCTCCTCACCCTAACTTCTTACTTGACTCCTATTTTCTCCTTCAGCTCAAATGTCACTTCCATAGAAGCATTCACTAATGTCCCACATTAATGCTGCAGGAGATGAGGAACTGGTAAGTGGTATAAAGCAAAGGACTAATGGTTAATTCCTTATTTTAGAAAAATCATCCAGACAGGAACTTGTACAATGGACTGGCTAGAGGTGATATGAGGGAGATGACAGCTATAGGCAGCGAAGTTAAGTAGGAAACAACTATAAGAGTCTCAGAAAGAAACAGAGATCGTATGTATATAAGAACACTAAAGTCATCTTTGGCTCTGCATAAAGTTCCATTCGGCTATGAGCTCTCTAAGACCACTATTATATATTAAAAACTTCCTATGACATTAGAGAGACCCCATAAACATTAGTTAATTTGAAACGAGTGTGAGAACATCAGTGAACATAACCAAGATGCAAACAATAATCACTGTCATTCATTTATTGAACACTTAGGCACTATGCATAATGAAGAAGGGGAAGGCAGCAGTGGTGAGGAGCAGTGGCTCTGCCAGAGTTTGTACTTTATGAGTTTACATCTCTGTGTTTTGGTTTTTTTCAAGAGCTAGTATCTATGTCAAAGGATTGTTGTGAGATTTAAATGTAAAGCACTGAAAAGAACACTACTTGTCACATGTCAAGTACTTAATAAAAATTAGCTACTAATAAAAATTAGTCACCGCTGTCATCAACATCATAATCATTATTTTTATTATTAGTACCACTACTACAATCACCAAGTACTTCAGAGACATTTCATCTTCACAAAAGAACTTAGGAAGGATATACTATTATCTCTACTACAAAATGAGGGAAAGTAGGTACAAAACCAGTTTGCAAAGTTTTTAAGCATCATACTGGGATCTGAGCCTAGTACTATGAGTCTAAAGTTTATATATTAAACACATTATGACACTGTCTCTCAAAAGGGGCAGGAGGGACTCAGTGTGATAAGTAATATAAAATTTTCTAAGCCATATGATTTACTGAACATTTACTATGCTCTAAGAGTTCTTCTAGGCTCTGAAGCATACAAGAGAAACAAAACAGGTTAAGTCTCTTCTCTCATGAGACAGGCAAGATAAGAGAAAAATATCAAACAGCGAGAAGTCCACCACAGAGATTCAGAATTAAGAGTGATGTGTCTGGGGGTCACTTAGATTAGATAGGCAGAAAAGGCCTTTCTAAGGAGATTTAAATTTAAGATGAGAACCTAAAAGACAATCAAAAGGGACAAGCACAAGGTACCAAACAACAGGATAGAGAGGTTTCCAGACAGAGGAAATAGCTACTACAGAGAGTCTAAGTGAAACAAAATTGTGTCTTAAGCAAACAAAGCAAGTCAGCATGGCCAAACAGCAGTGGGGGAGGAATGGAGTATTCCATGAGATGACAGAGGCAGGCAACAGCCAGGTGCCTTGGGGTCACTCAAGGGAAAGGAATGTGGATTTTATGCTTAAAGGTAATAAAGGATAATGGGAAAGTGACATGATCTGAATTATGTTTAAAAGAAGCTACTCACTGCTGGATGGAAAACAGATTGTAGTAAGACAAAAATGTGAATTCTTTCCAGGCTATCTCAGTAGTTTAGACCAGAGATGAAAGTGCTTTAACTAGAGAGGCAGGAATACAGCTGGAGAAAAATAGACAGATTCTGGTGTACATTTCAGGAGATGGAGTACAAAGGATTTACAAATGAACTGAATAAAAAAGATGAAGGAAAAAGGGTTAACCTCTGTATTATAATGGTTTAGTTTACTGAGGTGACAAAAATTAGGGGAGGTACATGTTTGGGGTAGGAACAGGAGTTAGAAATAAGAGTACAGTTTTAGCCAGGTTTCATTTGAGATCCCCATCATATACCCATCTGGAAATGTTCAGTAGGCACCTGGATCAGAATCAGGAATCCTGGAAGTTCCTCTTATCCTTTCTCTTGCTTCATAGAAGACTGAAGATACAGAAAACATCAAGAGGAACATAGATTTTAGAATGCATAATGTGAGTATTCTGTAACAATCTACAACAGTGAGACAAGACCTTGTACTCCTCATGAAACTATTTCACTTATAGAAAATAAAGCATCATCTCTGCTGAGGATAATAATACAGAAAGAAAGTAAGCTTTAAGGTCAATGAGATTCATGCCAAGAGAGTTAACCCATATCATGTGGCCTCTATTTCTTAAATCTTACAAGATTATAGGGCAGGACCTACTAAGAAGAGATCGGAGCTCCCAGCAGGATACAATTTATAAGTGTTTCTGAAAATTCCATCCTATCTGAAGGGAATCCATTGCATACCCAATACAAGACAAAAGTAAACCCTAACTGTACATAAAATAATGACTTCTCCCTGCTGTCAGACAGGAGTTTCCATGGAAACTATCTATCACAAAGAATTTCCTTAGATTTGTGATTATTGACAAAAACAAAATAGGCTTGGAGTCAAATGAGAACTAGATTCTGGGTAATCTGATTCAAGCTAATTGTCTTTTAGTGTGACAAGTTTTCTTAATCAAATGGCTACTTAGAGGGTAGAGATCAAAATGAGAGAAACAGACAAGCAACCTTATCTGTTTTTGTGTAAGTCTTACTCTTAAATAGCTATCAGCAATATTGTAAAAGACCGTGTTAGGAAAGATAAGAACTAAAATTTATTGGGCAGCTATTAAATATCAACTGTTTTGCACAATAATCCTTCCAGGCAAGTTTTATTACCCTTAAGTTTTATAGAGGAAGAAGCCAGTTCTCAAAGATGTAGAGTAACTTGCTCAAGATCAAACAGATAGTAAGCAACAGAGCCAGGAGGAGATTCAGGTTTAGCTGAACACAAAACATGTACACTTGCCTTAGGCTTTTTTAAAAGGGGCTAAAACCCACAATGGTCCAGGAGCCCAAGCCTATGATCTCTTTAAGCTATAAGAATCTTACTGATTAACTACTGAATTAGGCTGAAAACAAGGCTATAATGTATAAAAAGAAGAGACATGTAAAATAAAGAAAGAGACATGTAAAAACCAAAAGAACCAAAAAAGAAATAAGTAAAGGAAAAAAGTAAAGTCATGCTGATAAACTCACTTAGATGTTAATAAATTTAGGGAGCCAAGATAGAGTTGTGATACTTCATTTTAAGGAGTAACTTTTAAAATTATCATTTAAGAATAAAAGTAAAAATGCCAAGACATTTCTTAGCTCATAACAATTATCTCAAATAATTTAACTGCAATACCAAAGTGACTGCTATTGCTGCCTAACTCTGTCAACCTAACATATTGTGTAACTGTAGTAGTCACATAGAAAATGAAAGCAATCTGAGGTACTGCATGCTACACTCCTTCCCTAATTAATTAATTATTTTCATTATGGAATTTGCCTATAAATTCATTGTCTTGTACATTTTACTCCAAGGTTCTTTAGATTCTTTAAAGAGAAACCTGGACCTCCACATTATCTCTTTGGATTTAAGCAGTCAAAACAAAAGAAATTCAACCAAAGCACACACTGACACATCAGCAGTCAGAGCACTACTTAACAAGCATGCACACACATAAACACAGGACACACACTAAATTCAGTGAAGAGTAGAAACAAAGACAAAATAGTAGAAATAAATCCAAAAGGAATAAAGAGGGTTACAATGCATAAACCAATCTAGGTAACACCGGAAGTTAATTTTCCAAAATCAAGGTACTAGCTTCCATTTTTGCTAACACCGAATAGTGTCTAGCCAAAAGTACCAGGGAAAAGCTCCGCTGTCAACTGAGAACATACTTTTAAGTAACTGTTAAATGAAATTATTCCTTAAAACACTCTCCTACAATAGTAATGTCCAAAGAACCATAATAGAAGAAAACAAATCAATTCCAATGCAATATTTCTAAATTAGTAAATAAACTATAAATGCAAACCACTCTAAGTATTTATTTTAACAGATGAAAGATTTAAGGATTTTTTTAGAGCCATTACTAAGTTTTGGTTAGGGGGACCCCCCCCAAAAAAAGGTGTAAATGTTGAAAGTAATTTATAAGAAATCAGTTCCTTTAAATGGCTTAAAACTATGAAGTTTAGTATATTTCTATTTTGTTTCTTGGTGCATTCTATTTCAATTTAATAATATGGTACTGGAAATGCTTCTTGTGTATGCCTTCAAACACTCAAAATAATGTTAAAGTACAGTTCTTAGGTTTTGAAATTTTCAGAACTGTTGATGCATAAAAGCATATCTTTAGTATTCTGTTTCCCTGTAACTGCTGAATGACTTTGCTAAGTGCTAGAAACCCACCAAGCCCTTATTAGGAAAGCCTAGATAGAAAAAGAGTCCAGTGCTTAAAATACAGAAAACACAGTCCAAAGATATATGTCCTCTTACTCTTAGTTCAAAGATTAAATCAGTAATCAACTGGCAATGTTACATATACCATTTTGTTATTTAGCAGATGACAACTGAACATAAGGGTCATTTTTGGGCCTTAATAAAAGCTTTCCTTTATATCTGATTGTGATTCTTCTTTAAGCTCCTTCCTTTTTCATGATTTTCCTCCTTAATCTTGCCAAAACAGGATTTAAAATCTAAATGGAAATAAAAGGGGAACCACTGTCAGGATTTAGGCAGGCTCATCTCACATTTACCTGTTAATGAGTCCTGAGGCTCTGCTTAAGGCATATTTGAGACAAAAACCAGCCTCTTGACATTAGGCTTCTGCAGAGTGTTCCCTTAATGAACAGGTTTTAAATGGCCAAAATGAAACAAAACCTACAGAAAAAAGCCCTAAAGACTTTAGTTGTCATTTTAGCTCTATGGCCATTAAACAAAGGCCTTTTCTTCCTCTGTAAAGGTAGGCTAGATACATCAAAAGACCTGAGTTCCTAATGGGAATACAAAGGTGGTCTCTCTTGGATGCATGAACTTCCTTGAAATTGTTTTCAAAATCCTGGGCACTCATCAGGGGAGCAATCAGCTTTCATCAAGCTTGCTAAGGGTCTCATCAACATGACTGTCCATGTTCTTCTAAGAGCCATTATGCAAATGCCTCCTCCAGCCCTTATACCAAAAAGCCATGGGCTGGAAGGCAGAGCAATGGCCTTGAAACATGATAGTCTGGAGACCTGGGGCAAATTGCTTCACCTTTGTGAGCTTCCATTTCTTGTCTATGAAATTGTATGTAAAAATACCTCTTTCACAAGGAGTTGATAAAGAGTAAATAATTGTAACCCTTACCAAAACCTGCTGATTTATAAAAGTTATCTCCATTATGCAATAAGACAATAATCACTGAAGAACCTTTTTAAGTACCCATTTTACAATTGAGTGTCCCAGTTACTGAGGAACTAACCCTGGTCAAACAGAGCTGATGTAAAGACAGGTTTCCAGTCTGCACTTCTCATGCCCTACACAGCTCCACTACAGGCCACATTCAACACACAGTACAAACCTGAGCCTAATAACAGCAGAATTGGTACTCGGGCTTGGGACCACCAAAGAGGAAATAAAACCGAAATGACATTATGTGGTGACATCAACCTTCAGAATCAAAGATATCTAAAATTACCAAGTGACCCTTTTGGGGTCTACACACTTACCAGACCTTAAGAAAGCGGGTGGAGAAGAGACGAGGGCATCAGGTGAGTTGGCCATTTCAAATTGTTGACTCTAATCATAAGTGTTGCAGGCTAAACTAGAGCAATTTTCAAAACTGTTTAGTGAAGGTTAGAAGCAATCAGCGTTAGATTAATTGAAAGCAGTATGAGCAGTTATTAACATGATGCAGTGTGCAACAAAGGCAATAATTGAGGTTCATTTTAATTTTATTTTCTTTTTAATGACTTGAAAATTTGATTTTCTTTGCTTTGATAAATTACATTTGCTTATATGGATGAGGCAGGAAATACATAATATCCACTTATTAACATTACATAAGAGTGGCATCCTCTATTGAACAGTGCAGTGATTATGCTACTATGTAACAATGCTCAGAACTTTGCAGTGACATCTATATCAGAGCCAGGTTAGCCCAAGTTTCAAACTAAGCTGAGTTTATATATTCTTCTAAAAGTAACAAACAGAATCAGATTGGTTGTTTTCAATGACATAGGAAGTCAAGGATTCATTCAAGAAACTATATAGTCAATACCTTACAGAGTGAGAACCAGAAACCTCAATGAATTTGAATGACTTCAAATGGTATCTATCTCTTACTACAATGATATAAACAACATAGGAACATCCAACATTTATACTATGCATTTAACTACTTTGCACATGAAACTGGACTTAAGTGACTGCATTCAAGAAAAGTTAAATAAAATT
This sequence comes from Acinonyx jubatus, assembly GCF_027475565.1. NCBI lineage: Eukaryota > Metazoa > Chordata > Mammalia > Carnivora > Felidae > Acinonyx > Acinonyx jubatus. The sequence continues at coordinate 35,797,196 of NC_069396.1, forward strand.
TGAGTTTTTTTCTCACTTAAGAAAGAGAAGGTAGGTTTTCAAAGCTCACTGTTATGACATGCAATTCAGAGAAAATAAAAACTGGAAAAGAAAATAAATCCTATATGCTTATTAAGAGGAAAGAGAAATGCTGTAAAATAGATGTGGAGGGCAGAGCTCAGTTCCCTGTTAAGAAAATTCAGGTTACTCTCTTTGACCAGATATTATCAATCCAATTCCCTTTATAGCCCAAATAAACACATTGTTAGCAATCAATACTTCAATATGACACAAAAATTTTAAGTGTGAAACACAAATATATGACTATACCAACTAACTATATTTACTCTTAAATGTACTAAGGACTGTTAAAAAATTCTCTCATATTTCTGTGGTAGTTTTGCTATAATCTAAGTAAATAAGTGCAGAACTTTATAAATAACGTTTAAAAACATAATGGATATTAGCAACAAAGATTGGATGAATTTCTCCTGTATTATTTATGAAATTAGATACTTTATTCAAATTTAAAAAAGGAAAACTACACAAGGGACAACCAAGAACTTCATAAATTGGGTAAAACCCCAAACATAATGGGGGCATATTAGCTGAGAAAAAAAAAAAAACCCTCTAGGGATCAATGCAAATGCAGACTTAGTTTTCTAGGGCTATGCCTTTCCTTAACAGTAGCATCTTTCAACACTGAAAAATAGTAATGTCAATCCTTTAAAAGGGAAGATTAAATGAACACTTGTCATCCCACCATCTTTTGTTTTGTAAGCACACTTTTAGCTCAAGATTACATACAGCCAGCCAGAAACGAGGGAAGTTTCAATCCTGTCTCTCAGAGGACTGATGGGCCCTAAGTGCTAACTTCAAAGACGTGACTTTGCAATTTGAACAAGTCAGTTCAGGACACTTCCAACTGTAGTAACTGCCTGCGCAGCGTCTTCTGACCTCGGTGGCTTTGGATTTGGGAGGCACAGCTGGGAACTATGTGTCCTGAGGCCACTTGCCCAGGAGGGAACCCGCTTCCTCCAGAGCCCTTAAGCACACTCACGTGACCCCCTTCATAGCCTAAGGCCCTGTCTCCACTCAATTTCTGCCACATAGTAATCGGCTAGGGCTCAGAACTTGTGAAGAACATAAAAGGGAGATATGAAATAAAGCAAAACTTTTTTGCTGGCAGTTTTCTAGGACCAGATCATAATCACATCTAAGAATGAAGCTATTTGATTTTTGAGGGACGACCCACTGTCTTTCCCAGGAACCTGGCAGCCGCCTTATTTCTAAAGAGTAAAACTCCAGCTTTGGTGGACACCACCACCTAATTTCTGAGCGAAACACACACGAAATAGCGTTGGGGAAAAACACATGTAGTCGGGGGCACCACCAATTTGGGAGGTGGGGGTAAACATGAAGAGGAAGGCCGGGACCGCAGTCTGCTTTCTAAGGGGAAACACGCGGGCACAGGTTCAACTCCAGGACCCCGACCAGCCTCCCGCCCAAGGCGCTTGAGGGGGAACACCACCCTGGTGCAGGGGAGGGGGTGTCGCCCCAGCCAGCCAAACCTGAGCGCTTGGCCCGGGCTCTTCGCTCCAACACCTTCCAGTTCCTTTCAGCCATGAGCCCCGCCGCCCCCACCATCTCTCTCAGGCCGCCGCCTTTGCCACAGCCCCAAAGGCCTACTGTCAGCTCCGCCCGGCCGGCCCCGCCCCCCCCGCACGACACTGTCGGGAGGCGCGCCGGCCGGAAGTGAGCGCAGGGGCGATTTTCGACCCAGCTTCACGGCCTCCCAAGAGTCAGAGGTGTAGTTCTATGGGAAAGTGAGAGGGGAGCCGGTGGCGGCTCGTACGGGCGGGGAGGCTGTGCGCTTTCTCTCTTGGTCGGCAGCACGGTGCTTTCCGGCTGCCGTCAAGCGCGGCACTGGGCCGGAGGGCGGGGGCCGAGGGGCTGCCATGGCGGCGGCGGGCCGGCTGCCGAGCTCCTGGGCACTGCTGGTGCTGCTGCTTGGGGGGCTCGCACTGCTGGGAGTCGGGCCGGTCCCGGCGCGGGCGCTGCACAACGTCACAGCCGAGCTCTTTGGGGCCGAGGCCTGGGGCACCCTGGCGGCCTTCGGAGACCTCAACTCCGACAAGCAGACGGACCTCTTCGTGCTGCGGGAAAGTCAGTGTTTGCCCGGCCCTCCCTCTGTCCGCTGTCCCTGTGCCCCTCCCGGTGTACCCCACACCCTTAGCCCGGATGGCCAGTCTTCCTGCATTTCCCAACCCTTCTCTCCCGACCCTGTCTCTCCCTTTATCTCCAGCATCCTTTGCAGTTTGCCCGTTCTCTCCATGTTTTCCAGCCCCTTGTCCTGACACCCCACAGTTTTATTTACCCTATAGTCCTGGAAACACCCCAGTTTTGTTTTTTTTTTCCTGAGAAGCCGTAGGCCTTCACCCATGTACCCCCTCCTCCCCATGGAATCACCTGCCTTTCAAAGTCCTTCCTGATTCCCAGGAGTCTTTGTAGCTTGCCTCTGCGTTCCCTCCTAAAGTCCTTTCGTTCCTTCCTGCTTTACTTCTTCAATTCTCCTTCCCCTTTCATAAACTGGAAAAGATGCAACTTGACAGTGTCTTCTCATAGGGGACTTTTACCTACCTCATTTGCCTTATTCACCTGCCCCTCCTCTTTTTCATGGTCCCAGCTTTCTTTGAACCTACTCCCCACTCCCCAACGCCCTAAACACTCCACAGCTCACACAAGCATTTTGCAGGGACCACTGATAAACTCAGTGTCTCCTTGGGAAAAGATTCTCAAACTGTAGTTTCTTCTCCTTCCTGAGCTGTCTAGTCTTTCATATGCACCTGACCTTTTCCTCACTTTGGTCACCACCGTTGTCTTCCAAATCTCTGCTTTCCTTGTCAACTCGAGGTTCTTAGGAGTTCTTTGCTTTAACTAAACATCACTAAACAAACTTTACTGTAAATTTTGATGCTGACCACGGGTATTAGAGGGTCTTAGCATTCTTTTGAGTACCCACAAAACTGGGTAGGTCAAGGCCTTGAAGGAAGGAGGTGAAGCGGGTTTAAACAGAACTCAACTAACAGGATCTTGGCCTAGGTTTCTTGGACTCTTGCCACAATACCAGAACCCCCTGGGGACCCTGTATATTTTTCCTGTCTTTGTATGACTATGTATCTATTGCAAGAAAGGTGCACACTATCAAACCCCTAGCTACTCCATCCAAACTGGATGCAGAGACTCTCCTTTTAACGTTAAAGATGGCTTGGGTTTAATTAAACCATTTCAAAAGTCTGTTCAGTGAGTCCTCCTGAATGCATCCAATGAGTTCCAAAGATGCACCATCCTGGGGAATGGTTCCATAGGAGCCACAAGAGGAGGGTCTTGGAGGATTCATCTTTTTCTTCTTAAGTATGTAGTCATGTCCTTGTTACTAGTCAGATACCTACAGTAGGAGTTCCTGTGTCCTTGGTGTGATGCATCTGCGTGATGAACTAAACAGCTTATAAGGGGTCATGTTCTTGGGGAAACAAGGCTTGACATATACTATAATTAAAAGGTATGTTCTTTACATGGTTAAGTCAACTGATCTGATTCCTGGCAAAAAGCCATTGGTTTCAGTTTGTTTTGACCAACTGTTCATCCTTCCTATTTCTCTGCTACTTTTTTAACATTGAATTTGTGATATACTATTAAGTATCTCCATTCTATTAGACATGTAGGATTCACCTTGAAAGGGCATAGTAACTAGAGTAAAATAAAAGTGTTTTTCTTAAGAACAGCACCCAGAAAGCTTTTTGTAACTACTGATTGGAGGTGTTACCTAGAAACTTTTCTCTAATATCATATATTTGCTTCTTTTAGGAAATGATTTAATCGTCTTTTTGGCAGACCAGAATGCACCCTATTTTAAACCCAAAGTAAAAGTATCCTTGAAGTAAGTACAAATGTATCTGTTCCTATAAAAAACAATCATTACTGTAATGATTGATATGTAATAGCTAGTTGGGTTGTCTTTGAAATCAATTTTATTTAACTGTGTTGACACAAAACCACTAGTTATGAGGTGTGAGTAGCAAGTAATTAGTTAAGAAAAATAGTGAATATACCAAAGTTTAAAAGTCATTTACTTTTGAAAACAAATTAATAAATTTGAGTAGCTCACATCTGTTCTTGCATAAACACCCTTCATTCTCTAGCAATATAGTACCTCTTCATGAATGTGTTGGGGATTGTCCCTCATCCTGAGTGTGCCTGTGGGAACACAGGCTTGTCAGGTCAACTATGTATTGAGGGTGAGAGGGGGGCTTCATTTGCACTGGGGAAGAGGTGTTCTAATTTCTTTTTGTTTGTTGACTTGTAGGTGATGAGTTTTTTAAGGTTTATTTTGAAGGAATTTAAATCAAGCAGAAGTCTTTAAATGTTCAAATAATAGTTCTTTCATTTATATGACTGGCATTGCCTGAAACTCAGTGATCTTCAGTAGTGAGCCAGCACAGTTTTGAAACATAGAAGCAAGGATTGATTGCTGGATGGTTCAAGGAAGAAGAAATGAGTTAGTGCATACTAAGGTGGAAGCTTCCAGAAAGTTACAAAATTTCAGTGACCTTCAGTACAATTTAGGTAAGGGCTTTCAAGTTTGGCGACACAGCATTAACAAGATGGCAGTAAGCATATTGTGAAGAGGAGGTGGAAAGATTTACCTAACAGAAGTGTAGGGTGTACTTTGGAGAGTTTTGGACCAAGAAGATGAGATTAGGGCAGACTAGGAGCCTTCATAAATATCAGAAAGAGTTTGAACCCAATCCCATGAGAAGTGGAGAATGATAGGTTGTTGTTTAAAGGAGAGATGAAAAAACAACAACAGTATTTTAAGTTTATTTACTTGTTAACCATGTGCAGGATGAATTGGTTTACAGAAAGATCAGAGGTTACTTAGGAAATGGTTTAAAAAAAATTTAAATTCCTTTGTGGGTTAATAACTGCCCAGAGTCTACAATATATAAACTCACACTTAATGTTTTAAAAAATGGCCTTAAGTTAGAACATTGAAAGGAAAGTTTTAAATGGACAAACAGAAACTTACCCTAGTGAGAAATTTTCCTACATACTGGATATCAGCATGCTTGGAGTGGGAACAGAAAGATAAATATTATATACAAGAAATGACTTGCTTACAAATGATTTTTCTTGGAAAGAAATGTTTGAACTACAAAGGACTAGGGTTCCACTAAGTTAAAAAAAAAAATCCCAATTCATTTCATTTTTCTTGATTAACAAATGCAGTGTTGTTTTCTATACTATTACAATTTAGAAACTTGTTTTTATTTTATTTATTTAGAATATCTTTCAAAGCATATGGAGCTTCTGGGTGGCTCAGTCAGTTAAGCATCCGATTCTTTGTTTCAGCTCAGGTCATAATCTCACGGGTTCACGGGTTCAAGCCCCACTTTGGGCTCGGTGCTGACAGCACAGAGCCTCCATGGGATTCTTTCCCTCTCCCTCCCTGCCCCTCCCCCCTCAAAAAAAACCCAAAAACCAAAAAGAATATTTTTCAAAGTATAAATAACTCTCCTTCATTCTTTACTTCCCCCGCTCCCTTGTTCCTTTCTCAGATGCAACCACTTTTAAAAACTTAAGCTATTTTTTTCTGGTGCTTATTTCCGTATTTTAAAATAAGCTTTTACACTGTAATCTCTTTAGTAATTATCTTTATCTCTTGGATTTTTGTTAGCATAGATGAGGGTTTACCATCTTTAAATTATATCATCTCAATTATCATTATATCATATTTTTAGTTAAATCAGTAAACATTGTTTACATTTTGACCATGTAGATTCTGTGCACTTCAGAACCAAGAAGATACAGTATTTCATTTTTTTTAAATTTTTTTTAATGTTTATTTATTTTTGAGAGAGAGAGAGAGAGCACGAGCAGGGGAGGTGTAGACAGAGAGAGGGAGACACAGAATCCGAAGCAGGCTCCAGGCTCTGAGCTGTCAGCACAGAGTCCAACGTGCTCGAACTCAGACCACAAGATCATGACCCAAGTCAAAGTCAGACGCCCAACCAGCTGAGCCACCCAGGCACCCCCTTATTTCACTTCTGTATCGTTTTTCCTCCTGCCGTAAATCGTTGCTTTTTAAAATCAATTGCAGGGGCGCCTGGTGGCTCAGTTGGTCGAGCTTCCGACTCTTGATTTCAGCTCAGCTCATTATCTCACTGTTCCTGGGATGGAGGCCTGAGTTGGGCTGCATGCTGACAGGAGGAGCCTGCTTAGGCTTCTCTCTCTCCTTTTCTTTCTGCCCCTCTCCCGCTCATGTGCACACTCACACTCCTTTTTTCTCCCTCTCAAAATAAATAAACTTGAAAACAATCAATTGCATAGTTTTCTGTGTACATATCCTTAATTTCTTGGTAGATGTTGCATCATATCAGCCAAATATCTATTGTACATTTTGTTTTCCCCTTTGAGTCCTATACGCTTATGCCCAATCAGAGTTCATTTTTAAGCCTTCTGCAAGATTAGTATTTGGAGACTTTCCCTTTGCTGTTCTTTGTTGGATCCCTCTTTCTTGGATCCTGTGTCATTTTATTCTTAGCTTCTTCATTTACTTCACTGGAATGCATCCTTTAGGAAATTCCTGAGATAGAATGTATGGTATGTTCAATGTCCCCCAATTTTTTTACTCTTAATAATTTCATTGGCCTATAGTCTTCTAGCTTCATGGGTTGCTATTTTAAAATCCAATGCTTTTCTTTCTTCTAATCCTTCTAATGTGACTTGTTTTATTTTTAATTTTGGAAGCTATTAGGGTCTCTCTATCCCTTTTGTTTTGGTATTTCATGATGTTGTACCTTGATATAGATTATTTTTTATTATACTGGGTATTAAGTGGATCCCTTCAAACTGGAAGCTTCTATCCTTGGGGGCTTTTTGAAATGTTCTTATTTCTTTAGTAATTTATTTGTTCTATCAAGATTCTTATCACTTTGTTATTGGACTGCTGAGTCCAACCTTTATTCCTTCATTTTATCTGTGTTTTTGTCATTTCATTTTGTTTCCCTTTCTAGGAAGTGTTCTCACTTTTATTTTAAGCCTTCTATTGAATTTTTTATTTTAGCTGTCATATTTTTTATCTCCAAGAAGTTTTCTTTGTTCTCTTATTATCCTTTTGTAAGCAGGCTGTTTCTTTTTGTTTTATGGACATACGTTCTTCTCTTATGTCTTCAAGTGTAATTTGAAGTTTCTTTATTCATCTTACTATCTGTTTTGTTCAGATTCTTTATTGCTATTTTTTGGTTCTCTTTGATATTCATAGTTTTCTTCAAAAAGCAGGGGTATCATATTTAAGAGTAAGGCAATAAAGAGCTAATTGGAAAGTCTTTGCATGGTTGAACATGTCGCCTGTCTCTTGCCCTGTGGTCATGTTCCTGGCTGACTAGCAGTCCAGGAATAGGGTAGAGCTGGAGGAAGGGTCAAACTGTTCCTTCTGTAGACTTTCCATTAACCCCCTGTTTTTAGCTTATGTCTAAAACCTTACCCTCTGCTGTAATTTAACTCTCTAATGCATGATTAATAAACTCTGTGGTCCTTGTCTTGGTAAGAGAGAGAGACAGAGAAGGGACCGTCACTCACAATACAGACTTTCAGTTTAACCTGTATTCACCCTTCTGCATCACTCTTGTGTTTCACAATTTCTGATGACTGCAAATTCTGAGCCTCTCAGGTATTCTGGGCCAAAAGCTTTTCTTGTTAAGACTTTACCTTCAGACACTTTAGCTTACAGTTTCCTTGCCATTGTAAGTCCGTTATCAATATCTTCCTTCGTGATCTCTTTGTTTCTGAGGGGCTATACCTTTTTTGTTTTTAAAGTTCATTCCATATAATTTTAGTGGATTCTTTGAAAGAAGAAAAGATAAACACATGAGTTAATCTCATATCTTTAAATGCTTCTACTTTGTATTTTTACAATCATAAAGAAGCTGAGTATTTATGGCAATAAAACCTTGATTAGGTTGGGGCGCCTGGGTGGCTCAGTCCGTTAAGCTTCCGACTTCAGCTCAGGTCATGATCTCATGGTTGGTGAGTTTGAGCCCCAGGTTGGGCTCTGTGCTGATAGATAGCTCAGAGCTTGGAGCCTGCTTCAGATTCTGTATCTCCCTCTCTGTCTGCCCCTACCCCGCTTGCACTCTGTCTCTCAAAAATAAGCAAACATTAAAAAATTTAAAAAGAAAAAAGAAAAAACCCATTGATTAGGTTAAATTTCCATCTAATCCTTTGTAATATATTTCTATCTATTCCAGAATATTTTTAGCCCCAAATTATGAATATATATAGACAGGTATTACTGCCAAGTATGTGCAGTATGTGTTATTGTGGATACATATGTACACATGCACATGAAGAGGCCTCCACAATTAGATATAGTTTGCTACTGTATCTCATAGTAGTGTGTATGGTTGCTATATCATCATTTTTAAACACCAGGTATTTTTCATGGAAAAGTTAAAGTTTTATTGGAATTATTTGAGGAAATTGGCATTACCAAAATGATTTTATCATAATGAAAATCAATTTTAGAGACTGACACAATTTGAATTTCTAGCTACTAGTAGTTTGCTATTAGCTTTTAGGTTTAGCTACTTAATTGCTACAAACTTCAGTTTCCTAGTCCATTCAGTGAGAATGACAGTACCTGTTTCAGGTTTGGAAACTTATCAATTAATAGCTATTAAGCATTGATGTAATGTGTGGGACACAGTAGGTAGATGCATCATGATAAATCTATAGTATTGTTTTTCTTCACCCTATTTAACCTTTTCAGTATTTTTCTCATTTTCATCTTAAATAAAATCTGATATATATATTTTTAGAACTTTGATGGTATTTTCAAAATAATTATATATTTGAAAACTTGCTGCCTTGCTATTTGCTCTAAATGGAATTAAATATAAATTGAACACAAGGCCTATTTTTTTGGTTGGGTTATTCAAACTGCGTTATGACAAGACATGCTTTACGTTTTCAATGTTAATATAAATAAATTCAGAATTACTTCATTATTAATAACGTAGTATTAGGTATATGTGTTTTGATAGTATATTGCCAGGTTTAGTAAAAAGAACTTATTTTCCATTGTGAATATAGAATATTTTTCAGAAATAAAATGATTAATTTTCACTGTAAAATTTAAATCTGCATTAAAATCCAAAATTAAATATTTCACAAATAATACCTTTGGTAAAGTGACAGTGCTTTAACAATTGATTATGAGCTTCCATTTCTTTTTTTTTTTTTAAGTTTTTTTTAAAGTTTATTTATTTTTGAGAGAGAGACAGAGCACGAGCCAGGGAGGGACAGAGAGAGGGAGACACAGAATCTGAAGCAGGCTCCAGGCTCTGAGCTGTCAGCACAGAGCCTGATGCAAGGCTTAAACCCTTGAGCCGTGAGATCATGAACTGAGGTGAAGTCGGATGCTTAACCAACTGAGCCACCCAGGCACCCCGAGCCTCTATTTCTTATAAGCCAGCCAAATGCACTGGTGTCCTTGACAAAAGAACTAAGTGGAAGGACTATATTAAGCAGTGCATGAATGTAAAACTGCGCTTTTTTTTTTTTTAACTGTGCTTTCTTTTGAAATATTTTAGATTTTTTATTTAAGATAGCTCTACCTTCATCCTGAATTATTTTGTAGACCAAGGAGGCTTACATACACGAAGGATAATAAGATATTAAAGACGAGAATAAAATTAATGTGAAACTTTAAATTTTGCATTGAAAATATTTGTATGTAGTACAGATATAGAGATGTTGTCCTTTTCTATTATAGACTGACTAGATACCTTAAAATGTGTGTTTCTTATAGGAATCACAGTGCATTGATAACAAGTGTAGTCCCGGGGGATTATGATGGAGATTCACAAATGGATGTCCTCCTCACGTATCTTCCCAAAAATCATGCCAGCAGTGAATTGGGAACTGTTATCTTCTGGGGACAAAATCAAACATTAGGTGAATTTGTTTTAAGAGTTCTTAATATGTGTCTTTGGATATTAAAGGAAGAATATGCCTTTTATTCTTAGGTAAATGTAACAAAAATATTGTTCTGAAATCAGTTCAGTAATGCAGTTCTTAAGAGTCAGTAATTGTAGGGGCATCTAGGTGGCTCAGTTGGTTGAGCAGCCGACTTCAGCTCAGGTCATTTTCTCTCAGTTGTGAGTTCGAGCCCCACATCGGGCTCACTACTGGTCTGCTTCTGATCCTCTGTCCCCCTTTCTCTCTGCCCCTCCTCTGCTCCCTCCCTCTCTCTCACTCTTCAAAAATAAACATTTAAACTTAACAACAACAACAAAAAAATCAGTAATTGTAAAACTTTTTTAAAAGTCAATTTTTTAATTTTTCTTTTGTAACCCAGGACTAGTCTGGGGTTGAACAAACTCTGCTCTTGCTAGCTTAAGGAAGAGAGAGAATTATTAAAGGATTTTTATGGCCTATGGAATTATTGGGATGGCTAAAGAACACATTCTAGGTTGACCTTTCAGGAACGATCCCCAAAGCCTTCAAGGAAGGCTTTTTACTGTCAGAACATGGCCAATTACACAATAACTATTAGGATGACATTGTGTCTGCTGTGACCCTCACCAGCCAGATGGTTACCCTGCACCCTGCCTCTTGATACTCACAAATTCAATGATCAGACACTGAGGTAGAAATAGCAGAGACAGCTTTCACTTCATTCCTAGCTTCCAAAACTCAGAGTGTATCTGATTGTCAAGGCTTACATCTTATTCAGAATCTCAGATGCAAAGATACGTGAGAATAGCTATTTTGGTTTCTAGTCCCTACCAGTACAGAAAAGCACAAAAAGGTTGTAGCAGAGATTGAGAGTCAGTCTACTATATCCACCCCTAAACTTTCAGAACTTATCTGAAAAACGAATTAATTATAACTAAATAGATGACTTTGTTCATGGGGCCAGTTTTCAGGGTGGGGTGGAAGGGATGCAGTTGTGTTTTTGGTAACATTTGAACTTAAGCAGTAGTTTCAATACTTCAAATTAATTCAGTCAATAAATATCTGAAGAAATAGTACCATGTGTAAAGCATTTTGTGTACATAAGCATGGATATTTTAGAATCAAGTAGTTTTGTGCATATTGCCAACTGCTAAATTTGTATTTAAAGAAAACTCACCTAAGATTTTTAGATTGCAGCCTCTAAAAAATAGTTCTTGTAATGGTTTTAACTATAGAATGAACCCCGTTGGTGTCTGGGTGGCTCACTGCTGCCGTTGCAGTGCCTGCTTGTGATTCTCTCTCTGCTCCTGCTCCACATATTCTCTCTCTCTCTCTCTCTCTCTCTCTCTCTCTCTCTCTCAAAATAAACTTAAAAAAAAGAATGAACCCCAGGATTTTGTCTTTACAAACTTGGATGTCTGTTTAAGTTAGATTTATAGTGTCTTGTTAATAGTAATTGTTGGAATTAATTAGAGATGAACGTTGAAAAGAATGCAGATATTTTACCCCAAGTGTAGATATCAAAAATCATAGGGGCTCCAGGGTGGCTCAGACAGTTAAGTGTCCAACTTCAGCTCAGGTCATGATCTCACAGTTCATGGGTTCAAGCCCTGCGTTGGACTCTGTGCTGATGACTTGGAGACTGCAGCCTAGTTTGGATTCTTTGTGTCCCTCTCTCTCTGCCCCTCCCCCACTCATGCTCTGTCTCTCTCTCTCTCTCTCCTCTCTCTGTCTCAAAAATGAATAACATTTTTTAAAAAAAATTTAAAATAATAGAAAGTGCCTTATATATATATATATTTTTTTTTTTTTTCTATACAGATCCTAACAATATGACTGTACTCAATAGGACTTTTCAAGATGAACCACTAATTATGGAGTAAGTATATGCTTGCTACCGTTTGAATGATTTTAAACTTAAAAACATAAAATTTCTCACATAAGAGACTATTTTGCTACATGGCATTGACACTAAATTCATTCTCCCTTTGAAGGTGATAGAGGCTGGTACTTGATTAAATGATATTTATCTGTCATAATGGAGGGAAAAGAAAAATGAAATTCAGTATTTTGGAAAGAGGAAGAATTTTGTGTTTTTGTTTTTGCTTCAGTAGCTTTGAATATCTTCATTATGGATCTGTGTTGATTATAGCCATGTCATTACTCAAAGAATTAAGGTAACTGTTTCAGGGTAAAACTATTAGTGCTTGATTGATAGATATGAATGGTATGGGATTTCTTCCAGAAATTTAGACAGATGTCTATATTAAGGAGAAACTTATCCTTTTTTAATTTATTAAAACAATTTTTTTAATGTTTATTTTTGAGAGAGAGCTGAGTGGGGAAGTGCAGAGAGAGGGAGACACAGAATCCAAAGCAGGCTCCAGGCTCTGAGCTGTCAGCACATAGCCTGACACAAGGCTCAAATTCAGGGACCGCAAGACCATGACCTGAGCCAAAGTCCGACGCTCAACCAACTGAGCCACCCAGGCGCCCCAGATTATCCTTTTTATAAAGCTCTTCCTTAGTGTTATTATTCCTCAAAGTACACTCATGTACCAGGATAAATGTAATCCAAATTCCTGTCAGAATTTTTGGTAATGACACAGAGATCACTTCGAGAGCTAAAGTAATGTACAGCCACATTCTTGTTTTCATTGTTGCCTTTCATACAGTTATTAAATAATAATCATATACCAATAGGTCAGTGGCAGTCAGAAGTCTGAACTATAAATCCATAAAGACCCTCAGCTTGATTTCATTTATAGTTGTGTATATTTTCATTGTTGTTGAAATAATCAATGGCCAGTATGAATTTTTATACCAGCTGGGAATTACTTTTGTGGGTTATTTCTCCTCAGCCCATCTAAACTGAACAGTTTGGGTCATGATTCTGAAACACGTACTGTTTTCTTACCACTCAAGAATAGGGTAGGTTATGCAGAAACTACAGACAACCCTAAGATTCCACAACAAAAGTTTATTTCTTACATCTTGTGTCTGTCCACTGTGGGTCAGTGGTAGGTTCTGCTCTGTGCCATCACTCAGGGTATATCAGAGGTCTCATTGCTACTACCAGCTTAAAGAGGGCTGGAGGTCCAGTAATAAATAACAAACACTTAGGCCTAGAAATAACACATGTCTGACACTTTTGCTGACATTTTATTGACTATAGCAGAAACTGGTGAGCATTATGATTTCTACCACACCTCCCAAAGGTTATTTTCCTTTTAAAGCTGGAACATGAGAATTTTATGAAATAGCTGCTTAATGTTTTTAATGTTTTCTTTTCAGCTTCAATGGTGATTTAATTCCTGATGTATTTGGTGTTACAAATGAATCCAGCCAGCCACAGATATTATTGGGAGGGTGAGTAAACGTGATTATAACCATGTAATTAATTGTACTTATTGCTGCTACAGGAACTATGTGTCTATGTAAACTGATTGCTTTAACCATTAGGGAAAAACATAGCTCATTGGAAATCCATGCTCTTAGAGATTTTTAAAAGGGCATTTGGTCGACATACAAGCTTTCTCACACAGTTTTGGATTTGATCTGCAACTGCTCTCTTTGTAGAGCCAGCTTAATCCATTTATCCTTCTGGAAATTAGAGATACAAACTTTACAGGTCCCAATTTGAATGTTCATTCGTTGTTTTTTAGGAAAGATTTAATTTGAACAGAATGGATACCTGCCGTCTTGATTGGATTCTCCACATTAGTCATTTTATCTCTGAGCCTTTTACTGATAAGCCTGTTCCTTCTTCCTTTTATTTGTTCACTGAGCAATCAATAATTGCCTAAGAATGTAAACACTCCTCTGAGCTCTGGAAATTTTTCCAAGTATACTTTATCCTTGACTGACATATATGCTGGGATTCTCTCACTATCCTTGTGTGCCATTCTTTGGAAAATCTGTTTGGAATTTTGCAATTCAAAGATATAATTCCTCTAGACTTAGATAGAAGTGGCCTCTTAACATTTATAGCAAGATACTTTTCATGAGATACCTTCAGCTTGGTTAATTTTTTCTGTATCTGATAAGCCAAAAATTTAGTTTAAGAATACAGAACACATTTACTTTTTTAACTTTCCCGTGAATGTGGAGAACTACCTTTATCATTCTGTCTTTCCCAAGTGTTTGGAAATCTAACAAATTTCCTTTCTGTGTTTTGGAAAAGTTGTATATTTTTATATGTACCTTTTGAATTGTGGTTGATAAGCCCATAGATGAGTAAACTGTCAAAATTTAAGGTATTATGAGAAGAAAATGTTACATTTCCTATCACTTTTTCTGAAGGTTTTCTTTTTAAATTTTTTTTTAACGTTTATTTATTTTTGAGACAGAGAGAGACAGAGCATGAACGGGGGAGGGTCAGAGAGAGAGGGGGAGACAGAATCTGAAACAGGCTCCAGGCTCTGAGCGGTCAGCACAGAGCCCAACGCGGGGCTCGAACTCATGGACCGCGAGATCATGACCTGAGCCAAAGTCGGACGCTTAACCGACTGAGCCACCCAGGCGCCCCTTTCTGAAGGTTTTCAATGAAGAATATGGGTGTTTTGATGCTAGGAAGAATGACCTTTGAAGGACTTACTGTGAATCTTGAATGAGAAACCTGTTTTTTCCCCCAAACTTTGAATAAGTTAGAAGAGAGCCCTGCTCTAGAGACCAATTGGATGGAGATCTTGCTTGTTCTGTTGTGGCCCTGTCTAGGGGAACTGTGTGTGGGTGGGGTTGGAGGAAGGCACAGGCCACCCCTACCATGGCAAGCCCAGCTTATTTGCCTTGGGCTGGGACTATTCAGGAAGTTGTCTTTTTCATTTCCTCTCTTTAAAGGCATACATGTGGGGGGCGCCTGGCTAGCTCAGTCAGAAGAGTGTGCAATTCCAGTGTTGTGAGTTTGAGCCCCACATAGGTATAGAGATTACTTAAATAAAAACTTAAAAACACAAGTAAATAAAGGCATACATGTGATTGAGAACATGATGGTAACTTCTGGCCTGCTTTGTTTCATGGTAATTTCTATTTTAGTCAAAGAAATACTTGGAATACCTTTAATATGTCATTTGATCTTTAGAAATTGAAAATTTTTAACAGCTGTTGTTATTAATTCAGAAAGGAAAGCTAATAATGTCTTTATGGATTTTCCACTTAATCCACAAGAAAACTATTTAGAGTGTCATGTGATAGTGTCATAGCTTATTTACTTGTTCCGAATTCTGCATTCATTTTTTCTCTGTCGCTTCCTGAAAAACGATAGCTTTTAAAACTTATTCTGCCTGGAGAATTCACTTTCACTTTTATTCATTTTTATTTTTTAGACATTATATTCTGACATACTTTAGTACACTGGAGTAATATAGTAATATCCTGGTATTTTATGATATTTCTCATTTAAACTTTCATACAGATTAAACAATAATAGCTAACTGTATTATAAGTAACAAGTTTGTATCCAAGATATTTTAATTCCAGTTTAGAGAATGAAATTATATAACTTGGCAGAAAAGAATTCCTGTCAGTAGCATTTTAGGATAACTATAGCCTGGCAATATCATGATTCAGATAACAGAAAGCTGAATATGTCCCTTTGGGAGCAAGCATTAATGTGTGACTAAAATAAGAAAATTATATTTAGGCCATACCACTTTTACAAATACAGACAAATGTACAGGTACATAAGTGAAAAAGCCACAGCATTGACATTTGGGACTTTTCATGTGACCTCTGATTGGAAACCCAATCTTATTTATCAAGAAATCCAACCTAATTTTTGCAACTTAAATATTGTGTTTTATGGTCACAGTAGACCCAAGATTATCTTAAATTTAATTAAATTTTGCCAACACCTTAATTTTGTGGGAAATTTGCAATGATCTTTAAATAGAGTGCTAAATGCTCCCATAGGATTGTGCTGAAAAGCCCACAGCTTGTAACCTGGTCCAGTTAGGAATAAGAATAGGAGATTGCCCACAAGTAAAATTAACATTACTGATTTGGCTGGAGTAAAAGTACATATGGTCAGTCTAAGAAGACAGTGGTAATAGGCAAAAGAATCCCTTTTCATTGGCACAGTGGGGGCTATCTAACAGGGACAGGAAGGATGCTGAATCTACTGAGGTGCCAGAGATAACTGTGTTAAATGGTCAAAGGTGAGGCTTTGGTTTGTGTCTCAACCCCACTTTATAATGACTTGAAATAACGTAGTCATGTGTCATATTACTTAAAAATAACACCTACCCATTAAGTGTTATGGTGGCTTTTGCAATGATGTGAGGTTATGATCAATGAGCATTTTCTATAAAAGGGAGTTTGAAACTGATGTTGCAAAAACATTCAGAATATTAAGTATCGAAGTGAAAACATTTGTACTTGTAATTTTAATCAAAGTCAAATGTAATATTAGTCTTTTCAAATTCTGTGACTCCTGTACTGAGTTCAAACACATTTCTGGGTCAGGCCCAAGTTGTATACTTGGGAATATTAATGTAGGTATGTGATAAATACTTTGCCATACTCTGTTTACTTCACAAGTGATTGCATAAAAATTTTGAATGAATATTAGTGGCACTGAACGCAGCCATTTTTAACTGTTATGTAGATGAGTAATTTTCCTCCAATGCCAAAAAATATATATATATTTTCTATTTAAATATAGTTAGCTGGTCTCAATCCAAGAGGTATAAATCCCTATTTTTCCATGTAATCTTTTCTCACTTTATACCAATTACTGACTTCTTTAATCCCCTTCATTTTTACTGCTGCTCCTTTTGTTGGCTTGCTGATGCATTATGGAAAATATTGCAAATAATTGTCTTTAATGAAATGAAATGATATTGTGTTACAAATCTATTTTTTGAAAAAATATGAAAGTTAAAGATTTATAACACAAAAGGAACCAAATGATCATCAAGGCAGCTTTTAACTTTGTAATTAGCATTAGTATTCATAATCTTGACAATAAAAGGTAGCTTGAGATGATTCATATTTTCAGATATGAAAATACTCTTATTCCCCAAGTAGCCTTCACCCCTTCTCACCTTATACACCGTTTATATTTGGAACATTGTTTTTGAATGGAATGTATTAGAACTTGAGAAATTAGTTTAATATTGGTATTTCCTTAGAATCAGTACAACAGTTTTCTAACTTTCCTCTTTTCCTAAAGAAGCTTTTTTATTGGAGATAAATTCATTTATTTTCCCACTGTTTCTCATCTAAATCTTTTTCCTTTCAAAATTAAGCCACAGAAATAGTGAAAAGCTTTATGAGATGACAGAATTTTATATGGTGTGATTATTTCAAATGGCATGTTACTTAAGGATCCCTAATGTTATTTTTCTGGAGTCCCACCAGGAACTTTTTGAAAGAGAGAAAGCAGGGGAGAAGGGGAGAGGGAGAGAGAGAAAGAATCTTAAGCAGGCTCCGTGTTCAGCGCGGAGCCCAACATACGGCTGAAAATCACGACCTTTGGATCATGACCTGAGCCAAAATCAAGATTGGGGCTTTATTTTCAGAGACCTTTTCAGGGATCAAATGACCCACAATTCTCTGGTGATTAATGATACTGCTTTGTTTGAGGTATTGGTTGGCAGTATTGTATATAAGTGAATTTTTGTTTGTAAATGTATGATTTAAGATGTTTTGGGGTTTGTTTCTTTTTTTATTATTTTTAATTTATATCCAAGTTAATTAACATATAGTGTAGTGATTTCAGGAATAGAATTTAGTGATACATCACTTACCTGTAACACCCAGTGCCCAACCCAGCAAGTGTCATCAATGCCCCTTGCCCATTTAGCCCATCCCCCCACCCACCACCCCTCCAGCAACCCTCAGTTTGTTCTCTGTATTTAAGAGTCTCTTACAGTTTTTCTTCCTCCCAGTTTTTGTTATTTTTGCTTCCCTCCCCTTATGTTCATCTCTTCTGTATCTTAAATTCCACATATGAATGAAGTCATAAGATATTTGCCTTTGACTTATTTCGCTTAGCATAATACACTCGAGTTCCATCTATGTTATTTTAAAAGGCAAGATTTCATTCTTTTTGATCACCAAGTAATATTCCACTATACATATACACATATATATAATGTCACGTTTCATATGCAAAGTATATGCATTATGTGTATATGTGATCTATATATGTGTATATACATATATCACCTCTTCTTTATTCGTCAGTGAACATCTGAGCCCTTTCCATACTTTGGCTATTGTCAATAGTGCTGCTGTAAATATTGGGGTGCATGTGCCCCTTCAAAACAGCACTCCTGTATCCTTTGGATAAATACCTAGAAATGCAATTGCTGGTTCATAGAGTAGTTCTATTTTCAATTTTTTGAAGAGCCTCCACACTGTTTTCCAGAGTGACTGCACCACTTTGCATTCCCACCAGCAGTGCAAAAGGGTTCCCCTTTCTCCTCATCCTCACCAAAATCTATTGTTGCCCAAGTTGTTAATTTTAGCTGTTCTGACAGGTGTGAGGTGGTATCTCATTGTGGTTTTGATTTGTATTTAACTGATGATGACTGTTGTTGAGCATCTTTTCATGTGTCTGTTAGTCATCTGGATGTCTTCTTTGGAAAAGTATTTGTTCATGTCTTTTGCCCATTTCTTCACTGGATAATTTTTTTATTAGGTATTGTGATAAGTTCTTCATAGATTTTGGATAGTAACTCTTTATCTAATATTTCATTTGTAAATATCTTCTCCCATTCCATCGGTGGCCTTTTAGTTTTGCTGATTGTTTCCATTGCCCTACAGAAGCTTTTTATCTTGATTAGGTCCCAATAGTTCATTTTTTCTTTTGTTTCCCTTGTCTCCTGAGACATGTCAAGTAAGAAGTTGCTGCAGCTGAGGTCAAAGACATTGTTGCCTGTTTTTCCTCTAGGATTTTGATGGCTTCCTGGGTCACATTTAGTTCTTTTCAACCATTTTGAGTTTTTTTGTATGTATGGTGTAAGAAAGTGGTCCAGTTTCATTCTTCTGCATGTCACTGTTCAGTTTTCCCCACACCATTTGCTGGAGAGTCTTTTTTCCATTGGATATTCTTTCCTGCTTTGTCAAAGATTAATTGTCCATATGTTTGTGGGTCCATTTCTGGGTTCTCTATTCTGTTCCATTGGTCTGCGTGTCTGTTTTTGTGCTAGTACCATACTGTCTTGATGATTACAACTTTGTAATACATCTTAAAATCTGGGATTGTGATGCCTCCAGCTTTGGTATTCTTTTTCAACATTACTTTGGCTATTTGGGGTCTTTTCTAGTTCCATACAAATGTTAGGATTGTATGTTCTAGCTCTGTGAAGAATGCTGGTGTTATTTTGATAGGGATTGCATTGGATGGGTAGATTGCTTTGGGAGCCTTGTAGAATGAGTTTGAAAGTTTTTCTTCCATTTCTATTTTTGGGAACATCTCCAAAAGAATAGGTGTTAACTCTTCTTTAAATGTTTGGTAGAATACCCCTGGAAAGCCATCCGGCCCTGGGCTGTTGTTTGTTGGGACATTTTTGATTACTGATTTAATCTCTTTACCGGTATAATGGGTCTGTTCAGTTTTTCTCTTTCTTCCTATTACAGTTTTGGGAGTTTATATGTTTCTAGGAATTTGTCTATTCTATATTGCCCATTTTATTGGCATATATTTGCTCATAATGTTCCCTTATTATTGTTTGTATTTCTGCAGTGTTGTTTGTTTGTGATCTCTCGTCTTTCATTCATGATTTTATTTGGGTCCTTTCATTTTTCTTTTTGATCATTCTGGCTAGTTGTTTATCAATTTTGTTAATTTTTTCAAAGAATCGGCTCCTGTTCTGGTTTATTTATTTATTTACTTTTATTTTGATATCATTGAGTTCTGCTCCAATCTTTATTATTTCCCATCTTCTGCTGGTTTTGGGCTCTCTTTGCTGTTTTTTTCCATCTCTTTAAGGTGTAGTGATAGATTGTATATTTGAAACCTTTCTTCCTTCTTTAAGAACGCCTGGATTGCTATATACTTCCTTCTTATGACTACCTTTGCTACATCCCAGAGGTTTTGGGCTGTCTTGTTTTCATTTTCATTGGCTTCCATGTACTTTTTAATTTCCTCTTTAATTTCTTGGTTAACCCATTCATTCTTTAGTAGGATGTTCTTTAATCTCCCAAGTATTCATGGTCTTTCCAAATTTTTTCTTGTGGTTGATTTTGAGTTTCATAGTGTTGTGGTCTGAAAATATGCAAGGTATGATTTTGATCTTTTTGTACTTGTCAAGGGCTGATTTGTGTCCCAGTATGTGATCTGTTCTGGAGAATATTCCATGTGCATTCGAGAAGAATGTGTATTCTGTTGCTTTAGGATGAAATGTTCTGAATGTACCTGTTAAGTCCATCTGATCCAGTGTATCATTGAAAGCCATTGTTTCCTTGTTGATTTTCTCCTTAGATTATCCATCCTTTGCTGTAAGTGGGATATTGAAGTCCCCTACTATTACATTATTATTATCAGTGGGTCTATTTATGTTTGTGACTTAAGATATTATTCTTAAGGTTTACTCACTTTGCTTTCAGTTAAATCTTACAATTTTTAGATATGTATTTGTAGTAATCATTCAGAAAGATAATCAACTTCTTTTGAGAAAGCATAGTTTTATAGTTTCTGTGCAAATTTTGATAGTAACAAGTCATTATGAATACTGATGATATTTTTAAATGTCTTGGCTTCAGCCTCTTTCCATTAGTATACATCAAAGTTTTGTTTCCTTCTTTGAGGGTAAACTATTTTTATATTTCATTATTTCTTGCATATGTATTGAAAAAAGTCCACTTTAAAACAAGCATAGAATACACTAAACTGTATACTTAGAAATGATTGAGATGCTAAATTTGATGTCATGTACATTTCACATAGTAAAAAAAATTGGAAAAAGAAAAACATAGAGAAACTGTGGATACACAGACTTTGAGTAAGATTAGTAATACTATTCTAATTTAGTGTAAAATGAGTCAAAATAGTTTATTATTTCTGAAAATACAGGCTAAATCTCTTTCATTAGATTTCTATTACACTTTTAAAAAATGTATTTGCTATTCAAAATGCCCTACAAATACATGATTTTTACCAGTATGCAGGCCTAGGCTCTAAGCTGTAGTTCCTGAGTTCCACAATGGTCCTGAGTCAGTTCAGCTGTGCAGGCCTATGCTTCTCTTCAGACTTCCTATCCTGTTGTTGTATCTCCCTGCCCTAGGAACTATAACAACTTGGCATGTCTCCTAGATATAATATTATGATGCATACTGTATGGAGGTAGGAATACTGGGACAAAATAAGAATATGGCTGAAAAAAATCTCCATATTTTCTCCTATGTACGTGTTATTTCTGTGAGGTCCTTAAGATTTACCTGGTCCATCCCACACCTTTGAGTTCTAACACAGACCCAGCGTGTGTGAATGGCCCATCACATGTTGCCAGGGTAACTTTGTTCTCCAGTGATGCTTCTTGATCCACCTTCCCTAGATTCTGTTCCTCACTGTGCCCCTCCAGGAGAGGCATACCATGGGGTTGCACAGCTTATCTGAGACTTGGGGCTTGGGGTTGGATGAGCAAGGAAGAGAGAAAAGAAAACCTTAAACAGGCCTTTTGGTAACTCTGGGCTTGGCACTTTACCTCACTTGTCTTATATTTTTTTCTCACAGCAGATAATTTGTGAGGCTAAAGAGGCTCTTTCAGGGAGGCTGCTTAAAGAGGCTAATTCAGAGGTGAAGTGACCATTACAAGCTTAGAATATAAAAATAAGTGGTAGATCTGGGATTTGAATCTTGGTCTTCCAAATTCTAAAGCCTGTACTCTTGCCTTTATTTCTGTACAGCCATTACCATTGCTGTAGTCACAGAGGGCCTTTGGTGGTGCTCCTACATGGCTGGCTTGGACTTCCTCATAGCATAGTGTCTGTTTTCTAAGAAGGAGCATTCCGAGAGGTGTAGGTAAAAGCTATAGATCTCTTCCAGATCCAGTCCTAGAAGTTAAACAGCATCACTTGTGCTGCATTCTATTAGTCAAAATAGATCAAGGAACTAGCTAAGATTCAAGGGGATTGGAGGATTATAGACTACCTGTATATGTGGGCATGGCAGAATTGAAATAATGTGATCATCTTTAGAAATACAACATAGTAGTCTGTGTGTATTTACTTTACCATAAGTGAAGACCTACCAACAAACATGCAAACAAATCATTTAAGTAAATCACTTTCTAGATCCTCAGGTTCAAAGGTACTCTTACCCAAAATTGATGTGCCTGAGAATGTACCTGTTTTCATTATAACTTTCTCCTCCTTCATATGAGAATGCCATATTCCTTACCCTTCCTAAATTTTACTGATGCATTTCCTGGAGAGTAAAAACCCATAGGGCACCAAACACAGCTATACTAAACTGTTTCCTGTATTTCTGTTTCATGATACCTATGTCACTTAAGATGAAGCTTGGCTGCAGAAGGGAACATTTTGATCGACAGTGAGATATTCTGAATTCAGATGTGGTAGAATAGGGTTGTGGGAGTAATGACAGTTTTTGTTTTAATGACTTTGCCTCTTCCATTCCATGGCTATTGTCAAAAATCTGTTACTGTTGAGAGAGCCCTGGGAGAGCAAAGCAAAAAGCATCCATAATAAATACTGAAGTCCACAAAGCAGACCTTTCAGCTTTTCTTAGTACTCTGTCCCTAGGATACAACATTAACTGGAAGAAAGGTAGTTTCATCCCAATGTAGTTTTAGATGATGACAGTGATTATGTTATATGTGACTGGAATGTTCTCTTGGACTACCAAATGTATGGATAAAACTTTTATATAATTTCCTTCATATTTGGTATGCATTTTTCTGTCATGTAGCTGAAACCTATTTTATCAAATCATATCAAGAAAATTCCATTTAAAGTCAAGCATCTCATTATGTCTTTTTGGGATGTTTATTATTTTCTTTCTCTTAATAAAAATTAAATTTACATGCTGGCTCCTGAGCCAGGTAATTTTTTGCAGTATATACCTTTCTCATTTATTAAAGTCATAGGAAACATTTCTTCTATCGAAAGAAATGAGAAAAAACAGTGTTGTTTCTCATTTTTATACTCAATTTTTTTTTATTTTTTTATATTCAACTTTTATTGAATTATTCCAGACCAGAGGTCAATATTCATGCACATTTAATGAAGAACTAACTTCTTTTACCATGCTTCTTGTATTATAAATTATTTTAGCTATATTGCATTGCTGTGTTAATTGAAAAACAGCGTGTTGCCTTACTGCCTTGTTTTTATTGCCTATTTTATAAAAATAGGTCAGTTTTATAAGAACTATATTATTTTAATCTTGACTGCTTATACTTTTCTCAGGTTTTTTAATCATATTCCTTGAAAGATGTGTTAACACACACACACACATATGTGTGTGTGTGTATATATATATATATATATTTTTTTTTTTTAAGAGAGAGAGGGGGGGGTACAGTGAGAAAAAGAGGGAGAGGGGGAGAAATCCAAGAGGGTCAGAGAGAGAAAGAGAGAGGGAAAGGGAAAGGGACGCGGGACTCACCTGACATGGCACTTGTGCTCACCCAACTTGGGCTCGAGTTCACCCGACACGGGCTCAAACTCACAAACCATGAGGTCATGACCTGAACCGAAGTCAAATGCTTAAGTGACTGAACCACTCAGACGCCCCGTATGTATTTGAATTGAAAAACTGAAGTCAGACTCTGATGGAAAATGACATTCATTTGGCAGTGAGAACTGGCTTTGCTGATTGGATTATACGGCAGACATTCTCCATAAATAGAATGAATTAATTCAGCAGTTCTAATTTGTTTTTTACTTTTATTATGGAAAATTTTAAAGGTATGCAAGGTACAGAGAATGGGACAATTAGTTTGCTTATAATGTACCTGTCAGGCAGTTACACTTATTTATCAACACTTGGTCTGTCTTTTTTCTTTCACATCTTCCCCTCATTTCTCTCTTCTAACCCACAGCCAAGATATTTTTAATCTATAAATATTTCAATATCTATTTATAAAGTATGTCTAATATTTTAAAAATATATAGTCTCAATATTTTTACCATACCTAAATAAGAATTATCTTCAGGGAGATGTTTTAAAACTTTATGAACGAGATTTCTTAGCATTTATATCTATAAAGATGAAGAGTAGGAATAGACTTTATACTGACTACTGTCTCATTCTAGTAACGTCATGTTATTATAAGGATGAATAATGTATTTCAAAGTCCTGGTCATCTCTTCAAAAAATGCATTTCTAATAAAATTTTACATATTGTTTAATAAATTATCAAACTATATAATAGGTGTTTTCATCAGTTGTACACTAATAGTTAAAATAATTCAACTGCAAAGAGATCTCTTTTAATACTTGGATATATAAACAAAACCAACTTAAATACCAATTTTAATTTGTTTATCAATTTGTAGACATACATTTCTTCATAGATGTATGATAGATATAGTGACCACTAAAATTGCTTCAGATATGAAAACATTTTGGTTCATGATAAAGTTCTCTAAGAGATGGAATAGAATTACAAAGTCAAGGATAAAGGGAAAGATGTGTAATTAAAGAAGACCTCATTCTCATATATTTTTTTTAAGTCTACTATAGTTAACACACAGTGTTTTATTAGTTTCAAGTATATAATATAATGATTCGACAATTCTATATTCAGAGCTCATCAAGATAATTGTAATCAGGGTGCCTAGGTGGCTCAGTGGGTTAAGCATCCGACTTCGGCTCAAGTCATGATCTTGCGGTTCATGGGTTTGAGCCCCACTTCGGGCTCTATGCTGACAGCTCAGAGCCTGGAGCCTGCTTCAGATTCTGTGTCTTACTCTCTCTCTCTGCCCCTCCCTCACTCGGGCTCTGTCTCTGTCTCTCTCTCTCTCTCTATCTCTCTCTCTCTCAAAAATAAACATTTAAAAAAAATGTAATCTCTTTTCACCTGTTTTACCCATCCTCCATCCCCCTCTGGTAACCATCAGTTTATTTTTTATGTTTAAGACTCTGGATTTTTTAATTTATTCTTTCCTTTTTTCTTTGGTTTGTTTCTTAAATTCCACATGTAACTGAAATCATGTATTTGTCTTTCTCTGACTGACTTAATTTTGTTTAGTATTACACTCTAGTTTCATCCATGTTGTTGCAGTAGGCAAGATTTCATTCTTTTTTAAGGCTGAATAATATTCTATTATATAAATATACCACATCTTTATCCATTCATCTATCAATGGGCACACTGGCTGCTTCCATAATTTCACCATTATAAATAATTCTGCAACAAATCTGGGGGTGTCTATATCTTTTCAAATTAGTGGTTTTGTATTCTTTGAGTAAATACCCACTAGTGCGATTACGGGTAGTTCTATTTTAATTTTTTGAGGAACCTCCATACTCTTTTCCATAGTGGCTGCACCTGTTGCATTCTTAGCAACAGTACACAATGGTTCCTTTTTCTCCACATTTTTGTCAATACTTCTGTGAAAAATGCTGTTGGTATTTTCATAGGGATTGCCTGAAGTGCGTAGGTTACTTTGGGTAGTATGGACTTTATAATCATATTGGTCCTTCCAATCCATTAACATGAACTATCTTTTATTTGTGTTGTCTTTAATTTCTTTCATCATGTTTTATAGTTTTCAGAGTACAGGTCTTTCACGTCCTTGATTAAGTTTTTTCCTAGGTATTTTATTATTTTTGGTGCAATTGTAATTTGGATTGTTTTCCTAATTTCCCAATTTATCTTTCTGCTGCTCCATTATTAGTATATAGACATGCAACAGATTTCTGTGTATTGATTTTGTATCCCGTGACCTTACTGAGTTGATTTATCAATTCTAGTCTAGGCATTTTTTTCTATGTATAGTATCACATCATTTGCAAATAGAGAAAGTTTTACTTCTTCCCTACTGATTTGGATGCCTTTTATTCATAAACATAGTCTGATTGCTGTGGCTAGGACTACTATTGCTATGTTGAATAAAAGTGGTGAACAGCTTGTCTTGTTCCTCATCTTAGGGGAAAAGCTGTCAGTTTTTCACCATTGAATAGGATGTTAGCTGTGGGTTTTTCATATATGGCCTTTATTATGTTAAAGTATGTTAACATACTAAACCTACTCAGTTGAGGTTTTTTATCATGAATAAATGTACCTTGTCAAATGCTTTTTCCACAGCTATTGAAATGATCATATAGTTTTTATCCTTTCTCTTATTGTGATATTGCCAATGTTGAACCCTCTTGCATCCCACACTTGATTGTGGTAGATGATTTTTTTACTATGTTCTTGGGTTCAGTTTGCTAATATTTTGTTGAAGATGTTTGCATCTATGTTCATCAGAGAATATTGATCTGTAGTTCTCTCACTCATTTTAAGTTTTTATTTAAATTCCAGTTAGTTACCATAAAGTATAATATTAATTTTAGGTATACAATATAGTGATTCAATGATTCCATACATCACCCAGTGCTCATCACAAGTGCACTCCTTATTCCCCATCATCTGTTTAACCCATTCCCTCACCCAGCTCCCTTCTGGTGACCATCAGTTTGTTCTGTGTACTTAAGAGTCTGTTTCTTGGTTTGCCTCCTTCTCTTTTTTTTTTTTTCCCCTTTGCTTTTTTGTTGTTTCTTAAATGCCACATCTGAGTGAAATCATATGGTACTTGTCTTTCTCTGACTTACTTCACTTAGCCTAATACTCTCTAGCTCCATCCATATTGTTTCAAATGACAAGATTCTGTTCTTTTTATGGGTAATATTCTATTGTATATACATACCACATCTTCTTTATCCATTCATCAGTTGATAGACATTTGGGCTGTTCCCATAATTTGCTATTGTACATAATGCTACTATACATGGGGATGTATGTATCCCTTTGAATTAATATTTGTATATACTTTGGGTAAATAGCTAGTAGTGCAATTGCTGGATCATGGGGTAGTTGTATTTTTAACTTTTTGAGGAACTTCCATAGTGTTTTCCCAAGATGCACTGGCTTGCATTCCCACCAACAGTGCAAGAGGGTCCCCCTTTTTCCACATCTCTGCCAACACCTGTTGTTTCTTGTGTTGTTGATTTTGCCATTCTGACAGGTTTGAGGTGATATCTCATTGTAGCTTTGATTTTATTTTCCTGGTAATCAGTGATGTAGAGCACTTTTTCATGTGTATGTTGTTGGAAATATGTGTACTCATGTCTTTTGTCCATTTTTAGTTGGATTACTATTTTTTGAGTATTGAGTTGTATAAATTCTGTATATATTTTGGATAGTAACCGTTTAACAAATATGTCATTTGCAAATATCTTCTCCCATTCCATAGGCATGTTGGTTTTGTTGATTGTTTCCTTCACTGTGTAGAAGCTTTTTATTTTGATGAAGTCCCAATAGTTTACTTTTGCTTTTGCTTCCCTTGACTCAGGAGATGTATCTAGAAAGAAGTTTGTATGGCTGATATCAAAGAAGTTATCTCTAGGATTTTTATAGTTTCAGGTTTCACATTTAGGTCTTTAATCCTTTGAATTTATTTTTGTGTATGGTGTAAGTAAGTGGTCCAGTTTCATTCTTTTGCATGTTGCTTTCCAGTTTTCCTAACATCATTTGTTGAAGAGACTTGGATATTCCTTTTTGCTTTGGTGAAGATTAATTGACCATATAGTTGTGGGTTCATTTCTGTGTTTTTTTCTTCTGTTCTACTGACCTGTGTCTGTTTTTGTGCCAGTACAGACTGTTTTGATTACCACAGCTTTGTAAAAAAACTTGAAGTGCAGAATTGTGATGCCTCCTCCAGCTTTGCTTTTGCTTTGGTTATTTAGCGTCTTTTGTGGTTCCATACAAATTTTAGGATTGTTTGCTCTAGCTCTGTGAAAAATGTTGTTGCTATTTTGATAGGGATTACATTAAATGTGTAGATTGTTCTGGGTAGTATAGACATTTTAACAGTATTTGTTCTTCTGATCCATAAGCATAGAATGTCTCTTTTCATTTCTTTGTGTTACCTTCAGTTTCTTTCATAAATGTTGTGTAGACAGTACAGGTCTTTAACTCTTTGTGTAGGTTTATTCCTAGGTATCTTAGGGTTTTTGGTGCTGTTCTAAATGGGATAGATTCATTCATTTCTCTTTCTGCTGCTTCATTATTGGTATGTAGAAATGCAAAGATTTCTGTGTGTAGATTTTGTATCCTGCAACTTTACTGAATTTGTGTTACAGTTCTGGCAGTTTTTTGGTGGAGTTTTTTGGTGGATTTTTTCATGTATTGTCTTGACTCAATTTGCTTGTATTTTATTGAGAATTTTTGCATCTGTGTTCATCAGGAATATTGGCTTTTTAAATTATTTTTAACAATTATTTATTATTGAGAGACAGAGAAAGACAGAGGATGAACAGGGGAGGGGCAGAGAGAGAAGGAGACACAGAATCCGAAGCAGGCTTCAGGCTCCAAGCTGTCAGGACAGAGCCCGATGCGGGGTCAAACTCATGAACCTTGAGATCATGACCTGAGCCAAAGTCGGACGTTTAACCGACTGAACCACCCAGGCACCCCTCACCCTATGTCTTTTGATTGGAGTGTCAAGTCCACTTACATTCAAAGTAATTATTGATAGTTATGTACTTAGTTGCCATTTTATTCCTTGTTTTATGGTTGTTTTTGTAGTTCTCTCCTTTCCTTTCTTGCTCTTTTCTCTCATGGCTAGTTGGCTTTCTTTAGTGGTATGCTTAGATTCCTTTCCCTTTATTTTTTGTAAATCTTTTTTCTGGTTTTTGATTTGTGGTTACCATTTGCTTTGTATGTAACATCTTCTGCATATAGCAGTCTATATTAAGCTGGTGCTCACTTAAGTTTGAACCATTGTTTGCTCCTCGCCCCCCCCACCCCCACATTTTAGGTATGTGGTAAAGTATGCTTTACTTCCTTTTATTTTGTGAATCCCTTGACTGATTTTTACAATATACTTATTTTTCTGCTTTTGTGCTTCCTACTTTTCTTGCTATTACTTATATTCTATCCTTTCTATTCAAAGAGTCCCCTTAAAGATTTCTTGTGGGGCTGGTTTAATGGTCATGAATTCCTTAACTTTGAGAAACTTTTTATCTGTCCTTCTATCCTGAATGGTAGTCTTGTTGCATTCTTGGCTGAAGATTTTTCCATTCAGTACTTTGAATATATCATGCCATTCCCTGTGGCCTGCAAAGTTTCTGTTGAAAAATGAGCTGATAGCTTTATGGGGTTTCCTCTGTAACTGTTTTCTTTTTCTCGTTCTGCTTTTAAAATTCTCCCTAACTACTTTTTGTCATTTTAATATTATGTCATGGTGTGGACCTCTTTGGGTTTGTTTGTTGGGAGATCTCTGTGCCTTCTGAGTCTGAATATGTTTTCTTCCCCCACATTTGGGAAGTTTTCAGCTATTTATTCAGATAAAATTTCTGCCCCCTATTCTCTCTTTTCTTCTTCTGGGATCCCTATAATGGGAATGTTAGTACATTTGATGGTTGTTGCTGAGTTCCCTAAGTCTATTCTCATTTTGTATTATCTTTTTCCCTCTCTCCTGTTCAGTTTGCTTGCTTTCCATTACTCAGTCCTCCAAGTTGCTGATCTGGTCTTCTGCTTCCTCTACTCTACTATTGATTACTTCTAGTATATTTTTAATTTCAGTTATTGAGTCTGATTCGTTCTTTTTCATGGTTTCTGTCTCTTTGTTTAGGTTCTCATTGAGGTCCTACACTCTTAAATCCAATGAGTATCTTTATGATCATTAGTTTAAATTCTCTATCAGTCATATTACTTATCTCTGTTTTGCTTAGGTGTCTTGCTGTGATTTGTCCTGTTCTTTCATTCAGGGCATATTCCTCTCTCTTCTCATTTTGCCTAAATCTCCAGTCTGTTTCTATATGTTACCAAAGTTAGCTACATCTCTTGCTCTTGAAAGTTGTGTCCTTATGAGGAAGAGGTCATGTAGTGTCCCCTGTTCACCAGAACCTAGCACTTCAGGAATTTCTCCTATTTGTGTTGCCTTTGCCCTGCTTTTGTGGCTGAGCCACTTTGCCTTCAGTCCAGGCAATGGCTCTGTTGGTCTGTTGTGGGCAGTGTTTGGTCCCTGTGTTACTAGTTTAGTCAGACCAGACATTTGTCAGAGGTGCAGCAACACCAAACTGCAGGATCCCATCCCTGTGTCCTGAAGCTTTGATTGGTGGGCTGGGACTGCACACAGACCAGCTGTCTGTCTCCAGCCCACTGCTGGGTCCCTAATCTGACTGGTGTGTGTGGGATTATCTTTCCCCCTTTCTGAGGCAGAAGTTACTTTGGAGTTGTTCTGACTTTGGGCAGGACTGCTTGCACACTACCAGGCCTTTGGTTGTTTTGGATGTGCACTGGCCAAGAGAGTATCTGAGGGTGTGGATCTGCAAAGTGTGTTGGAGTAGGACCTGAAGTTTTTGAGAGGTTTGCAGGCAGGTCCTTTGCAGGAGGGAAGCTGCAGTCACCAGTATTGAGGCCACCTGGTTTGGAGGGAACAGATCCACAAAGTATGTGGGGGCAGGTGTGCAGTGTTAGCAAGGTTTGTGTGGGTCCTCTGGGAGAAGGGACCTGTGGGAGCAGGACTTGTGGTATAAGCAAGTTAGATCAAGAGTGTTGGCACTGCACCAGTCCCCGCAGGTGGACATGTATTTATGCTGGGAAGTAGGAGAGGGAAATGGCACCTGCCATCCTCTTTGTTCCCAGAGAAGTCTCCCACGGAGGCCTGCCCCTCCAGCACACACTCTGAAATTAGTATAAACAAATTTCCCTTCTATATGACCCTGGCACTTTTCAAACTGCTGCTTCTGTGTTGTATCTCCTCAGGCTGTTTATTGTGCCATGTTTTTAAGGGCAGTGACTCAGTTTTCTCTTGCCTTCCCAGCTCCCCCAGAGTAGAGACTCTAATTTTTGAGGTTTCAAGTTTTAATCCTGCTGGTTGTAAGAACTCATGAAATTTGGCCCTTCTGGTTTTCAAAGTCAAATGTTAGGGAGATTCTTCTTCTCTGTGGGAACTTCCTGTTGTGAGAGTCTGTTTGTCTCCCTACAGTATCTCTCCCTCCTGTGAACAGTCCTGTGGGTCCTTTTGGCTCCCCACAGTGTCTCTGCATTTCCTATCTTCTTAGATGTGGCCACTTTTCTATATTTAGTTTTGGAGTTCTGCCAATCTTTGGATTGTTTCCTGGGTTATTTACACTAATGTGAGTGTTATCTAGTTGTGTATGTGGGATGAGATGAGTTTAGGGTCCTCCTCCCCCAATTTTTCACGCCGTCTTTCTCATGTGATTTTTGTGTGTGTGGATGATGGTGATTCAGTATGGTATTTATATTGCACAGATATACTTTTAAGAATAATTATTTTAGGAGCTCCTGAGTGGCTTAGTCGATTGAGCGTCCAACTCCTATTTTCAGCTCGGGTCATGATCTCATGGTTCATAAATTCGGGCCCCACATCAGGGCTCCACACTGACAGTGTGGAGTCTACTTGGGATTCTCTCTCTCCACCTCCCCTGCTCATGCTCGCGCGCGCTCTCTCTCTCTCTCTCTCTCTCTCTCTCTCTCAAAATAAATATATAAAACTTAAAAAAAATTTTTTAAGTATATTTTAAAATCTCAATAATTCTAATGGATTTGAAAGTTACATATTTATAGCTATTTAAACTGATGAAAATATTTAGATTACATTTTTTAAAAATGCACTTGAATGTGTGAAGGCATACATGGTTTTTAAAAATTACTTTGGAGCCTATCTTAGCAAAAATGTTTGAAGACCACTGGACTAAAGAACTAGGGAGCTTGGTGAGGCATGCTAAGACCCATTTCCTGGTAACTGCTTCTATCTGGTTATCTAAAATAATGATAATTCAGTATAGACTGATCATTGAAAAGTGGGTGGATTACCAGTCATTTCAAAGAGCAGTTACCATAGGCAACCAAAAGCTACAGCTGACATTAATTACATTTAAATTCATCTTTTGATAAATGCTATTCTTTGTTATTAAGGGTAATGGTGCCCACAAATTAGAACACCTTGACATAATTATGTTTCCTGTGGGGTTGGTAGGGAGCTAATAATTGGAATTTTCTACAGAGGTCAAGAAATGTCAACAGATAGACTCAACATGGTTCAGAACTGCCCATTTTATCATCTCTGCTGTTTCTTCCTTTGTAATCAGAACAGTTTGTATTTGTGACCTTTGCTTTCAAATAAAGTTGAGCACGTATATGAGAAGATTATAGTTTATATGAACATAGTTGCTTCTAAAGATGGTATCTGTTGCTTCTTATTGAAAAAGTGATACACACAAAGAACAACAGTAAAAGTAGGGAGAGATTAGTTTTATTTTCAACTGTAAATTTTTAAACAATTGAATTCTGATATACAACTGTATGTACATTAAATTTTCAGCCATCTTACAGTGCTCCACAAAAAGAAGTAATAGCTCTTCCCTTCTCCCCCCACAATAAACTATAAAGTATAAGGATCAAGTTAACTGCCTTTTAAGAGACATTACTGTAAATTAACAGAGTATAGGCAACAAGTATAAAACTTAAAATACTATGAAGACCTTGACTATTGATTTGAAATGTTCCAGAAAGCAAGATTATAATTTTGTTAAGAGTTGCAACTCAAATGTCTAAGGGGACCCAGAGGGAAACCAAAGTGAGCGAAGCAGTTTGAGAAGGTTGCGACTTCACCTGCCCATAAACACTATAGATCTGTCTAAAAAGAGCTAGTTGGTTACCTGACCAGGTATTTCAAGAGAAGCTGCAAATCCAGATTTTTATGTGAAATCTGATTTTTTAAATTTAAGCTTTACCAGTGAATTCAGAATATTTAAAACAATGTGTGAGCT
Source organism: Acinonyx jubatus (assembly GCF_027475565.1). Lineage (NCBI taxonomy): Eukaryota > Metazoa > Chordata > Mammalia > Carnivora > Felidae > Acinonyx > Acinonyx jubatus. The sequence goes on from NC_069396.1 coordinate 35,830,116, forward strand.
AAATAAAACACATTTTCATGTTGAATTGGGCCTATAGTCTGCCACTTCATAATTTTTGCTTTATCACTCTTCTGGAATCTTTATTTGAAATGTACATTTTTGTCAAGTAGTTTCTAGGAGTTAGTTGAAGTTTTCCAAAATTCTAATGGTAATTAATTTCAAAGCATACCTATAAAAAATTCTTTAGGGAATGAGATCGATAATTTCTCAGGTAGTAATTAAAAACAACCACATGATTAACTTTATTGAGCTCAATTCTATAGAAGCTTGTGTTTTTTAATTTACTTTTGGCCTGTAATTACAAACTTGTTGAGAACATTAGGAAACTCTTCTGAAATGACTTTGGGTTAAACTTGCAGAATTTCTCTAACCTGCATCTGATTATTTTGTTAGTAATTGAAAATACTTCAATGCTTAGAATTTAAAGAACTTATGAATAAATGGTCTATCTTGAAATGAACCAGCCATTATTAAATTGGACTTGACTGAAATTATTTTAGGCATTTCTCATGTTGTGTAGTGTGAAAAAAGAACATGACATGAATGCTAATGCTGAATATGATTTCTCACTTTATTTTAATATTTTATTGCCATAACCTTTTATTATGGGATTTGGGTTAAAAAATAAAATCAAGGTATACGGACATTGCTTAGTTTTGTTTTTACTGTCTAGTTAACAGATGAGGCCTACTGTATGCTAAAAAATGTGGAAGAAGGCTATAGGGAAGAGGTTACTGTTTGTAGAACTTAGACCCTTTGTGCAGGGAGAATATTCTCCTGATGATTGTTATTCTTTCTCCCAGATTCCACCTGCCAAGAGCAAATTAGTCAATTTTTTCTCTCTGCTTTCCCAATACATCAAAACCAAATTCAAATAAACCTTGTTTGCTCTCCAGTCAATTGGATGCTATGTTGACAATTAATTTGGACTTACTTAGCCTTAAATTTATCTTTGGAGATGACATCTGTGCTTCCATATTTCACTGGAACATATCATTTTTTTAAAAAGTAGCATGTTCTTACTAGAGGTAGAGAAGAATAGGTGATGCTACGTGAAAGTATAATGTAGTCCAGCAAGTTATTTGCTGTTTGGACCATGATTCATTTCAGCCACTACTTGGGAGCCATGTCCTGGTTAGGTGATATAGATAGAAATATTTCTGAATCAGGATATCCAGAGGAGCTTGCATCTTAAAACATGCTATTAGTAGAGAAAAGTGTACACAGATACCACTAAGAAAAGTAAAGTGGGGCCTTCATAAATGGGAATCCCTTTGACACTGGAGTGTGTTCTACTGATGAGGAATAGAGAAATTATTTTATTTAAACTTCTTCTATAGTTCATAACAGTCTACTAGTGTAACCTTCATGGTTTTATAATTCTATGGTTGTATTAGGGGAAACTAGATGAGGAATATATGAAAAGTATGTACTATTTTTTTATAATGAAATAAAATTTATATAACCTATAATTAGCTATATTAAGTATACAATTCAATGATATTTAGTATATTTACAATGTTTTACAACCATCACCTACTTCCAGTAGCTTTTCATCATTCTTAAAGGGAACCCTGTACCAATTAAGCAATCATTTTCCCTCCCCCCCCCCCACCCCCCCACACCTCTAGTCCTTGGCAACCACGAATCTACTTTCTCTCTATCTAAGTGAAATCATACAGAATGTGACCTTTTGTGTCTGGCTTCTTTCACATAGCATAATGTGTTAACGGTTCATTCATGTTGTACCATGTATCAGTACTTTAGTTTTTTTATCACTGAATAATATTTTTTTAATGTTTATTTTTGAGAGAGCAGAGGAAGGACAGAGAGAGAGGAAGACAGAAGATCAGAAGCAGGCTCTGTGCTGATAGCAGAGAGCCCAATGCAGGGCTCAAACTCATGAACCGTGCGATCATGACCTGAGCCCAAGTCAAACACTTAACCGACTGAGCCACCCACATGCCTCTGACTGAATAATATTTCTATTGTATGAATAGATGGTTTTTGTTTATTCATTCATCCATTGGTGGACATTTAGCTTATTTCCAGGTTTTTGTGAATAGGCATTCATGTACTAGTATTTGTTTGAATACCTGTCTTCCATTGTTTTGGGTATATACCCAAGTGTAGAAATGCGATTATGTGTTAACTCTGTGTTCCACTTTTTGAAAGAACTTTTTGAAGAACTGTTTTCCACACTGTTTCCAAACTGTTTTCCACAACTAATGCACCATTTTATATTCCCACCAACAGTATATGAGATTTCCTATTTCTTCAACTCATCCCCAACACTTAACTTGGCTTTTGATTCTTGGCGATCGTAGTGATTATGAAGTGGTTTCTCATTATGGTCTTCTTTTACAATTTCTTAATGACTAATGATGGTGAGCATCTTTTGACATGCTTAGTAGCTATTTGTGTGTATTCTTAGGAGAAATATCTAGTCCTTTGCCCATTTTTAAATCAGGTTTTTATTATTGAGTTGTAAAAGTTTTGAATATAGTCTAGATATTAGATCTTTATCAGAGGTAAGATATTTGCAAGTATTTTTTCCCATTCTATGAAATTGTCTTTTCAGTTCCCTGATAGTATCCTCTGATGTACAAAGGTTTTTAATTTTGATTAACTTAATTCATCTATTTCTTCTTTTGTGGCATATTCTTTTGGTGTTATATTTGAAGATGGGTTTTTTTTTTTTAATATTTATTGGGAGAGTGCACATGGGGGAGGGGCAGAGAGAGGGTGACAGAGGATCTGAAGTGGGCTCTGCACTGACTTGCAGACAGCAGCAAGCCTGATGTGAGGATCAAACTCACAAACCATGAGATCATGACCTGACCTGAAGTTGGTGCTTAACCAGCTGAGCCACCCAGGTGCCCCTTTTTTGGTGTTATATTTAAAAATCATTTTCAAATCCAAGGTCATGAACATTTTCCCATGCTTTCATTCAAGAGTTTTATAGTTTCAGCCCTTTGATGCATTTTTAGTTAATTTTTGATATATGGTGTGAGGTAAGGTTTTAAATTTATTCTTTTGCTTGGCTCAAAATGTTGGGATTAATATTCATAAAAGGTAATCATTATCATTCTAAAGTCTCTTGAAAAAAGATCCATGATAATATTAAATCACTTTTTTATAATTAAAAGGATCAAAGACAAATATAAGTTAAATTATAAAATTATCAGGAGAAAGCATGGGGCTAAATCTTTATGAACTTGGATTTTGAAATGGATTCTTAGATATGACAGCATAAGAACAATAAAAAGAAAAAATAGGATGAACTGGATTCATGAAAATTAAAACTTCTGTGTATCACAGGACACTATCAAGAAAGTAAGAAGACAATGTGCAGAGTGTGAGAACTCTTACAACTCAAAAATAAAACATTATATTTAATAATCTAATTTGAAAATAGGCAAAGGATTTGAATAGACCTTTCTCCAAAGAAGAGGATCAAATGGCCAATAAACACATAAAAACATGCTCAACATCATTAACCACCAGGAAAATACAAATCAAAACCATGAGATACACACCCTCTAGCATAGCTATAATAAAACAAAAGGACAATAAATAATAAATGTTGATAAAGAGATGTAGATGTTGGAACCCTCTGACATTGCTAGTTTAAAACGTAATATGGTGAAGCCACTTGGTAAGAAAAGTTTGATAGTTCTTCAAACAGTTAAACATACAATTACCATGTGATCCAGCAATTCTTATATACCCAAAAAAACTTAAAACATATGTCCACATAAAAACTTGTACATGAAATATTCATTACCCCATTATTTATAATAGCCAAGAGTGGAAACAAGTCAAATGTCCATCAACAGAAAAATGGATAAACAAAAAAATGTAGCCATACAGTGAAATATTATTCAGCCATTAAAGTACTGAAGTACTGACACATGCTACAACACGGATGAACCTGAAATTAGCATACTAAGTGAAAGAAACCAGACATAAAAGGTCACATTTTCTATGATTCCATTTATATGTAATATCCAGAATAGGGAAATCCAAGGTGATAGAAAGCAAATTACTGGTTGCCAAGGGCAGGAAGGAAAAGAGAATGGGAAGCAACTAATGAATACAGGGTTTCTTTTTGAGGTGATGAAATGTTTTCAAAGTCATTAGTGGTGATGGTTGCAAACTGTACTAAAAACTGCTGAATTGGATACTCTAAAAGAGTAAATTTTATGGTGTGAGAAATATCTCAACAAAAATCAATAAATTTTAAAAATACCTTACAGGCAAAGATTTTTCTGTTTTATTTACTTACTTACTTACTTATTTATTTATTTATTTAATTTTTAATGTTTATTTACTTTTGAGAGAGAGAGAGACAGACAGACAGACAGACAGAGAGACAGAGTGTGAGCAGGAGAGGGTCACAGAGAGAGAGAGAGGGAGACACAGAATCTGAAGCAGGTTCCAGGCTCTGAGCTATCAGCACAGAGCCTGATGCGGGGCTTACACTCACCAACAGTGACATCAGACCTGAGCCGAAATCGGACGCTTAACCTACTGAGCCACCCAGGCGCCCCGGAGATTTTTCTGTTTTAAAACAATGCTTATTTGACGTTTGCCTTAAGAAAGTTATTTTTTTTTTTTTTTTAGGAATTTGTCATGGCATCCTGCGTTGACCACTAAAAGTAAAATGCGAATTCCACATTCTCATTCATTTATTGATCTGACTGCAGATTTTACAGCAGGTAAGTTGCACATCAATGTAAAATATTTCTTTAGAACTGCCAAAGAATTATGAGATTTTATTTACTCTTTTCTTAGTAATAATTTCCTATTGAGGGCGCCTGGGTGGCTCAGTCGTTAAACTTCTGGGTTCAGCTCAGGTCATGATCTCACAGTTCGTGAGTTCAAGTCCCACACTGGTTGAGCTCAAGCCCTGCTTCGGGTAAAACGAGCCCCAGGTGACCCTGACTTCTCTCTCTCTCCCCCCTCTCTCTGCCCCTTGTGGGATTCTCCCTCTGTCTCTCACTGCCCCTAGCTCACTTGCACCCTCTCTTTCTCTCAAAAAAAAAAAAAAAAAAAAAAAAATCCTGTTGAATTGAATGTAAAAACCAAAATGTTACAAGGTTATAAGGAAGTTAATGATACTGAATACACATTAAAAGTACTAAATATAATAAATGAATCTTTACTTGTTATTTTTGGATTCTCCACTTATAACGAATTCATAAGTTAGACACCTGTTGCCCGATGTTTCTTTCCCTTTAATTGAAAAATTATTGACTAGGGGTACTACCTGGTGGCTCAGTTGGTTAAACATGTGCCTCTTGATTTCAACTCAGGTTATGATCTCACTGTTGTGAGATTGAGCCCCACTTCAGGCTCCATGCTGAGCGTGGAACTGCTTAAGATTCTGTCTCTCCCTCTCCCTTTACCCCCCCCATGCACATGTGCCCTCTCAAAAAAAGTAAAAATAAATAAAAATTAAAAATTAAAAAAAATTATTAATAAATGCTCTAAATTTAATCATAAGAAAATATTTAGCTTATGAATTTAAAATTTTCAAAGGCTTTTTACAACTTTTTATTATGCAAAATTCTTTTTTTTTTTTTAAGTTTATTTTGAGAGAGAGAGAGAGAGAGCACGTGTGCACAAGCAAGTAGGGGAGGGGCAGATTGAGGGAGGGAGAGAGAGTATCCCAAGCAGGCTCTGCACTGTCAGCATAGAGCCCAACGTGGGGCTCAAACCCAGACTGTGAGATCATGACCAGAGCTGAAACCAAGAGTCACTTAACTAACCGAGCCACCCAGGTGCCCTGTGGAAAATTCTCAACATACAAAAGTAGAATAATATGATATAAGCAATTATCTCTTAGCTTCAATAATTATCAGCGTGTGGCTATACTTAATTCATTATTACAACCATCCAAGCCCCTGCTACCCAGATAATTTCAAAGGGAATCCCGAATGTTGTTTCATTTCATTTGTAAATATTTTAATCTGTATCTCTAAATGGTAAGGACTTCTTTATTTTTAACAAGATCATTTTCAGACCTAAAAAAATTAATAATTTCTTAATATCATCAAATACTCACTATTCAAAATGCCCCAGTTATCTCCTAAATGTTTTTGTCAAATTGGGAGCTAAGCAAGGTACATAAAAACATTATTTGTATTGTAGGATGTCTCAAACTCTGAATTTTGCCAGTTCTTATCCCCATGGGGTTAGCATGTGACTCTGTCCCCTGTATTTCTTCAAAACCAGTAACCAGTAGTTAAATTTGGAGTCTTGATCAGAATTGGGCGCTTTTTTTTTTGTGGTGGTTGTTATCAAGAATACTTCCTAGGTAGTATTGCCAATTCTTTCAGTTCATTAAGAGGTAGGTGATTTACCTTCTGTCTCTTTTGTGATGTTAAGGTTGATCAGTGGCTTCAGTTTTCCTCAGCATGGACCATTCATTATAATGCTCTCCTAATAGTGTCAGCAGCTATTGATATTTATGGTCATGTCCATTATTTCGATAGGAGTTAACAAAATTGTGGCACCCTATCATTCATATGTATATTATCTGGAATTTTCTATTTTATAAAAAAGGCAACTTCCATCATTAGCTCTTTAGTCACCTGAGGTACAGTTGAGACAGGCAGGTTAAATGCTGGATTTTTTTCCCCCTTCTCCCCATTTTTTTTCCAAATATTTTTAATGTGTTCTAATACTCATAAAATTTGCCATCTCAACCATTTTTAAATATACAGTTCAGAAGTATTAAATACACTCATAATGTTGACCTACAATGTAACTCTTTTCATTTTATAAAAGTGAAACTGTGCACTCATTAAGCAATGCTCATTCCCTTTCTTCACCCTCTAGCAACACCTATTCTATGTCCTGGCTCTGATTTTGACTACTCCTAAGTACATCAAATGAGTGAAATCATACAGTATTATTTTGTGACTGACTTAACTTCACTTAGCATAATGTCCTCAAGGTTCATCCATGTTATGGCATATGTCACAATTTCCTTCCTCTTTAAAGCTGAATACTTCATTATTACTCATAACGGATAATTATGAATAATGTGTATATTATATCCCACATTTTGCTGATTCGTTCATCCATTCATGGACATTTGGGTTACTTCCATGTTTTAGCTGTTGTGAATAATACTGCTATAAACATGAATGCACAAAAACGTCTCTTAGAAAACCTTTCAGTTGCTTTGGAAGTAGAATTGCTGGACCATATGGTAATTCTTATTTTTTTAGATTTTGAGGAACCACCATCACAGCAGCTACACCATTTTGCATTCCCACCAAGAGTGCACAAGGATTCCAGTTTCTCTACATACTTGGCAACATTTGTTACTTTCTGTTTCTCATAGTAGCTATCCTAATGGGTGCAAGGTGGTATCTCATTATAGTTTTGATATGAATTTCCCTAATGATTAATAATGTTGAACATTCACATGTCCTTATTGGCCATTTGCATATCTCCTTTGTAGGAATGTTTATTCAAGTCCTTTGCCCATTTTTTAATTGGATTTTTTTTTTTTTTTTTTTTTTGGTGTTGTCAAGTGTGAATTATTCTCTATTCAGAATATTTCTTCCTCACAGTTACATGAGTTACAAATAGTTTCTCTTATTTTGGGGGATGCCTTTTTTACTCCATTGGTGGTGTTAATTTTCATTAAGTCCATCTTGTCTGTTGTTTCTTTGTTGTCTTGCCTTTGGTGTCTATCCAAGAAATCATTGCTAAGTCCAGTGTCATGAAGCTTTTGCCCTATATTTTCTCATAAGAGTTTTATACTTTTATCTCTTACTTTTAGAGCTTTTATCTATTTTGTGTTAACTTTTGTGTATGGTGTTAGATAAGGGTCCAGCCTCATTCTTTTGCATGGATACCCAGTTTTCCCAGCACCATTTATTGAAAAGATTTGGCATTTCCCCATTGAATGATCTTGGCACCCTTGTTAAAAGTCATTTGATGATGTATAGAAGGATTTCTTTTCTTTCTTTTTTTTTTTTTTTTTTGTAACGTTTATTTATTTTGGGAGAGAGAGAATCTCAAGTAGTCTCCACACTCAGCACGGAGCCTGACGCGGGGCTCTATTGCACGAACTGTGAGATCATGACCTGAGCCAAAATTAAGACTTGGACACTTAATCAGCTGAGCCACCCAGGTACCCCTAGTAGAATTTATTTCTGGGCTCTTTATTCTATTCCAGTGGTCTATATGTACATTTGTCTTTATGCTAATACCACACTATTTTGGTTATTATAGCTGTGTAGTAAATTTTGAAATCAGGAAGTGTAAGTTCTTCAACTTTGTTCTTTTTCAGAATTGTTTTGGCTATTTGGTGTCCTTTGAGATTCCATATGAATTTTAGGATAGGTTTTCCTGTTTTTGAAAACAAAAAATGCCCTTGCGAATTTGATAAGGATTATTCTGAATCTGTATCACTTTGGAGAATATTAACATCTTTTTTTTTATTTTTTAAAGTTTATTTACCTAGAGAGCATGCATTGGGGAGGGGCAGAGGGGCGGGGGGAGAGAGAATTCCAAGCAGTCTCTGTGCTGTTAGTGGGGCTCAAACCCACAAACCATGAGATCATGATTTTAGCCACAGTCAAGAGTTGGATGCTCAACTGACTGAGCCATCCAGGCACCTGGGGTGATATTGACATCTTAACAATATTGTCTTCCAATCGATGAACATGGATTATGTTTCCATTTATTTATGTCTTTTAATGATTTATTTCAGCAGTGTTTATAATTTTCATACTTTATGTCTTTCCCCTCCTTGGTTAATCCCTAAGTATTTTATTCTTTTAATACTGATATAAATGAAGTGGTTTTCTTAATTTACTTTTTGGATATTTTTATTGTCATTGTGTAGAAATGCAACCAATTTTTGTGTGTTAATTTTGCATCTTGCTATTTTTTGAATTCATTTATTAGTTCTGACACTTTTTGGTGGAATCTTTAAGGTTTTCTACAAATAAAATCATGTCATCTGTGAGCAGAGATAATTTTATTCCTCCTTTCTAATTGGATACCTTTTTAAAATTTTCCCCTTCATCCCATTTTTACCAGTTTTCAAACACCTATTCTGCTCTTCCAACATTGTTATACAGTTTTGCTAGAGCATTTTCATTATGAAGATAATATTTGCAAAGCCAAGAACATTTTACTGCTCAGATACTTTGGATTTTAACTGATTTAACAAACATAACCACAAATTAAGCCATTTGCCCAGTAAGTTTTTTATAGTTTTCTAAGAGTTTAGGTTCCTGTGTGTGTGTGTGTATTCTGATTAGAAAGAAAAGAGAGAGTTTAAGAAAAGAGTGGGAGCTGGCACCTGGGTGGCTCTGTTGGTTAAGCATCCAACTTCGGCTCAGGTCATGATCTCATGGTTCCTGAGTTCAAGCCCCATGTCGGGCTCTGTGCTGACAGCTCAGAGCCTGGAGCCTGCTATGGATTCTGCCTCCTGTTTCTGCTCTTCCCCCTCTCACATGCTCGCTCGCTCTCTCTCCCACTCTTTCCCTCCCTCAAAAATAAATAAACTTTAAAAAAATTAATAATAAACAAAGAAGAAGATAAAAGAGAGGTTATTTTTAGTGTGGCTTACCTGGTATGCTAAACCATGTAAAAGAACAGTAATAAGGTTTGAGTATACTGCCATGCAAGTTGTTGTAAAAGCTTGTTTTTCAAGATAAGGAAAATCAATAGTTCTGGGCTCATTTTCTGTTCTCTCATTCTACACACACACTTTTTTTTTTTCTTTTTTACAATTCCTTTTGCAGGAAGGATCTATCTTATTTAGGAGGTTTTAGAACTTAGGGTTTTTTTTAGTAAAGTAATGTTAGACTTCCTTAAACAACATTGACTTTGCATTTAAGTAATTTTTAAAGAATTTTTGGCTATTCTTACACGGTCAGCAAAATCTACCTTAGAAATTTTGTGGTGAAACACATCAGAGCCATTTGTTCACAGGAGGTCTTATTTTGAGCTAAGCAATCTATTATATAAAACGTAAAGAAATTCTATTTGAGTAATCTTTCCAAAGTTAACTTAAAATATATGGGGAAATATTAAAAATTGTCATTGTTAGTCTTGTGTTATTCAAAACATTATCTCTGTCTTTAAAATCATTTCAGCAAAGTTATTGAGTACCTGCTCCTCTACTCTTTGTTATGTGAAATACAAAGATGACAAGAAATGCTTTCAGTCATTAAAGAGCATTTAGTTTACTGGGAGAGACTTTACAAGTCTAGCCATGATATGTGGCAGAATAAAGTAAGTGCATAGTAGTTGCAAACTGTTATTCATAAGAGGGGTAGTAGGAAGAGATAGTCCCACTGCTTTTGGGACTGTTAGCTAAGAATTTGGCCAAAGGAAGAAGTGAGTTATATGCTTCTCGTTCTATGTTCATTCCTTAGAAAATATAAAGCTTTTCCAAACAATTATCTCTAAAAGAAATTCTTGTTCTAAGTGAGACTTCCTATGGGAGACAAGACAAAATATGTAATATACTGAGTTCTCCATAACAAACATGTTTTAAACATTTTTGTTTATTAATTTTTTTGATAATTACCAAAACAGTGGCTTTTAATGACTCTTATCCATTGTATGGTTGTAACATATAGTTTATTTAATCCTTTTCTTTGAACAGTAGTTTCTAGGTTTTGTTTTGTTTTTAATTCTAAATAGACGTATGGTGCCTTATTTTGTATACATCTCTCATAAGTTCCTCAAGGAGAGTTCCTAGAAGTGAAATACCTGGTTAAACAAGAATAAAGATTTCTACAGTGAAACATTGCCACATTGCCCTTCTGAAGGCTTTAAGTGTGGTCTGGGTATCCCTCAGGATTCCCAAGACCCTTTTGGAGGGTCAATGAGGTCAAAAGAATTTTTATAAAAACCATAAGACATTATTGTTTTTCACCCTCATTCTCTCTCATTCTTTTCCCTGGCATTCTCTTTGATCTCCTTCTTTCTTAAGTAGATAGTTTCCCAGAAACTTTAAAAAACATGTGTTCATTGTTCTCACATCCTGTGTGTGTGTTTATGTATTGTTAATGTTTTTAGCATATCTGCTTAAATGGTGTGTGGCCAAATACCCAAGTTCAATAAATGTTTGTTGAATAAATCTCCAACACAAATTTGGCAGAGTCTGCCCTGGACTTTTGACCATGTAAAATATGTTTTTCACATAATTGTAACTTCAGTAATCATGTATTTTAAATGCTAATTATTTTAATTAAGACCTTCCTATTTAAAAAAAAAGGTGCTTCAATTTTTAATTTGGTAGATTATATCAATGTTTTATCTATTATATGATAGATACAGCTCACACAAACAAAAGCTCTTTGGGGTCCTCAGTAATTTTTTTTTTGTATTTTTTATTTATTTTTTTTTAATTTATTTTCTTTTAATATGAAACTTATTGTCAAATTGGTTTCCATACAACACCCAGTGCTCATCCCAACTGGTGCCCTCCTCAATACCCATCACCCACCCTCCCCTCCCTCGCACCCCCCATCAACCTTCAGTTTGTTCTCAGTTTTTAAGAGTCTCTTATGTTTTGGCTACCTCCCTCTGTAACCTTTTTTTTCCCCCCTTCCCCTCCCCCATGGGTTTCTGTTAAGTTTCTCAGGATCCACATAAGAGTGAAAACATACGGTATCTGTGTTTCTCTGTATGACTTATTTCACTTAGCATCACACTCTCCAGTTCTATCCATGTTGCTACAAAAGGCCAGATTTCATTCTTTCTCATTGCCACATAGTATTCCATTGTGTATGTAAACCACAATTTCTTTATCCATTCATCAGTTGAGGGACATTTAGGCTCTTTCCAGAATTTGGCAATTGTTGAAAGTGCTGCTGTAAACATTGGCGTACAAGTGCCCCTATGCATCAGCACTCCTGTCTGTATCCCTTGGGTAAATTCCTAGCAGTGCTATTGCTGGGTCATAGGGTAGATCTATTTTTAATTTTTTGAGGAACCTCCACACTGTTTTCCAGAGCGGCTATACCAGTTTGCATTCCCACCAACAGTGCAGAAGAGATCCTCTTTCTCTGCATCCTCACCAACATCTGTTGTTAATGTTAGCCATTCTGACAGGTGTGAGGTGGTATCTCAGTGTGGTTTTGATTTGTATTTCCCTGATGATGAGTGATGTGGAGGATTTTTTCATGTGTTGGTTGGCCATCTGGATGTCTTCTTTAGAGAAGTGTCTATTCATGTCTTCTGCCCATTTCTTCACTGGATTATTTGTTTTTCGGGTGAGGAGTTTGGTGAGCTCTTTATAGATTTTGGATACTAGCCCTTTGTCCGATATGTCATTTGCAAATATCTTTTCCCATTCCGTTGGTTGCCTTTTAGTTTTGTTGATTGTTTCCTTTGGAGTGCAGAAGTTTTTTTATCTTCATGAGGTCCCAGTAGTTCATTTTTGCTTCTAATTCCCTTGCCTTTGGGGATGTGTCAAGTAAGAAATTGCTGCGGCTGAGGTCAGAGAGGTTTTTTTCCTGCTTTCTCCTCAGTAATTTTTTAAGAGTGTAAAATCCAGAGGCCAAAAAGCTTGAGAACTGCTGCCCTAGTCAAATATTTTTTTTTCTCATTCATCAATCACAATAATTACTGATTTTTCTTCTAAACAAGGCATTATGCTAGATACCAGGGGTTTAAAGATGAAAAACAAGATCACTAGACTCAAATGCAACAATAGCATGAACCTCAAGGACGTTATTATAGCAAGTCAGCACTTTATTTATGCTGGATTCAGAAGTTTAAATTTGATTTTTAAATACACTGATTTACATCTTAAATGTTTTAAAATGCTGCACAATTTCAGACCCAGGTGTTTGTCAGTGCTAAAGAGCATTTGCTTGTAGTGCATTTGGTGGAGCTATACAAGATTCTTTTTATCTTTCTTTCCTTGCAAATTCTTGGTGATCTCATGGTTTTAAGCATTATCCACATGCTAATGACTCCCAAATTTATATATTTCGAAGATAGATCTCCCTCTGAGCTCCAGAGTCACATATCCAACTGCGTGCCAACCATGTCTCTGTCTGATAAGACATCAGACAGTGTTTCCTAAACTGTATCCGCAATCTTTCCCTTCAGAAGTTCTCAACCCCTAATCTTCCATCTCAGTGGTAGCCCCATCTTTCTTTACTCTGTCATAATGTTGAGAGTCATCCTTACTGCCTCTTTCTGTCACACCCAACATCAGATCTGTCAGGAAATACTGCTCATTCTGCCTTAAAAATATATCCACAACCTGACCACTTCTCACCACCTGCACTGTAGTAGACCTAGTTCAATACAATATCATTTCTTATTTGAATTATTCCAGTTACTGTTCCTTTCCTTCTGCCTTTATCCCCCTACAGTCTGTTTTTAACACATGAGTTGTTGTGATTCTTTAAAAATATACATCAGGTCATGTCACTCTTCTCAAAGTTTTTCGGTGGCTTCTTCATTAGATTTAGAGATCCAGCCAAAGTCTGTAAAGTGAACATAATTTTACCCACCATCACCTCTTCACCCTTCTGTTCTCTTTGCCCTTTGATACTTTGCATTAGCCACACTCACTTCCTTGATGTTCCTTAAACACTACAAAGCAAGGTCCAATTGCAGGGCTTCAGTCAAGTAACTATTTTCTCTGCCTGGATTATTATTCTTCCAGGAAACTGTATCACCTCCTTCAACTTATTTCTCCAAATCTACTTCACTTCCTTCACATCTTCATTTGGATGTCATCTTCTTTCTCATTGAGTCCTGCTGTATTCAGAATTGCAACTCAAAAGCACTCCCCTTACCTTTGCTCTCCTTTAGTGTTTCCCCAAAGCCCTTTCCTTTGCTAAAATACTGTCTACTTATTTTCTTATTATATCTTCTCATACTGCAACATAAAGTATATGAGGGTGGGGATTATTGTTTGTTCTGTTCACTAGAACAATGCCTGGCACCAAATAGAAAGGTAAGGGTATCTGTTGAATAAATAGTCACAGATTTAGCAACAGAACACAACCTGAAGACAGGTAACATATTAAAAATATGTGGTCAAACTGGCCCTAATTGGTAGGCCTCTTTCAGCTAAAGATTTAATGGCTAACAAAGGAAGCTCTTGAGGAAAATGTTATTTGTTTACAGAAGTTCAAACATAGATTGTTAAGTGGGTTCTCTTTTAAAACTCCGTAAGGGTTTTCTAAGAACTATATACAAAGCTTTGGAACTTTGGCCATGGAAATTTTATCTAAGCAGATGTAGAAAATAATGGAGACATTTTCCTAAGAACTCTGTCCATTTTTTAAAAAATACAAATTAAGCCATTTCAACTCTTAAGATATCATAAGGTTATCTTATAAATCCCTTCTAAATGCATTCAGTTTGAACTGATTCAAATTCTGTCCTAAATAATAGTTGATCTTTATCAGCAAAGATGAAGAGACCTGTTTACTAAAAATTGCAGTTGTTTCTGATGTTATCATCCTGGTCTCTGATAAGAATAGGGCACCAGGGAGACAAAATAATAGGAAATGTTTTTTTGTAAGCATCCTATAACTTGTTTGATACTTACACAATTTGTTCTTAAACACTTCTGAGAGAGATTTTATAGAGATGTTAGTCTGTTGTAGCAATATTACACTTGTTTATTTCATAACTATTAGTACCTATTTTTAGTAGGTGGGCTTAATCAGGAATGTCTGCCCCTTACCCAAAAAAAGTCTATTAAAGTACTGAATCTGTCATAACTTTTTTTAGTTTTCATCTGAAATAGTCAGGAATTAAGAATCATGACCATTTATTGAATACTTAAATGAATGTGGCCCTATTCTAAGCTTAAGTATTATTTATTTAGTAAGTATTCACTTATTTGAACCTTACAACAACCTAATGGATCAAATTCTATTAATAAACTCACTATTATGAAACCAACGTAGAGAAGTTAAGTAATTTCCCCAAAGTCACACCATGGAACCCGAGGAAGACTCTCTGCCTCTAAACGTTATACATTTATATAACCATGTAGAGCTGTATTCTTAGCATTGTTGTGATCCTAAAACCCCTTTGAGAATCTAGGGAAAGTTATGGAACCTCTGTGAAGAAAAATGCACATAAAAATAAAAGGTTTTGCTCATGAGCACCCTGACCCTATCTGTAAACTCCCTAGAAGGACCCCAGTGAAGAAGGAAATAATACACCTCATTTTACATAGTGACATTTAAACATTACAGACATATAATGCAGAAAACAAAGTCCCATATTACCTGACCCCTTAGATATTAACATTGTTATTGCTTTGGTCTGTGTTCACCACATTGTTTTTCTAAGCATATTTTATGCACAAAAGTGACTATATGAGATTTCTTTTGTGTTGTTGTTTTTTTAAATGATGTAAGAACTATATTAAAATGTAAATTCTCTATTCATCAGAAAATATCATTAAAATAAAATTAAGATATTTCCAACATACGTGACCAAGCATGATTGAGTTCCAAACTAAAGAATTTCTATAAATCAAGAAAAAAGACAGCTTACTAGAAAAATAGGCAAAAATACTGAGAGGCATATCACAAAAGAACAAAAAGACTAGCAAACGTACATATTGGATGTCTGTAGAAATCAGAGAGGGGGACCTGAGTGGTTCAGTTGGTTGAGCATCCGACTCTTGGTTTTGGCTCAGGTCATGATATCACGGTTTGTGGGTTTGAGCCCTGCATCAGGCTCTTTGCTGACAGTGGTGCAGAGCCTGCTTGGGTTTCTCTCTCTCCTTCTCTGTCTGCCCTTCCCCCGCACACGTGTGCCCTTTCTCTCAAATAAACTTCTAAACGATCAGAGAAATTAAAATGAAAACCGTAACATTTTACACTCATCTGATCTGCAAAAATTATTGAAATTTCCCTCGCTGCATAGTGAAAAAATTGCTATACACATTAACATGAATAAATCTCAGAATTAGTTCAGCAAAAAAAATGTCCAAGGAGAGATTTTAGGTAGATTTCAAAACTATGCAAAACCTTTATGGAGAAGGAGGAAGAAAAGATTCAGCAGAGATTTGCTGGATTTGAGTGGCAAAAGAGTGATCATTTTGTTGAGGGAGCAGAAGATATTTGAGTGTTTATTATGTGTATTTGATTGTTTATTATCTCACGAACTGTAAGATCATGACCTGAGCCTAAATCAAGAGTTGGATGCTTAACTGCTTGAGTCACACAGGTGCCCCAAGTGTTTATTATTCATTCTATCTTTGGTAGATTTTATTTGTATGACTTATTTCACAGTTTTAAAAATGATTGCCAAAAATGAGGGTCCAACTATATATACCATTTTCACAATTCTTTTTTTCACTTAATTTCTTAGAAACCTTTCTTCTATCTCAGTACTTTAGATTACTTCATCTACATCATAGCTGAATTATTTTTGTGTGAATATGTAATTCTTTTAACATGTTAAGTCTTGCCACTAAACATAGATTGGAAAGAATGACAGTAATAAATGCTGCTTACTAAACCTTCTGGTTTGTGAAGGGATTCTCTGTGTTCATGTGGATTTTGCATATTGTCTGTAAATACCACTACCATCAATGGATTTAAGGCTTTTACTTTGTTGATTTAAAATTTAAATTTTATGTAGTCATGAAGACAGTATGATACTGACACAAGAACAGACACTCAGATCAATGGAACAGAATAGAGAACCCAGAAATGGACCCACAAACATATGGCCAACTAATCTTTGGCAAAGCAGGAAAAAATAGCTAATGAATAAAGACAGTCTCTTCAGCAAATGGTACTAGGAAAACTGGACAGCAACATGCAGAAAAATGAACCTAGACCACTATCTTACACCATACACAAAAATAAATTCAAAATGGATGAAAGATCTCTACATAAGACAGGAAACCAAACTCCTAGAGGAGAAGTCAGGCAAAAACCTGGTCAATGGACCTCGGCCGCAGCAACTTCTTACTCAACACATCTCCGGAGGCAAAGGAAACAAAAGCAAAAATGAACTATTGGGACCTCATCAAAATAAAAAGCTTCTGCACAGCGAAGGAAACAATCAGCAAAACTAAAAGGCAGCCTACGGAATGGGAGAAGATATTTGCAAATGACATATCAGATAAAGTTTAGTATCCGAAATCTAGAAAGAACTTACCAAACTCAACACCCAAAAAGCAAATAATCCAGTGAAGAAATGGGCAAAGACATGAATAGACACTTCTCCAAAGAAGACATCCAGATGGCTAACAGACACATGAACAAATGCTTCACATCACTCATCATCAGGGAAATACAAATCAAAACTACAATGAGCTACCACCTGTCAGAATGAACTCAGGCAACAACAGATGTTGGCGAGGATGCAGAGAAAGAGGATCTCTTTTGCACTGCTGGTGGGAATGCACATTGGTACAGCCACTGTGGAAAACAGTGTGGAGGTTCCTCAAAAAATTAAAAAGAACTACCCTACAGACCCAGCAATTGCACTACTAGATATTTATCCAAGGGATACAGGTGTGCTGTTTCAAAGGGGCACATGTACCCCAGTGTTTATAGCAGCACTATCAACAATAGCCAAAGTATGGAAAGAGCCCAAATGTCCATCAATGGATAAGTGGATAAAGAAGATGTGGTATATATGTATACGATGGAGTATTACTCGGCAATCAAAAAGAATGAAATCTTGCAATTTGCAACTACGTGGATGGAGCTAGAGGGTATTATGCTAAGTGAAATTAGTCAGTCAGAGAAAGACAAAAATCATATGACTTCACTCATATGAGGACTTCAAGATACAAAACAGATGAACATAAGGGAAGGGAAGCAAAAATAATATAAAACAGGGAGAAGAACAAAACATAAGAGACTCTTAAATATGGAGAACAAACAGAGGGTTGCTGGAGGGGTGGGAGAGGGGAGATGGGCTAAGTGGGTCAGGGGCATTAAGGAATCTACTCCTGAAATCATAATTGCATCATATGCTAACTAACTTGGGTGTAAATTAAACAGTAAATATTTTTTTTTAAATGCTTGATAAGTAAAACAAAAAAAGTATTAAATTTTAATAAAGTAAAAAAATACTATAAATTTTGTTGGTTTAAAGTTTACTTTTTAAAATTTTTTTAATGTATATTTTTGAGAGAGAGAGAGGGAGAGGGAGGATGAGTGGGGGAGGAGCAGAGAGAGAGGGAGACACAGAATCCAAAGCAGGCTCCAGGCTCTGAACTGTCAGCAAAGAGCCCAACGCGGGACTCCAACTCATGAACCGCGAGATCATGACCTGAGCCGAAGTCGGATTCTTAACCAACTGAGCCACCCAGGCGCCCCTAAAGTTTATTTAAACTTCAAGTAAACACATGCTATAATGCCAGTGTACTGTTGTATGTAGCACTAAATCTTTTGGCTTACTTAATAGAGCATTCTACATTTAGCACTGACTTCTTGTTTTCTTTTCCCAAATTTTTATTCTGGAAGTTTTCAAGCACGTACAACATATTTAGAAGACTATTAGAGTTAGAATACTCTTAGCCTAGATTGAACAATATTGAACATTTTGCTATATTTTAACATATATATGCTCATTCATATATACGTAAATAAAGTTTTCCTGAACTAATTGAAAGTGAGTTGATGTTCTCATATACAACCATGATACTGTTATTACATCTAAGAAAATTAGTAGTTATTCCATGATGTCATTTAATAATCCATCTATATTCACATTTTACAGTTGTTTCAAAAACACCTTCATGGGTGGGGCGCCTGGGTGGCTCAGTCGGTTAAGCGTCTGACTTCAGCTCAGGTCACAATCTCGCGGTCTGTGAGTTCAAGCCCCGCGTCGGACTCTGGGCTGATGGCTCAGAGCCTGGAGCCTGCTTCCGATTCTGTGTCCCCCTCTCTCTCTGCCCCTCCCCCGTTCATGCTGTGTCTCTCTCTGTCTCAAAAATAAATAAACTTAAAAACAAAAACAATAACACCTTCATAACTACCTTTCTTTCTTTCCTATTTAGGATCCAATCAAAACTCACATATGTAGTTATTTTACTTTCTCTTAATCTAGCTACCACCTTGCCCCTCCCCTTTTTTTAACGATACTAACTTTCTAAATAGTCCAAACCACTTGTATTACAGTATGCCCCACATTCTTTATTATCTGGTTGCTTCCACATGGTGCTTAACTTTTGTACACCAACTTCTTATTGTAAAAAAATGGAAGGTACTCCAGTAAGCTCAGTGTGCTTTGACAAAGATGAACTTTTTTTGTAATTATGAAGAGAAAAGTAAAAATGCTATCAATACCACAAATGTTATCTTTTAAAAAAAAAGAAAGCAAGAAAGAAAAAGAAGGATCAAATGTAATGAGTGCTTATTATATTAGTTGTATTTCCATAGAGGGAGCAGTGTATTGGCCATACCCACTTTGTAGAGTCTCTTCTCAAGTTCAATATATATATCAAACATTTTTAAGTTATCTTTTTCCTTACTATATTAGTACAATATATTATTTATTATATGGAAATAGCAACATGGAATTTCTTCCTTTGATTCAAATGGTTCTTGGTATTTGTTGCATGAAGTATGATTTTTTTCCTGTGCATTAAAAACACAATTATATTTCAGTATGTGAGATATGTTGTACATCTGTTCTTTGATCCTGTGCAAAGGTGTTTGATACTCATGTTTTATGGTTCTAGAAATAAAAACATAATCTCCTTATATCCATGATCAATTGAGTCATTTAAATCATTTACCGATAAATTTAGCCTATAAAAGCTGTTAACATTAGACAAGATAATTGAAGTCATTTCTCCATTTGATACTATATTTCAGACATTTATAATCATAGGTTAAGTGAACGTTATTAAACAACCATGCACAATGGCTATGAGTGGCGAGAGCCAGGGTTCTGTAGGGAGCGGTGTCTTGGCATCTGATGAGGTTGATCTTTGGGTTTTTCCCCTCACAGCCTTGATTTTGGTCAAGTCTTTGTTGGTCTTTGAGACTGTCTCCCATTTGTAAAACTAGGTATTGTATCACCTAGCTTGAGGCAGTGGCTTTAGAGTGTTTCTGACTGAGAACGATAGTAAGAAAACATTTTACATCATAACCTGTATACACATAGTTGTACCATGTATATTTATAGGTATATACCTATACATGTAATAAACATTTTTACAACAGATTTCACCCATACCGTGTGTGGTACACTTTATTTTAAAATGTTAATGAAATTGATTTCATGACCCAATAAAAGGTAATGGCCCTTGGTTGAAAACACTAAAGATTCAATTAGTTTCAGATTCTACTACCAAAATGATTCTACCATTTTGGTCATTCAGTTAGCAAACATATCTTGAACAGTTATCACATACCTGTGTGAACAGAACTGGCAGTCCCTAGCTTTTTGTTGTTTCCTGTAGCCCCTTGGGGAAGAGAGAAAATACACAAGAAAAGGGGTCATTGTGAACTATCAACTAAACCACAAAGAAACACCTGGGCATGGTGTTTCATGTGGGTATGTGAAAGAATATCAGGGGGGATCAGCTTTATAATGGGCATAGGAGGCTGCAGAATGAGGGTGTGGCTCAAAGTGGAGAGAAAGGACAAAGGAAACCAGAGCAAGAGTGAGGGAAGGCTTCAGTGAGGCTCTTGAAACTTGTCTTGACTAGACAAATTTGAAAACTGTGCTTTCAATCGTGTCTCCTGAGGTCACTGATTTTTTGTAAATGATCCTCTTGTAATTAAGCACATAAATAATTACTTCACAAAACACTTTCCCAAATGATTTTAATCTTTAACTGTCTGTTCTATTTAATAACCATCCCCGTGGGTCAACACCCCCACCTCATTTCAGGCACCAGTCCCCAAGTCATACCTACTGCTTATCTCCCAGAATTCCTACCACAATCCCCTGTCCTTTTGATTCTGATTTAATCTCTAGGCACTATCTGACACAATTTTTCTATCTTTATAATATTTGCTTTCTTAAATGGGCTTGCTTTCCTTTTAGAACCCACTATGGGCTCCTCTTTGTCTCTCTGACTCATAGATGTTGGATAAGGCTCAGGATTTTGTCCTCAGCCCTCTTCCCTTTTTACACTAAACACTCTTCTTGGGCACTTTATTGATTGTTTGTTCACTTCCTTGGCTTAAATCAGTTACATTAGTTATGCCCCCAACTCCCAAATTTATGTCTCCTATCCTGATCTCTCTTACAGATTTTACCATTCCTGTAATTCACAGGCATTTCAAACTCCACATGTCCCAAATAGAACATGTTATGTTACCTTCCAAACCTCCTCATTCTGCTTTGCTTTCTATCTTGTCTCCCTGGTGGTCAAGCTATTTACAAGAATCATTCTTATTCCCTCTCTTTCTCACTCTTAACTTCCAGTTACCAAATCCTCATGACTTTGCCTCCTAACAGCCTTTTGAAGCCACTATTTCACCTACCCAGGTTTACACCATATTATATTATATCTTACTTACTATACCTTAACAGCCTTCTAACTTGGTCTCATAGTCACCAGTGTCCTTCTCTCAAGTCCAGTGTTCAGATAAAATCCTAAAGTAGAGATTTGATCTTATCACACCCTTATTAAAATCTCTTAGTGACACCTCATAACCATCAGGAAGAATTTTGTGCTCCTGATCACAGCACCCAAGGCCCTCCCTAGTCTAGTCCCTGCTGTGTGTTACCACCATCTGAGCTCTCTCTAAACCCCCTCTTTGTGTTCCTGCCACATGGAACTTACCTGCTATTTCTTCTGCCCAAGACACTCTGAACTCCCATGCCTCTGTTCAACTGGCTGACTTTTACATATCCTTCAGCTCTCAACTGAGCGCTCTCTTTTTTGGGGGGAAGCTGTCTCTGACCCCCAGTGTAACAGCTAATACTCTGTCATAATTGCTTGTTTACTTGTCCTTTTCCTGTAGGAGATTGTCAGCTCTTAAGAAGAGTTGTCTGTCTGCTCTGTTTATCATTTTAGCCCCAGCTCCTGTCACAGGGCTTGTGCCTAGCAATTGCCTATTTGAATGACGAAGGAAAGAATGAAAGTGAGAAAAAGCCATAAAGGCAGACAGTGTACCATTGTGTTTAAGAATACAGGCTTTGGAGTCCAGTAGGTCTGGGTTTTAATCCTGCCTTTACCACTGACCATCTGAACAAATTATTTCACATAAGCTTCAAACCCCCCAAATGAGGATGTTAACATTTCCTACATTGTAGGGTAAGGGATAAAATTAGAGAACACACGAAGAGTATCTACCATAGTGCCTGTAGCATAACAAATACAGGATAAGGTAGACTTCAACCTGCATTACAAAACTGTAATCAAGATGGTATGGTACTGGCACAAGAACAGACACTCAGATAAGTGGAACAGGATAGAGAACCCAGAAATGGACCCTTAAATGTATGGCCAACTGATCTTTGGCAAAGCAGGAAAGAATATCCAATAGAATAAAGACCGTCTCTTCAGCAAATGGTGCTGGGAAAACTGGACAGCGATATGCAGAAGAATGAACCTGGACCACTTTCTTACACCATACACAAAAATAAATTCAAAATGGATGAAAGACCTAAATGTAAGACAGGAAGCCATCAAAATCCCCAAGGAGAAAGCAGGCAAAAACCTCTTTGATCTTAGCCACAGCAACTTCTTACTCAACACATCTGCGGAGGCAAGGGGAACAAAAGCAAAAATGAACTATTGGGACCTCATCAAAATAAAAAGCTTCTGCACAGCGAAGGAAACAATCAACAAAACTAAAAGGCAACCAACAGAATGGGAGAAGATATTTGCAAATGATACATCAGATAAAGGGTTAGTATCCAAAATCTATAAAGAACTTATCAAACTCAACACCCAAAAAGCAAATAATCCAGTGAAGAAATGGGCAAAATACATGAATAGACACTTCTCCAAAGAAGACATCCAGATGGCCAACTGACACATGAAAAAATGCTCTACATCACTCATCATCAGGGAAACACAAGTCAAAACCACACTGAGCTACCACCTCACACCTGTCAGAATGGCTAATGGTTAACAACTCAGGCAACAACAGATGTTGGCGAGGATGCGGAGAAAGAGGATCTCTTTTGCGTTGTTGGTGGGAAAACAGTATGGAGGTTTCTCAAAAAACTAAAAATAGAACTACCCTACAACCCAGAAATTGCACTACTAGGTATTTATCCACAGGATACAGGTGTGCTATTTTGAAGGGACATATGCACCCCAATGTTATAGCAGCACTATCAACAATAGCCAAAGTATGGAAGTATGGAAAGAGCCCAAATGTCCATCGATGGATGAATGGATAAAGAAGATGTGGTGTGTGTGTGTGTGTGTGTGTGTGTGTGTGTGTGTGTGATGGAGTATTACTCAGTAATCAAAAAGAATGAAATCTTGCCATTTGCAACTATGTGGATGCAACTGGAGGATATTATTGTAAGTGAAATTCGTCAGTCAGAGAAAGATATCATGGCTTCACTCATATGAGGACTTTAAGAGACAAAACAGATGAACATAAGGGAAGGGAAACAAAAATAATATAAAAACAGGGAGGGGGACAAAACATCAGAGACTCTTAAATATGGAGAACAGAGGGTTACTGGAGGGGTTGTGGGAGGGGGGATGGGCTAAACGGGTAAGGGGCATTAAGGAATCTACTCCTGAAATCATTGTTGCACTATATGCTAACTAATTTGGATGTAAATTTTAAAAAAATAAAATAAAATACAGTGTTTTTCTTACAGAAGAAAAGTGAATTGTAGCTCTCTGTTAAAATCCACCTACCAGTAATATTGCATTTAATTTTTATTTCATGTTCACTGGACTTATTATCTATAATTTGGTTATACAGATTAATTTACTTGCACTTTGGTAACATGTTTTATATTCTTTGCAATGTCAGAGTAGCCCTAGCCCTCAAAATTTGATCTGTGCATAGGAAAACTCTTATCTGAGCTATGAAAATTATAGGGAGAATAGCTCTCTTTCCTTCCTGATATGGAAAGTTCCATTGTAAATTTTATTTAGTCTGATGCATACATATAGTTTGAAAAATTGGGCTTCTCTTTCTGATTAATGTTCACCAAAACATTGTCTGGTAAACAAGCTCTCCATAAGTATGGAAAGAGCACCACTGAAATCATATTAGCTCTTAAATGTCACTGAGGCTCCATTTGGTGCACTGAGAAGGAATAAGTGACACTTTGGCATTATGGCTATCATTCTGCCAGCAGATTAAATTCTTTACCTGTCAGAAAGGATCTGATTTATTTGGGGGCATTATTGCCTTAGTAACCTTATTTGGTGTCTAGTTTATTTTCAGGGAGAGGAATAGAAACGGCAACCTGAATCAAGGTAATATTTTGTTCTTAGAAACAGATTGCCTTGGTTATGTTCAACCTTTTATAAATTACCATCATTATAGAACGTAACTGAAATGAGCCAAACAGCTTACCGAAGAGCTAAAAAATTTAGGAAGCTTGAGTTAGTGATTTTCTTCTTGAAGAGAAGGAATTAAAATGAAGAATAGTGACCCATGTTTTAGCTTTCGTGAGTATTTCCAAAATTGAGCAGTACAGTTTGCAGTCAATTTTTCAGGAAGTATTTGCATATTTCTTATATTAATTAAGACCTTTTTTTCTTTTCCCTCATCATGCTTCCTGCCATTTTTTGTTCCTCAGCACCTCTAACTAAACATTGGAAATGACGAAAGAGGAAATAAAGCTTTTTCACATTTTCTCTATTTTTAGTCGCTATAGGTGGTGGGGTGGTGGTTTAAAGTTTGAACTTCAGGCTAGCGTGCTGTGTGTGCCTGGTCAACTGTGGGACATAGTGTCTCTCCTGTCAAGGATGTGAGACCTCACTGAAGTGTTACGGTTAAAGTCATGCTTACAAAGTGCTTGTAAACTGAAAAGAAATTGCTGTCAAGGCCCCAATCATGCAAACCTCCCAAGTCAGTGATACTGTGTCATTGTTTTTTCTCAGAGACCTGGAGTAGCTCCTCTTTGTCCTCTAAGTTAGACGCTGGTTCCCTAGGGTGCATGCTGTGTAGCCCTCGCCTCAGATCCAGCTTTAATCCCGGAGTTCCCCTGCTGCTGTCCTGCACTGAGCATGCACTAGTTTTCCTCATTGCCATGCCTTTGCTTATGTTCTTTCTCCTACCTCACAGTTTCTCAACCATAGTGTTATTGACATATGGAGCTGGATAATCCTCTGTTGTGAGGAGCCGTCATGTGCACTGTAGGAGGTTTAGCAGTATTCCTGGTCTCTACCTGTAATTACCAGTAGTAATAAAAATATATATATATATATATCTCCAGACTTCACCGTACGTCCCCTGGGAAGCAAATGACATGCACAAATTATGTCTGCCCTAAATTTCTGCACATTTATTCCTTTGAGGCTTCTGCCACCTAGCTATACCAACCATCTTCCATTTTTCATGGCTAACACCTACAAGTTTGCTAGTTTACTGGAGGTATAATGCCTCCCAGACAGTTATCTAAGTGCTGCCATAATTTCAGATGATTTCATGGTCCACAGAGATGACCCCAACCCAGCATCATAACCTTCCCACCTCAGCTACTTCAGTTAACTCCCTGTACCTTGCAGGTACCAGAAAATATACTGTCCCAAGAGTCACTAATCATATGTCCCACTCTCCTACTACCACCTCCTGCCCTTCTAGGCTGCCTGCCTAAGTGCCCTCCCTTCAACATTTCTTGTACCTTACTGAGATCTCTGCTGCTTTATATCCACCCATCCCCCTCTCACTTCCACCTCCCTCCCTGTCCATGATACATCATTACAGTCTCTTGCAAATACCCTTAATTTATATCATTCTCTAATATTCCAACACTCTAATCCTGGCCAAACCCAGTTATTTCTCCAAGAAAAACATTAAATCATTGAGTTGGGGGGTCTGTTCTTGATCTCAATCAGACATTCTAAAGTCAAGCCCTCATTTTATTCTCTCATATTTCCTGAACTTTTCTTCACTCTGTCACAGTTTAAAATTGGTCTCTTGTCATCCTGATACATGGCAGGTGATCTGTCCTGTTCCTCTCCCCTTCCTCCTCCCTGCCTCCAACTACCTTGGGAGAAGAAAGCCATGCACACATTTCAACAACCGCCAACAGCTGTACCTGTTCCATTTTGGCAATGCTCTGAATGGCTTCAATGACAAATATAGACCTCCCCCCACAGACACCCATATTCTTAAGAAAATAAAAAGAGACTGTTGAACGTTTTCTGCTACTATCAAGCAGGCTGAACAAAATATTCTTTGGATAACTGAGTAGATGTAAATTGGGTCATCAGATATCTAAAACATTAGGCAGTCTTTTACCAGGAGACGGATATGACATTTAGTAGCAGATTATGTTCCATGGTTTGATGTTTCTTCACACCTGCTTTCTGAATATAGATGTGTTCTTAATCTGATATCCAGGATCGCATACTGCTGACGATAGACACAACGCAATAATATTGTATTTTCTACATAAATGGAAGGAAGTTTATGAAACTCAGGTTTTTTGGACAACATTATGAAATTGGGTATTATATTATTAATAAAACTTTAGAAATTTAATTTTAAAGCAGTGTTTGGTACCCTTAGATACTCAGCTCTTACTGACTATACAATAATGAAAATAAAATTACATGTTTTGCTCTATTATGCAGTGCTTGCGAAGTAGTCAGGTACCCTAAACAGTGATTCTTAATTATCTGAAGATGTCTTTCAATCTTTGTCTGTAATTGACAGAATTGTGCTGCCATTTTAACTTTTCCTAGTGACCTTTTCATTGGTTTAGATTGTAACATAGACTTTTTTTTTTTTTAAGATTATTTCTCTGTTTTGGGAGAGAGAAGGAGAGAGAGAATCCCAAGTGGGCTCTGCATGCAGCTCAGAGCCCCACGTGGGTCTCAAACTTGCAAACCATGAGACCATGACCTGAGCTGAAACCAAGAGTCAGACACTCAATTGACTGAGCCACCACACACCCCTATAGTATAGACTTTTAAAACAAGTTTGTTCAGGGTGCCTGGGTGGCTTAGTCAGTCGAGCGACCTACTTAGGCTCAGGTCATGATCTCACGGTTTGTGAGTTCAAGTCCCCCATCGGGCTCTGTGCTGACCGCTCAGAGCCTAGAGCCTGCTTCTGATTCTGTGTCTCCCTCTCTCTCTTCCCCTCCCCCACTCATGCTCTCTCTCTCTCTCTGTCTCAGAAATAAAACATTTAAAAAATTTAAAGAAATAAATAAAATAAAACAAGTTTCTTTACTTGGGCACTTCACTGGTGTCTTTTACACTTCATGGCATCTCCAAGCCTCACATATTATGCCAAAAAACTTAAATGATTGTGGTAGTTCATCATGTTTTAATACCCTGTGTAGTAATGTACATTAAGTACCTAAAATTTTTTGAACTGTCATCTACTTATATTCAACATGAACTAAGTCAGTTTCTATCCATTATAGTTGGTGTACTATGAACTTAAAGGCTATTAATTAACATTGGGGTGCCTGAGTGGCTCAGTCAGTTAAGCGTCCGTCTTCGACTCAGGTCATGATCTCATGGTTCGTGAGTTTGAGCCCTGCATCTGTCTCTGGGCTGGCAGCTCGGATCCTGGAGTCGGCTTCGGATTCTGTGTCTCCCTCTGTCTGCCCCTCCTCTTCTTGCAGTCTGTCTCTCACATTGTCTCTAAAATAAATAAACATTAAAAAAAAACTTTTTGAAAAAAAGGCTATTAACGTTAAATGTCATGGGCCTTGAAACTGTTACATTGGTACAGTTAAGAAGATTTTAAAATTAACATTTAAATTAAGTCACTTAAAAATGTTTTGACCAAGAAGTATACATTTATCTTCATAGAAATTATCTATACTCATAACGGATTCTGCATATTGTATATTAACAAGTAAAACAGAAATGCCCAAAAGGAAATATTTAGTTGCACCATGGTTGCCTTTTCCCCAAAATGAAGACAGCCAGTTTTCCATTGATGTTTTGTGGAAAGCTACCCAAAATTATGGAGTAAGAAGAAACTGTAATTTTTATTGACTGAAGAATCCATTGCACTCTTTTAGCACAAAGATCTTGGTATCATTCATGCCAGTTGGGTGCTTTGAAAATACTTGAGAATGCTTTTAGTATCCATGTTTAGAAATACAAAGTAATTAAAATGTATGGTGAAATAAAGTATATATAGCATTACTTTTTACAAATTAAGAGGCCATCCTTTTTTTCTTTTTTAATATGACTTTTGAAAGAACTTAAATTGCAGTGCTTCTGGCAAATAATAGGACCTAGCCCTTCCACTCTAGGAAAACACATAGTGCCTGGGACACAGCATCTGGTCAGCATTCTCAAAGACACTGTTTTTTGGTTTTCTCCTTCCACCCCACCCTCCATGGCCTAAGGCACAAAAAATTTTTGTTTCTGAAATAAACTCTAGAATCAGTCTTTGCAGGTGAGTCATAACAGATTTAAAACAAAGCAGTCAGGAGAGCAGAGCATGCTGAGATAGTACTGTTGACTCTGGAGAGTTTTGCAAGCTATCAGCTGATGTAAAAGTATTTATTAATTCCAAACAATTTTTGAATGGGGATCTGTTGAAAGGATCAATAGATGCAGAAAAGCTTTTGACAAAATACAGCATCCTTTCTTGATAAAGCCCTCAAACAGTAGGGATAGAAGGAATATACCTCAACATTATAAAAGCCACATATATGAAAAGCCCATGGCTAATATCATCTTCAGTGGGGAAAAACTGAAAGCTTTCCCCTGAAGGTCAGGAACACAACAGGGATGTCCACCCTTACCACTGTCGTTCAACATAGTACTGGAGGTCCTAACTTCAGCAGTCACACAACAAAAAGAAATAAATGGCATACAAATTGCAAAGAAGTCCAACTTCTACTCTTCACACATGTCATGATATTCAACCTGGAAACCCCGAAACCACCAAAAAACTGCTAGAACTGGTACGTGAATTCAGCAAAGTTGCAGGATATAAAATCAACATCAGTTGCATCAGTTGCATTTCTATACACCAATAATTTCTGTATACCAATAATGAAGCAGAGAAACAGAAATCAAGGAATTGATCCCATATACAATTGCACCAGAAACCATAAGATACCTAGGAATAAATCTAACCAAAGATGCAAAAGATCTCTATGCTGAAAACTATAGAAAGCTTATGAAAGAAATTGAAGAAGCCACAAAAAAATGTAGAAACATTCCATGCTCATGGATTGGAAGAACAAATATTGTTAAAATGTAAATACTACCCAAAGCAATCTACATATTCAGTGCAATCTCTATCAAAATCACACCAGCATTCTTCACAGAGATAGAACAAACAATCCTAAAATTTGCATGGAACCAGAAAAGACTCTGAATGGCCAGATTAATGTTGAAAAAGAAAACCCAAGCGGGAGGGATCACAATTCTGGACTTTAAGCTGTATTACAAAGCTGTAATCATCAAGACAGTATGGTACTGGCATAAAAACAGATATATAGATCAATGGAACAGAATAGAGAACTCAGAAATGGACCCACAAATGTATGGCCATTTAATCTTTGACAAACTAGGAAAGAGTATCCACTGGAAAAAAGACAGTCTCTTCAACAAATGGTGTTGGGAGAACTGGACAGTGAGAAGAATGTACCTGGACCACTTTCTAACACCATACACAAAAATAAACTCAAAATGGATGAAAGACCTAAATGTCAGGCAGGAAACCTTCAAAATCCTAGAGGAGAAAGAAGGCAACAACCTTTTTGACCTCAGCCACAGCAACTTCTTAGTAGACACGTCCCAGATGACAAGGGAAACAAAAGCAAAAATGAACTATTGGGACCTCATCAAGATAAAAAGCTTCTACACAGCATAGATCAACAAAACTTGAAGGCAAGTGATGGAATGGGAGAAGATATTTGCAAACGACATATCAGATAAAGGGTTAGTATCCAAAATCTATAAAGAACTTATCAAACTCAACACCCAAAAAACAAATAATCCAGTGAAGAAATGGGCAAAAGTCATGAACAGACACTTCTCCAAAGAAGACACCCAGATGGCCAACCAACACATGAAAAAATGCTCCACATCACTCATCATCAGGGAAATACAAATCAAAACCACAATGAACTACCACTTCACACCTGTCAGAATGGCTAAAATGAACAATCCAGGAACAAACAGATATTGGTGAAGATGCGGAGAAAGAGGATCTCTTTTGCACTGTTGGTGGGAATGCAAACTGGTACAACCACTCTGGAAAAGAGTATGATGGTTCCTCAAAAACTTAAAAATAGAACTACTCTATGACCCAGCAATTACACTACTAAATATTTATCCAAAGGATACAAAACTCCTGATTCAAAGGGACACATGCACCCAATGTTTATAGCAGTGCTATGAACAATAGCCAAATTATTGAAAGAGCCCAAACATCCATCGACTGATGAATGGATAAAGATTTGGTGAGTACACACATGTACACACACACACGCACACACACACACACGCTCACTCGCACACAAACAATGGAATACTACTTGGCATTCAAATAGAATGAAATTGTGCTATTTGCAGCAACATGGATGGAACTAAAATATGATGGAACTAAAAATAATCAGACATAGAAAGACAACATGATTTCACTCATCTGTGGAATTTAAGAAACACAACACATGAACATAGGGGAAGGGAAAGACAAATAAGAGAAAACCAGAGAGAGAGGCAAACCATGAGTGACTCTTAAATATAGAGAACAAACTAGGGGTTGCTAGAGGGGAGGTTTGTTGGGGGGAGGGGTGCTAAATGGGTGATGGGCATTAAGGAGAGCACTTGTTGGGATGAGTACTGGGAGTTATATGTAAGGGATGAGTCACTGGGTTCTACTCCTGAAATCAATACTATACTGTATGTTAACTAAATTAAATTGAAAGAAATAAATTTAAAATCAAAAAATAAAAATAAATAAAATGATGACCTGAATGCCAAACTCATGCATACTGTTTTTTCCTTAAAAACAGCATGGAATGTATCTGCAAGACAGCACATTTATATCTTACTTTTAAATATATCTGTCCTCTTAAGCCAAAGTTAATTTTTGTGTGATCATTATAAATATATTGCAGATGAAAGAAATGAATGGGTTCTCTTACAAAAACATTTAGTGTATGAATTGCTAAACATAAAATAATGAGGTTTTAAAGCCTGCTCCTAGTGAGTAAATTCCTCCCTATTGCTCACAGAAGCATTACTAGTATTTGTACTAGAATAAATGGTAATTCCAGCTTGCATACCAAAGTATATAAAATGTTTAATCGGCCAAAGGATGAATCCTATTCCTTTTGGTAATTGAGAACTCCACCTACCTAAAGGGATTTAAATTAAAAGCTATATATTTTAAATGACACTGAACTATTAATGTGTTATTGTTGCCCATGGTTTTGTTAATCCCCAAAACATAAAACGGCCAAATATTTGATGAAGTTTGTTGTAATTCCACAGTCTTGTATTTAATAACTAGCTTTATATTTATCGTGACATGAAGTTACTCTTTTTTTCCAAAAATTTTAAATCTTTATATTTTATTTATACACATAAGATAAAATTTACCACCTATTTTTTAGTTGTTTTTAGTTATTATATACAAGCAATTTTATTTTATTTTATTTTATCTAATAATTTATATTTTATAAAATACATCCAAGTTAGCACGTGGTGCAACAATGATTTCAGGAGTAGATTCTTTAATGCCCCTTACCCATTTAGCCCATCCCCCCTCCCACAACCCCTCCAGCAAAGCTCTGTTTGTTCTCTATGTTTAAGAGTCTCTTATGTTTTATCTCCCACCCTGTTTTTACATTATTTTGCTTCCCTTCCCTTATGTTCATCTTTTTTGTATCTTAGTGTTCTCATATGAGTGAAGTCATATGGAATTTGTCTTCCATAATACCCTGCAGTTCTGTCTATGTAGTTGCAAATGGCAAGATTTCATTCTTTTTGATTGCCGAGTAATACTCCGTCGTATATATATATACAACACATCTTCCTTATCCATTCATCCATTGATGGACATTTGGGCTCTTTCCATACTTTGGCTATTGTTGATAGTGCTGCTATAAACATTGGGGTGCATGTGCCCCTTCAAAACAGCATACCTGTATCCCTTGGACAA
The DNA here is from genome assembly GCF_027475565.1 of Acinonyx jubatus. Classification (NCBI taxonomy): domain Eukaryota; kingdom Metazoa; phylum Chordata; class Mammalia; order Carnivora; family Felidae; genus Acinonyx; species Acinonyx jubatus. Next base: position 35,862,326 of record NC_069396.1, read on the forward strand.
ATAACTGCTAGTGCAATTGCTGGGTCGTAGGGTAGTTCTATTTTTAATTTTTTGAGGAACCTCCATACTGTTTTCCAGAGTGGCTGCACCAGCTTGCATTCCCACCAGCAGTGCAAAGGAGATCCTCTTTCTCCACATCCTCGCCAACATCTGGTGTTGTCTGAGTTGTTCATTTTAGCCATTCTGACAGGTGTGAGGTGGTAGCTCATTGTGGTTTTGATTTGTATTCCCGATGATAAGCAATGTTGAGTACTTTTTCATGTATCGGGTGGCCATCTGGATGTCTTCTTTGGAGAAGTGTCTGTTCATGTCTTTTGCCTATTTCTTCACTGGATTATTTGCTTTTTGGGTGTTAAGTTTGATAAGTTCTTTATAGATTTGGATACTAACCCTTTATCTGATGTCGATTGCAAATATCTTCTCCCATTCCATCGGTTGCCTTTTAGTTTTGCTAATTGTTTCCTTTGCTGTGCAGAAGCTTTTTATCTTGATGAGGTCCCAATAGTTCATTTTTGCTTTGGTTTCCCTTGCCTCCAGAGACATGTTGAGTAAGAAGTTGCTGCGACCAAGTTCAGAAAGGTTTTTGCCTGCTTTTTCCTCAAGGATTTTGATGGCTTCCTGTCTTACGTTTAGGGCTTTCATCCATTTTGAGTTTATTTGTGTATATACCACCTATTTGTAATTTACTTTTCATTGATATTAAATCCATTCATAATCTGGACCTACCATCACTGCGGTCCTCCCATAATTCTAATCATCTTGTAAAACTGAAACTCTAGGGGTACCTGGGTGGCTCAGTTGATTAAGCCCCTGACTTCACCTCAGGTCATGATTTCATGGTTCATGGGTTCAGGCCCCATATCAGGCTCCACACTGGTGCAGACCCTGTTAGGATTCTTGCTCTGTCCTCTCTCTTTACTGCTCCCCCATTTGCTCTTCCTCTCTCAAAATAAATAAACTGAAGAAAAAGAAACCCTGAAACTCTATATACATCAAACACTAACTTATTCTCCTCTTATTCCAGCCCCTAGCAACTACCATTCTACTTTATGACTCTATGATTTTGACTATTCTAAGTCCCTCATTAACTGGAATCATGAAGTATTTGCCTTTTTATGACCAGCTTATTTTACTTACCATTATATTCTCAAGATTCATCCATGTTGTAGCATATGTCAGAATTCCCTTTCTTTTTAAGGGTTTATAATATTCAATTGTAGGTAGATACCACATTTTGCTTACCCCCCGCCCCCTTCGATGATGGACAATACTTGGGTACTTAACATGTTTTGGCTTGTGAATAATGCTGTTATGAACGTGGGTATACAAACATACCCTGGTGACCTTGTTTTTAATTCTTTTAGGTATATACCCAGAAGTGCAATTGCTGGATACTGTGGTAATTCTATTTTTAGATTTTTGAGGAACTTGCCACCACAGCAGCTTTGTCATTTTACATTCCCACCAACAGTGCACAAGGGTTCCAGTTTTTCCACCTACTTGCTGACACTTGTTATTTTCTGTTTCTTTCCACAGTAGCCATCCTAATGGTGCAAAGTGATATTTCGTTCTAGTTTTGATTTGCATTTCTGTAATGTTTAGTGGTGTTAAGCACATTTTTATGTACTTATTGACCATTTGCATATTTTCTTTGAAGAAGTATTTATTCAAATCCTTTGCACATTGCTTAATCAGGCTGTTTTTCTTACTTCTATTGTTAAGCTTTGAGAGCTTTTTATGTACTTGAAATATTACTCCCTCATCAGATACCTCATTTGCAAACATATTCTCCCCTTCTGTAGGATGCCTTTATAGTCTATTAGTATTACCAATGCAAAAATGTTTTTTAAATTTTTATGAAGTCCAGTATATCTGTTGTTTCTTTTGTTGCAATATTATTTTCCAATCCAGGAACATGGCATGTTTTTCCATTTGTTTGTCTTCTTAATGATTTCTTTAAGCATTATTTTATAGTTTTCATTTCACAGGTCGTTTACCTCCTTGGTTAAGTTAAATCCTGATTATTATATTTTTTTGATTCTATTGTAAATGAAACTGCATTCTTAATTTTCTTGTTAGATTGTTCATTGTTAGTGTATACTAATACTATTGACTTTGGCATGTTTTTTTGTATACTGCTACTTTGCTAAGTTCATTTATTAGTTCCAATATTTTTTGTGGCATATTTATGGTTTTCAACAAGTAAGATCTTACATCTGTGAACATAGACAGTTTTACTTCTTCTTTTCTAATTGGATGCCTCTCATTTCTTTGTCTTGCCTAATTGCTCTGGGTAGAACATCTAGGACTCTGTGGAACAGAAGTGGTGATAGTGATCATCCTTACTTTGATCCTTCAGCTTGGAGAAATGCTTTCAGTCTTTTATGAATATAATGTTGACTGGGCTTTTCATGTTTAGCTTTTATTTATGTTGAAGTAGTTTCTGTCTATTTCTAGGTTAGATGTTTATCATGAAATGGTATTGAATTTTGTGAAAGGCTTTTTCAGCATCAATTGAGTTGACCATGTATCTTTTTTTTTTCATTCTGTTAATATGGTATATTATATTGATCAGTTTTTGTATGTTGAACCATCCTTGTGTTATAGGAATAAATTCCACTTGATCATGGTTTATAGTCTGTTTAGTATGCTACTGAATTTGATTTGCTGAATTTTCTGAAGACTTTTCCATCAGTGTTCATAAAGGTTATTGGCTTGCAGATTTTTTTTATTTTTATTTTTTTCTTGTAGTGTCTTTTTGTCCAGCCTTCGTATCAGATAATGCCAGCCTCATAGAATGAATTAGAAAATGCTCCCTTCCCTGCATCCCAGGAATGAATCCCACCTGATCATGGTGAATAATTCTTTTTATATGCTGTTGAATTCGATTTGCTAGTATCTTATTGAGAATTTTTGCATCCATATTCATCAGGGATATTGGCCTGTAGTTCGCTTTTTTTACTGGGTCTCTGTCTGGTTTAGGAATCAAAGTCATACTAGCTTCATAGAATGAGTCTGGAAGTTTTCCTTCCCTTTCTATTTTTTGGAATAGCTTGAGAAGGATAGGTATTATCTCTGCTTTAAACGTCTGGTAGAACTCCCCTGGGAAGCCATCTGGTCCTGGACTCTTATTTGTCAGGAGATTTTTGATGACTGATTCAATTTCTTCGCTGGTTATGGGTCTGTTCAAGCTTTCTATTTCCTCCTGATTGAGTTTTGGAAGCGTGTGGGTGTTTAGGAATTTGTCCATTTCTTCCAGGTTGTCCAGTTTGTTGGCATATAATTTTTCATAGTATTCCTTGATAATTGCTTGTATCTCTGAGGGATTGGTTGTAATAATTCCATTTTCATTCATGATTTTATCTATTTGGGTCATCTCCCTTTTCTTTTTGAGAAGCCTGGCTAGAGGTTTATGAATTTTGTTTATTTTTTCAAAAAACCAACTCTTGGTTTCATTGATCTGCTCTATAGTTTTTTTTTAGATTCTATATTGTTTATTTCTGCTCTGATCTTTATTATTTCTCTTCTTCTGCTGAGTTTAGGCTGTTTTTGCTGTTCTGCTTCTATTTCCTTTAGGTGTGCTGTTAGATTTTGTATTTGGGATTTTTCTTGTTTCTTGAGATAAGCCTGGATTGCAATGTATTTTCCTCTCAGGACTGCCTTCGCTGCATCCCAAAGCGTTTGGATTGTTGTATTTTCATTTTCATTTGTTTCCATATATTTTTCAATTTCTTCTCTAATTGCCTGGTTGACCCGTTCATTCTTTAGTAGGGTGTTCTTTAACCTCCATGCTTTTGGAGGTTTTCCAGACTTTTTCCTGTGGTTGATTTCAAGCTTCATAGCATTGTGGTCTGAAAGCATGCATGGTATGATTTCAATTCTTGTATACTTATGAAGGGCTGTTCGTGACCAAGTATGCGATGTATCTTGGAGAATGTTCCATGTGCACTCGAGAAGAAAGTATATTCTGTTGCTTTGGGATGCAGAGTTCTAAATATATCTGTCAAGTCCATCTGACCCAATGTATCATTCAGGGCCCTTGTTTCTTTATTGACCGTGTGTCTAGATAATGTATCCATTTCTGTAAGTGAAGTGTTAAAGTCCCCTGCAATTACCACATTGTTATCAATAAGGTTGCTTATGTTTGTGAGTAATTGTTTTATGTATTTGGGGGCTCCTGTATTCGGCGCATAGACATTTATAATTGTTAGCTCTTCCTGATGGGTAGACCCTGTGATTATTATATAATGCCTTTCTTCCTCTCTTGTTACAGCCTTTAATTTAAAGTCTAGTTTGTCTGATATAAGTATGGCTACTCCAGCTTTCTTTTGACTTCCAGTGGCATGATAAATAGTTCTCCATCCCCTCACTCTCAATATGAAGGTGTCCTCAAGTCTAAAATGAGTCTCTTGTAGACAGCAAATAGATGGGTCTTGTTTTTTTATCCATTCTGATACCCTGTGTCTTTTGGTTGGCACATTTAGTCCATTTACATTCAGTGTTATTATAGAAAGATACGGGTTTAGAGTCATTGTGATGTCCGTAGGTTTCGTGCTTGTAGCGATGTCTCTGGTACTTTGTCTCACAGGATCCCCCTTAGGATCTTGTAGGGCTGGTTTAGTGGTGATGAATTCCTTCAGTTTTTGTTTGTTTGGGAAGACCTTTATCTCTCCTTCTATTCTATATGACAGACTTGCTGGATAAAGGAGTCTCGGCTGCATATTTTTTCTGTTCATCACATGGAAGATCTCCTGCCATTACTTTCTGGCCTGCCAAGTTTCAGTAGAGAGATCAGTCACGAGTCTTATAGGTCTCCCTTTATATGTTACAGCACATTTATCTCTAGCTGCTTTCAGAATTTTCTCTTTATCCTTGTATTTTGCCAGTTTGACTATGATATGTCATGCAGAAGATCGATTCAAGTTCCGTCTGAAGGGAGTTCTCTGTGCCTCTTGGATTTCAATGCCTTTTTCTTTCCCCAGATCCGTGAAGTTCTCAGTTATTATTTCTTCAAGTACACCTTCAGCACCTTTCCCTCTCTCTTCCTCCTGTGGAATACCAATTATGCGTATATTATTTCTCTTTAGTGCATCACTTAGTTCTCTAATTTTCCCCTCATACTCCTGGATTTTTTTATCTCTCTTTTTCTCAGCTTCTTCTTTTTCCATAATTTTATCTTCTAGTTCCCCTATTCTCTCCTTTGCCTCTTCAATCCGAGCCGTAGTTGTCTCAATTTTATTTTGCCGTTCATTGATAGCATTTTTTAGCTCCTCCTGGCTGTTCCTTAGTCCCTTGATCTCTGTAGCAAGAGATTTTCTGCTGTCCTCTATACTGTTTTCAAGCCCAGCAATTAATTTTATGACTATTATTCTAAATTCACTTTCTGTTATATTGTTTAAATCATTTTTGATCAGTTCGTTAGCTGTTGTTATTTCCTGGACGTTTTTCTGAGGGGAATTCTTCTGTTTGGTCATTTTGGATAGTCCCTGGAGTGGTGCGGGACTGTGGGCACTTCCCCTGTGCTGTCTTGAATAACTTGCATTGGTGGGCGGGGCTGCAGTCAGACCTGATGTCTGCCCCCAGCCCACCGCTGGGGCCACAGTCAGACTGGTGTGTGCCTTCTCTTCCCCTTTCCTAGGGGCGGGAATCACTGTGGGGTGGCGTGGCCTGTCTGGGCTACTTGCACATTGCCAGGCTTGTGGTGCTGGGGATCTGGCGTATTAGCTGGGGTGGATCGGCAAGGTGCAAGGGGGCAGGAGGGGCAGGCTCAGCTCGCTTTTTCTTCGGAGATCCACTTCTGGAGGGGCCCTGCGGCGCCGGGCGGGAGTCAGACCTGCCGGAGGGACGGATCTGCAGAAGCACAGCGTTGGGTGTTTGCGTGGTGCAAGCAAGTTCCCTGGCAGGAACTGGTTCCCTTTGGGATTTTGGCTGGGGGGTGGGCAAGGGAGATGGCGCTGGCGGGCACCTTTATTCCCTGCCAAGCTGAGCTCTGTGGTCCGGGGCTCAACAACTCTCCCTCCCGTTGTCCTCCAGCCCTCCCATTCTCCGAGCAGAGCTGTTAGCTTATAACCTTCCAGATGTCCAGTCCCGCTTGCTGTCGGAACACACTCCATCCGGCCCCTTCGCTTTTGCCAGCCAGACTCGGTGTCTCTGCTTGGCCGGCGGGCCGCCCCTCCGACCCTGCTCCCTCCCGCCAGTCTGTGGAGTGCGCACCGCCTCTCCGCCCTTCCTACCCTCTTCCATGGGCCTCTCGTCTGCACTTGGCTCCGGAGACTCCATTCTGCTAGTCTTCTGGCGGTTTTCTGGGTTATTTAGGCAGGTGTAGGTGGGATCTAAGTGATCAGCAGGACGCACGGTGAGCCCAGCGTCCTCCTATGCCGCCATCTTCCCAGGATCCATTTAGCATTTTGAATGTATTGGTACACTGCCTTCTGGCCTCCCAGTATTTCTGATTAGAAATCTGCTTTTAATCTTATTTAGGATCTCTTGTGTGTGATTAATTGCTTTCAAGATTCGCTCTTTGACTTTGTCTTTTGAAAGTTTTGATTATAATGTCTTGGTGTGGCTCCTTTTGAATTCATCTCTTTTTTTGGAGTTCATTGGACATCTTGGATGTTTATATTCATATCTTTCATCAAATTAAGGCATTTTTTAACCATTAGTTCTTTAAATTTTCTCTTTGCCCCTTCCTCTCTTCTTCTCCTTTAGAGACTTCCACAGTGTCCCACAGACCCCTTAGAGATTATGCCTTTTTCTTCAATCTTTTATCTCTCTGTTCTTCAGACTTAGTAATTTCCACTATCCTTTCTTCAAGTTCAGTGCCCTTTTTTTTTTTTTCCTTCTGCCTGCTCAGATCTGCTTTTGATTCCCTCTGGTGGATGTTTTATCAGTTACTGTACTTTTTACCTCTAAAATTTTATGGAAGTTTATTTTTAGGTTTTCTCTTTATTGATATTTCCATTTTGTTCAGATATTGTTTTATTGACATTCTGAACATCTTCCTATAGTTCTTTGAACATCTTTAAGATGGTTGTTTTAAAGTCTTTGTTTACTAGATCTGCCAAGAGGTCTTTTTCAGGGACAGTTTCTGTTTTTTGGGTTTTTTTTTTTCCTTTGAATGGGCTATACTTTACTTTTTCTTTGTATGCATTGTGAATTCTTACTAAACACTGGACATTTGAATCTAATGTTTTAACCCTTGAAACCAGATTCTTCCCTTTACCCAAGGCTAACTGGTTTTTGTTGTTGTTATTGTTTATTGTTTTTGATTGTTGTAGGCTCTCTCAGTGCCAAGTGTCAACCTGAGGTGTAAACTTAAAGTCTTTTCAGGTTTCTTCTGGGCCTGAGCCTTTCCCTGAGCATGCATGGTCACTTTTTAATTTTTCCCATATATTCAGTTGTTTTTTAATGTCCTAGTCTTTAATGTATCGTTCCTAAATTGGGGAAAAAAAGAGAAAAATGCGGGTGGGGAACTAACCCTTTAGATCCCCTGAAGTCACTGTAGCTGAAAGTGGGGGGATGCATCAGTGAGGGCAGGTGCAGCAACAATGGCTACCCTCTTCTTTGCCTTAACCTCTGTGATCAGATACAGCAATAAGTGATCAGAGAATAGATTCCCGGTATTTAGAGGACAGGATCCTCTTCGCCATCCCCAGCTTCTGCAAACTGTTGATGTTGCTTCAGGAACAGGTGCACACTACCTTCCATGGAGCTGGGAATGAAAGATGAATGGCTGATACTGGGCTGGGAGCTGAAATAGACTAAACTTAACTGCAGTTTACCATCCATGCATTCCTCTGGAAATTGTAAGCCTTTGATAGACTACAGAATTCCAAAATAATTACATGAGACAGATTCTGCCAGTGTAGTTGTTGTCTTGGTGGCGAGACAGGTTCTTGGTGCTTCCTACTTTGCCATCTTCCCAGAATCATTTCCCCTATAGTCACTCTTAACTGAATAAACTTGAAAAGATCAATTTTGTAAGCAATTATAGAAAACGAAATTTGCCTGCTGCCTCTTTGCCATTCTTTCTTGTAGGATCTTTCTAATCTACCACAGACCTTCTCTTGAACTCCCAGAATACTTAAACACCAGCACAGCCCTTTGGATGTGTGTATTGTGTGTGCAGCGTATCATTACGTTACCGATTATTTAATTATACTGGAGGCTCAGGCCTCCAGGCTCAGGCACCCTGAAGTATGACATAGTCAGAAAAGGAGCAGATACATTAGGTGGATGTGTCCTTGGCTGCTGTTAGAGATCCAGGAAACTCTGGGGACCAGGTGACCTTCCTTATTTCATCCTGAGCATCTAAGCTCCAGTTGTCCTAAAATCACAGTGACACCACTTTTCTACTAGCTCTGCTTCTGTGTATTGTTTTACTTTTCCCTCTACTGGTTAGCTGGTTTTGCTCCTCAGAGGCTACAGCTTTGGACGTGTACACAGTGACCCTGGGATGATAGTAGTTTTAGTGGGGCTATCTTTATCTCTCTCCCTGATCACACTCAACTGTTAGGCTAATTGCCAGCTGATTGCTCTGTTATTATTTTTTTTAATCTTTATTTTTGAGAGAGAGAGAATGAATGAATGAATGCATGCATGCATGCAAGCAGGGGCAGAGCAGAGAGAGAGGGTGATACAGAATCTGAAGCAGGCTCCAGGTTCTGAGCTGTCATCACAGAACCCAACAGGGCTCAAACTCACAAACCGCAAGTTCATGAACTGAGTTGAAGTCAGACACTTAACCGACTGAGCCATGCAGGTGCCCCTACCTTGGGCATAAATTGCTCCATAGTCTCATGTAATTAACTTTGGACTTCCTTGCAGGTTAGTTTTTTTATGTCAGTGTTTTAGGTTGTTTACACCCCAGAAAGGCTCTTATTTCTTCTTTCTGTAATTCTCTCTGCTAATTTATCCTGTGTGTGGTTTAGGATGTTTCTTTCTTGAAGACTGATAGCCTACTCTTAATTGCTTTTTTTCATTGGTTTTGAGTGTGCCCTTAGGCTTGAACTTCCCAACTTTCTGTTTCAAATAAAGTCAGTTTTTTAGACAAGAGCTTGGGAGTTCTCTGTGTGCCTCCTGCCTCTCCTCCTAGGTAAAATCTTTGAGCCATGGCTCCAGAGTTGGGAGCCAAGACAGTGATTCTGCAAGTGACATACCTGATTTAGGAGCAGAGCACAGGTTGAGGATGGTAGCTTCTGATCCTCTTGGCTTACCTCTCTAGCATGGAACCAACACCCTACAAATGAGCTGTGGTGCAGGTCATCAGAGCACCACTATTTTAAATGTGCTCTGCTTTGGGAAGATTCTCCTAAGGAGAAGGCCAAGTTGAAAAGAGATCCCCTGACATCTCAGCTATTCTCACTTGAAATTTAGCCTCTGGAACAATTGCTGGGAGAGGTAAAAAAAAATACTGGCACCTGCCCCTCCCAAGAACATACCACAACCCTTGATTACTCTAGAAGAATAAATTGGTATAGAGGAATAGATTGTTTGGTAGCTGGGGAGAAAGGGAACCCTCTGTTTTGGCTCCATACCTGCCTAGAGCAGAGCTTTCTGTCACACTGACCTAGGATGGGAAGGGAAAGAGCTGGTTGTGGTTCAGATGCCACAGATCTCACTATTCTTATTGAGTTTTAGTATTAGTATATTTTTTTTATGAGATGTTTCTCCATCTGCTAATGACTTTTTATAACAATGTCCAGAGACTTTCAGCAGCTGTGGGTTTTTTAAATGATTTTTTTCCCCTGGGATTTTTCCCTGCTTGTTTTGTTGGGGAGCAGGTCTGTGACACTACCTCCTCATGCTGTGATCCAGAGATGGAACTTTCACATTTAGTACAACCTTAAGGAGTCCATCATAATGCCAGACCGTGGTTTTTGTTTAAGCCTATGGCCTTGAATTTTGTTGTTTGCTTTTTCTGGTGGGGCTTTTTCAGGATAAGGTTTATAATGATGTTATATGGGATTCTGTCATGTTAGAGATTATTCTGTAAGTAAATATGATAAATTTACAAAGCATCATTAGAACTTTCCTATCTGGCTTAACAAGCCTTTCCTTTTCTTAATTTTGACAGTGTTTTAATTAGGTTTTCAGTTTTAAATAATGAAATTCTGATTCTCATGTAAGGCCCTTTAACATTAAAAAAGAAAGGTTAACTCTTTCCTTACTGATGTGAACACTCTTAACATGACCTATAAATAACATTCTGCTATTACAATGGGCAGAGAAGACATACTTAAAAGAAGGTTAATTAGAGGTTTAATAGACACCGTAAAGTTTACTATTTGCATTACAACTGTCCACTTTCCATATCACTAAATATGTACTTTTGAAGCTAACATAAAGTTTTTAAAATTATTTCATGTAGCTATTTGAAAGGAAGCTTTAATGCATTTAATATGCATTTAACTTTTATGTTTACTCCCTACAGTGCTTGTTTGTACTTCACAAATACATTTGTAATGTCACATGTGAGATTTGGGTACTATTTTAATCAAATTCCATAATCTTGAGGAAATTATTTACTTCTCAGAATTACCATTAACTTTAGATTTTGTATAGCTGGAATGGGTATATAAGCAATTTTTGTAATTATCAAGCATATTTAGTATGTATATCAGTAATATAAGCTTTACCTAATACTTGTTTCTGAATAAGAGAGGGTTGTATGTCTCATTATTTTAATTGCTTTAACTTGAATTTTTTTAATTATCTGATTGTTTGGTTTTAACTTATTCCATATATGAGGAGTTTTAATACAATAAAACATCATGTGTTGGTAATGTTAGCACTTCACTGATGTGAGTATTGTAACTTCTAAAAGTAATTACCTGTTAAGTTTCTGACCATACAAATGTCACCTTCTCAGTGAAGCCCTCCCCAAATTCATCTAAGCAGTCAGTGAGTATCTCTGTCAACTCAGTTCCCATGGTACACATGTATAATTCTAGCACAGCCATCACCAGACGTTATTTGTCTTTCTACATCTGTCTCCCCCACAGACAAGTTCCTCAAAAGTAAGGAGTATGCCCCCTTTGTGTTTATCTAATACCTAATTAAGTCCCAAGTGTATCAGAGGTGCTCAAAAGATGTTGAACAAGTGGGTGGATATGATATGAAAGAAATCTTAAAGATCATTTAGTTTAACCACATCATTTTATAGGCAAGGAAATGAAGCCCAGAGAGGTTAATGCTTTACTTTACTTTTTCCAACTTACTGGAATTTATTACACTTTAAGCATTTTATTACCACACTGCTCTATATTTAGCAAAAGTATTCCCATCTAATATGTTCCAGAAATGTGATGCATAGAAAACATATAAATGAATTCTCTCATGAGGATCACTGTTATTCTAGTTTGCAGAAAGTTCTTCTGTGGTGCTTTGAAGGAGACTAGGATGGGGGCACCTGGGTGGCTCAGTTGGTCAAGCATCTGACTTCAGCTCAGGTCATGATCTTGCAGTTCATGAGTTCGAACCCTGCACTTTCAGTGCACAGCCTACTTGGGATTCTCTCTCTGCCCCACCCCCACTTTCACTCACTTGCTCTGTCTCAAAATTAATTAATAAACTTAAAGAAAAAAAATCCCTATAAGAAAGAGACTGGGACCAGGTAAGAAGAGAAGCTGGCACACAATTGAAGAGTTCCTAAATGGGATGGGGCATAACTGCCTACTGTTAGAAGTTTGCCTTTGAGTGACTATGAGCATTTCAAATAATTCCTTTTGTATGGTAAACTGTCCTACACATGGATTTACAAGAGGAATAATCTGATGAACTCTTCTGACCATATGTATTGTGTTTTGCAGTTCACTGTGACATAGCCATTATTAGAGAGATCAACAGCTTCCACTCATAAATTTTAGAGCATTCATCACCTTGATTGAATCATGCCACTTGAGAATTAAATTACTTTCAAGTTGAATTTGATTTTAAATGTCTAGCAACTGTTTTTGTGAGCAAAATTGAGGTTTCTTCTCTAACCCAAACCCCCTGAGTAGGAGAAGCCCATTGTGTAGCAAAAATTAAGAATTCTGTTAAAAATGATATAACTCAGGAGACAAAAATCTATAAAGGATACATTTGTGGTCCTTTAAAGGTCCTTTAACATCATTATAGACTGACACACAATATTTTTTTCTTTATGCTTCTACACATAAGTTGTTTTTTTTTTTTAGCTTTTATTGAAATTCCAGTTAGTTAACATACAGCTTAATACTAGTTTCAGTAAAATTTAGTGATTCATCATTTACGTATGACACACAGTGCTCATCACAAGTGCCCTCCTTAATACCCATTACCCATTGAGCCCACCCCCAACCCACCTCCCCTCCCCTTCATTATTCTCTATAGTTCAGAGTCTATTTTATGATTTGCCTCTCTCTTTTTTTACCTCTATGTTTATTTATTTTGTTTTTTAAATTCCACATATGACTGAAATCATACAGTATTTGTGTTTCTCTAACTTACTGAGCATAATACTCTCTAGCTCAGTTCATATCATTGCAAATGGCAAAATATTATTTTTTGATGGCTGAGTAATATTCCATTGTGTATATATATACCACAACTTCTTTATTCTTCAGTTGATGGACATTTGAGCTCTTTCCATACTTTGGCTATTGTTGATAATGTTGCTATAAACATCAGGGTGCGTGTATCCCTTGAAACAATATTTTCATATCCTTTGTATAAATACACAGTACTACAATTGCTGGATCATAGGGCAGGTCTATTTTTAACTTTTTGAGGAACCTCAATACTGTTTTTCAGAGTGGCTGCACCAGTTTGCATTCCCACCAACAGTGTAAGAGGGATCTCCTTTCTCCACATCCTCGCCAACATCTGTAGCTTAATCTTTTTATTCAGAGGAAATAAGTACTCAAAATTCCAACATGTCATGTAAGTGCTGTGTAGGCAACTGTTGAATAATTAGCAACTATGACGTCTTCATAAATTTGTAAATGAGACAAGTGGATGTGATAAGAAAGGCTCAGGATTTTGGAATAAAAGGACTAATGGAAGTAGATTGCCTTATTGTATAAGTCAGGTGGATGCAGGTTGATGTCATAGCCCTGAGAAAAAACATCAGGCCAAATGCAGTTCTAAGATTTGTGTTATAAAACATTCATTTCAAATTTACTTTAATGACAGTTGATGGAAAATCTGAAAATCTTAGTGGTGATTAATGCCAGGTTCTTGTTCTCCAATTCTTTCCATCATTAAGTATTATCATCTCTAATGAATTCTTTACCTTCTGAAAGATAGAGAACTCTTCTAGAAGATGAAGTGTCTTCTCATATTGGAATTTTGAATCATATTGTCTGTTCACCCATAGAAACATAAGATTTAAAACATTAAAACTGCACACTCTCTTGGATTCTTTTAAGACCCTGACCTCTTAGGAGTAGAGGAAATACGTGACTTCAATTGAAATATATGTATAAAACACTAAAATTCAGAACATTGCTAAGACTTATTATTAACTTATCATAATTACCTTGAGCATATTTCTCTTAAATATTCAACATGCAAGTTCTGAAAAACAAATCACCTGTGGTAAAAAATGTAAGTAAAATATATCTTCATTTGTTAATAATCCTCGTCAAAGGCAAATTATAATCCCCTTAAACATTCAATTTCAGGGTGCTTACTAGGCCTCTCTCATTTGTTGCCAGCAGCCTATTACTTCAAGTTTATTTTTTTCACCTGAGATTTTTGTGTTCCTACACAATCTGAAATAAATAAATTCAAGGTTTTTTTTCTTTCTTTCTTTCCTTACAACAAAAGTACTTCTGGTAAAGATTTCACTGATGAGGGAAGGTGGGCAGGAGTTGTTTATTGTTTACCCATGATTTTGGGCTTCCACTCTTATAATGTGTTGCTATGTTCCAGAGTGTGCTAAGTCTTTCTGTTATCTTGTGTACATACTCTTAAGTTGGAGGTAGTCAGAGCTCTCTGCTAAGTATAGTGAATCTTCATATGGGGCCCAGTGTTTCAGGATAGGAAAAAGAAAGGGAAGTCTAGATAAAAGGTTATGAACTTAAAAAATTGAAAAATGATTCCTAGAAATGTATACTTTTTCCTAAGAACATTGTCTTGTGAATGGACACCCATTTAAACGGCTTCCTCATGTCTTATTAAATTATTGCATCTGTACAGAATATGATTTGGCAGTATTATTTGATATAGGGAAATATAGGAAGGAGGGTTGCTTCTGTGTAAACAGATATATAAGCAAAGCAGTCATCTATCAAAGGTTTCAATCTAGTACCTGTGGCTGAAACTGGAGTCTGCAGACATGTTTCTGATTTTGTGCCTCTACTGCTTAAAATATTTTGAATTAGATCAATATTTTTAAAATATACTTTTTCATATTTAAGAAAACCATATTTCCATACCTGCCATTGCCTGGAGCTAATTAGTTGCTGTCCTCTTTGGTCAGTGATAGGCACTTGTTACTTCTTTTAGGTCTCCTACTTCCCACTGTATCATCCATCCTAAGACCAGTATAGTCTTAGGTGTTAAAAGTGGGGCATTTGATCATCTTGGTTGTACTAGGGCCTGCTAACTTATTTAATTTGGGGCATCGTGCCTAACAGTGTGTAAGTTGATGACCTCGGAACCGCAGAGTGCAAACTGCTGCTGGGAAGGGGAAGAGCTCATTTGTCTTCACAATTTCAGCTGTCATGTGGCTTTCAGTGTGCTTTTCTTTGAACAAGTGGAAGCAGGGGAAATCTGTTTTTATTCTACACTCTTATGCTGATCTGTGCTATAACCAGGCCTGAGAAATACTGGACAGTATTATAGAACAGATGTAAACATGAGCTTAGCATGTCCTCCTGGCTCAAGCATTGAAACAGCAGAAACTATGATATTGCTTTGAACCATTCTTTGTGGAAATATCTGATGTGATGCTTCCAGGAAATACTAAAAATGTTTTATTAACTATATTTTTCCAAATGAACCATAATATATACTCCTTTGGAAATATGGTGACTTTCACTATTCAAGGAGAGTTTCTTCATGCAGGAAGTCTAAATGACATTATGAATACTTTTTAAACATTTCCACCAAAATATGTTTTTAAACCATCAAGACTTAACACTGAAAGTGTACAGTGCCAGAAATTACAGTTTTTAACCTCTTCCTTCATATCATACATAGTATATCGAAAGGGTGTTAGGTGCCCATTACCATCTAACTTTAAACTTTAATCACAGTCATAAAACTTCGGAATTTTCCTAATATGGTTTAGTTTGCATAGTCAAACTTCCAATTTAAGTTTTTAAAACTCCTAAGTGGGCTTCCTTTTGATGCCAACTTTAACCAGAAGCCTTTTCATTTGAAAAGAAGACTGCACTGCGCTTGGCAATGTTTAAAAATGCAGTAGCTTACTCCTTTCAAGCTGTGAATGGAGATAATTGAAGCAATACCATTTGATGTTTTTGTACACACTTACTTGACTATGAGTCTGTGTTTTCTGGAGAAGAATGCATGTGCATTGAATAGTTTCACTATTTTACTTGTTACAAGATTCTAATGAAAAAAGATTTAATTGAGTTTGAGGTTTATGTCCTGAATTTTTCACTAACTCATGATGTGATCTTTTGTTAAAGATTATTTCTTCAAGTGAGTACCAGTGATGTCAGCTATCATCATACTGTTTCTATTAGCATTTTAAAAATTAGCTTCCAAGACAGGAAAGGCAAATCCAGATCCAAAGTATGGTCTACTCCTATAAAGTGAATTGCTGCCTCTTCTAGGATGGAAGGGATCCAATGTAGTCACCTTGTCCCCAACTCTTTATTCTGCTGCACCCCATACTCCACTCCCTGCCCCACCCTTTACCCCGTCTTGATCAAGCACTCTCAGAGTATAGTCTCATGCATACTGTCCTGGCTCCTACCACTAAATGTTAGCTAGGTCCTGGACTTAATTCAGGCTATAGTTCTTTTTCCTTTTCATGTCCATCCCATTCCTGGCCAGATTATTTTGTAATTTAACCCCACTTTTTGGCATAGTGGCCAGAAGAGAAGATGAGACAGACTGTAGGAAGTGGGAAGCATGTTGCCCAATGGCAGCAGAATCTTCTCCATCATCTTTAAACAAGGGAGAACACTAGCATTTAGGAGAAACTTCATCATTTTCAAATAGGAGCCTTTAACAGTTCCTAATCCATGAAACAAGTATCATTCTTTCCTAAGTAGGGCCCTAACCTTGCTTAAGGTTAAGACCTGCTTAGGTTGAGAATTTAACCTTCTTGGGAGCTCTTTTACTCTTACCATTAAATCCTGGTCTTGGTCTTCAGCCCATGTTTGCCCTCCTACTGCAGGAGATGAGAACCTCTTTAGATGCTACCCAAGAGGCCCTCTGGCTTTCACACATAGCTTTTAATTTGTGAGCAGTCATTGTTAGCCTTTGGTCTCTCCTGTATTTCCTCAGGTAAGCTTAGCAACACCTATCTAATTCCACTGTCCTTCTGGTTAGTATTTACCCCTTTTTCTCAAAAAGCCTGAATGATCACACCCTCTAGTGCATTCCTTTCCACTAGAATACCATCCCAGTAATACCAGTAAAAGATAGTATGGCCATCTGTGCACTGCTTACCCCTGTGAAAGAATCCTTATTGGCAGTCCCTTGTTAGGTGATCCAACTCCAAAATCTTAGTATCTGCTTTCTCAGATCTCTTGGTATCAGTTGTTGTAGATTGCATTTCCTAGGATATAGGCTCTGAGATGGAAACTAGTGTGCAAGAAGTTTAATTTTAGGGACTGCTCTGGTAGTTGGTACTGCTGGAGGAAAAGGGAAGGAAGCAGAGTTGGGCCATGATTTAGTGTCAGTAAAAGCCTCAACTGACCTTGGGCTTCTGAATGTGCAGTGGCCCTGAAGAGTTGTCCTGAGTTATGGTGAGAGGGTCTAGCCTTTATTTCTCTGAACTGATTAGTTATTGGATGCAGGTCAGGCTACAACGTTTGGCAGAGTAGCTCTTTTCACCCAAAGGTGTTCCAGAAAGGGCGACTACAAAGGGCTGTCTTCCAGTAGCATTTCCAGCAGCTGAAGTAATAAGTCCTTCATCCTAAGAGGGGACCTGGGTGGCATGTCACAGCACCCACTACAGTTTCATTGGGAACATTACCTTTCATTATATTGTGTGGATTACTCTCAACCATGTAGGAGGGTGAGAACTTTGTTGCTTTGTTGACTAAAATTTTCTTCTAGCTATTATTTCGTTCTCATTTCATTCAGAGTCAGAGGTGATTCTTCATATTGAATTGTTAATAATTGTCTCTTTTTCTCCACCTAATGAATCATTTATTTTTCCTATAACCTTTTTTATACAATTGAATAGGGAAAAGATTTTTTTAATCTGTTTTACAAGGTACTTCTAATCCTTCATCTCACTTTACTGTATCCCAAAATCTTAATACCCCATGAAGCTATGAAAATAGAATCAGCAAAAATTGTGGTTATAGTTGTTCAATTTTCTAAATATGAATGAAAGAGCAAAAAGCTCTTAAGTTATAACCTTTTATACAAATATATTGAGACAAGTGCAACACCAACAGAAAAAAAAAAACAAAAACATTTTGTGTTATTTTTCCAGGAATGATGAGAGGTTGCTGGTAACCATCCACCCCTCCCATCTAAATATCCCTGCATGGCCATTCATGGTAATGAAATAGCTCTTCCAACAAAGCTAACTGGTTTATCAAGGCCACAAGTCTATGATCCTTCATCAGAAAGATGACTTCTCATCTATTCTCAAATGCATTAAGAATTTCAACAGTGTAATGCGTTCTGTTTGAACAAATTCACCTCTGTTATATAATAATAGCATAATTATCCCTTTTTTTATGTCTTTCAAATAGCTCAGAGCTTGCACTGACATGGCTCTAAGTGATTCTTAGAAATCTCTGTGGCTGTTAATCCCTAATCACTTCCTTAACCTGATCACCCACCTTTTCAGATAATATAAAAATTAACAGCTTTTAAACATTTTTAAGACTGTAGTCACTATAATCAGTCATACTTAATTTTAATGAAATGCTTTAACAGAAGACCATTCTTTTCCCAAGACTCTTTAAAAAGGCAATAGAGTAACTATTTCTAGTTTAGTTTTTGTATTTGCAAGAACCACTATATATATTGAATAACTAAATGATTCAATATATATATAACTATATATATAACTATATATGTACATATATATAACTATATATATATAACTATATATGTATATATACACACACACACACACACACTGTATACAGTGGTATATGTACAGATATATATGGTATCATTTAATTATTAAACAGTCATTTGAGCACATATTATTTCCAAGCACATAGGAACCACAAAGATAAAAACCAGTTAGGCATGACTCCTCCTTCAAGCAGCTCAGGAAAGACAGATGTGAAATCGAAATATCATGGTATCTTGTAATAACCCTTGACGGATATCATAGTGGAATAACAATGGAGGGAAAGCTGTGCCTAGAGAGAGGAATGGCCTCAGGAATGGTGGGGATACCAGATGGCTATGATGTAAAAGGGTACTACAGAGAGTCAGTTTCATGTAAGGGAGTAGCAGGACATGAGCATGGAAGCTTAGGTAAGTAGGCCTTTTTCACAGGGGGAGAAGGGATCCTGGAGAAGGAATGAGATCAAATTGGCACTTCTGATTTTTCATCATGCTGATGGTAATGTGGAGGGTATATGGAAGGAAGAGAGCATGTTGGCTGTAGGTATATCATCTCACAAATCTCAGGTATTCTATGGGATTTTTCCTGAATGAGTCTGGAAATAGACACTCATTGGGAGTGTATGTTTGATGGAGTAATGAAATTACCTTCATTAAAGACTACATTTGTATGTCCACAGGCAAAGCATCTTAGTGTAAAAATAAACACAGAGAAAAACATTGACATAAAGAATAGTTCCACTTACTTGGAATCAGGAGTTTGAGTATAACAAATTCTCACAGTGAAGAATATTCCTTAGCTTTTTCGGGATTCTATGAAAATTATTATTATAACTATTATATAAATTAGCTTCATGAAATTCATATGAAAGCTGTACAGAAAACACATTAAAATGTGAAGGATATTTCTCTTAAACGTATTTAATGGTGCAAAAAAAAAGAAAAAAACGTTTCTTTAAAATAGTCATGGTCTGCATATCAGTGAGTTAATTCCCATTTTTAAAGCATAGAAGAATAATGTTATTTTAATATTCCTGAGTCAACTCATCATTTTGAAATTTTGTATATTCACTAAGTAAAATTGTCATTATGCAAATATAATAAATACTGCACTAGAATAGATTTGCAGTTCACCTGACCTTTGTTAATAGGATGTTAGATTTGAGTGTCAACCTATTCTTCAATAAATTTTATTAAAATCTTGCACTTTCCAATAAAACAGTTTTGTTTAGTTGGACTATATAGGGACAATTCTGTTCAAAATTTGAATATAATTTGTTGTTCATCTAACATGAGTACTAAAGATTTTTGTGCTAAAATACTGTTATTTAAAATAATTCTGAAACTCAGCTATGACATATAAGGAAACATAGCTTTTAAGTTGAGAAAGCACAATGTGATTCTGACTAGAATATTTTTTTAATATAGTCTACCTTAACCTAAAAATGTGTGTCATAAAAAGGTTAGTATGCATGGCCACTCTTATTTTTTTTAATTCAGAAATGAAAATTTTTATTATTTTTTAACTTTAAAAAAATTTTAATATAATTTATTGTCAAATTGGCTTCCATACAACACCCAGTGCTCATCCTAACAAGTGCCCTCCTCAATGCCCATCACCCACTTTCCCTGCTCCCACCCCCCATCAACCCTCAGTTTGTTCTCTGTATTTAAGAGCCTCTTATGGCATAACCACTCTTAAAAATAAAGAATGCTTGGGGCACCTGGATGGCTCAGTCGATTAAGCATCTGACTTCAGCTCAGGTAATGATCTCATGGTTTGTGAGTTCAAAGTTTGAGCGCCGCATCAGGCTTCTACCATTAGCGCAGAGTCTTCTTCAGATCCTCTGTCCCCCTCACTCTCTGCCCCTCTCCTGTCCATTTTCTCTCTCTCTCTCTCTCTCTCTCCCAAAATATAAATAAATATTTTAAAAAGAAAGAAAGAATGCTTTTGAAGGATTAACACCAAATTCACCCTTTAAATACATTTTCCTTAATTTACAAGTACAGGATCATCTGCTTGCTTTCTTTGATGGGATCAAGCTCCTTAAAATATAGTTTAAAATATGTTTAAGTACAACTGTATTAACTATTTTTATGTATTGCATTTCTTCCTGTTTTAAATGTACACATCAGTAACAACACTTACAATTCTATTATTTTCCTTCTAGATTTGTTCCTCACGACATTGTCTGCCTCTAGTACCTTCCAGTTTGAGATATGGGAAAATGTGGTAAGAAGTCTTTTCTTTGAAGCATTTTTAAATGATGGCTTTCAGTAAAAGCACACAATTTTAGAAAATAAAATGAAAGTAATCACTTGGTTGGTTGGTTTCAACAATAAATAGAACAACTTTAAGAGCCTTTGGTTGCATTGCTGCATTCAAACTGCTGAATATTGCTGAAGGAAATGATTCATTCAGCATCAATTCCTCTGCAGGTTTTTAGGCATGACTGCCAATTAAACCAATCAGTCTGCCCTAATGTGAATGTTAACAGGGCCCCTGCTAGGCTGTCAGCTGTTGAGAGAGGTTACTATCATTTAATTTGTCAGCATGATGGTTTATTGAAAAAAACCCTTTTGTAAAAGACTAATTTTTCCTCCTTGCCTTCAGGCTTATATAAAATAATAAGAACAACACACACTAAACTGACTGCCAACTTGACCAGGATTAAGGAGTCTTTCCCAATATATATATATATTTTTAATTGCAAGTAGAAGACTCCCAAACTGATGATTTTATTTTATTTTACTTTTAGCTTGATGTAGATTGTATGAAATATTAATTAATGAAGAATAGAACACTCTAAGTCTTAAAATTGAATTTCATGCTATGTAACAGAAGACAGGATTTGAGGACGGGCCAAATTGGCCAACTGACTTTCATCAAGTAATGGTCAAGTGTTGAACCTGACTTTCCTCATATGCAAAATGAGAATAAGAGTGTCTGCTTCATGTAATGTGAAAGTGAAGATTAAATGAAACAATGTGTGTGAAGTGCCAGGTACCCAGTAGACACTTAACAAATTGTAATTTTAGATCTCTCAATTTCTCATCTATTTACTGATGATTGTGTTTTATTCAATTCAAATTAAACCCATAACATTTTACATTTTTTATTAAATATGGATGGAAAATAAGCATATCTCAAAAAATGTACAGTACAAGTTTGTGGAAGGAAGTTCATTATTAGCCTTCAAGTAAAGGATAGTAATTGATGTTGGTCATGACTCAAATTTCTTCATAGAAGGAAACTAGGATGAGTGGAGAAGCTATGTGTAGATAAGAGCAGGACTTCTAAATGCTACTTCTACAGTAAACAACTTGATCCTTCTTTTTTCTTAACATGGGAAAGTGAGAAATATAACTAAACCAGAACAATTTATTTTTCTTTACTTTTTAAAAAATTAATTATATTTCTTCTACTGATATTAGAAATATGATTGTTATATACTTAATTATTACTATAAATTAAATCTCCCACTGCTGGGGATATTTGTTTTTTAGGTGGCCTTGAAAACAATACCTAAAGTGAATCTTGAGGTATTAGATATGAGAAAATCAATCATTTTGATTAATCTATATCCATATGGAGGACAAAAAGCCTCATTGCACATAAATATAAGGTGTAATAAAATTATGAAATACTTTTAACTGTTTGATATCCTCTCAGCCTAGGCTGATTTTCTTTTGCCCTAGGTTAGATTTTTTTTTAATTTAAGTATAATTAACATTCAGTGTTATGTTCATTTCAGGTGTACAGTATGATGATTCAGCAACTCTATACACTTCTAAGTGCTTATCAGGATAATTGTACTGTTAATCCCCTTTATCTATGTCAGGCATCCCCTCACCCACCTCCCCTCTGGCAACTAGTTTGTTCTCTATATTAAAGAGGCTATTTTTTAATTTCTCTCATTTTCTTTATGCGTTTGTTTCTTAAATTCTACGTATGAGTAAAATCATATGATATTTGTCTTTCTCTGACTAATGTTTTTTATCATTATACCCTCCAGAGTCATCCATATTATTGCAAATGGCAAGATCTCATTTGTATTTATGGATGAGTAATATTCCATTGCATATATACATCACCTCTTCTTTATCTGTGAATGGATACATGGGTTGCTTCCATATCTTGGCTATTGTAAATACTGATGCAGTAAACATAGGGGTGCATATATCTTTTCAAATTAGTACATTTATTTTCTTTGGGTTGATACCTAGAGTGGAATCCTTGGGCCATATGGTAATTCTATTTTTAACTTTTTGAAGAACTTCTATGCTGTTTTCCACAGTAGCTGCATCTATTTGCATTACAGTCAATACACAGAGCGTTCCTTTTTTTCCCACATCCTTGCCAACACTTGTTATTTCTTACGTTTTTTATT
Organism: Acinonyx jubatus; assembly: GCF_027475565.1. Classification (NCBI taxonomy): domain Eukaryota; kingdom Metazoa; phylum Chordata; class Mammalia; order Carnivora; family Felidae; genus Acinonyx; species Acinonyx jubatus. Next base: position 35,884,921 of record NC_069396.1, read on the forward strand.
TTAACCATTCTGACAGGTGTAAAATGATCTAATGATCATTTTAATTTCCATGATGATTAGTGATGTTGAACATCTTTTAAGTGTCTGTTGGCCATTTATTTCTTCTTTGGAAAAATGTCCATTCAGTTCCTCTGCCCATTTTTAAATCAAATTATTGGGTTTTTTGATGTTGAGTTATATAAGGTATTTATATATTTTGGATTTCAACCCCTTTTTGGATATCATTTCCTATTATATCCCGTTGGATAACTTCTCCCATTCAGTAAGTTGCCTTTTTGATTTGGTGATGGTTTCCTTTACTGTGCAGAAGCTTTTGATTTTTGGTATAGTCTCAATAGTTTAATTTCGCTTTTGTCTATCTTGCTTGAGGAGAGATATCTAGAAAAATATTGCTACAGCCAATGTCAAAGCAGTTACCACATGTTTTCTTCCAAGGAATTTTATGGTTTCAGGTCTCACATTTAGGTCTTTAAACTGTTTTGTATTTAATTTTTCTGTATGGTGTAAGGTGGTCAGTTTCACTCTTTTGCATTTAGCTGTCCAGTTTTCACAATACCATTTGTTGAAGAGACTTTCTTTTTCCCATTATATATTCTTACTTGAACATATAAGTGTGGGTTTATATCTGGACTATATTCTGTTCCATTAATCTATGTGTTTATTTTTGTGCCAGTGCCACACTGCTTTGATTACTATAGCTTTGTACTCTATTTTGAAATCTGCGATTGTGATATATCTAGGTTTCTTCTTCTTTCTCAAGATTGCTTTGGCTATTTGGGGTCTTTTATTCATTCCATACAAATTTAGGATTGTTTGTTCTAGTTCTGTGACAAATGTTATTTGTATTTTGATAGGGATTGCATTAAATCTGTAGACTGTATAATCGAAATTATAACAACAGTGGGTCTTCCAATCCACACGCATGGAATACCTTTCCATTTGTTTGTGTCATCATCAGTTTGTTTCATCAGAGTTTTATAGTTTTTGGAGTACATGTCGTTCACCTTCTTGGATATGTATATTTGTAAGTATTTTATTATTTTTGGTGCAGTTGTAAAAGAGATTGTTTTCTTAACTTCTCCTGCTGCTACTCCATTATTAGGGTATGTAAATGCAACAGATGTCTGTATATTAATTTTATATCCTGTGACTTTACTGAATTCATTTATAAGTTTTAGTAGATTTTTGGTACATATTTTAGTAGGTTTTTTTTTCTATACGTATCATCTGCAAATAGTGAAAATTTTACTTCTTACCAATTTGGATGATTTGGATGTCTTAGTGCCATGGCTAGGATTTCCAGTACTATGTTGAATAAAAGTGATGACTGGATATTCTTGTCTTCTTCCTGATCTTAGAGAAAAGCTCAGCATTTCATCATTGCATATATTACCCATGAGTTTTTCGTATATGACCTGTATTTTGTTGAGGTAGGTTTCCTCTAAAACTACTTTGTTAAGAGTTTTTATCTTGCATAGATGTTGTACATTCTCAAATGCTTGCTGTGTATTTGCTGATATGATCACATGGTTTTCATCCTTTCTCTTGTTAATGTGACATATCATATTAACTGCTTTGAAAATATTAAACCACACTTGCATCTCTGGAATAAATCCTCTTAATCATGGTGAATGATTTTATATGTATATTGGATTCGGTTTGCTGATATTTTGTTGAGGACCTTTCCATCTATGTTCATCAGAGTTAGTGTCCTATAATTTTCATTGTTTGTAGTGTCTTTTTCTGGTTTTGGTATCAGGGTAATGCTGGCCTCATAAAATGAATTGGATGGCTTTCCTTTCTCATCTGTTTTTTGGAATAGTTTGAGAAGATTAGGTATTAACTCTTCTTTTAATGTTTGGTAGAATTCATCTGTGAAGCCATCTGGTTCTGGACTTCTGTTTGTTGGGAGTTTTTTGGATATTGATTCAATTTCACTGCTAGTAATCGGTATGGTCAAATTTTCTATTTCTTCCCAATTCAGTTTTAAGAAGTTATAGTTTCTAGGAATTTAGCCATTTCTTCTAGGTTGTCCAATTTGTTGACATATAATTTTTCACTCACTCTTCTCTTATAATCCTTTGTATTTCTGTGGCATCACTTGTTATTTCTCCACTTTCATTTCTTTTTATTATTTAAATTTTAGTTAACATACATTGCAATATTGATTTCAGTAGCAGAATTCAGTGATTTATCACTTATATATAACACCCAGTGGTCATCACAACAAGTGCCCTCCTTTTAATACTCATCACCCATATAGCCCATGTCCCCCCCCAGTTCCCTCCTTCAACCCACAGTTTGTTCTCTATCATTAAGATATCGTTTGTTGTATTGTCTCATTCGGTTTGTTTCCCTCTCCTTTTTCTGCTTCATTTGTTTGGTTTCTTAAATTCCACATACGAGTAAAATCATATGGTATTTGTCTTTCTCTGATTAACTTATTTCACTTAGCATTTTACTTTCTACCTCCATCCACATTGTTGCAAGATTTCATTCTTTTTGATGGTTAAGTTCTATTCCATTGTATATATATACTACATCCTCTTTATGTATTCATTAGTCAATAGACATTTGGGCTCTTTCATAGTTTGGCTATTGTTGATACTACTGCTGTAAAAACATTGGGGTGCATGCATCTACTCAAATCTGTGTTTTTGTATCCTTTGGGTAAATACCTAATAGTACACTTGCTAGATCATAGGTAGTTCTATTTTTAGTTCTTTGAGAAACCTCCCATACTGTTTTGCACAATGGCTGCACCAGTTTGTGCTCCCACCAGCAGTGCAAGAGGGTTCCCCTTTCTCTGCATCCTTGTCAACACCTGTTGTCTCTTGTGTTGTTAATTTTAGCCATTCTGACAAGTGTGTGGTGATAATCTCATCATGGTTTTGATTTGCATTTCTCTGATGATAAGTGATGCTGAGCATCTTTTCATGTGTCAGCCATCTGAATGTCTTCTTTGGGAAAATGTCTATTCATGGCTTCTGCCCATTTCATACCTGAGTTGTTTGTTTTTTGGAGTGTTCAGTTTGATAAGTTCTTTGTAGATTTTGATACTAACCCTTCATCAGATACGTTGTTTGCAAATATAGTCTCCCATTCCGTTGGCTGCCTTTTCGTTTTGTTTCCTTTGCTGTCCTTTTTATCTTGATGAGGTCCTAATAGTTCATGTTTTCTTTTTTTTCCCTTTGGTGACATGTCTGATAAGTTCATGTGTTCGAAGTCAAAGAGGTGGCTACTTGTGTTCTCTTCTAGGATTTTGATGATTTCCTGTCTCGCATTTAGGTCTTTCATCCATTTTTGTGTATGGTTTAAGAAAGTGGTTTAGTTTCACTCTTCTGCATGTCGCCATGCACTCCTCTTTCATTTCTGATTTTTTTATGACTCTGGCTAAGGATTTATCAATATTTGTTGATCTTTTTAATATATCAGATTCTGGTTTCATTGATCTCTTGTTTTTTAATCTCTATTTCATTTACTTCTGCTCTAATCTTTATTAATTCCTTCTACTGGTTTGGGATTTTATTTGTTTTTATTTTCTAGCTCCTTTAGGTGTAAGGTTAGGTTGCTTATTTGAGATTTTTCTTGTTTCTCGAGGCATCTATTACTGTAAACTTCCTGCTTAGAACCGCTTTTGCTACATCCCCAACATTTTGGATTCTTGTGTTTTTATGGTCATTTGTCTGCAGTATTTTTTTATTTTCTCTTTGATTTCTTCCTTGACCCATTCATTGTTTAGTAGCATATCACTTAGCTTCTATGTATTTGTGTCCTTTCCAGATTCTTTCTTGTGATTTATTTCTAGTTTCATGATGTTGTAGTCAGAAAAGATACATGATGTGCTTCCAGTCTATTTGAATTTATTGAGACCCAGTATGTAATCTAATCTGGAGAATGGTCCACGTGCACTTGAAAAGAATGAGTATTCCACTGCTGTAGGTCCATCCAGTATGTCATTCAACGCTATTGCTTCTTTGTTGATTTTCTGTCTGGATGATCTATCCATTGATGTAGGTGGGGTGTTAAAGCTCCCTATTATTGTATTCCTGTTGATTTTTCCTGTATGTCTGTAAGTATTTGCTTTATGTATTTAGGTACTACCATGTGGGGTACATAAATATTTACAATTAGCTGTATCATACTCTTGTTGGATTGTTTGCTTTATCATTATGTAGTGCCCTTCTTTGTCTCTTGTTGCAGTCTTTGTGTTTTGGGTTTTTTTTTTTAAGTTTATTTAATGCGGGGTGGAGGGAAGGGGAAAGTGGGTGATGGGCATTGAGGAGGGCATTTTTTGGGATGAGCACTGGGTGTTGTATGGAAACCAATTTGACAATTTCATATAAAAAATAAAATAAGTTTATTCATTTATTTTGAGAGAAACTGACACAGTGCTGGTGGGGGAGGGTCAGAGAGAGAATGAGGGAGAATCCCAAGCAGGCCCCATGCTGCCAGTGCAGAGCCTGATGCAGGACTCAAACCCATGAAACAGTGGGATCGTGACCTGAGCCTAAACCAAGAGTCTGACGCTTAACCCTCTGAGGCACCCAGGCACCCCTACAGTCTTTTATTTAATGTCTCTTTTCTTTGATACAAGTTTTACTACCCCAGTTTTCTTTTCACTTGCATTTGCATGGTAAATTGTTTTCCTCACTTTACTTTCAATCTGCATGTGTTTTTAGGTCTGAAATGAGTCTCTTATAGGCAACAGATAGCTGCGTCTTGCCTTTCTACACATTCTGTCATCCTGTGTCTTTTAGTTGCAGTAGTCAGTCCATTTACATTCAGTGTAATTATTGATAGGTATGTACTTACTGCCATTTTGTTACTTGTTTTATGTCTGTTTCTGTAGTTCTTCTCTGTTCCTTTCTTCTTTTGTTGTCTTCCCTGGTGGTTTGATGGGTTTCTTTAGTGATATGCTTGGATTACTTATTCTTTATTTTTTGTGTATATTTTTTGTGTAATTTTTTGATTACATGGTTACCTTTAGGCTTATATATAACATCTTATGCATACAATACTGTGTATTGAATTGATGGTCACTTAAATTTAAACCATTCTAAAAGCACTAAGTTTTTACTCCCCACCCCCCACTATGTTTTACATACATGACATAATACGTTTCATCCTATTTTATTTTTTTTTTAATGTTTATTTCTTTTTGAGAGAGAGAGACAAACAGTGTGAGCAGGAGAGGGGCAGAGAGAGGGAGACACAGAATCTGAAGCAGACTCCAGGCTCAGAGCTGTCAGCACAGAACCCAACATGGGACTCAAACTCACGAACAGTGAGATCATGACCTCAGTTGAAGTGGACACTCACCAACTGAGCCACCCAGGTGCCCCATCATCCTTTTATTTTATGAGTCCCTTGACTGGTTTTTACGGATATAATTGATTTTACTGCTTTTTGTCCCCTTTAACTTTTGTACTGGTGTTATAAGTGATTAATCTGCTTTCCTTATGTTTGTATTTACCTGTGAAATTTTTTCCTTTCATAATTTTCTTACTCCTAATTATTATGGCCTTCTCTCTCCATTCATAGATTGCCTTTAACATTTCTCAGAAGGCTCAGTGTTGATGAACTCCTTTAACTTTTGTGTGTCTAGGAAACATTTTATCTCTCTTTCTCTTCTGAATGTTAACTTTGTTGGGTAGAATATTCTTGGTTGCAGGTTTTTCCTTTCAGTACTTTGAATATATCATTCCACTCCCTTTTGACCTGCAAACTTTCTGCTGGCAAATAAGCTTATAAGCCTTATGTAGTTTCCCTTGAATGTAACTGTTTTCTCTTACTGTTTTTAAAATTCTCTCTTTATCAGTACTTTATGCCATTTTAATTATTATGTGTATCATTATGAACCTGCTTGGGTTGATTTTGTTGGGGGCTTTCTGTGCCTCCCGAATCTGGATGTCTGTTTTCTTCACCAAATGTTTTTCACCAAGGGATGTTTTCAGCTATTATTTTTTCAAATAAATTTTCTGCCCCTTTGTCTCTTCTCCATTTGGGATGCCTATAATGCAAATATTATTACACTTGATGATGTCACTGACTTCCATAAGTCTATTCTCATTTTTTATTATTCTTCTTTCTCTCTGCTGTTCAGCTTGGTTGCTTTCCATTACTCTGTCTTCCGGGTCACTAATTTGTTCTTCTCTCTCCTCTGATCGTCTATTAATTCCCTCTAGTGCTTTTTTAATTTCAGTTATTATCTTCTTGTTCTCTAATTGGTTCTTTTTTATATTTTCAATCTCTTTTTGAATGTCTCACTAAGGTTCTACACTCTTTTCTCAAGTCCAGTGAGTGTCTTTATGACCATTACTTTGAATTCTTTATGAGGCATATTGTTTATCTTATTTTCATTTAGATCTTTTGCTGTGGCTTTATATCTTTCATTTAAGAAATATTCCTATGTTTCTTCATTTTGTCTGACTCTCTGTTATATATTAGAGAAGTCGGGTATATTAGGGAAGTTTCCTGGTCTTGCAAATCATGGCAGCCTTTGGAATTAAACCTAGTAAAGCAATGTAGTAGGGGAAAACCTTCAAGAAGAGACCAGATATTTATTTGGTCTCTTCTATTGTTTTCTTTTAAAGAAAGTTAATAAAGTAAGTGATGGGCAGTAGAGACTAAGGGCTGCTCTTGCAGTAAAACAGATGGATCAGTAATATACCCATATTGACAATAAGTCACTGGTACAGTTAAGGGAAATGTAGACTTAGTATTAACTAGTTTAAATAAAGTGTAGATTTTGTTAAATGGAGGATTATTTTCAGTTAGAGATTGGACAAACAATTTGTAGGATACACTAGTTGACCAAAAAAAACCCTCCAAATATCTATAAAGCCATATTAGGTAGTAGAACTAGAGCTTTAGCAAATCTCATTAGAATGTGAATTGTGTACACAGTCCCATGCAGGTGCTCTGGGAGGCACAGAAATGAATGGAGCTTATAGGCCAAGAAGGCTAAGTATGGGCAGCTCTGGCTGGTATAATGAGGTATACAAACCTCATGCTACAAGTAGCTCAGAGACAGAGCAGTTGCTTCTGTTTGGTCTACCAAAGATCATCAGGGAAGACTCCATAAAGATGTGGTATTTGAAATGGCCAGTACAAATGAGCAGGATGTTAGGGGTTGGAAGTGAGAGAAAGAAATGGGGAAGGAAGTACACAGGAACCCAGGACATATTCAGAGAGTTGAACATGGCTGGTTTGGCCCAGAGCATGAAAAGATACTGGAAGGTAAGATAAGAAGAATTGGTTTAGACAAGATCAGCAGAAGCTTTGACTTCGAAACTAAGTAATTTAATCTTTTAAATATTTATTGAGAAGCTTCTAAACCTTTTAGGACTGAAGGTGAGATGAACAGAGTTCTCATTGTTGCCATTATCTTACTACTGCATATCAGATAAGTTTGCATGAAAAATCTGAAAGCAGGGAGATAACTTAGGTGGAATTTACTATAACCTGGGAAAGAGGTGAATGATTAAAGGAATAAAGTATTGGGAATGGCCTAGAAGGGATAAATATGAAAAATATTTATCAATGCAAGGGTAATTTGTGTTTTGTACTAGTGACCAGAGAAAAGACAAATGAAATATCTAATTTGAGGTAGGAAAAAAAAATTATTTCAGATAAGAGACATATCAAGAAGGCAATTAGTAATGTAGGAGTAGACAGAGAAAGACAAATATCATATGACTTCACTCATATGAGGGCTTTAAGAGACAAAACAGATGAACATAAGGGAAGGGAAACAAAAATAATATAAAAACAGGGAGGGAAACAAAACATCAGAGACTCTTAAATATGGAGAACAAACAGAGGGTTACTGGAGGGATTGTGGGAGGGGGCATGGGCTAAATGCATAAGGGGCATTAAGGAATCTACTCCTGAAATCATTGTTGCACCATATGCTACCTAACTTGGAACTAAATTTTTAAAAAAAAATTTTAATTAAAAAAAAAAAAAAGAAATATAGGACTAGAGTTCAAGGAACAGACTAGGTAAGTGTCACAAAGGAAAAGACTAAGGACAAAAATGGCAAAGCCAGACCCTTGGGCAATACCTACCACCCTTTATGTTAGAAACTTATAGTCTTGACACTATTATCGTTTGGGGCCAGATAATTCTTTATCATAGAGTTCCGTCTTATGCATTGTAGGTTGTTTATCAGTTTCTCTGACTTCTACTCACTTAGATGCTAGTAGCTACCTCCGATTTTGACAATCAAAAAGATCTCCAGACATTGCCCAGTGTCCTTGGAGAACAAAATCACCCCCCGTTGAGAATCATTACTTTATATGAATAAAGATGTAAACACAAAATAGTCATCAGATATTACTTCTTGGTCATTTTCTCAAACATTGTAAATATAACAATTTTAACATTAAATATTAAAACATATAGGCCAATGCATGGGTAGCCATCTGTAAAAAAAGATACTTGTTATAACATTGCACCTGTGGTTGGAATTTAAGCAGAAACTGGCAGGTAGTGTCCTCTGTCACTGGCAGTGGGTTAGCTGCTTCAATGGCAGATGGTAGTGTTTGTAGCAGGAATAGTGGTATTATTATTAGTGTTCCTACTAGTGATAATAGTTAATGTTTACTAAATCCATACTGTCTGCATATATTCTACTAAGCACTTTATATGGACTATCTCACTAATCTTCACAAAACTTTGTAAAAATACATTTTCAAGATAAGTAAACAGATGCTTTTAGAGTAGAGCTAACTTATTTGGACCTGAAAGCTAGCAAACAGTGGAGCCGGAAGTTCAACTAGGAAATCTGTTTCTCAAATTTCTACCTGTAAGTCGTTCGTTGTACAGACAAAAGGAAAGGCAAAAGACATAGCTGCAGCAGAACCCCTAATGGTTCAACAGTGAAGACCAGTGAGAACAGCATGGTAAAGAATGAGACCAAGTATAGTGCATTCATGTCAAATAGCAGTCCATGAAAAAGGTACTCTTAGCTCCTAAGAATAGGACTACCATTATAAAAATACTATATAAGTGCCTAATAACTTTACATTTTGTAGAATACTTTCTAATTTGTCATTGCATTGATACCATATAGAACCCTCAAGTAGACCACATGTTTATCCCCTTCTAAGGGCTTAGAGCTGAGACCCACAACAGTAAGTGGCTGTTCCAAAGTGATACAACTTACCAATGAAAGCGGGACTAGAACCCCTGTCATCTAACTCTACATCTAGTGCCCTTTCCATTAGTCTATTCTGCTCTCTAGGTATGAAAGAGTCTTGATTATATGCTAGTATTTCCTACGTTAGATAGGTACAAAGCAATTTCATGTTTGAAAGTAAGTATGGACAAAGCAGGAAAGAATATCTAATGGAATAAAGACAGTCTCTTCAGCAAGTGCTGCTGGGAAAACTGGACAGCAACATGTGGAAGAATGAACATGGACCACTTTCTTATACCATACACAAAAATAAACTCAAAATGAATGAAAGATCTAAATGTAAGACAGGAAGCCATCAAAATCCTCGAGGAGAAAGCAGGCAAAAACCTCTTTGATCTTGGCCGCAGCAACTTCTTACTCAACATGTCTCTGGAGGCAAGGGAAACAAAAGCAAAAATGAACTTTTGGGACCTCATCAAAATAAAAAGCTTCTGCACAGCAAAGGAAACAATCAGTAAAACTAAAAGGCAACCGATGGAATGGGAGAAGATACTTGCAAACGACATATCAGATAAAGGGTTAGTATCCAAAATCTATAAAGAACTTATCAAACTCAACACCCAAAAAACAAGTAATCCAGTGAAGAAATGGGCAAAAGACATGAATAGACACTTCTCCAAAGAAGACATCCAGATAGCCAACCGAGACATGAAAAAATGCTGCACATCCCTCATCATCAGGGAAATACAAATCAAAACCACAATGAGCTACCACCTCACACCTGTTAGAATGGCTAACATTAACAACTCAGGCAACAACAGATGTTGTCAAGGATGTGGAGAAAGAGGATGTCTTTTGCATTGTTGGTGGGAATGCAAGCTGGTGCAGCCACTCTGGAAAACAGTATGGAGGTTCCTCAAAAGATTAAAAATAGAACTACCCTATGACCCAGCAATTGCACTACTAGGTATTTATCCAAGGGATACAGATGTGCTGTTTCGAAGGGACACATGCACCCCCATGTTTATAGCAGCACTATCAACCATAGCCAAAGTAAGGAAAGAGCCCAAATGTCCATCAATGGGTAAATGGATAAAGAAGATGTGGTATATATATACAATGGAGTATTACTTGGAATCAAAAAGAATGAAGTCTTGCTATTTGCAACTACGTGAATGGAACTGAAGGGTATTATGCTAAGCAAAATTAGTCAGAGAAAGGCAAATATATGACTTCACTCATATGAGGACTTTAAGAGACAAAACAGATGAACACGAGGGAAGGGAAACAAAAATAATATAAAAACAGGGAGGGGGACAAAACATAAGAGACTCTTAAATATGGAGAACAAGCAGAGGGTTACTGAAGGGGTTGTGGGAGGGGGGTTGGGCTAAATGGGTAAGGGGCATTAAGGAATCTACTCCTGAAATCACTGTTGCACTATCTGCTAACTAATTTGGATTTAAATTAAAAAAAAAATAAAGTTAAAAGTGAAAATAAGTATGGTCATACTTCACTTTAAAATGTGTTATCTAATAAGAGTAATAACATGTTGATAAAGTTTATAGAATCATTTTTATCAAATATTAAATATGTAAATGATACTAATCTGAATTGAGATTGAGTTATATACTTCTCTATTACCAATTAGAGCAAAGAATAACTAATGATAATAAAGGGAAGTTAAATTTGATAAAGTATTATCTTCCCCTAATTATGTCATATATATAATGTATTTTGCATGCTCTCACTGTAGCAAGAATATGTTCTTTTTCCCCAGTGACTGAAAGGAACTATTGCTTTTGTTCTACTGAGGTTCGGGGTTAATATGGCATCTTAGACATGGGAGACCATCACCTGGGAAGTACTCAGTGTTTCTTGATGGAAATGCACCATGAGGTTATATCCAGAAACACTTCTACATATACTTATTAAGTTTAACAGAACTTCACTGGAGTAATTTGTTCACTTGAATCAGTATAATGAGTTGACATTCCTCTTTATGTTAACGTGAAGCTGATGTAGTTTAAAAGAGATTTTCCATTTATCCTAGAACCATTATGTCCACTCTACAGAGTGAACATATGCTATGATGTTCTAAAGTGCAAAGGCAGTGGGAACTTCAGTCAGAGATTTGGCACCTTTGATATATCTGTAATGTAACTTCAGGTACTCCATAAGACTGGAGGGGAATCATAAGTTTAAGACACTATGTAAATAAGATTTCTATAGAAGCATCATTCAAAAAGTATATCAGATACTTTAGTAATCGTAGGGGAAACATGTTTCTGCATGCAGATAACACTGTTAAAATGATTGGAAAATACTTGATTTGTCACAAGACAAATCTTACCCACTTACTCATGTTCCTCGAGCATTTGGTCTTCATGTTTTCAATGCAGCAGTGCCTTTCTCTAAAATAGCAGAAGTGACTCCTTATAAAATTAACTTGCAAATCTGCAGTATCCTTAGAAAATTTTTTAATTTTTATAATATTTTCAACATATAGTTATCTATATAAAGTATATAGTAATCAAAGTCAGTATGTCAAATAGTGAGTAGAAATGTCAATGATAAAAAGAATGCTCTGTATAGAATTAAGTGCTCCAAATTCAGTTTTTTGGTTGATTTTTCTGGTGTTGTAATCTAAAATTGTAGAAAAGGAGGGCACCTGGGTGCCCAACTCTTGATTTTGGCTCAGGTCAAATCCCACGGTCATGGATTCGGGGTCCATGTTGGGCTCTGCAGTTAACGTAGAGCCTGCTTAAGATTCTCTCTCTCTGTCTCTCTCTCTCTCTCTCTCTCTCTCTCTCTCTCTCTCTCTCTCTCTCTCTCCCTCTCTCTCTCTCTCTCTCTGTCTCTCTCCCCTGCTTGTGCTGTATAAATGAATGAATGAATAAATAAAATTATAGAAAGGAAAGGCAATTCTCCATTTGGAAAGAGTAACTGAAACAAAGGATCTCTAATGGGTTTTCTTTCTTGTTTAGCTTAGCCTCCTCTCCTTAGCACCTACCAGTTGTTGTAATCCTTTTTTCCCTTTTCACAATGATACACAAACTTGAGTTGAGTTGCTAATGAATGGCCCTTTAAGGATCCATGGAATTATCATCTCATTTGAATCTTTTTTTTTTTTTTTGAGAGAGAGAAAGAGATCGCACACAAGCCAGGGAGAGGGTCATGGGTTGGGGGAGAGATAGGGAGAGAGAGAGAGACAGAGACAGAGAAAGAGAAAGCATGAATCATAAGAAGAAGGTTCCATGCTCAGTGCAGAGCCTGACGTAGGGCTCTGTCTCACAACCCTGGGATCATGACCTGAGCCAAAATCAAGTCAGATGTTCAACCAACTGAGCCACCCAGTCATCCCTCATCTCATTTGAATCTTGATATTTTTTCTTAATTGTAAACAATAGAAGTCTTCTTCCTTTGAAATCTATAAAACAGTGTCTTTGCTACTTACTTGTACCACTTATGTGTTACCTTCAGAAGTTCTATTTTCTTGACATATCTTATCTCCCAATTGAACTGGAAGCTCCCTGAAGGTAGGATCTATTTTTTATACTTCTTTATATTTCCAAATATAAAGAATATACCAAGTACACTCCTATTTCCACAGTACTTGAAAGGAGAAGACACTCATTATGTCTGAAATTATAATGAAGATTTAGTAAAGAATATAACACCGGAAGGCAAGGAAAGCACTCCAGGCAATTTTTATCAACTCACAGCAGTTGCTTTTTCTTTCTTTTTTTTTTATGGTAAAAGTAGAACAGGAAAGTGAATAGTTTTTTTTGTAGTACAACAAAAGCCTTAAATTATTTATTTCCCTGCCTCAGTTAAAATGCTTTGTTTCACACTTGACAGATGAATGGATTATAATAGTCTAATCCAAACATTTCTGCCATTAACAGGATGGAAATTTCTCTGTCAGTACTGTATTTGAAAAACCTCAAAATATGGTGGTGATTGGACAGTCAGCATTTGCAGACTTTGGTAAGATTCTTTTCATCTTTCAAATTCTTCCCCTCTCTCTAACCTAGTCATATTAATTTCCCATACCTGAATATAATTGTATTGTCTTCAGAACTATTAAAGATTTAAAAGGTGTCTTTTCCAGTATTATACATGGCATGTGGTCAATTCCTTACCACAAGAAGGGGCCATTTATGACATTTATGTTTAAAGTATAATTTGAACTTAAGGACTCCTGTTTGCAGGAGTAACATGCAAAACAAGGAAGTCTGTTGAGGCTTTTCTAAAGGATACCAACTAGTGATTATCGTGAAGTCTTCATACATTTCTAAATGATGGAACAAAAAAAATTGGGAGTTAACCTGACCTCTTAAAACTTGAATACTAAAAACCATTTCTACTTACATCATAATTTCAAAGAAGAGTAACATCTATTGTGAATTTGCCAGATGAGGACACATGAATCTCTGTTTTCCTTAAGATTCTACACTGTAAATCAAGTTCACTTTGGTTAGGAACTTCCAAAGCATGTATGCCTCTTTCATCATTTGTCAGTTATTATTAAAAAGAATTTTGTATTAGGTAGTAAAGTAGTCTGGATGACCACTACCTAGGAGTTTAAAGCCCACTCTCCTCCTACTTTTCCTTCATTCTGCCAATAAATACCTCAACTTCTTCCTCAGAATCCAGATGACATGTCACCATGTCCAGAGGCCTCAGCTCCCTCATTTGTCAAATTTCAGTGACAATTGTATCCACCTCCCAAGACTATAGTGAGGAACACAATGTGAATAAAGTACACTATTGGGCACATAGTAATATGACAATAAATTACTGTATAACATCTTTTCATTGGACTTACCTGTTTTTTTGTTGTCATTACTGCTCTTTGCTCAGTTGGCTCAATCAGCTCTTTGTTCAGTGTCATAGAAATGAATCCCAAGGCAGCTATAACATGTTTAATAGTGTTATTTGAGGGGTACCTGGCTGGCTCAGTCAGTTAAGCGCTGGTCTCTTCATTTCGGGTCAGGTCATGATCTCGTGGTTCATGAGATTAAGCTTCATGTCAGGTTCTGCAACAGCCTGCTTGGGATTCTCTCCCTCCTTCTCTCTCTGCCCCTTCGTATGTGTGCATGTGTGTGTGCACACTCTCTCAAAAATAAACTTTAAAAAATAGTGTTATTTGATAGAAATATCAACATCTCTATGTTGTACTGTATTTTAGTTTTGGTTATGTTGCATGTTACTTTGATTTTGAGCTCATTTCTGGTTCCTGATTTACATATAGTCTTTAATAAGCAAATAGTGAAGTTATACATGAAAATTTTTTTAAATTTGCTGACTGACTTGTTAAGTTGGATTGACAACAAATACTTTTGCAAGTCTTCCTCTAGAAAAAAAAAATTATATAATTTTCAAGAATACACATACCTCCCTTAACTCTAGTTAAGAACTTCTATTTGTGTTATGATCGTGTGTTTTATATAAGTGCCTTGACTTTAACAACATTATTGGTAGCTTTTCTTAAAATTTATTTAAATTTGACTAACCATAGACTTTTACATGCAGGTATTGTTCAAATGTGCAGAATATAGGATATAGCCCATTAAGAAACATAACTATATTTCCCCACTATTTTTAATGACTAGGTAGCATATCAGTAAACACTTTTATTCATTTTCTTTTAATATGAAATTTATTTTCAAATTGGTTTCCCTACAACACCCAGTGCTCATCCCAACTGGTGCCCTCCTCAATACCCATCACCCACCTACCCCTCCCTCCCACCCCCATCAACTCGCAGTTTGTTCTCAGTTTTTAACAGTCTCTTATGCTTTGCCTCTCTCCCTCTCTAACCTGTTTTTTTTTTCTTCCCATCCCCCATGGTCTTCTGTTAAGTTTCTCAGGATCCACATAAGAGTGAAAACATATGGTATCTGTCTTTCTCTGTATGACTTATTTCACTTAGCGTAACACTCTCCAGTTCTATCCACGTTACTAAAAAAGGCCATATTTCATTCTTTCTCATTGTCATGTAGTATTCCATTGTGTATATAAACCACAATTTCTTTATCCATTCATCAGTTGATGGACATTTAGGCTCTTTCCATAATTTGGCTATTGTTGAAAGTTCTGCTCTAAACATTGGGGTACAAGTGCCCCTATGCATCAGTACTCCTGTATCCCTTGGGTAAATTCCTAGCAGTGCCATTGCTGGGTCATAGGGTAGATCTATTTTTAATTTTTTGAGGAACCTCCACACTATTTTCCAGAGCGGCTGCACCAGTTTGTATTCCCACCAACAGTGCAAGAGGGTTCCCATTTCTCCACATCCTTGCCAGCATCTATAGTCTCCTGATTTGTTCATTTGACCACTTTGCATGGCATGAGGTGATATCTGAGTGTGCTTTTGATTTGTATTTCCCTGATGAGGAGCGACGTTGAGCATGTTTTCATGTGCCTGTTGGCCATCTGGATGTCTTCTTTAGAGAAGTGTCTATTCATGTTTTCTGCCCATTTCTTCACTGGATTATTTGTTTTTCAGGTGTGGAATTGGTGAGCTCTTTATAGATTTTGGATACTAACCCTTTATCTGATATGTCATTTGCAAATATCTTTTCCCATTCCGTTGGTTGCCTTTTAGTTTTGTTGATTGTTTCCTTTGCTGCGTAGAAGCCTTTTATCTCATGAGATCCGAATAGTTCATTTTTGCTTTTAATTCCCTTGCCTTTGGGGATGTGTCAAGTAAGAAATTGCTGTGGCTGAGGTCAGAGAGGTTTTTTCCTGCTTTCTCCTTTAGGGTTTTGATGGTTTCCTGTCTCACATTCAGGTCCTTTATCCATTTTGAGTTTGTTTTTGTGAATGGTGTAAGAAAGTGGTCTAGTTTCATCCTTCTGCATGTTGCTGTCCAGTTCTCCCAGCACCATTTGTTAAAGAGACTGTCTTTTTTCCATTGGATATTCTTTCCTGCTTTGTCAAAGATTAGTTGGCCGTACTTTTGTGGATCTAATTCTGGGATTCTGTTCTATTCTATTGGTCTGTGTGTCTGTTTTTGTGCCAATACCATACTGTCTTGATGATGACAGCTTTGTAGTAGAGGCTAAAGTCTGGAATTGTGATGGCTCCCGCTTTGATCTTCTTCTTCCATATTACTTTGGCTATTCAAGGTCTTCTGTGGTTCCATATGAATTTTAGGATTGCTTGTTCTAGCTTTGAGAAGAATGCTGGTGCAATTTTGATTGGAATTGCATTGAATGTGTAGATAGCTTTGGGTAGTATTGACATTTTAACAATATTTACTCTTCCAATCCATGAGCATGGAATGTTATTCCATTTCTTTGTATCTTCTTCGATTTCCTTCATAAGCTTTCTATAGCTTTCAGCATACAGATCTTTTACATCTTTGGTTAGATTTATTCCTAGGTATTTTATGCTTCTTGGTGCAATTGTCAATGGCATCAGTTTCTTTATTTGTCTTTCTTTTGCTCATTATTAGTGTTTAAGAATGCAACTGATTTCTTTACATTGATTTTGTATCCTGCGACTTTGCTGAATTCATGTGTCAGTTCTAGCAGACCTTTGGTGGAGTCTATCAGGTTTTCCATGTATAATATGTCATCTGCAAAAAGTGAAAGCTTGACTTCATCTTTGCCAGTTTTGATGCCTTTGATTTCATTTTGTTGTCTGATTGCTGATGCTAGCACTTCCAACACTATGTTAAACAACAGCGGTGAGAGTGGACATCCCTGTTGTGTTCCTGATCTCAGGGGGAAAGCTCTCAATTTTCCCCCATTGAGGATGATATTAGCTGTGGGTTTTTAATGAATGGCTTTGATGATGTTTAAGTATGTTCCTTCTATCCTGACTTTCTCAAGCGTTTTTATTAAGAAGGGATGCTGAATTTTATCAGATGCTTTTTCTGCATCGATTGACAGGATCATATGGTTCTTTTCTTTTCTTTTATTAATGTGATGTATCACATTGATTGATTTGCAAATATTGAACCAGCCCTGCAGCCCAGGCATGAATCCCACTTGATCTCATTTACTCATGGTGAATAATTCTTTTTATATGCTGTTGAATTTGATTTGCTAGTATCTTACTGAGAATTTTTGCATCCATATTCATCAGGGATATTGGCCTATACTTCTTTTTTTTTTTTTTTTTTTTTTTTTGCTGGGTGTCTGTCTGGTTTAGGAATCAAAGTAATACTGGCTTTATAGAATGAGTCTGGAAGTTTCCCTTCCCTTTCTATTTTTAGGAACAGCTTGAGAAGAGTAGGTATTATCTCTGCTTTAAATGTCTAGTAGAATTCCCCTGGGAAGCCATCTGGTCCTAGACTCTTATTTGTTGGGAGAGTTTTAATAACTGATTCATTTTCTTTGCTGATTATGGGTCTGTTCAAGCTTTCTATTTCTTCCTGTTTGAGTTTTGAATTTGTGTGGGTGCTTGGGATTTTGTCCATTTCTTCCAGGTTGTCCAGTGTGTTGGCATATAATATTTCATAGTATTCCCTGATAATTGCTTGTATTTCTGAGGGATTGGTTGTGAAAATTCCATTTTGATTCATGATTTTATCAATTTGGGTCATCTCCCTTTTCTTTTTGAGAAGCCTGCCTAGAGGTTTATCAATTTTGTTTATTTTTTCAAACAACCAACTCTTCGTTTCATTGATCTGCTCTACAGTTTTCTACATTGAACTGCAATACAGTTTTCTATATTGTTTATTTCTGTTCTGATCTTTATTATTTCTCTTCTTCTGCTGGGTTTGGGGTGTTGCTGTTCTGCTTCTATTTCCTTTAGGTGTGCTGTTAGATTTTGTATTTGGGATTTTTCTTGTTTCTTGAGATAGGCCTGGATTGCAATGTGTTTTCCTCTCAGGACTGCTTTCACTGCATCCCAAAGTGTGTGGATTGTTGTATTTTCATTTCCATTTGTTTCTGTATATTTTTTAATTTCTTCTCCAATTGCCTGGTTGACCCATTCATTCTTTAGTAGGGTGTTTTTGACCTCCATGCTTTTGGAGGTTTTCCCGACTTTTTCCTGTGGTTGATTCCAAGCTTCATAGCATTGTGGTCTGAAAGTGTGCATGGTAGGATCTCAATTATTTTATACTTATGCTGTGATTTGTCTTGGAGAATGTTCCATGTGCACTCGAGAAGAAAGTATATTCTGTTGCTTTGGGATGCAGAGTTCTAAATATATCTGTCAAGTCCATCTGATCCAATTTATCATTCAGGGCCCTTGTTTCTTTATTGATCCTGTGTCTAGATGATCTATCCATTGTTGTAAGTGGAGTATTAAAGTCCCCTGCAATTACCACATTCTTATCAATAAGGTTGCTTATGTTTGTGATTAATTGTTTTATATATTTGGGGGCTCCCATATTCGGCGCATAGACATTTATAATTGTTAACTCTTCCTGATGGATAGACCCTGTAATTCTTATATAATGCCCTTCTTCCTCTCTTGTTAAAGCCTTTAATTTAAAGTCTAGTTTGTCTGATATAAGTATGGCTACTCCAGCTTTCTTTTTACTTCCAGTAGCATGATAGATGATTCTCCATCCCTTCACTTTCAATCTAAAGGTGTCCTCAAGTCTAAAATGAGTCTCTTGTAGACAGCAAATAGATCGGTCTTGTTTTTTTTTTCCACTCTGATACCCTATGTCTTTTGGTTGGAGCATTTAGTCCATATACATTCAGTGTTATTATAGAATGATATGGGTTTAGAGTCATTGTGATGTCTGTAGGTTTCATGCTTGTAGTGATGTCTCTGGTCCTTTGTGGTCCTTGCAACATTTCACTCACAGAATCCCCCTTAGGATCTCTTGTAGGGCTGGCTTAGTGGTGATGAATTCCTTCAGTTTTTGTTTGTTTGGGAAGACCTTTATCTTTCCTTCTATTCTAAATGACAGACTTGCTGAATAAAGGATTCTCGGCTGCATATTTTTTTTTCTGTTAATCACATTGAAGATTTCCTGCCATTCCTTTCTGGCCTTCCAAGTTTCAGTAAATAAGTCTGCTACTAGCCTTATGGGTCTCCCTTTATATGTTAGAGTGTGTTTATCCCTAGCTGCTTTCAGAATTTTCTCTCTATCCTTGTATTTTACCAGTTTCACTATGATATGTCTTGCAGAAGATCCATTCAAGTTACATCTGAAGGGAGTTCTCTGTGCCTCTTGGATTTCACTGCCTTTTTCCTTCCCCAGATCAGGGAAGTTCTCAGCTATGATACGTTCAAGTACACCTTCAGCCCCTTTCTCTCTCTTCCTCTTCTTCTGGAATTCCCATGATACGGATATTGTTCCACATGGTTGCATCACTTAGTTCTCGAATTCTTCCCTCATACTCCTGGTTTTTTTTATCTCTCTTTTTCTCAGCTTCCTCTTTTTCCATAATTTTATCTTCTTCTTCACCTGTTCTCTCCTATGCCTCTTCAATCCGAGCTGTGGTCATCTCCATTTTATTTTGCACCTTGTTTATAGCATTTTTTAGCTTCTCATGACTATTTCTTAGTCCCTTAATCTCTGTAGCAATAGATTGTCTGCTGTCGTCTATATTTTTTTCAAACCCATTGTTTTTTTCAAACCCATTGTTTAATTTTATGACTATTATTCTAAATTCTCGTTCTGTTATATTGCTTAAATCGTTTTTGATCAGTTCGTTAGGTCTCACTACTTCCTGGAGTTTCTTTTGAGCAGAATTCTTCCATTTCGTCATTTTGGATAGTCCCTGGGGTGGCCTCGAACTGCAGGGCACTTCCCCTGTGCTGTCTGGAGTAATTTGTGTTAGTGGGCGGGGCCACAGTCAGACCTGATGTCTGTCCCCAGCCCACCGCTGAGGCCACAGTCAGACTGGTGTGTACCTTATCTTCTCCTCTCCCAGGGGCAGGACTCACTGTGGAGTGGTGTGGCCCCTGTCTGGGCTACTTGCACACTCCCAGGCTTGTGGTACTGCTTTGATGGGATCTGGTGTATTAGCCGGGGTGGATCCGCAAGGTGTTCAGGGGTGGGAGGGGCAGATTTAGCTTGCTTTGCCCTTTGTGGTCCCCTGCGGGAGGGGCCCTTTAGCACTGGGAGGGAGGCAGGCAGGCAGACCCATCTGAGGGATGGGTCCAGAGAAGCACAGCGTTCGGTGTTTGCACTGTGCAAGCAAGTTCAGTGATGGGAACTGGTTCCCTTTGGGATTTTGTGTGGGATGGGAGAGGGAGATGGCCCTGGCCAGCGCCTTTGTTCCCTGCCAAGCTGAGCTCTGTCTTCCAGGGCTCAACACCTTTCCCTCTGGGTGTCTTCTCGCCCTCCCGCTCTCCGAGCAGAGCTGTTGACTTATAACATTCCAGATGGTAAGTCCTGCTGGCTCTCAGAACTCACAAAGTCCAGCCCCTCTGCTTTTGCAAGCCAGATTCGGGGATTCCGCCTTGCTGGGCAGGCTGCCCTTCCACCACCCCGTCTCCCTCCCGCCAGTCCGTGTAGCACGCACCGCCTCTCTGCCCTTCCTACCCTCTTCTGTGAGCCTCTTGTCTACACTTGGCTCCAGAGAGTCTGTTCTGCTAGTCTTCTGGCAGCTTTCTGGGTTATTTAGGCAGATATGGGTGGAATATAACTGATCAGCAGGATAAGGTGAGCCCAGTGTCCTCCTGCGCCACCATCTTCCAAACCTCTCCCTGCTAAACACTTTTAATATATCAGTAAACCCTAAGTAAATATGCATAATGTCTTTTAAAGAATCCATGTATTTTTAGTTGAGTATTATTAAAAAACAAGACTGCTAATGAGTGCAGAAAAGTAGATGGCATTGAATAAGGTTATGAATATTAATATAAACAAAATATACATTTTCTAAACATTAGAATACATCTGTGAATTGCATCTTGCCCTCCATCCTCAACTCCTTCTCCACCCACACTCTCTTAGAACCAAGTCAAGTTTGACTGACAGCCAGGAAGTCAGCATGATTTCAGAAATTCACCATTTACCAAATAGATTAAAAAAAATAAAAGCACATGCTGGAATAAATGATGGAGCTCACAGGAAGAATCCTGTACCAGAAAAGAGGGTTTAAATGGCTCCCAGTTCACTTAAGTTGTCTAGGAACAGAAGGTTTTTTTACAGCTATGATGAAGTTTTTAGCTGCTAATAAAAAATATTTTGTTAAAGATTAAAAAAATCTACTTTAAAGTTAGGCTCTTCTGGTATAGAATAAGGGTAGGGTGATTTGAAATCACACAAATCAAGAGTCTTTACCAAAAAATCAACAGAATAATTGTTCAGACTAATTATGTTGTTTATTTCCTTTATAAGACAAATTCTATACCAGAAATTAGCTAAATAAAACACCATAGAGTATTATGCAGCTGATGAAAATGATGGTGATGAAGATTCTGTTCAAAGTAAAGAACAGAACAGTGTTACACAATGTAATCATCTGAAACAAAACCAGACTAGAAAGAATATTTCAGACTGATAGTCATGGTTATGTGAAAGCAGGTTAATAGGTTATCTTATTCCCTGTGTTTCATATTTTCTGTTATGTAGTCAGATTGATTTAATATATGAGCTTAATTATGAAAAAGTAAATTATGGAAGGGTAATAATTAGCAATGGCAAGAAAGACAGCAAAGTATGTGCTTAAAGTGTTGTTAGATATTTTTGTCATACTATTTCTAACTAAGTTCATATATAAGTGATCCTATCCTCTGAGTTGCATGAAATCTTCTTTAGAGTGGTCATATACTTTAACAAGATCTTTAACTCCTACAAATAAAATACAAAACTTAGACCTTTGTTATGTTTCAAATATTATACTGAATGCCATGTAAGAATGCAGAGATTTTTAAGATAAGGTCCTTGCCTTTAAGTAATTTGTAGTCTTGGGATGCCTGGGTGGCTCAGTCAGTTGGGCATCTGACTTACGCTCAGGTCATGATCTCTCAGTTCACGAGCTCAAGCCCTGCATTGGGCTCTGTGCTGACAGCTCAGAGCCTGGAGCCTGCTTCGAATTCTGTCTCCCGCTTTCTCTGCCCTTTCCCCGTTCATTCTCTCTCTCTGTCTGTCTGTCTGTCTCTCTCTCTCTCGATAATGATTAAACATTAAAAAAAATTTAATAAAAAAATAAATTTGTGGCTCAGTCTTGTGGCTCAGTCGGTTAAGCATCCAACTTTGGCACAGGTCCTGATTTCGCAGTTCGTAAGTTCAAGCCCTGTGTCAAGCTCTGTGCTGACAGCTCAGCCTGGAGCCTGCATTGTATTCTGTGTCTCCTCTCTTTGCCCCTCCCCCACTCATGCTCTTTCTCTCTCAAAAATAAATAAACATTAAGAAGAAAGAACAAAATTTGTAGTCTTGGGCACCTGGGTGGCTCAGTCAGTTGGGCACCTGGTTCTTAGTTTTGGCTTAGGTCACAATCTCAGGGGTTCGTGGAATTGAGCCTTGCACGGGGCTCTGTACTGGCAGTGCAGAGACTGCTTGGGATTCTCTCCCTCACTCATGCATGCATACTCACATGCTCTGTCTCTAAATAAATAAACTTAAAATATATTTTTTTCAAATATATATATATGTGTGTGTGTGTATATATATATGTATATACATATATATGTGTGTGTATATATATATGTATATATATATAGTCTAATTTGGAAAACAAAAGACAAATTTGAAAAAGCACAGAAATAAAGAAACAACTACCATAATATAAGAGACACCAGACTGTATTTCACTGTTAATTGCAGAATTAATGCCATAGACAAGATGTAAAGTCTTATGGCAAATTGTATCACTTTAGGCTGAGAAAGGGTAGGAAGGTTCATGGAAGATGTGAGATTTTGGACTGGACTTTGAAACAACTCTGATGTTTGGTTAAAAATATACAGAGGTATAAAAACAGGGTGTGGTTAGTGACTAGTGAATACACCACTTAGGCTTGAATAGAGTTTCTGTAAAAATGTAAAAACATAAAAATGGACTGGGAACACATTGAATTACCAAATGAGTAGCAGGTGAACAAATGTTAATTTTGTGCAGTGAAAGCAGTGGGAAGTAGTGGAGCAGTTTTGGACATCTCTGTGTTAATACCTTTTTTAAATTAACTTCAGAAAGTAAAGTTAAAATCTTCTGGTCTTTTAGGGCATGCAGAAGGTATTGCTTCTTAGACATAGAATAGGAATTCAAGTGGAAATTACTAGAATCTCTAAGATGCTTGAGATTTTTATATCAAAAGGGAGGCACATTTAAAGTTTAAAATACAGGTTTTAATAGGGATAAAAACCAGTCAGGAGACAGGTCAAGGCATGAGGTGTTAAGAGCATGCACTTAACTACATCAATTAATGGAGGAACAAGTGTGAGAAACATAAAGAAACAATCAGTCAATTTAGTGATTGATTTGACTGTAGTGAATTAAAAAAAAAAAAAAATCCCTGAATGACTAAAAGAATTATTTTCTATACCATCCTTCATAGAGATAGGTAATTAGGAGAGAAAGCTTGTTTGGATACTTAGAGATACTTTAGAGTCATCACATTAATTATACTAATAAGACAACAAAGCGGGAACATTTAAGAAACCTAGTTTCAGGAATACAGCAAGGCAAGTTTAAAAGTCCTCAAAGAGCTAAGAAGTCAAGACCTGAAGGGGGTATAAACAACTTTACAGAGGAATAAGGAGGGAGAAAAACAAGCACTACAAGGTGGTCAGAAACCATTGACAATATTATGACCAAGAAAAGGCCTTTTCATTTACAGGTCACAAGGGCACTAATGGCCTAAAAGATATTGTGTGCAGAACTCTTTAGCAGTCTCTGAGCCTTAGAGATCAGCTCATAAATAGTGGCTGCCACTGGTTAGTGTCAGATGAGATACTTGGGGAATCTGCAACCCATAGATGCATCTAATAAGCAGTCATCTTGTAGAAAGCATGTTTTATATCTTATCCTACTATGTAACACTTTTAAACTATATGTTAGAGTTGGGTCAGAATATTATATTCTAGAATTTCTGTAAATAAGATGGTACCTCTTTATTAAATTATATAGGACAAAAAAGTCAAGAAACATAAGGTACATTTTTTCTATCAAATAGAATTATATAAATCAGGCTTAGAGAAAACATTAATTTTGTATACAATGCCAGATACAGTAGAAATCAATAAAGAGCTACAAAACTAAAGGGAAAGTAGAAAGCTTAATAGGGTGGCTCAGTCATTTGAGTGTCCAACTTCAGCTCAGGTCATGATCTCACAGTTCTTGGGTTCGAGCCCCACTTTGCACTTTGCAATGACAGCGTGAAGCCTGCTTTGAATTCTCTATCTCCCTCTCTCTCTGCCCCTACCCTGCTCATGCACTCTTTCTCTCAAAAATAAGTAAACATTAAAAAATATTTTTAAAAAGGAAACCTTCATAGAATGTTAGCATATTCTATAGATTGAATCATTTTAAATCTCATAATAAATAAATTTATATATCCAAATCTGATGCTAACTTGTGTATATCAGATCATCATAAGGAGATCACATTTTATTCTGTAAGCGAAGGGAGGATATCTAGCATGTTGTTGGTAAAGCCTGGAAATGATCAATCAGATCATCTAAATAATTTTATAAGAAATAAAAGGGCTAATGAAAATTAAAAACATGGTCACCCTTGATATTTCAAGATATCAAACCCTTTAAATATTGTGCTGGTTGAGACCAAATATTCAGTTGAGTGTTCCCTTGCCTAGCCCAGGAAATAATCATTGATAATCTTAAAGTGAAAGAGAAAAAGCAAGAAACTTCAAAATCAAATTATTTTACGAAGTCTAGATGCTACTAGATAAAAATTAGATTTTAATCCAAATTAACCATGGTAGAACTGAAATGCTTAGTTCAAAGTAACGTGACAGTTATATTTTCTCTTGTTTTACAGTTAGATATATATTTAATTACAAGCTGTTAAATTAAAATTATTTCTTGTTAGTGCTTGATTTGGTAATAAAAGTAAATCAGATGAGCCATGTATGGAAATTTAAATTTATTATTTAGCCTGAATGCTGATGGAGAGCTGAATGTTCATATTCTCTTTTACAAAAGAATTTTGAAAATTAAATGCCTTCAAGTAGATGATGATCATTCTATAAAAGAGGTTGTAAAGGGGAAAGTTCTAGGTGTTATGTTTCCTGGGCCTATTTTCAGTATGAGTCATTTAAGACTACCTTTTATTTCAAAGACTTAATAGTGGAGTCTGTTTGTTTGTTTCACACACTTGTAAACTGGCTGCTCTTTTGTTAAGTAGCTTTATTTGTTTTTTCATCAAAAAGTGACACTGAATTCCAATTGAGAATAATCAGTAAAAGAAAAAAAAATGCTTGAGGTTTCAGATACTCTCTCTTAAATGTACTACCATAGCTCCTTCACTGCCAATCAAAATTTATTAAGTAGATTCAAATACAGAATATTTTCATATATGGAGTATGGACAAACTAGATATAATTCTTAGATTGAAGGAATTTGAAATATAATACTTGTATTCCTTTGAATGAATTTATGATACAAACATATCAATCAAATAGTTTATTCTTTAAAATTGTATGGTGATCACTTATTTTTCCATTCAGTTTTCTTCCTGTTATATACCAAAAGATATATAAGATGTTAATGTATTCAAAAAATATTTTTTGAGTGCCTACTGTTTGGACTGCTCTATTCTAGCTGCTTGGCATATACCACAAGTGAAGCATATGAGAACCCTGTCCTTATGAAGTTTAAATTCATTTGAGGGGAGAAAGTCAAGAAGAATTCATTAAATTAGTAAGGTGTTTTTAGAAAGTGGTAAGAGCTTTGAAGAAATAAAGTATTGTAATGGGAAGTGAGAGGGGCTATGTTCTGTAGCTGATTAGAGGTCATATTTGACCCAAGATGAAGTCACATGAGGTTTTGGGAAATTGTTCCATGTAGAGATAACACCTAAGCAAATGTTGAAGGAACAAAAAGAAGTCTGGCACTTGGCCAGGTCTTTAGAGCCTTGTAGACCAAAGTCTTTAGAGCCTTTGGATTTTATTCAAAATGTAATTGGAAGCTTCAAGAAGACTTGTTAGTAGGATATGCAATTAACCAGGCAAAAGATATGATGACTTGGACCTGTGTAATCATTAGGAGATAAGAGAAGGGGTCATATTTAGGAGATGTTGGAGACAAAGTTGATGGGACTTACTGATTGATATTGGAGGGAAGAGAAGAAGAAAGGATGACTTACAGGTTTGGAGCTTGAACAACTGTCTGGATATTGATACCATTCACCAAGGTAGAAAAGGAGTAGAAAGAGGAAGTTCTGTTAATAGTTCTGTTTTGGACATGTTAAGTTTGAGATGTCTGTTCCACACTAAAACAAGATACAAATGGGAGATACAAGCTCTGGAGAGGCACAGAGTTGGGTATCATTGTATCCTTGTTAAAATGCCTTTTAGATGATGGATGAGGGGTAAATGAAAGAGTACCTGCCCAAAGTATCCCACCTTTCTTCCTAATTGTATAAAAATGTAACTGTATTACAGCCACATTGGCCTCTTTGTATCCTTCAGACAGGCCAGGCATGGTTTCCCCTGAGGGCTTCTGCCCTTGCTCATTCCTCTCTGTAGAATGTTCTTTCTCCAGATATTTCTCATGGGTCACTCCCTCACAACCTTCTAGTCTTGCTAAAATAATGCCTATTGCAGGCTACCTTCTCTGATCACTGTATTTAAATTCTACCCCTCCCCCCCCCCAGCACTCCTATGTCCTTTCCCTCTTTATTTTTCTCCATAGCATTGAACAGTGGCATATGCTGCATTTTACTCTTGTACTCACTAGAATATACTCCATTGTTGTGTTTTGTCCACTGCTATATATCATGCCTGGAGCGGTGCCAGTCACTTTGTAAATTCTCAATGAATAATTTTGAATGAATAATTTAATTAAATGAAAATATATTCTAGTTTATTTAACTAATTGGTTTTTAAGAATTGGGCCTAAATTTAGGATATATTTTAAGTATCTTTAACCCTAATCCTACTAAACCAGAACTTCTAAGTGTCATTTACATGATGAGGACTGATCTAACATTATTTTTGCTCATTTTGATTAAAGCTAAGTGCTTGAACTAAAAAGTGTTCTGAATCTTTAAAATAGATGGGTGCTGGGGCGGAGTCGGTTAAGCATCCAGCTCTTGATTTTGACTCAGGTCATGATCTCATGGTTCATGGGTTCGAGCCCTGCATCGGGCTCTGTGCTGATGGTGTGGAGCCTGCTTAGGATTCTCTCTCTCTCCCTCTCTGTCTGCACCCCCTGCTCACTCACTCCCTTCTCTCAAAAATAAATAAATAAACTTTAAAAAATAAAATGAAATAGATAAGTGCTGATTTCACTGGGAGACATCCTGGGTTCTTACAGATTTTTATTCTTGGTCTTCGTATTTCTGTTTTTCTAATTCGTGAATTCTGACAACATGTATTATCTATAGTATTTATATTATTTAACACTGAAACAAGTGTATTTGAACAGCTTCTCACTATTTTTTTTTATCTTTCTAGACATGATTAAAGTAAAAGCAACCAATTTAAACATTTTTCTCTCTAACCTGCTAGACCTTGGTTTCCCTCCACCTGACCTGTCCCTATCACAGCAAAGATAATACTGTTATAAATTTTTGATAAAACTAAAATATTTTATATGCACACATTGCCATTTGGAGCCTAAAGTGAATAGATGTTTTTGGAATATTCTAAGTCCAGTTTGTTCCATTCCATGTCACTATGGTGATTGCACTGCAATGGTTGCCATAGCAAAAGTGATTATTCTCTGAGTTTCTACTTTCTAGCAAAGACTCAGGCATCTATCTTGGTGAGTCATGGATGCCAGATGTGATTCTGATAAAATATTTTGAATGCTTTTTGATTGGAATGGTAATTTATATACAAATTATAAAATTGCTGCTTCAGAGTCCTGATTTTATACATACTCAGCACTTAAAGCAGAGTTAAAGCTGTATTCATTTCTTTTAAGATACACAAGCATGAGGAAAAACCAGGACCCTAAATCCCTAAAGCCTTTATGTACAGGTTTGTGTATGTAATATGAATTTTTGCCTTTGTAGGTAAGAAGGTTTTTAGTAAAACTATACCTCTGAAGACATTCTATATTCTCAAAACTACACTGTTTTTATTTTTTTAATTATGCAAGGTATTAGAGTGTATAATTCACCCTTTGAATATTAAAAATTCTGTAGGATAATTATTTTACATTATTACATTTCTATTTGTAATTGAACGGGTGATATTCTTGATACTTTCTGATATAACCCACAACTTAATTGGGACAGTTGTCTCTCTAAGCCTGTCTCAATTAGTAGAATGAATCTTTGCTAAGTAGAGCAATCCATGTGACTGCCCTATGAACTTCAGCAGGCATTTTTTTCCTTATTTGATTGCCCCAGTACTAGGAAAGTGATTATTGCAGGGTCTGGCCTATTCTTAGATCTTGTAGTTACATACCACCTGGGAAAGATGAAAGACAGTGAAATTTATTCCTCTTTGGTATATTACACCGGAGCAGAATTCTCTGCTATCAGAGCAATAAAGAAGGCTGAGAATAAATTATGAAGGTCCCAGTGCCACCCCCTTTCTAAATGTCCTGTTCATTTTCAAACAACTTAGGCTTTCATTTCAAACCCGTTTTCATCCATCAAAATGCTGCTTTTTCATTCTGTGTAAATGCCCCATCCATTCATAAGCAAAAGCAAAGATGTAATTCTTTGATGTAGGTAGGTACACAGCTCTTCTGTGCTTAACCCTCACCCACTAAAGAGTTGAGTGATGGATTGGATGGATGGATGGATGGATGGATGGATGGATAGTTAGCTAGATAGTGGATGAGTAGTGGATGGATGGATGGGTGAAAGTACCTTTTGTGACAATCCTTGGTCCAGAGCAATCCATTCCCATAGCAGCTCTCACAAAGCAATGCCATCTTCCTATTCTGTCCAGCAGTAGCAAGTCATTCCTTTTTATTCCCTATCACGTACAGGGATGAATGGTATTATCTGTACTTAAACTGCTCCTTCCTTATCATTTTACCTCAATAATTAATTTATTTATTTTTGAATTTACATCCAAGTTAGCATATACTGCAACAATGATTCCAGGAGTAGATTCCTTACTCCCCCTAGCCCATTTAGCCCATCCCCCCTCCGACAACCACTCCAGCAACCCTCTGTTTGTTCTCCGTATTTAAGAGTCTCTTATATTTTGTCCACCTCCCTGCTTTTATATTATTTTTGCTTCCCTTCCCTTATGTTCATCTGTTTTGTATCTTAAAATCGTCATATGAGTGAAGTCATATTTGTTTTTCTCTGACTAACTTTGCTTAGCAAAAAACCCTCTAGTTCCATCCATATAATTGTGAATGGCAAGATTTCATTCTTTTTGATTGCCAAGTAATATTCCATTGTGTATGTGTATGTGTGTGTGTGTGTATATATATGTGTGTGTGTGTGTGTGTGTGTATATATATACACACACACACACACACACACACACACACATACATACATACCATATCTTCTTTATGCATTCACCCATCGATGGACAATTGGACTCTTTGCATACTTTGGCTATTGTTGATAGTGCTGCTATAAACATTGGGGTGCATGTGCCCCTTCAAAACAGCATACCTGTATCCCTTGGATAAATAACTACTAGTGCAATTGCTGGGTCGTAGGGTAGTTCTATTTTTAATCTTTTGAGGAACCTCCATACTGTTTTCCAGAGTGGCTGCACCAGCTTGCATTCCCACCAACAATGCAAAAGACATCCTCTTTCTCCACATCCTTGACAACATCTGTTGTTGTCTGAGTTGTTAATGTTAGCCATTCTGATAGGTGTGAGGTGATAGCTCATTGTGGTTTTGATTTGTATTTCCCTGATGATGAGTGATGTGCAGCATTTTTTCATGTGTCGGTTGGCCATCTGGGTGTCTTCTTTGGAGAAGTGTCTGTTCATGACTTTTGCCCATTTCTTCACTGGATTATTTGGTTTTTTGGGTGTTGAGTTTGATAAGTTCTTTATAGATTTTGGATACTAACCCTTTATCTGATATGTCGTTTGCAAATATCTTCTCCCATTTTGTTGGTTGTTGATTGTTTCCTTCACTGTGCAGAAGGTTTTTATTTTGATGAGGTCCCAATAGTTCACTTTTGCTTTTGTTTACCTTGCTTCCAGAAACGCATTGAGTAAAAAGTTGCTGCGGCCAAGGTCAAGAGGTTTTTGCCTGCTTTCTCCTTGAGGATTTTGATGGCTTCCTGTCTTACATTTAGGTCTTTCATCCATTTGAGTTTATTTTTGTGTATGGTGTAAGAAAGTGGTCCAGGTTCATTTTTCTACTTGTCGTTGTCCAGTTTTCCCAGCACCACTTGCTGAAGAAACTGTCTTTATTCCATTGGATATTCTTTTCTGCTTTGTCAAAGATCAGTTGGCCATACGTTTGTGAGTCCATTTCTGGGTTCTCTATTCTGTTTCATTGATCTGAGTGTCTTGTTTTTGTGCCTGTACCATACTGTCTTTATGATTACAGCTTTTTAATACAGCTTGAAGTCCAGGATCGTGCTGCCTCCAGCTTTGGTTTTCTTTTTCAAGATTGCTTTGGCTATTCAGGGTCTTTTCTGGTTCCATACAAATTTTAGGATTGTGTGTTCTAGCTCTGTGAAGAGTGCTGGTGTTATTTTGATAGGGATTGCATTGAATATGTAGATTGCTTTGGGTAGTATTGACATTTTAACAATATTTGTTCTTCCTATCCAGGAGGATGGAATATTTTTCCATTTTCTTGTGTCTTCAATTTCTTTCATAAGCTTTCTGTAGTTTTCAGTTACAGATTTCTCACCTCTTCACCTAGATTTATTCCTAGGTATTTTATGATATTTGATGCAATTGTAAATGGGATCGATTCCTTGATTTCTTTCTGTTGCTTCATTATTGGTGTATAGGAATGCACTGATTTCTGTGCATTGATTTTATATCCTGCGACTTTGCTGAATTCATGCATCAGCTCTAGCAGTTTGTTGGTGGAATCTTTTGGGTTTTCATGTAGAGTGTCATGTCATCTGCAAAGAGTGAAAGTTTGATCTCCACCTGGCCAATTTGGATGCTTTTTATTTCTTTGTGTTGTCTGATTGGTGAGGCTAAGACTTCCAATACTATGTTGAATAACTGTGGTGAGAGTGGACATCCCTGTCTTTTCCTGACCTTAGGGGGAAAGCTCTCAGTTATTCCCCATTGAGGATGATATTAGACGTGGGTCTTTCATAAATGACTTTTATGATCTCGAGGTATGAGCCTTCTATCCCTACGTTCTTGAGAGTTTTTATCAAGAAAGGATGCTGTATTTTGTCAAATGCTTTCTCTGCATCTATTGAGAGGATCGTGCAGTTCCTGTCATTTCTTTTATTGATGCGATGAATCGCATTAGTTGTTTTGCAGATATTGAACCAGCCCTGCATCCCAGGTATAAATCCCACTTGGCTGTGGTGAATAATTTTTTTAATGTATTGTTGGATCTGGTTGGCGAATATCTTGTTGAGGAGTTTTGCATCCGTGTTCATCAGGGAAATTGGTCTATAGTTCTCCTTTTTAGTGGGGTCTCTGTCTGGTTTTGGAATCAAGGTAATACTGGCTTCATAGGAAGAGTTTGGAAGTTTTCTTTCCATTTCTATTTTTTGGAACAGCTTCAAGAGAATAGGTGTTAACTCTTCCTTAAATGTTTGGTAGAATTCCCCTTGGAAAGCCATCTGGCTTTGGACTCTTGTTTTTTGAGAGACTTTTGATTACTAATTCAATTTCTTTACTGGTTATGAGGCCGTTCAAATTTTCTGTTTCTTCCTTTTTCAGTTTTGGTAGTTTATATGTTTTACGAATTTGTCCATTTCTTCCAGATTACCCATTTTATTGGCATATAATTGCATACAATTTCATATTAGTTTGTATTTCTGCTGTGTTGTGATCTCTCAACTTTCATTCTTGATTTTATTTCTTTAGGTGCTTTCCTTGTTTTTGATCAAACTGGCTAGGGGTTTATCAATTTGTTAATTCTTTCAAAGAACCAGCTTCTGGTTTCATTGATAAGTTCTACTGTTTTTTTGATTTCAATAGCATTAATTTCTGCTCTAATCTTTATTATTTCCTGTCTTCTGCTGGTTTTTGGTTTTATTTGCTGTTCTTTTTCCAGCTCTTTAAGGTGTAAGGTTAGGTTGTGTATCTGAGACCTTTCTTCCTTCTTTAGGAACGCCTGGATTACTATATACTTCCCTCTTATGCCTGTCTTTGCTGTGTCCCAGAGGTTTTGGGCTGTGTTGTTATCATTTTCATTGGCTTCCATGTTCTTTTTAATTTCCTCTTTAACTTCTTGGCTAGCCCATTCATTCTTTAGTAAGATGTTCTTTAGTCTCCCAAGTATTTGTTATCTTTCCAAATTTTTTCTTGTGGTTAATTTCGAGTTTCATACCCTTGTGGTCTGAAAATATGCACGGTATGATCTCAGTTTTTCCGTACTTGTTGAGGGCTGATTTGTGTCCCAGTATGTGATCTCTTCTGGAGAACGTTCCATGTGCACTGGAGAAGAATGCATATTCCACTGCTTTAGGATGAAATGTTCTAATATATCTGTTAAGTCCATCTGGTCCAGTGTGTCATTCAAAGCCTTTGTTTCCTTGTTGATTTTATGTTTAGAAAATCTACCCACTGTTTTCAGTGGGGTGTTTAAGTCCCGTACTATTCTTGTATTCTATCAATGAGGTGGGTTTTTTTTTGTTTTTTGTTTTTTGTTTTTTTATGTTTGTGATTAGTTCATTGTATATTTGAGTGCTCTCACATTTGGAGCATATATGTTTACAATTGTTAGGTCTTCTTGGTGGATAGACCCCTTAATTTTGATATAATGTCCTTCTTCATCTCTTGTTACATTTTTTATTTTGAAGTCTAGATTGTCTGATATATGTATGGCTACTCCGGCTTTCTTTTGTCAACCATTAGCATGATAGATGGTTCCCCATCCCCTTACTTTCAATCTGAAGGTGTCTTTAGGTCTAAAGTGGGTCTTTTGTAAACAGCATATAGATGGATCTTGTTTTCTTATCCATTCTGTTACCCTGTGTCTTTTGATTGGAGCATTTAGTCCAATGACGTTTAGAGTGAGTACTAAAAGATATGAATTTATTGCCATTATGTTGCCTGTAGAGTTAGAGTTTCTGGTGTTCTCTGGTCCTTTTCTAGTCTTTGTTGCTTTTGGTCTTTTTTTTTTTTTTTGTCTTTTCTCCCCTCAGAGAGTCCCCCTTAAAATTTTTTGCAGGGCTGGTTTAGTGGTCACAAACTCCTTTAATTTTTGTTTGTTTGGGAAACTTTTTATCTCTCCTATTTTGAATGACAGCCTTGCTGGATAAAGAATTCTTGGCTCCATAGTTTTCCAATTCAGCACATTGAATATATCCTGCCAGTCCTTTCTGGCCTGCCAGGTTTCTGTGGGTAGGTCTGCTGCAAACCTGATCTGTCTTCCTTTGTGGGTTAAGGACTGTTTTTCCCTTGCTGCTTTCATGATTCTCTCCTTGCCTGAGTATTTTGTGAATTTGACTATGATTTGCCTTGTTGATGATCAGTTTTTGTAATATCTAATGGGAGTCCTTTGTGCTTCCTGGATTTTGATGTCTGTGTCTTTCCCTACGTTAGGAAAATTTTCTGCTATGATCTCCTCACATTACCCTTCTACCCCATTTTGTCTCTCCATTCCTCTTCTGGGACCCCTATGATTCTGATGTTGTTCCTTTTTAATGAGGCAATGATTTCCCTAATTCTTAAATTGTGCTCTTTTGCCTTAGTCTCCCTCTTTTTTCTGCTTCATTATTCTCCATAAGTTTATCCTCTATATCCCTGATTCACTGCTCTGCCTCATCCATCCTTGCCACATCCATTCGAGATAGCAGCTCAGTTATAGCATTTTTTATTTCCTCCTCACTAGGTTTTACTTCTTTTATCTCCTCAGAAAGGTCTTCTAATCTATTTTCAATCCCAGCTAGTATTCTTATTATCGATTGTAAATTCTGGTTCATACATCTTGCTTTATATCTCTGTTGATTAAGTCCCTGGCTGTCATTTCTTCCTGCTCTTTCTTTTGGGGTGAATTCCTTCATTTTGTCATTTTGAAGGAAGCAAAGGAAATAATAAGGTTAAAAAAATTAACAACAACACAAAAAAATCAATGATACTAGAACCTACGTGTGTTTTGGTCTGGTTGTTGAAAGGGCCTTGATAGATTAGAGAAAAAAGGGAAAGATAAGAAAAGGAAAAGAAAGAAAAAAAAGGAAAAGGTTTGAAAAACATGAATACAATGAAATAGAATAAAATAAAATTTTGGAAGTAATATAAAATTTGAAAAATTTATGAAAACAAAAAATATAGTAGAAAATTTAAAGAAAAATATTTTTAATAAAAATTGAAAATGAAAATAAATTTTTTCTCTTTCTGTATTCAA
The DNA here is from genome assembly GCF_027475565.1 of Acinonyx jubatus. Lineage (NCBI taxonomy): Eukaryota > Metazoa > Chordata > Mammalia > Carnivora > Felidae > Acinonyx > Acinonyx jubatus. Next base: position 35,919,554 of record NC_069396.1, read on the forward strand.
GAATATGAAAAGAAAAGAAAAATTAAAAAAACTGAATAGATAGACCAGTGAACAGACTGAAATACAATTGAAATTACATCGTTTCCCCTAGAAGTCAAACTATGAAGCACTTTTATTATTTACAATAAATTTTTTTTTATTCTTTATTGATTTTTGAGAGAGAGAGAGACAGAGTACGAGTGGGGAAGGAACAGATAGAAAGGGAGACACAGAATCTGAAGCAGGATCCAAGCTCTTAGCTGTCAGCACAGAGCCCAGCGCGGGGCTTAAACTCACAAACTGTAAGATCATGACCTGAGCCGAAGTCAGATGCTTAAGTGACTGAGCCACCCAGGTACCCCAAACTGTGAAGCAACTTATGGTCTGTAAACTCAGCAGGCGGAGAGAGTTGTGATCTCTGAAGAGCAAGGTTGGCCAGTTGGGCAGGGCTTAGTGTAATTGCTCTGTTCTCCACTAGATGGCACTGCTTAGCTTACTGGGGTGGATTGTCGCACTAGTAGGTGTGTATGCGCATGCGTGGGAGGGATAAAAATGGGGTTACCCAGCTACCCAGTCTGTTGTATCAGAAGTCTGTTCTCCTCGAGCAACAGTTACGCACCTTCCCTTTGTCTCCAATTTCTGTCTACTCCCTGCTTTTATAGTCTGTGTCCAAGCCGTCAGGTTGCCAGGCAGCACCTCCCTCCTGAGTTTTATCTCAGATGTGGCTGTTTCCCAACCCCTCACTTCTGAGGGACTGCAGATTTGACCTGTTCTGACCCTCTGGGGGAGGGTGTCACTGAGCAATGACCAGGTGTCCACCTGACCCCAGAAACGTTCATGGGACCATGCTGCTGCCAATGCCCCAAGACTGAGGCTGGGTCCCATCCCGCCCCAGAAAAAGTTCACACAATAGTGTAGCAGCAGCGTTTGAGGGATTATGGAAAATCAGAACACATCTAGCACTAGGCTTCCCCCTTAATGTCCTTGTTCCAGCACCAGTGAATGTGGTTGTTCTCCAAGGTCCGCTGGGACCTTTGCCTGTACAGTGACTGCACAGCCTCTACCAAATGTCCTCCCTGCAGGGAAACCGCCTCTCCCTGTGTGGCCCAAGAACCCCTCAGACCTCACTCTCTGCTCCTGGGGATTTGCCCTTCCCACCAGAGCTCCTCCAGGTAAAGAGCTGCAGAGTTTCAGACTCTGCACTCCCCCTGTTTAGAATCTTAATGGAATTTATACCCTCTTCTTTCTCCTTTCTCCCTTTTTTTTTTCCAGTCCCACCGGCTGTTTCCACTTTTCCACTTTCTCTCCAGCTGCTTTGGGGGGGGGGGGGGGAAGGAGGAGGTGCTTTTCCCATACTCTTCCCCCGTCCCCGTACTCTCTCCACAAGCAAAAACAGCTCCTTGTCCTCCTCCACTGCTTCTCACTCCCCCAGTTCACCTCTCCACGCTGCCTACCTGCTGTGTTCTGTGGTTCAGGTTGTGCAGATTGTTGTGTTAATCCTCAAATTAGTTTTCTAGGTGTTCAGGATGGTTTAGTGTTGTTTTGACTGTATTTCATGGACTTCAGACACAGAAAAAACTTCCATGCTGCTCTGCCATCTTGGCTCCTCCCCCTTGTATTCTTAATTTAATCATAGGAAAGTTTCAAGTTCTTGTTACTTAGTGACATTTAAGGATTTAACAGTTTAGTATTTTCCAAATGTTTGTTTACTTCTTTTCATAATACTTAACAGTACTTAACTTATTTGGCAGGAACTTTTACATTTATCTCAGTGAATCCTCCCAGACTTTACTGAGGTAAGCAGTATTATTTATCCTCATTATACAGATGTAGTAACAGGGGTTCAGAGAAGTTATAAAACTTGCCCAAGGGCACAGAGCTGGTAAGTGGCAGAGCTGGGACATCATTCATTTCTTTGTCTCACAAGCTATGCTCTTAAACACTATATAACTCTTCTTTTGCATTACATATTAAAATATGGGACCATCCTTGTTCATGGCCACCAACAATGACCTCCTCGTATGTGCTGTTTCAGTTTTATAAAATTGTATAGTATGTTAATGGTGAATCTCTTCATTATCTGACAATTTTCGCAAGTAATTATCCATCTCAAAAATATGATTATGTGTATCAATGATTCTAACATATATAATGCTTATGGATTCCAGAAAAAAAAATCAACACAAGAATTGGTGATTTTGGTTTAAAAACTCACTATATATATTAGTATCACTTGAATTAACAACTTTTCAGAATATCTCTATCAAGTATAATAAATTTTTAGTTATTATTAGTGCAAAGCTGTCAATTTTCTGAGTACTTTTGGGAGGTCATTTCCTAGAAATGAGCTCCTTGATCTCCCTTTGATTTTTATTGTTCCCCGTACTACAGTTGTTTATGGTTTTCAGCCACATGTCTATATTATTTAGTCACTTCTAAATTGTAACTCATCCTTTGAAAGCAGGATTTCTCTAAATGTATTCAAATACATTCTTTCATATATAAATTCTTAGTTTGTATTTTTTAAATCAAGAATGTTTTGCTTCGTATTATACAAAATGACTTTTTTTTTTTCTTTCCTTCTCCTTTGATTTAGTAGTCTTCATTTGAAACTTCGGTTATCTGTCACGTATTAAGGATGTCCGTTAAGTCTACATCTCATATAATCTTTTCAAAATAAGCTGTCATTATGTAAATTTTAATTCTTTACTTATTTATTTTAATTAATTCATTTTTATAGATGCAGGTCCCTGTTGACATATGCTTCTTTTGATTTTATTGAAGCATAATTGACAATTATACAATGTTATATTTCAGGTGTACAACATATTGATTCAAAAATTCTGTACATTATTGGGGACACCTGGGTGACTCAGTCAGTTGGGCATCCGACTTCAGCTCAGGTCTTGATCTCACTGTTTGTGGGTTCGAGTCCCATGTCGGGTTCTGTGCTGACAGCTCGGAGCCTAGAGCCTCCTTCAGATTCTGTGCCTCCCTCTCTGTCTGCTCCTCCCCCACTCATGCTGTATCTCTGTCTTGCAAAAATAAAATAAAACATTAAAAAAATTGTTTTTAATTCTATACATTATTGAATGCTTGCTGTACTTTCCATCTCCATGGTTTATTTACATTATAACTTGGGATTTGTACATCTTAATCCCCATTATCTGTTTCATCATCTTCCCACTCACCTCCCCTCTGGCAACCAATTTGTTCTCTACATTTAAGAGTCTGGGTTTTCTGTTGGGTTTTTTTGTTTTTTTAATTCAACACAAAAGTAAAATCCTACATTATTTATCTTTCTCTCTCTGACTTAACTTCACTTAGCATAGTTCCCTCTAGGTCCATATATATTGTCACAAATGGCAAGATTTCATTCTTTTTTGTGGATGAGTAATACTGCCCTGTGGATGAGTGTGTGTGTGTGTGTGTGTGTGTGTGTGTGTGTGTGTGTGTACCACATCTCTTCATGTATTCATGTATCATGGACACCTGGCTTGCTTCTGTATCTTGGCTATTATAATAATGCTGCAGTAAACATAGGGGTATACATCTCCTTTTGAATCAGCGTTTTGTTTTCTTTGGGTAAATACCAGTAGTGTAATTAATGAATCATATGGTATTTCTGTTTTTAATTTTTTGTGGAACTCCTGTACTGTTTTCCACATGATTGTACCAGTTTACATTCCTACCAACAGTACAAGAGTTCTTTTTTCTCCATATCCTTGCCAACATTTGTTATTTCTTATTTTTTTAATACTAGCCTTTCTGACTGGTGTAAGATGATACCTGTTGTGGTTTGGATTTGCTTGATAGTGATGTTGAGCATCTTTTCATGTGTCTGTTGGTCATCTGAATGTCTTCTTAGGGAAAATGTCCATTCAAGTCCTCTGCCCATTTCTAATTGGATTATGTATTTATATGGTGTTGAGTTGTATAAATTATATAGAATCCCTTATTGGATTTATCATTTATAAATATCTTCTCCCATTCAATTAGTTGCCCTTTTGTTGGGTTGGTCATTTCCTTTGTTGTGCAAAAGCTTACTATTTTGCTATAGTCCCAGTAGTTTATGTTTTCCTTTGTTTCCCTACCTGAAGAGACATATCCATAAATATGTAGCTAAGGCCAGTGTCCAAGAGATTACTGCCTATGTTTTAGGGGATTTATGGTTTCAAGTCACATTTAGGTCTTTCATCCATTTTGAGTTTATTCTTTGTGTGTACATATGTTGTAAGAAAGTGGTCCAGTTTAATTTACTGATATGTACGTATCAGATTTTCCCAACACCATTTATTGAAAAGGCTGTCTTTTTTCCATTATATATTCTTGTCTCCTTTATCATAGATTAATTGACCATCTAGGTATGGTTTTATTTCTGGGCTCTCTATCCTGTTTCATTGATTTGTGTCTATTTTTGTGCCAGTACCATACTGTTTTGATTACTGTAGCTTGTAGTATATCTTGAAATCTGAGATTGTGATACCTCCAACTTTCTTCTTCTTTCTCAACATTGCTTTGGCTATTTCAAGTCTTTTCTGGTTCCATACACATTTTAGGATTGTTTGAGTTCTGTGAAAAATTTCATTTGTATTTTGATGGGAATTGCACTGAATCTATAGGTTACTTTGGGTATGGTTGACATGTTAATGATATCAATTCTTCCAATACATGAGTATGGAATATCTTCCCATTTCTTTCTTCTGTCTTTGATTTCTTTCATCAGTGTCCTAGAGTTGTCACAGTATAGGTCTTTCACTTCCTTGGTTAACTTTGATCCTGTGTATTTTATTCCTGGAGCGTTTGTAATGGAATTGATTTCTTAATAGCTCTTTTTGCTACTTCATTATTAGTGTATAGAAATATTAACATATTTCTATATTTTCATTTTTATCCTGCAACTTTGCCAAATGGATTTGTCAGTTCTGATAGCTTTTTGGTGGACTCATTAGGGTTTTCTATATATAGTATAATGTCATCTGCAAATAGTAGCAGTTTTACTTCTTCCTTACCAATCTGGATGTCTTCTCTATCTTATCTAATTACTGTAGCTAGGACTTCCAGCACTGTGTTGAGTAAAAGTGTTGAGAGTACACATCCTTGTCTTCCTGATCTTAGGGGAAAAGCTTTCAGTTTTCACCACTGAATATGATGTTAGCTGTGGGGTTTTCATATATGGCCTTTATTATGTTGAGTTATGTTCCCTATAAACTCATTTTGTGAGAGTTTTTATCATGAATGTGTGTTACACTTTGTCACATACATTTTCTATATATATTGAGTTAATCATAATGGGTTTTATTTGTCCTTTTGTTAATGTTATATAACACATTGATTGATTTGCAAATATTGAACCACCCCTGCATCCCTGAAATATATCCCACCTGATTGTGGTGAATGATTTTTTTTTAATGTATTGCTGAATTCAATTTGCTAATATTTTGTTGAGGATCTTTGCGTCTGTGTTCATCAGAGATACTGGACTGTAGTTTTCCTTTTTTTCTAGTGTCTTTGTCTAGTTTTGGTACCAGAGTAATACTGGACTTGTAAGTTTTCCTTTTCTATTTTTTGGAATAGTTTTTAAAAAAAAGACGTATAATTTTTCTTTAAATGTTTGGTACAATTCACCTGGACTTTTGTTTGTTGGAAGTTTTGTTATTAGTGATTCAGTTTCATTACTAGTAATCCATCTGTTCAGATTTTCTATTTCTCCCTGATTCAATTTTGGAAGTTTCCAGGAATTTATCTATTTCTTCTTGGTTGTCCATTTTGTTTGTCATATAATTTTTCATAATATTCTCTTATAATTCTTTGTATTTATATAGTGTCAGTTTTACTTCTTCTCCTTCATTTCTTACTTTATTTGAACCCTTTTTTTTTCTTGGTGAGTGTGACTAAAGGTTTATCAATTTTATCTTTTCAAAGAGCCATCTCTTGATTTCATTGATCTTATCCATTGATTTTCTAGTCTCTGTTTCATTTATTTCTGATCTAATCCTTATTATTTCCTTCTACTAGTTTTGGCTTTATTGTTCTTTTTCTAGCTCCTTTAGGTATAATGTTAGGTGGTTTATTTGAGATTTTTCTTGTTTCTTGATGTAACCCTACATTGCTATAAGCATCCCTGTTAGAATACTTTTACTGAGTCCCAAAGACTATAGACTATTGTGTTTTTATTTTCATTTGTCTCCATGCGTTTTTTTATTTCCTCTTTGATTTCATCTCTGACCCATTCATTGTTTAGAGGCATGCATTTAGTCTCTGGTGTTTGTGTTTTTTATTTTTCTTTTTTAATTTTTTCATGTTTATTTACTTATTTTTTGAGAGAGAGAGAGAGAGAAAGAGCAAACCGGGAAGGGCAGAGAGAGAGGGAGAGAGAAATCCCAAGCAGGCTCTGTGCTTTCAGTGCAGAGCCCAGTGAGGGGCTTGAACTCACAAACCATGAGATCATGACCTGAGCTGAAACCACCAGTCAGACCCTTAACCAACTGAGCCACCCAAGCGCCCCATGTTTTTCTAGATTTTTTTCTTGTGATTAATTTCTAGTTTCATACTGTCATGGTCAGAAAAGAAGCTTGGCATGATGTCAGTCTTAAATTTATTGAGGCTTGTTTTGTGGTCTCACATGATCTGTCTTGGAGAATGTTCCACATGTATTTTAAAAGAATGTATTCTGCTGGTTTTGGATGGAGTGTTCTATTAGGTCCACCTGGTCTCATGTGTCATTCAAATCACTGTTTCCTTATTGATTTTCTGTCTGTCTAGATGATCTATCCATTGGTGTAAATGGGGTTTTAAAGTCTCCGATTATTATTGCATTATGTATTTGCTTTATCTATGTACTCCAGTATTGGGTGTGTAATACTTCTAACTGTTCTGTCCTCTTGTTGGATTGTTCTCTTTGTCATTATGTAGTGCCATTTGTCTCTTGCTACTGTCTTTGACTTACAGTTTGTTTTGTCTGATATAAATATTGCTACCCTTGCTTTTTTTTTTTCTGCTTCCATTTGTGTGGAATATCTTTTTCTATCCCTTCCCTTTGAGTCTTTGTGTCTTTAGGACTGAAATGAGTCTATTGTAGACAATATAAACTGCAAGTTTTGAAACAGTAGCATATTGTATGATAAATGAAAGCAGCAGAGAATAGGACTGTAGTAAATTGTATATAAGACTTTTTTTTAAATCAGTCATGAACCTATTAAAGGTGATTGAGGACTTATAAAGAAAATATATAATTTGTATTTTATTTTAACTCCTTCACAAATCACTTATAATGGTACTATTTTGTTATTAAAGATTTGTCTTAGGCTTTCTTTTTTTTTTATTAAAAAAAAAATTTTTTTAATGTTTATTTTTGAGACAGAAAGAGATAGAGCCTGACCAGGGGAGGGACAGAGAGAGGGAGACACAGAGTCTGAAGCAGGCTCCAGGCTCTGAGCTGTAAGCACGGAGCCTGATGCGGGCTCACCAACTCACACACCATAAGATCGTGACCTGAGTCGAAGTCAGACACTTAACCAACTGTCACCCAGGTGCCCCTTTGTTTTCATTTTTTTTTAACGTTTATTTATTTTTGAAAGAAAGACAGAGTGCAAGCAAGGGAGGGGCAGAGAGAGAGAGAGAGAGACAGAATCTGAAGCAGGCTTCAGTCTCTGAGCTGTCACCACAGAGCCCTACACAGGGTTCAAACTCACAAACTGCAAGATCATGACCAGAGCCGAAATCAGATGCTTAACCGACTGAGCCATCCAGGTGCCCCTTAGGCTTTCAATTCATATAGGTCTAGATTCAAAGTTCAGTTCTGGGTAAGTTATTCAAACTCTAACCAACTACTTTCTCATGTATAATATGGGATTATAACTAGGTCTATGAGAAACATAAAATAAAATGATATTTTAGTTGCTTTAGTGCCTTCCACATGGTTCATTCTGAACAAATATGAGCTGCAATAATACTATTTTAGACCATTTACTTATAGTTTAATATCCTCTGTATTCAGTATATTCTTCAAAATATAAAGAGAGGAGTTCCTAGTACAAAATCATTCTTTAAAACCTTTCTCCTTTTTCCTCTACTGCTCCCAGAATATCTACCTAAAATTTTACTGCCTCTTCACTGCCCTGTGTTCCTCAAATCACCAAAATGCATGTGTCTTACTCCCTTCATATTACTTTAAAACTGTCCTTTTCAGGGGTGCCTGGGTGGCTCAGTCGGTTAAGCATCCGACTCCGGCTCAGGTCATGACTCACGGTCTGTGAGTTCGAGCCCCACGTCAGGCTCTGTGCTGACAACTCAGAGCCTGGAGCCTGTTTCAGATTCTGTGTCTCCCTCTCTCTCTGCCCCTCCCCTGTTCACGCTCTGTCTCTCTCTGTCTCAAAAATAAATAAACGTTAAAAAAATTTTTTTTAAACTGCCCTTTTCAGTGGATACTTACTGAAAGATTACTGATCTTCCAGTTCTATTCTTGTGCCTCTCCAAACCATTCTCCACTGTGTAGTGCTCCTTCTACACAAAATAAATCTGAAATCCTTGAATAAAGAAAATAAATACATTTTATAAAATAAAATAAATAAAACTAAAATTCTTGAAGAACTCCCTGTGCCCTTAGGATAAGGTCCAGTGTTCACTATGGCACACCAGGCAGGCTCTTTTAGATCAGGCTTCTCTTTACTTAACTACAGCAAGACTTTATAGACACAGTGATGTGTGTGCACTCCCCCAAATATAGCATACTCCTTTTCCTATTTCATTTCCAAGCCTTTGTATGTGGGATTTCCTTCCCTGGAATCCCCTTCCTCCTCTTTCATACTTGATCCCTACTTACTTTTCAGGTCTTAATTAATAGTTATACTTAGCAAACTAACCACAGTACCTATAATAGGCTCTCTGAAAGTGTTTGCTGGATAGATAAATAAGCTGCTTACTTATACCTGATCGATTAAGTGATTATATGAGATAGAGTTTCAAGTTAGAGGGACTTGCCAATTTCTGTTTGCTCCTGCTGTACCTTCTCTGTTTTAACACCTGCTGTACTCATGCAATGATTAATTTACTTGTGTTTCCCCCACTTACCGAGAAGGTTTTTTGGAGACAGAGAATGACTTTTCATATTTATAATTTAGTGTCTAGAATAGTGTTACCACACAATAAACACTTAGTAAATGTTTGATGAGTAATTCCTTTGAGAGGGGTTTGCTTAAATAAATCCTTTAAAAGTTTTAACACCTTTATTTTGGTATAACTTGCATGCCATGAAAGTCTTCCATTTTAATTAAAAGTGTAGAGTTCAGTGAGTTTTAGTAAAGTGTGATACAGTTGTGCAAGCATGACCTCAATCCCAATTCTGGAATACTTTTATCACCCAAAAAGTTTCCTCATGCACATAGGTAGTCTACACTCACCCCTAGCCCCAGACAACCACTAATCTGTTTTTTTAGTTGTGGTTAAATATGACTTACAAATATTTTCTTTTATTTTGTAGACTGTGTTTTAATTTTGGTAATGGTTTCCTTTGCTGTACAGATGATTCTTAATTTGATGTAATCCAACTTGCTTATTTCTGCTTTTGTTGCCTTTGCTTTTGGTGTCAAAAAATTATTGATTGATTGATTGATTGATTGATTGTTGGTATATAGAAACACAACCAGTCTTTTTCTTAGTTGATCTTGTGCTCTGCCACTTCCCTACTACATCCATTATTCATACATTGTTACATCCTATAGCTTTTTGTGGGTCCTTTGGGTGTTTCTCCATGTAGCATCATATCTGGAAATAGAGTTTTATTTCTTACTTTTGATTTTGAAAGCCATTTATTTCTTTTCTTATCTAATTGTTCTGGCTAGAACTTCCAGTAGTGTTGAATAGCAGTGGTGAAAGTGGGCATCCTTATCTTCTTCCTGAACTTAGGGGAAAAGTTTTCACCATTGAGTATGATGTTAGCTGTGGATTTTCCTCAATGCTCTTTATCAAGTTAAGAAAGTTCCCTTCTAGACACTGGGTGGACTCAGGTCACAACCTCACCATTCATGAGCTCGAGCCCTGCATTGGACTCCATGTGCTGACAGCACAAAGCCTGCTTGGGATTCTCTTTCTCTCCCTCTCTGCCCCTCCTCTGCTCATGCTGCTGTCTCTCTTTCTCTCAACATAAATAAATTTTAAAAAAAAGAAAGAAAGTTCCCTTCTCTTCATAGTTTTTGAGAAATTTTATCAAGAATGTTAGATTTTATCAGATGCCTTTCCTGCGTCACGTGAGATGGTCATGTGGGTGTTCATTCTTTATTCTACCACTATTATGTATTACCTTAATTCATTTTCTTATGTTGTGTCACCCCTTGCCTTCCTGGCATAAATACCACTTACTCATGGTATATAATCATTTTAATATATTGTTGGATTTTGTTTCTTGGTATTTTATTGAATTCTGCACCAAAAATCATAAGGAATATTGATCTGTAATGTTCATTGATATCTTTGTCTGACTTTGGTATCAGGGTAATTCTAGTCTCATACAATGAGTTAGAAAGTGTTCCTTCTTCTTTTATTATTTGTATGAGTTTGAGAATTTAGTGTTAATTCTATAAATATTAACAAAATTCACCAGAGAGGCCATCTGCTTTAATTTTGTTTAGATGGAAAATTTTTGGTTAGTGATTCAGTCTTTTTACCTGTTACAGGTTTGGTGCGATTTTCTATTTCTTCTTGACTCAGTTTAGGTAATTTGTCTGTTTCTCAGAATTTGTTCATTTCATCTAGATTATCTGTTTTGGGTTTTTTTTGCCATAAAATTGTTCAAAATATTCTCTTACACCGCTTTTTATTTCTCACTTTCATAACTGATTTTATTGATTTGCATCTTCTCTCTTTTCAGTCTCACTAAAGTTTTGTCAATTCTTTTGATCTTTTCAAAAAGCAACTTTTAGTTTCATTGATCTTATATTCTGTCTTCTGTTTTCTTTACACTGTACCCTTTATTTTCTTTCTTTTTCTTGCTTTTGGAGTAGTTTGCTTTTTTTCTTATTCCTCCAAGTATGTACTTAGGCTATTGATTTGAGATCTTTATTCTTTTTTAGGGTAGACATTATATCTATAGCTATAAATTACCTCTGAGCACTGCCTTCACTGTATCCCATAAGTTTGGGTATGCTGTGTTTTCATTTTCATTCATCTCGTACATACTTTCTAATTTCCCTAGTGATTCTCCTTTGATCCACTGGTAGTTTAAAAATATGTTGTTTAATTTTCACATATTTGTGAATACTTCTATTCCATCAGTATTGATTTCTAGCTTCATTCTGTTGTGCTCAGAGAAGATAATCTGTATGATTTCAATGTTTTTAAATTGAGATTTGTTTTGTGGGCCAACATGTGATCTATCCTGGACAATGTTCCATGTGCACTTGAGGAGAATATATATTCTCCTATTGTTGGTTAGATTGTTTTATACATTTCTGTTAGGTATGTTTTTTTTAGTGTTGTATAACTCCTCCTTTTCCTTTTTAATCTTCTGTCTAGATGTTGTGTTCATTACAGAAAGTGCAGTACTGAAGACTCCAACTACTATAGAATTATCTCTTTTCTCAGTTCTGTCAAAGATTGCTCCATTTGTTTTGGGGCTATATATTTATTATATGTTTATATTTATTATATTTTCTTTGTGAACTTATCCTTTCTTCATTATATAACATCTTTTGTCTCTTTCAACCATTTTCGACTTACAGGCTATTTTCTCTTATATGAATATAGTCTCTCCAGCTCACTCTGGTTATTCTTCCACTTGGGTGGAATATCTTTCTCAGTCCTTTCACTTTCAACTTATTTGTGTCTTTAGATGTATGCTGTCTCTTACAGATAACATATAGGTAGACCATGTTTTTTGTTATTGTTTCTTGTCGTTCGCTTTGTTTTTTAATCCATTTTGCTAGTCTCTGCGTTTTGATTGGAGAGTTTAATTCAAGTACACTTAAAGTGATTGATAAAGAAGGTCTTTCTTCTACCATTATGCTATTTGTTTATTTGTTTATTTAACTGTATTGTCCCCATATCTTTTCTTTTGTGTTTAGTTGACTTGCAGTGAACTTTTTTGATTCCCTTCTTATTTCAATCTATATAGATTCTGTAGATTTTTGTGTGTTTATATTACCATGGGGATTACAATTAAGAACCAAAAATTATATTATCTAGTTTGAATTGAAACCAACCTAACATTATAACGTACAAAAACTCTTGGCCATATACAGCTCTGTCCCTCCCTTTATTTTGCTGTCCCAGATTACACGTATATATAATGCATGCCAAATAACATAGTTGTATAAGTATTTTAATGTATTTGCCTTTTAAATCATGTAGGCAATAAAAAGTAGAGTCAAAAAAGATTCGGTAATACTGGTTTTTATATTTGCCCAGGTATTTATGTTTACCAAAAATCTTTTTCCTTCATATAGCTTTGAATTATTATCTAGTGTTCCCTCATTTATCTCCTAAGTCAGATCTAATGATAACAAACTCAGCCTCTGGTTATCTGGGAGTATCTTAATTTGTCCCTCAATTTTGAAGGACTGTTTTGCCAAATATAGAATTCATGAGTAACAGTGTTTTTTTTTTTCCTGCTAGTGTTTTAAATATGTTGTCCCACTACCCTGTGACCTCCGTGGTTTCTGATGAGAAAGATTGCTAATTTTATTAAGTCTCCCTTCTTCATCATGAGTTGCTTTTCTCTTACTGCTTTTAAGGTTTTCCCTTTATTATTGGCTTTTGACAATTTTATTATAGTGGGTCTCCTTGAGAGTATCCTACTCGGAATTTGCTAAGCTTCAGATTCATGTCTTTCCTCAAATTTGAGAAGTATTTGGCCATTATTTCTTCAAATGTTTCTTCTGTTACTCCCCCTCTGTACCCTGTCTTCTATAATGCCTGTGTTGATCCACAGATGGAATCCCACTTGTCGCTTAGGCTCTGTTCACTTTTCTTCATCTTTTATTTTTCTATTTTTCAGACTTAATAATGTCAATTGTCCTATCTTCAAGTTGACTGTTCTCCTTCCTACTCACATCTGATGTTGAACTTCTCTAGTGAACCTTTCATTTCAATTATTGTATTTTTCAGTTCCAAATATCTGTTTGGTTCCTTTCTGTAATGTCTTTAGATACTCTCAACTTGTTTATACATCATTTTTCTGATTTCTTTTAGTTCTGTGTTGTTGTTGTTGTTGTTGTTGTTGTTGTTGTTGTTTTTTCTTTTTTCTTTTTGTTTTTTACCCCTTTGAGAATATAAAGACATTTGTTTTAAAGTGTTTGTCTACTGAGTCTGTCTGGGTTTCCTTCAGGACAGTTTCCATTAGTTACTTTGGTTTCTTTGAATGGGCTGTCCTTTTCTGTTTCTTTGAATCCTGTGTGGGTTTTTGTTGTTGTTTAAACTGGATACTTGATTATTATTATGTGATAACTCTGAAAATCAGATTCTTAACCCTTTCCCAGAGTTCTAGTCTGAAGCAGTCCATTTGTTTAGGTACTTTTCCAGACTTTTCACAAAAACTGTGCTCTTTGTCATGTACACTCACTAAAGTCTCTATACCTTTAGCTCATGTTCTTCTGGTATTTGACAGATGTCCTTGAATACCAGGAGCTTAAAAAAAAAAAAAAACAGAAACAAACAAACAAAAAAAACCCACTTGTAGTCTTCACATATTAGCTCTATGCTAAGTCACTCCTTCAAATCTTAGCCAGGCTTCCACTGAGTCTATGGAGCAACCCAGAGTGAAAACTTTGGGTTACTTTTATTTTGGGTCTTTTCTAAGCATGTGTCTTGCTCTAGCTATGTAGCTTTCTGAATCATTCACATCTATCCCTCACCCAAGTACTTTTAAATTTCACAAAGAATCTCTTTCATATTTTCCTCCCATGACTTAGGCAGCCAACTGTATCTTACCCACACATCTGTGGGCCTTGCAGTGTTTTTAAACAGTGCCTGCTCCTTTTCTGGCCTGAGTTTCAAGTTAGCCAAAAATACCAGAAGCATCTTGCATATGTCTTTCAGGGAGCCTTTAGGTTAAAATAGACACATACAGTAATTTGCAGATAAGGTCTGTCCTTGACGCTGGATCCAGGGTCTCATGCTGGGAATGCAAGCCATCACTATTTCAGCACTGCTGTCACACTGAGAGAGATAGGGCAGGGACAGGTAGAAGTGCCACAAACTTTATCAACCATTTTTTTTTTTAATTTTTTTTTCAACGTTTATTTATTTTTGAGACAGAGAGAGACAGAGCATGAACGGGGGAGGGGCAGAGAGAGAGGGAGACACAGAATCGGAAACAGGCTCCAGGCTCTGAGCCATCAGCCCAGAGCCGGACGCGGGGCTCAAACTCACAGACCGCGAGATCATGACCTGGCTGAAGTCGGAAGCTTAACCGACTGAGCCACCCAGGCGCCCCTATCAACCATTTTTAACTTGTCTTTTTTATAAATCAGTCTTCTTGGTTGCTGTCAACCTTTGACTGTTTTTAGCATTCTGACAAAGTTGTTTCTGTAAGTTCTGTTTGTGATTATTTTATTTGGTTGGTTGGTTGGTTGTTTATTTGGAGTTTTTTGTTTGTTTTTAAGTATGTCTATGAGGGAACAGAGCCTAGATAGAGCTGCCTAGCCTGCCATCTTGCTGATGTCACTTGATTTACTTAGTCTTTATAGTTTTGCCTATTTTAGAAATTGTATATAAATGGAATCATACAATATTTCTGGATTTTTACAGTTAGCATCATGTTTCCGAAGTTCATTCATGTTGTAGTGTGTATTAGTAATTTGATCCTTTTTATTGCTTAGTGGGATTCCATTCCCTGAGTGTACCATATTTCATTTGTCACCTATTGACAAATATTTTAGAATGTTTTCAGTTTGGAGCTGTTAGAATAATACTATGAAAATTTGGTTAAAAGACTGTGTAGATATGTGGCTTCATTTTTCTATGGTTATAACTAGGAGTAAAATCACTAGCTCTCTATAATAAGTATATGCTTAACTTTTATGAAGTTGCCAAACTGTTCTATAAAGTGTCTATATCTTTTTTAAGTTATTACCCACAGTGTATAAGGGTTACAATTTCTCTTGTAACACTTAGTGTTGTGATTCTTTTTTCTTATAATAATACTGTTGAGTGCATAGTGATTTATTATGCCTTTTATTTGCATTTCCAATATGACTAACGATGCTGAGCATTTTTATATGTTTATTTGCCATTTATATATTTTATTTAGTGAAATATCTATTCCAGTCTTTTGTCCATTTTTTAAAAATTGGTTGTCTGTCTTACTAAGTTGTAGGACTTCTTTGTATATTCTCAACACAAATCGTATTTCAGATACATGATTTGATGGTCTTTTCTCTCAGTCTGTGGCTTATCTTTCTCTTCGTTTTCCTAATAGAGTCTTTAGAAGAGCAAAAGTTTTACATTTTTCTAATGTCTAATTTGTCAGATTTTGCTTTTATTCATCATGCTTTTAGTGTCATATCTAAGAAATCTTTGTCCAACCCAAGAACAGAAACATTTTCTCCTAGGTTTTCTTCTATAAGTTTTCTATTTTTACCTGTTACATTTAGGTCTATGGTTCATTTCTTTTTTTTTTTTTAATATGAAATTTATTGTCAAATTGGTTTCCATACAACACCCAGTGCTCATCCCAACAGGTGCCCTCCTCAATGCCCATCACTCACCCTCCCTTCCCTCCCACCCCTCATCAACCCTCAGATTATTCTGTTTTTTAAGAGTCACTTATGGTTTGGCCCCCTCTATCTCTATGATTCATTTCAAAATAAGGTCTTGAATGTTATGTTTATCAACAACATGTATTTTTTATCATCTCAGAACGTTGTATTATTTAGAGTATTTTGTAATCATAGTATTTGTGTGTAAGGAAAGTAGTATCATAGTATCATAAAATGGAGTCTTTTAGAGAGATTATACTAACTAATGTTGACTGATGATTATTTGCTATGGCTCAGAATGAGGAAGAAGCTGCAGAAATTTCTTGGGTGTCAGAGTTGAAATTACCTAGACCCAATGTCAGCATTGCAATTTAGCTGACAGTTCTTCACCCACATAAAGATGCATAATTTGCCTGGAAACATGGTTTTAAGAAATGAGTCATACACACACACACACACACACACACACACCTCTGTAATTACTTGGTCTGGGATTTTTTTAACATTCATTGCACCTACACTTAAGTATTAATATAGAATGAAAGGTATTTCCTATAGCCATAACTCATCAGACAGGGAAATGACATCATTTATCAAGGAAACAAGAAAAAATATACTCCTATGTTAAGAAGAGGGTCTTTGGATGGGAGTAACATTAGCGCCTTTCATTGTCTTAGCAAAATCAGTGATTAACCACATGAAATGGAACACAATTGAAATCTTCTTCACATGCTAACACTTCTATCACAATACCTAGTAGTGGGCCAATGTAGCAATATGGTGAATGCTGTGTCTTAAATGTTACTGTAAATATTTAATAAAGTACTATTTAATCTACAGTGAAGTCATGTAAGATGTGGGTTTCACAATTGTTGACTTTTGAAATCTTAATTAGAGCCATTGGGGTTTTCAAAGTTTAATACTGCTTAGTAAATGCCCAGTCAGTGAGGAAGAATACATTTATTTTCCTGTTCCCAGGACAAAGTAAAGTGGACCAATTCCTTAAAGCATTAATGAGGTCTCATGTCCACACTTGTTGAGATGAGCACTGGGTATTATTTGTAAATGATGAATTACTAAATTCTAGTCCTGAAACCAATACTACACTATATATTAACTAACTTGAATTTGAATTTAAAAATTAATTTAATTTAATTTTTAAAAAGGTCTCATGTCCACTTGGCTTGTTTTGTGGATTAGAAAATTGAATATATGAACTAAAGTAACTTACCTATGGCCTTAAAATCAGACAGTTTTTGGTATGAATCCCTGCTCCTCTCCTAACTAACTGTATGAACTTATCAAAGTTACTTGACCATTTACTATTGTGGTTAATAAATACAGTGTTAATATATTTTGCTAAATCAAATATTTTAGAACAAGTGTTCACATTTCTTACACCTGAACTGATCAACTCAGAATAAGATGTAAAGTTATATTTGAGAATGTATTCATTACTGTCCACTCCATTAAAATCCAGAAAAAACAGTATTCCCTACCTGTTTGCTAGGTCTCTAAATATGGTTGAACTTTTGAAAGTGTCAGTTTCAGTGAAGGAAGGAGACAATCTTGGATAATAAACTTACACTTGATTTCAAATCCCAAGTTTACCTCCTACTTTTTCCTTGCTTTTTCCCTGGGTGATTAACATAGCCAAGCATCATTATCCCAACTATAAAATAAGAATAATATTGTTTACTTTATTGTTTTTTTTTTTCAGAAAAATGTGATAGTGTGTATAAAAAAAAAAAACCTCCACTAGGACTTAGCATATGTTAAGAAATTATCTGTTCTCTTCCCCTGTCCACTCCAAGACATACCCTTCCTTTGTATCAGAGTGGGGTAAAAAAGTTGAGAACTGCAGCTTTAGGCATGGTGTTTTTATTTTTTTCAGTGTTTATGAACACAACTGAAATAATTGTTTATAAATGTGATAGTAAATGATGTTTCAATTATTTCATAGGTGAATAACCCTTTAAATCACTCTGGTACCTTTAAATAAATGCTGTTCTAATGGAGAAGGTAGTTGGAAAGATGATGTCAATATTCTGATGTTATACAGTGACTTATGCCTAACAAATTGAATAATTATCTGGTTCTGACCATTTCTAAATAGAGCCTGCATGGTTGAAGGAACATGTGACTGGAGTCAAGTCTTGGCTCTCCCTCTCCATGTAATGCAAGAAAAATAATTTAATCTTTCTGAGACTTAGTATTCCCATCCTTAAATGTAGAGATAAAGGACATAATTTCTATGACCCTTTATATTTCTATTATATAATTTATCAATATATATCAATATATTATCAATATATTATCAATATATTATCAATATAATAATTTATCAATATAATTTATCAGTATATAAATCAATAAGAAATTAATCTAGTCAGGGGCGCCTGGGTGGCTCAGTAGGTTAAGCATCCGACTTCGGCTCAGGTCATAATCTCGCCCTTTTTGAATTCGAGCCCCGTCGGGCTCTGTGCTGATAGCTCAGAGCCTGGAGCCTGCTTGGATTCTGTGTCTCCCTCTCTCTCTGCCCCTCCCCCACTCTGCTCTGTCTCTCTCTCAAAAATAAAACATTTAAAAAAAAAGAAATTGATCTAGTCAAGCTGATTGCTATATTCTGTTGAGTATTTAAAAAAAGGGATTAATAATTAGGAAAATATGTGTATAAATCACTGGTGTTATGAGGGATCTTTATACTTCTTAATAGGTAAATATTTTACTTTTAATTAATGCCCATGAAATAATTACAGGGATCACAGCTTGCTGTAGAATTCATTGTTCAGTTCACTTTGCTTATGTAGTTAGCAACTTCATAGAGTTTGATTCCCTGTTTCTCATTTGCAAGGATGGGTAATAAAGATTTTAATCTTGAAAATGAGTATCTTGTGAGAGTAATGGTATTATCACTGTTGCCAGTGTTTATTTCATCTATCCCCAGCCTTCTGACAGGAAGTTCACAGCCAATCAGTGAAACAGAATTCAGCCAAAGCTAGAAAAAGCAGTCTTTCAGACATTCCATACAGAAGAATCTATTATGAATATTATTAGGTGGAAAATTGTACGTCTTAAAGATAAGGAGCCAGGACTTGAGAGCTTGATGTCCTAATAACTTGTTGGGTACTAATAAAGATGCATATTTGGTTGTTTAATAGCCGTCCTAAATAAATTGTGGCCTCAGTGGAAATTATAACTACTCTATAGTTGTGAAGGGGATTAAAGATGTTTGTCTTCTGAGAAAAGTGCTAATTAGCTCATTGATTGTACAACCAAATGACTAAAATCCTCTAAAGTATTTTTTCATGAAAATTTCAAAATTAGCATGACTAGAGCATTTATTTTTTAAAGAATATTTCATATTCATCTACATATTTCTGAAATTTGTCCTTTTTTAGTACTTCTAAACTAGTCCACGTTTCTTTAAAATATTGCCAGTTATAAAAGTGTCTCAAAGGTGAATCTTCCAAAGATATATATTTCAATGAAGGGTGAGTGTAGCAAAAGTTGTCAGAAAACCCTAATTAGTGGTTATTATTGATGCCCATGTTAATGGGAGCCATCTCCCATTAAGCTTGTATGTGCCAAGCATTATGCAAATGGCAGTGGCTAGGAATAGTGGCTCCAGAGTCAGTCTGCCTCGGTTTTAACTATTCTGGCTCTGCCTCTCACTACTCTTACTCAGTGTTTTTGAGGAAGTTACTTTATCTTTGTTGTTTTTGTTTTTGTTTTTCAATTTAAATTAGGGTTTGGTTTTTTTTTTTTTCTTTTTGAGAGAGCATGAGCACAATGGGGCGGGGGGTGGGGGAGGAGTGGAGGGACAGAGAGAGGGGTAGATCCCAAGCAGGCTCCACACTGTCAGCACGGAGCCGGATGCAGGACTCGACCTCAGAAACTGAGATCATGACTGAGCTGAAACCAAGTGTCGGATGCTTAATTGACTGAACCACCCAAGTGCCCCAATCTTTTTTTTTTTTTAATGTTTACTTATTTTGAGAGAGAGAGAGTGTGTGTGCATGCGTGCACAAGCAGAGAAAGGGCAGAGAGAGAAGGAGAGAGAGAGAATCCTAAGCAGGCTCCACACTCAGGATGGAGCCAAACATGGGGCTCAATCTCACAGCTGTGAGATTGTGACCTAAGCCAAAATCAAGCTGGACACATAACTCACTGAGTCACCCGGGCACCCGAAAAATTAAAATGTCCTATTTTTTAATTTGTCTTAGTTCTTGCTTTCAAAACCATGTATAATTTCATGTATTTATGTAATCATGAATATTATGGAAAAATTTTACTGTGTACATACATAGCTAAATAAACGCACAATGTTCAGTTTTGGTAAGAAATGGTAAAAGAAATATAATTTTACAGAGTATTTAATAATTAGCATAAAATAATAGAGTTTTAGATTTAATCCTAAGAATCTTAAAAATAACCTGGTTGAACCTTCCTCTCTTCACTCTCTTCCCAACTTCAGAAAGTAAAATAAGGCCATTGCCATCTAGAATATTAGAGAGACATTTCCACTACCTACTGGTAACTGGGCTTGAATTAGTCCTCTTTACCCTATTACCTCCTACTCACCAAAATAGTTGGTTTTTATGTCTATTCACATAATAGAGCAGGGGAAACTCAGAACAGGAGGTGGAATAGGTCATGACTTCTATAAAATTCTTAATAAGAAAAAAAATCATGAAGACATGGTAGTCAAAGAATCAGTGTATTCAGCAAATCAGAAAGCATCAGCAGATAAGTATCCTGCAGATATTATTGAAGCCTAATAGATATTTAGGTATTGAAATAACAACAAAAAATATTTTATCGTTTCAATAAGAACAAATAATAGAATTGAGAAAAGAAAACTAAGTCATTATGAAAGTGCTATTTGAGACTAGCTACTCACAAAGCCTATATTTTAAAGCAAATTTCATTAACTTTGTATATTGTTGGTCCCACTTCATGCTTTCAAGCATAACCATGTCTGATAGTAACCAGCAGCATCTTAAAGAATTATAATTTTTCTGCTTTGATCATTTTCATATTCTTTGACAATATGTGTTTAACAGTGATATTTTGTTAAGTCCCTGGTACTTTCTAGACTCATATTCAATCACATAAGTATATTAATACTAGGTTTATATGAACATAGTTAAAAATCAACCTGTATGCTATTTAACATGTAAAATAAAATTTAGTAAACTGATGTATGTATTCATAATTCTGTCATTTTGTCATTTAAAAATGATTATTTTGAAGAAATTAAGTTTATTCCTTTTACATATGTGATAATATTCTTTTTTTTCCTCTTGTTTTCTTAAGTAATATAGTGGCTGTTTCTCACTGTCATAGTTTGGTTTATGAGTATTTTTTTAAGCTAAAGAAATTAAGTATTTTAATTCATGCCCTCTTTTCTTATACAATTCATCATTTGTTTTTTTAATATTTATTTATTTTGAGAGAGAGAGAGAGCAAGGGAGAGGGAGAGAGAGAATCCCAAGCAGGTTCCACACTGTCAGCAGAGAGCTGGATATGGGGCTCAATCCTATGAACCATGAGATCATGACCTGAACCAAAATCAGAAGTCAGATGTTTAACCAGCTAAGCCACCCAGGCACCCCATCATTTATTTTAAAAATCTGATTTTTGTTTCCTTAAAATAATCTAATCTGGCTATTACAGATTTTGTATCAGATTCAATTTATTTCTGTGTCAGTAATTTCTCTAATGTTAATGATGTGTTCTGAAAAATATAAAATCATAAGCTTCATATATTACAATGGAAGTAAAAAGGAAATGATTTTTGGTAAATGGTTTTTTACTTTAGCATGCATATTTCCAGCTTTTTATTAATAACCACAAAAAATGTAGTTTAATATGTGAATACATTATCTGTCATATGTCTTACAAGTCTCTTGACAAATGTGATAGAAAAGCTGTTACTTCTACTTATATTCTTTGTCTATTTTAGCAAGAAATAAAATTTGAAAAACCCTGTGCAGAAATCTTTCAGCCTTGGGTCGCCCATGTTAAAAGTTAAAGCCTTGAATTCCATTTAGAACCTTCTACCATTAATTAGTCATATGACTTGTGGTATTTATATCCTATGCATGGTATAGCCATCCATGAGTAAATTTTCCACATGGTGGAAAGAGTCATCTTGACTTACTCTCCATTTGAGCTGTCGTGACATGTTCTACTCTGTAACTCAGAAATTTCTGATTTATTTTTGTTATTGAACTCAGAGTTCCAGGTTATAAATCTGAATATTCAATGATTCTACTTATGATTGTTTTCTCCATCTATGGAGTAATATCCTAAATTGTTACTTTCATTTTTCATGACCTGATGTTTCAGTGTGTCTTACTGTGGAAGCATTAAGTGGTTCCCAGAAATGAGAACTCTGAAGGAAAAAGTAGTCCTACTAGGAGTTATGCCTTTTTTTTTTTTTTTTTTTTTTTTTTTTTTTTTTTACTGTGTTGCCTACCAGCACAGTATACCACTGTCCTAAGTAGGTACAGCATATCACTGTGATAGAGGGGATATATAGGTATAATATACTACTTTATGGTGGTTTACTGTTTTACAATATTTCCCAAATACTTTCACCCACATTTAATCCTCACAATGACCCCAGATGGTAGATAAATAATACAGAGATAATGAGTTTCCTGAAAACTGGATTATTCAGTAAGTGGTGTGGGAAACTGGATATATCTCTTAAAAAAGTACAGTGGGATCATAACTCACAGCTTAAGCCAGAATAAATTCTAGGTGAATCAAAGACCTAAAAACAAAAAGTGTCCCTAAGTACTGTGAATTTAAAAGCAAACTTCTAACTTATAAGCAAACATAGATGCTACAAAGAAAAATATTAATAAATCATAGACAAATAATTTTCTAATGTAGAATGGACTCCTGCAAATTGGCAAGAACAGGCCAACAACATTATTAATAAGAAAACTAAAAATTGGGGCACCTGGGTGGCTCAGTTGGTTAAGCATCCGACTGCAGCTCATGATCTCACGGTTCATGAATTAAAGCCCCAGTCCAGGGTCTGTGCTGACAGCTCAGAGCCTGGAGCCTGCTTTGGATTCTGTGTCTCCCTCTCTCTCTGCCCCTCCCCCCTCACACACACTCTCTCTCTCTCTCTCTCTATCTCTCTCTCTCTCTCTGTCTCAAATAAATGTTAATAAAAAATTTTAAAGAATGTTTTTGATGAAGCAAGTAAAAAAATCATAGTTTTATTACATCTTGACTCTTGAGTACACATCTTTTTAATAGTCTTTGTTGGAAAATAAGTCCATAAAACTTTTTTGCTATACAGAGTATGGTGGTTGTCTTGATGAAAAGCATTGGAGATATTGAATTGTAAGCTGAATTAACCACCCCCCCCTTTTTTTTAACATAACACTTGAAACAAATGATAAACTATGGTTATTCACATTTGGGGTTTGGTAGACATTTTCTCTAAAATGAACAAAATGAACTCATCACTTTGAGGTAACAACTGACAGGAAGGTACCAATGATAAAATTTAATATTTCAAGCAAAAATTGAGATTTTAGAAAATTGTAATATATCATGAACTGACAGCTTCCCAATTCCTAAAGACTTTGAGGAGATTTATGGTGATATTAACAGATGGGAATGTTTGATATTATGTAATGAAATGTTTCAACATTTGGAAAATCTCCATAACTCAGTGAATCAGTATTTTCTAAATGTTTGATAGTGGTTTTACAAAGTCATGCAATGGTAAAATATCCATTCAAAATGCAAAATAAATTGTTGGATTTTAATTAGCAGTAGGAAAACTTCATTGCTATGGCTCTAGATTCTTCATTGCAACTAACCTTTAAGAAAATATTACTTGTTGAATTTTTGTGGTAATATGAAAGAATATCCAGAGTTTTCTGAAAAAACTATTGAAATACTTCTTCCAGGTATATATTTTTACATTTGTCAACCAAAACAACAGATTGAGTACAAAAGTAGCATGAAAATCCAGCTTTTTTCTAATAAGCTGAATAATGCTACTCTTCTTGCAAAATGGTTTTTTTTTTTTTTTTGGAAAATGCAGTAGTTATTTTTCATGAAATGTTATTTGTGCTCGCATGTAGATTTATGGTTGTTATTTTTAACTTAATATTTAAATTCCTCAGTCTTAATTTCTAATGTGATTAATAACCCATGGATATAATCCACATAAACAGAGCTTGTTGGGGTTCACAGCTTTTGAGTTTTTAAGAATTTTGAGACTAAAAAGTTTGAGAACTACTCCTTTATGGAGATTGAAATAAAAACTTTAAGTTCATTATAACCACTGAAATAGTAATTTCCAATTTTAGGAATTTATATTACATATATAATCTCAGAAGATGAGGTAATAAATGTACAAAGTTATTCATTGTTATATTCTGATCAAAAGATCAGAAACAACCTAGTGTTTGCCCATCAATAGAGGTTATGTTGAGGTATATCCATATAATGTAATGCTGTGTCACAGATGAGGCACATACAGATTTATCAATGTGCAAAGATGTCAACGATACATTAAATCAAAAATTCAAGGTGCCGGGGCGCCTGGGTGGCTCAGTCGGTTAAGTGGCCGACTTCGGCTCAAGTCACAATCTCACGGTCTGTGAGTTCGAGCCCCGCGTCGGGCTCTGTGCTGACTGCTCAGAGCCTGGAGCCTGTTTCAGATTCTGTATCTCCCTCTCTCTGACCCTCCCCCATTCATGCTCTGTCTCTCTCTGTCTCAAAAATAAATAAACGTTAAAAAAAAAAATTCAAGGTACCAAAAACTATGTAGACTACACTGCCTTTTGTACAAAATTATATGTAGTATATGTATATGCATGTGTTATCTGTTAAAAGGATACACAAGGGCACCTGTGTGGCTCAGTTGGTGGAGCGTCCGACTTCGGCTCAAGTCATGATCTCATGGTTTGTGGGTTCAAGCCCCGCATCAGGCTTTGTGATGACAGCTCGGAGACTGGAGCCTGCTTCAGATTCTGTGTCTCCCTCTCTCTCTCTGCCCTTCCCCCACTCATGCTCTGCCTCTCTCTTTGAAAAATAAATAAACATTAATTTTTTTTTAAAAAGGATAAACAAGAAACTGCTTGTGGCTGCCACTCTGGAGGGGACCTAGCCACAAAAATAGGAGGAAGACATTTCAAAAACAACTGAATACTCTTTGAACAGTTATAAAAATATTTAAAAAAAAGAAAGAAAAGAAAAGAAATGCTGCACCTGTTCCTAAAAAGTCCTAATATTTTAAGATTATTTTTCAGTTTCTTTCCCAAAACCACATGACAAATTACTTATTAGGAGCTAAGTCAGGTTAAGAATCCAAATCTGTCTAATCCTGGTTCTACTATCTTTCTATTATATTAAAATTTACACACACTCTCATGGAGTGGGAAGACATTCACAGAAAACAGTTATTTTATGTAGTAGTAATTGTTTTGTTGCCATAATGAGTTGACCTGCACAAGAGAAACAAGAATTTGTAGAAGATTAGATGGACTCAGTCCCAAGAGGCTAGATGGAACAAAGCTCCTGAGGAAGGAAGGGATACATACTAAAGGGTTAATGGAGAGGCTCCTGGGTGGCTTAGTTGGTTGAGGGTCTGACTTGGCTCAGGTCATGATTGATCCCACAGTTCGTGGGTTTGAGCCTATGTCAGGCTCTGTGCTGACAGCTCAGAACCTGGAACCTGTTTCGAATTCTTTGTCTCCCTCTCTCTCTGCCCCTCCCCTGTTCGCGTTCTTTCTCTCTCTCAAAATCAAATAAACATAAAAAAATGGGGGGAGGCAGCTAATGGAATTTGATCAGCAAGAGGAGTTTATTCAGGACAGAAGTAGGGATCCATGTAGCACCCCCTGGTACCCCTGGGAGACCATTGTAAATACCTTGGCGCCGTGGTTCCCACACCTTCCCATGCATCAAGATCAACCAGAAAGCGTATGAAAACACAGATTGCTTGGCCCCACTCTCTAAGGTTCTGATTCATTAGATCTGGACAGGGGCTTAAGATTTCACATTTCTAACAAGTTCCCAGGTGATACTTAGGCTATGGGGACTGAGACTCCACTTTGAGAATCACTGCATTAGAGAAACTGTGCTGTTCGAAGTTGGATAGGTAATATGTGATCTGGGGCCAGAACAATGAATTGTAATTTTTTTAAATGATACCAAAGGTCACTTAACTTCAAGAGACTGAAATATTATAAATTTTTAAGAAGACAAGTAATATATATGTTACCCTTTCTTATGTATATCTTCTTAATCCCCTGCTAATTAAAAATAAAAATTATTATATAAAAGTTCATTATACATTTTTATGAAAACAGTAACTTAATTTTAGTGTCTTCTTGGTTTTAAAGTTAAAATGTCTTAGAAAAATCTGTTTGAATCATTACATTTATTTCAGTAAGTTACTTATCTGTTTTTAAGGGAGAATTTCATTTGAAAATTGGCTAAAGTCAGCATCAAATGGAAATTAACATGTGTTCAATGTGCACTGTAGTCTCTAGTGGTCAGCCATTCCAAAGGTCAATTTTTACACTGCAGTTTATAAAATAATCAAAATACCATTCCTTCTGTTATATTTTCTGTTGAGTCTTTGAGAAGTGACGTTAGCCTTCAAGAAAACTTGAGATATGTAGTGTACTGAAGTCCTGGGGAGAGGGGAATACAAAGTTACCAATTCCTGGGACTTCTTTAAAGAATGTATCCAAGTTTGGGCACCTGGGTGGCTTGGTTAAGTGGCTGGCTTAGGCTCAGGTCATGATTTCATGGTTCAGGCCCCATATTGGGCTCTGTGCTGACAGCTCAGAACCTAGAGCCTGCTTCTGATTCTGTGTCTTTCTCTCTCGCTACCCCTCCCCCGCTCACACTCTGTCTCTCTGTTTCTCAAAAACTGAATAAACGTTAAAAAGAATTTTTTTTAAAGAATGTGTCCAACCTCACAGACTGGAACCTCTATCAGCATGATTTCTTCATAGTCTACTCAAAATCACATTATTCTTAGAGAATTTGCTTAAATCAATATTATTTCCTAGTCTTGGGCCTTTGATTCATGTAAAATTTATTTTTCTGAAACTATTTCCTTCCCTAGGTACAAAAGTTAAAGTATTATTAAAGTTTTGTTTTGTTTTGTTTTGTTTTTTTTATATTTTATTTTATTTATTTTTTTAAAACATTTATTTTTTTTAATATGAAATTTATTTTCAAAATGGTTTCCATACTACCCCCAGTGTTCATCCCAACAGGTGCTCTCCTCAATACTCATCAAAAACGATTTAAGCAATATAATGAAACAAGAATTTAGAATAATAATCATAAAATTAATTGCTGGGTTTGAAAAAGCATAGAGGACAGAAGAGAATCTATTGCTACAGAGATCAGGGGACTAAGAAATAGTCATGAGGAGCTAAAAAATGCTATAAATGAGGTGCAAAATAAAATGGAGGCAGCCATAGCACAGATTGAAGAGGCAGAGGAGAGAATAGGTGAATTGGAAGATAAAATTATGGAAAAGAGGAAGTTGGTTTTGTTTTTTTTTTTTTTTTGAGTAAAAGGCTACTGTAGTCTGAGATGAAAAGGTTATGCAGATTATAAAACAGTGGCTATGGAAATAGTCTAGATTAAAGAAGGCTAAAAATTAAAAACTAAATGCAGGGGTGCCTTGGTGGCTCAGTTGGTTAAGCATCTGACTCTTGATGCTTAGGTCACAATTTCACATTTGGTGAGTTCTAGCCCCACATCAGGCTCTTCACTGATAGCACAGAGCCTGCATGGGATTTTTGCTCCCTCTCTCTCTGCCCCTCCCTCGCTAGTGTGTGTTCTTTCTCTTTCTCTCTCTCTCTCTCAAAATAAATAAATAAACCTAAAAAAAAAAAAAAACTAAATGCAATTCCTACCCCTATATTAGATAGGTAAGAGGCAAAAATGCTATAAAGGACATTGTTAACAATGGATAAAATTGGAATATAGATAGTACATTAGGTAAAAGTATTTGTGTGAATTGATGAACTGATAACTACTGTGGTTATGTCAGAGAATATCCCTTTTCCTAGGAAACAAACACTCAATTATTTAGGGGTAAAGGGCCATAATGTATGTAATTATGTATGTAGTTCAGCAGAAGATTGATTTCATAGAGCATACAAATGTTAAAACAAATGGGGTGAAATGGTAACAATAGGAATATCTGGATAAAGGGTTTACAGGCATTCCATCCACTATTTTTATTATTGTAATTTTAAGTTTAAATTATTTTCAAATAAAATGTAACAGACAACCTGCAGAAAAGTGAAACGTGTGATTTAAATGTTTGTTTTCTTTAAGAAAGAAAACTTTCCTCTGGGTGTGAAGTTGAACTCTCAGAAAGCTTCTCTGTTTCCCTAAATATCAAAAAATAGCACCTAGAGAGGGTACAAGGAGCATTCTCAATGATTAAGTTCTCAATTTCTAAGACCATATCTATAAAATATTGCTGATAATTTATACTAAAAGATATGAGTTATCACTTGAGTTTATTTTATGTTTATTAGATGGTTACTTGCCAGCATTAAGTATCAGCTAAGTCATGGTTGAAATACTTGTAGGAAATAGGAAACTACTTGGAAGAAAGACCAACTAGGGGGAAATCAAAGTGTAAATCAGAATCTAATCTGAGTAGTTTGCCATTGGGTAAAAATGAAGGGCAGAGACTTGGTAATGGTCTTCTAATTGGTCCCCGTTAATTTGCGATAAAATGGTTTGGCTTTTAATGATGTTGATGATATTACTAGAACCTACTTATAAATCACATTTTTCACTTAACTCATTCTTACTTACCTGGCTCTTTTTTATTCTTTTTTTTAACGATGACAGATGTTTATGCCCTTGGAAAGTCTTCTCCTTTCCAAGTATTTGTCTAGAGTTGTACCTCTTTCTCTCAGCTTCTTTCTCAGTAATCCAAATCTATACATTGTCAAATCACAGATGTTCTCTATACTTTCCGTTGTCAATTCATCTATTTTATTTGATGTTTTACTCCTCTGTGTAAGGGTATATTATCACAAATGATATTAATCATAAGGATCATAAGTAATTAAACCATGAAATTAAATGAAAGAAATTTATTTTTCACTATGCTGTGCCTTTTTCCTTGCTGAGGTCAGCTTCCATTGGCTAGATTTTCAACCCACTCAGCCTAAAATTCTTTTTTCCTTTGTGAATATATTACTGAAGACTTGATAGGCTTGTTTAAATTCTGTATTTCTCTTAATATGTAAGTGTACACAAGGATGAATATTTCTTTATTGTTAATCCTTATTATCTCCTTCCATCTGAAGGTACTTACCTCAGACACACACTGTATATTAAACCATAGCAAATAAGTCAGTGAATAAAGCAACACAAGATTTAAAATCCAAATGACTATTCCACTGTACATGTCACTGTAGAGACATAAAAATCTATAAACTGCAGTAAACTCTATCAGGTAAGGGGCAGTAGATAGGAGAGAGGTTCCTCAGTAACCTCATTTCTATTTTTTTTTAATTTTCTTTAATATTTATTTTTGAGAGAGAGAGAGACAGAACACAAGTGGGGGAGGGTCAGAGAGAGAGGGAGACACAGAATCTGAAGCAACTTCCAAGCTCTGGGCTGTAAGCACAGAGCCCATCATGGGGCTTGAACCCCCAAACTGCGAGACCATGAACTGAGCTGAAGTCAGATGCTCAAATGACTGATCCACCCAGGTGCCTCAGTAACCTCATTTCTGAAGGTCTTCGCAAAACACTATGCAGTTTTTTAACCAGTCAGCCAGAAATGACATCTGTATTCTCTTCATTTGCCTTTTTATTGATGAAAATTAATTGGTGCTTTTTAGAAGCCAGGGGGCTGAGAGCTTTATAACTCTTAAATTGAAGTTCATACTACATAAAAGACACTTAAGAATATGTGTAAAGACACATTTAAAATAAGCCATATAATAACGAGTTACTATTGACATGCTTGTTTTTCTCCTGTGGCAGCTATGATAATTATGTAAATAAACCAAAACCCATGTTGTTTAAAAATTGATGATTTTAACATTGAAACCTGAAAATGGGGTCTTTTTCCAACATTGGATAAATTTTTAACTACATTAAAGTGAGCAATTTTGGGGCGCCTGGGTGGCGCAGTCGGTTAAGCGTCCAACTTCAGCCAGGTCACGATCTCGCGGTCCGTGAGTTCGAGCCCCGCGTCGGGCTCTGGGCTGATGGCTCGGAGCCTGGAGCCTGTTTCCGATTCTGTGTCTCCCTCTCTCTCTGCCCCGTTTCGAAAAACGTTGAAAAAAAATATTTTAAAGTGAGCAATTTAAAACAAGATAAATCTAGGAGCACCTGGATGGCTTAGTCTGTTGAGTCTGACTCTTGATTTTAGCTCAGGTCATGATTTCTCAGTTTGTAGGTTTGAGCCCTGCGTCACACTCTGAGCTGACAGTGCAGAGCCTGCTTGGGATTCTCTCTCTCCCTCTCTCTCTCTGCCCCTTTCCCACTTATGCTCGCGCTCTTTCTGTCAAGAATAAATAAAATTTTTTAAAATAAAAATAAAACAAGATACAATCCAGGTAATAGGTAGCAAGGGGCAGAGTAATTGTTTTAATTGAATCACATTTATTACAAAGTCATCCGTCACATTCTTCCATTTATGCAGATTGACACAGACTTTGACCAAATAGGAAATGTAACCTGCTGTACAAGCACACTTTATTTTGTAGCTGTTAATGGACTCTCAAAGTTTCTTTTGGCAGATGGAGATGGACACATGGATCACTTACTGCCAGGCTGTGAAGATAAAAACTGCCAGAAAAGCATCATTTACTTAGCAAAATCTGGAACAAAGCAGGTATACCAGCTCGTTTTTTAATGTCAGTAGAGTTACCTTCTTGAAGAAAATCTTCAGAGATTTGAAAAAGTATCTGAAGAATCACACACAGAGAAACCAAATGTAAATCATTGACTTCCTCATTTTAATTTAATGAAAGGCATATAAATCTTGTGTTTGTTTATTGAGGGGGGAAAGCACTGTTACAATCATTTCTGGTGAAGAAAACCTATTATTGTTCCTATAATTAAATGATCCATTAGCATTTTATAGGCCGGGAATATGATAAAATGCACTGCAACTATAATAAAAGGTTATGGAAAATAACATCACATCTATTGTCAAGGCTAATCTTGTCTTTATTTGTGGCATATAAATCAGTTTCATTCTCTCATGCTGACTTTTTACTTGTGGCTTATAGGTAAACAATTTAGAATCTGATAGTCATAGCAGAAGATTAATGTGGGAATGATAGTTTGTAACACTGAGAATTCTTCCATATTGATAGCACTAGAAAAAGAAAGCCAGTAATATAGTAGTAGAATTAATCAGCTTTGTTTTTTATCTTAGGGTGATAAATGATAGAATAACATATTGACTTTTATCGCCCTTATACGTAAGAAACCACATTTTATACTAAGACACTAAAGAAAAATCTTCAGTCAACAGTCTATAAACATTTACTATACCCATAAGTTTTATTATCCTAAAGTTTTTAAAGTTTTGAATTACTGAAAACATGAGGTCAAGTAACACCTAATAATTGGTTCATATGTATAAGTAAACACAGTAATTATAGCCTGGCTTCAAGTGACAGACTACTATGAGAATATTTTCAAATTATACAGTAATCTCTCTCTGGGAAAATAAATGCTACAGTTCTTTAGTGACTCATAAGGATGTCATATTAATAAAAAATCTTTTTACTTTTTAGACCTTAATATGTTTACCTTAATAGGAATATTTTATCCTCATTAATAATCTGTCAACCTCTTCAGAAATTTGTGATAACTTGGCACTTTGTGAAATTTCCCATCTTCTTCCAAAATAAACTATTTTTTTCAAAGTCAAGTGAATCATTAAAACATGTTGATGTACATAATACTTTTTTCCTTCTAGGGAAGACTGAAAACTTGATTAAAGATGTAAATAAGTTTTTTTAAACAGCTTGTTTTCTATAAATATGTTTTCTATTAGCTATTTTTTTTCTTTTTCCTTGACAAAATGTGCTTTCTTTGGAAAACCTAGAAAATGTTTGGGATACCCTATGTACTAAACCCTTTCCAAGAAGCCATTTTTAGTATAGTTTGACTTGGAGACACATAAAGAGTCACCTGCTTAAAAAAAGTATATTTAGTCATGTTTGTCCTACTGTCACTTCAAGCCGGCTGCACCTATTTGCATATCTTCAGAGTGTATGCCAGTATTCATGCTCTTAACTAATTATGGGCATAGTTATAATTTTAATGGTATGATTTCCACTCTTCAGATTTTAGTTTGCATTAGGTTATCAAAAGTAAAGATTAGGGCATTCAAAAAAGAAATGGATTCCCGAAAGCTGTTTTTGAAATCAACCCTATTCTCTCTGTTCTCTTCATTATAATCAATATAGAAATAAAAAATTTACTAAAAATGTAGCTTCCAGCTATTTTGGTGACAAAGCTCATCCCCCTGGGCAGGCAGAGCTTCTTCAGGGCTGGTGCTGGTGTTATTAGGAAAGCCTCAGAACTCTTGGCTCTGAAGATGATAACTGAAGTCATCATCATGTATAAGAGGCAAAGCAGGGGAACAAGGGAGACTCCGTCATCTTCTAACTTTCTTCCTAAGCTGGTCCTCCTAAAAGGACATCAGTATTAGATGATATTACAGTTTGCTGTAATTTTTAAAAAATACTCACTTGAGATTACATTTCCACTCAACACAGGTTTAAAATGGGGGATTCAACTATCAGAATCAGCATCAGTTCAAACGTAAGAGTCTGTGATTTTGTGAAAAACCTTCAAAGGCTCTATGTGCCAGTTTAAGGAAAAAATTACTAGTAATGAATTTTAAAGGGGACTTTACTTTTCCAGAGTGTCAATTACTGTTCTTAAAAGTAAATTATAATACTCTAGCATATTGTAGAGATAAAGAAATTGAAGTAAGATGACGCTTATCTTGAGGACTTTTAATGGATCATTTGTTTTGCAAATGGTGAATTTTTTTTTCTCAAGTAACTATAAAATCTGACCTTTTCCCTCTTGATTCCATAGTGGGTTCCAGTCCTACGGGAGTTCAGCAACAAGGGCACACTCTGGGGCTTTGTGCCATTTGTGCATGAACAACGACCAACAGAAATACCAATTCCAATTACCCTTCATATTGGAGACTACAACATGGATGGCTATCCAGATGCTCTTGCCATACTGAAGAATACATCCGGAAGGTATGGAAATTAAGTGAAAAATATTGTAAAAATATCTGCACTTTGATACTTCGCTAACTGAATAGCACCTAAATATGGTAGAGTGCCTTAAATAAGGAACATGTTGAGCTTAGTTCCTGTTTCTTTACCCTGTACCTGAATTACCAATTGTTTAGAATACCTGTTGTCTTCCATAGATTTAATTTCTGTAGAACAGAGGTGAACATCTAATCTAAAATACAAAGCTCATTTTTGATTCAACAAAACTTTATTGTTAAAAGGCCAAAATTTTTTTCTTTTAATGACTTCAATTTAATAATCAATTCATTAAATATTAACTGAGCCTTATTTATGTGCAATTACACATGATCCTTACAGTTAAGAAGTTTTCCATTCTGGAGGTAGAGACAGGCTTATAAGCAAGTAATTGCAGTACAATGTATTACATTCAATAATAGAGGCATATACAAAGGACAGAATGATTGGTACCCTTTCTTTTTTGTGTTTTTTTCCTGGAAATAAGTTGAATTTATTTTTTATTTTATTTCTGTATTTGAGTATAGTTGACACACAATGTTATGGTAATTTCAGGTGTACAACATAGTGATTTGACAAGTTTGTACCTTATGTTATTCTCACAATGTAGCTACCACCTGTCACAACACTATTACAAAACCACTGGTGGTATTCCTTATGCTGTGCCTTTTATTCCCATGACTTACTCATTCCATAACTAGAAGCCTTTATCTCCCAGAACCCTCCACTCATAGGCCAAAATTTTTGAAAAACAAATGACCCAGTTACATTTTCAGACTGAAAACCCTCATGATTAAGAGCTGAGCCTAGGATGAGAGTACTAATTGTATCTGTGTTGTGTAGTTGTAGTGAAGATTAAATGAGATAAAAATAAATGAAGCAGTTAGTACCTAGCACATGCAGACTTTAAGTGAGTTACCTTACTGTTGCTTGTTTACAATTGCAATGAAAATTCAAACATGATTTTATATATATATATATATATATATATATATATATGTATATTTATATATATATAATAATAGTGTATTTATCACATTATCAGTGACTTTGAGTACTGCAGCTCCTTTTTGTTTCCTTAAGTAGAGGTACCAGTAGGTAAACCAAAATAGTTAAATTTATAATTAGCCTGAGTCTTTGCAGATTCTATAAATATGATCCTTCCTAAATTTTAATACCTTATTGTTTTCTTCCTATCACAATTAATTCTCTTTCTTGGCCCTTATTGTTTCTTATCTCCTACATCATATCTATCCATAATTTTTCCTCTG
This sequence comes from Acinonyx jubatus, assembly GCF_027475565.1. Taxonomy (NCBI): domain Eukaryota; kingdom Metazoa; phylum Chordata; class Mammalia; order Carnivora; family Felidae; genus Acinonyx; species Acinonyx jubatus. Next base: position 35,953,801 of record NC_069396.1, read on the forward strand.
TGCATTAATTCATTTGTTGACTTCGGAATTAGTGATAATTCAGCTTCACATTTTCTACCAGGCTTATGATGCAATACTGCTTCCCTGGAAAAAATCAGATTTATTGTTGCTTTTAGCCCCAAACAGTGTCATCTAGAGATCGGATTCTTAGAGAAACATATATTATTAGTGAATGTCCCTAAATATTTATAGACAATTATGGAGAATCTATACTTAAACTTTCTAAGAATTTGATTTGAAATTATAATTGCTCTAAGTTATGTTTACAGAATTTTCCAGTCATGATCATCATGCTTCATAATGCAGAGTATGTACATTCAGAACCTATGTGTGTGAGACAGATTTAATGTAACCAAATGAATCTCTGAACTCAATGTGATTATTATTCCTTTTAAAGGTATAGTGGCACGTAAAAGCAAAGAAATGTAAAATTGCTTTATTCTGGACATTAATCTTATTCAAAAGAATAAGAAATTCCATCCCAAATTGATTGTCTGTGATTACTCATCCTTAGAGGAATATCCAAACAATTTTTGTTTTTGTCATAAAGGATTTTTTTTTTATTTTTAAACTAGTGAGTTGTATTTTGTTGTTGTTATTTTTTTTTGACCCAGTATAGTTAAATACAGTGTTATATTAGTTTCAGGTATGCAATATAGTGATTCAACACTTCTATACAACACCTGGTGCTCATCACAAGTGTTCTCCTTAATCTATGTCACCTATTTCACCCACCCTCCCGGTAACCATCCATTTGTTCTCTTACTTAAGAGTCTGTAGCTTGGTTTGTCTCTCTCTCTCTTTTATTTTCTTTGATCATTTGTTCCATTTCTTAAATACCACTTATGAGTGAAATCATACGGTATTTGTCTTTCTCTGACTGACTTATTTCATTTAGCATTATACTCTCTAGTTCCATCCATGTTTTTGCAAATGGCAAGATTTCATTCTTTTTATGGCTGAATATTCATGTGTATATATATTGCTATAAAAGTTTTTATTAACATTTTCTCTTTTAAACCATCAAATATTTAACTTAAGTTCCTTTACCATTCAGAAATAATGATGGTATCCACAGCTAATTCAGCAGGGAACAGTATAATTCCACAGAAGACATAATGTAAGAGGCAGTCAGTCATAGACACTTGATGCTTTTATAAAGGCAACTGTTTAAAACTGGGATTTCTCTTTGGTTCTTTTGGGGTAGATGAGAATTGAAGGTTAGATTTTAGTAGGATAGATTTTAACATCTCATTTTTCATTAAATTACTAAATGAAAAATAGCCTTATCCTTGAAAGGGAGAGTGTGTCCAGAAGAATTCAGCATAATATATTCCTTAAAACAGAAGAAGGGAAAAAGGCACCTGGGTGGCTCAGTCAGTTAAGCATTCAACTCTTGATTTCGGCTCAGGTCATGATCTCATGCTTTGTGTGATCAAGCCCTGTGTTGGGCTCTGTGCTGACAGCATGGAGCCTGCTTGGAATTCTCTCTCTCCTTCTTTCTCTGCCTCTGCTTCCCACTCTCAAATTAAATAAACAGACTTTTAAAAAAGGGGTTGGGGAGATATATTGTGCATGATAATTCTTTCCTGTGTGAATTTACTTTTATCTAAAAAGCATTTTATAATTTTTAACTGCCATCAAGATTGGTGTGTTGCTGAAAATTAGTGCAGGGTGATGGTTCTAATTTGAAGGGTTGCTACCTGGAGAATTCGGTCTCCTTTTTTTTTTTTTTTTTTTTTTTTTTGCAGTTTTTAAAAATGAGGTAGACATTATGCAGAAAGAATAAAATCCACAACATGTAATTCATGAAGAGAAATTCTGAAACCATAGTTTGTTAACTTGTGTGTTTTTGTTTTGAGAAGAAAGTTGTTTAGATTTGTTTTTTTCTCTTATACAAAAGGCCTAATTTATCATGAGTTAATCTTTAAAATCATGGCACATGAAAAACTTCTCTATTAGTGACATTTTATAGAAGCAGCCTGGTCTGAGATCAGTCATTTTACATATATGCCACCACTGACTGAAAACCCCGTTTTTTTCCCTTGTCTATCCCATTGATACTCAGTTGCCCTTAGTTTGTCATATTCTATGTATAGTCATGTCGTAATTCTCTGAATTTTCATTTTATTGAGAGAAGAAAGGAAAACTTAAAATGACATTGTTGTGCCAGAGACAGAGGCACTGCTGGGCACCATTGCTGGCTGCATTGCTTACTAAACCCCAGGTTACACATGCCCCAGCCAGAAACATCCCCATAGCTCCACCCTGCTAAGCCTGGCCAGCAGGCATGCCCCAGCCTAGCACTCCTTCAGCCCAACCTACTAAACCCAACTGGTACTCTTACACAGCCTGCCCCCACTAAATCTGATTAGCAGATATGCCTGGCCTGACATAACTCCTGGGACCACCCCACCAAAGTTGGCGAGTAGGCTTACCTCCGTCTGCACTTTCACACAGTCCCACGAAAGCCAGGGCATGTGCATAGTCCATATAGGTAATGCCTCTTGAACACCTGACTCTGGTAGCCAGGGAAGCTTGCCTCATGGGACTAAAACAATGGGAGAGACAGTTTTTGGCAGGCTGCCACCTCCAGGGCTCTGCACAGACAGTAGACTGAAACACACTACTACTATTCCTACCACTTAGTAGCTGTTTCTCCTAATACATAGAAACAAGCACAGGGATTCAAGCAAATGAGGAAACAGATGAGTGGAAAAATAAAATAAAACCCAAAAAAAACCTTATTAAAATGGAGATAAGAAGAATGGATGAACACAAAGAGAACTTCAACAAAGAGATAGAGAAAATATGAGGAAGTACCAAACAAATCAAAATAGTCAATGAAAGCAACTTTTAAGCAAAAAATAAAAATAAGCCTAAAACAAAATAGAGCTTAAATATAAAAACAAAATATTTCTAGTAAGTGTTTAATAAATTATTTTAATGTTTATTCATTTTTTGAGAGTGAGAGGCACACACAGAGTGCAAGTGGGGAGGGACAGAGAGGGAGACATAGAATCCCAAGCAGTCTCCAGGCTCTGAGCTTTTAGCACAGAGCTGGAAGTGGGGCTTGAACTCAAGAACTTCAAGATCATAACCTGAGCTGAAGCCGAACGCTTAACCTACTGAGCCACACAGGTGATCCTCTAATAATAAGTGTTTTTTAAGACTAAATATTTCCTATGTACTTGACTTCAGACCACATATTTTGATAATTGGTGCTTTCACCGTTCTTTTGTTTGTTTAATTATAAGTTTCCATTAACCTAAGAGTTATTTTTAAAAGCTTTCCTGAATGTTCACATAAATATGTTTGGGGAGTTGTTTTCTATTGTTTTGAGGTTTGGATCTATATTTTTATTGTTTCTTCTTAAAGTTGCTGCATTGCATACAGAATTGTGTCTTGTGCAACACGTTTTAAAATTTGTTAAGATTTTCTGGTACTTTGATAGCCTGATGAATGATTATTTGAAATATCATTCATGTTAAGAACGTTATTTAAATCGGGGCGCCTGGGTGGCTCAGTAGGTTAAATGTCCAACTTCAGCTCAGGTCATGATCTCACGGTTCGCGAGTTCAAGCCCCGCGTTGGGCTCTGTGCTGATAGCTCAGAGCCTGGAGCCTGCTTCAGATTCTGTATCTCCCTCTCTCTCTCTGCCCCTCCCCCACTCATGCTCTGTCTCTCTCTCTCTCTCTCAAAAACAAAGATTTAAAAAAAATTTTAAAAAAATAATGTTATTTAAATCTTCTATATACTCTTACATATTTTTCTTTACTTTTAAAAGTACGTTAATCCTTCACTAGGATTAACAATCTTTTTTGTTTTGTTTTTTGGGTTTTTTTTTATTTTTTTAAATTTACATACAAATTAGTTAGCATATAGTGCAACAATGATTTCAGGAGTAGATTCCTTAGTGCCCCTTACCCATTTCACCCATCCCCCCTCCCACAACCCCTCCAGTAGCCCTCAGTTTGTTCTCCATATTTATGAGTCTCTTCTGTATAGTCCCCCTCCCTGTTTTTATATTATTTTTGTTTTCCTTCCCTTATGTTCATCTGTTTTGTCTCTTAAAGGCCTCATATGAGTGAAGTCATGTGATTTTGTCTTTCTCTGACTAATTTCGCTTAGCATAATACCCTCCAGTTCATCCACATAGTTGCAAATGGCACGGTTTCATTCTTTTTGATTGCCGAGTAATACTCCATCGTATACATATATACCACATCTTCTTTATCCATTCATCCATCGATGGACATTTGGGCTCTTTCCATACTTTGGCTATCGTTGATAGTGCTGCTATAAACATGGAGGTGCACGTGTCCCTTCGAAACAGCACACCTGTATCCTGTGGATAAATGCCTAGTAGTACAATTGCTGGGTCTAGGGTAGTTCTATTTTTAGTTTTTTGAGGAACCTCCATACTGTTTTCCAGAGTGGCTGCACCAGCTTGCATTCCCACCAACAATGCAAAAGACATCCTCTTTCTCCGCATCCTCGCCAACATCTATTGTTGCCTGAGTTGTTAATGTTAGCCATTCTGACAGGTATATGGTGGTATCTCATTGTGGTTTTGATTTGTATTTCCTGATGATGACTGATGTGGCACATTTTTTCATGTGTTGGTTGGCCATCTGAATGTCTTCTTTGGAAAAGTGTCTATTCATGTCTTTTGCCCTTTTCTTCACTGGATTATTTGTTTTTTGGGTGTGGAGTTTGGTAATTTCTTTATAGATTTTGGATGCTAATCCTTTATCTGATATGTCATTTGCAAATATCTTCTCCCATTCTGTCAGTTGCCTTTTAGTTTTGCTGATTGTTTCCTTTACTGTGCAGAAGCTTTTTATTTTGATTAGGTCCCAGTAGTTCATTTTTGGGATTAACAATCTTAACAATCATAATTAACAGTTGTCAGCTTCTCAGTTTTTCATTTGAAAAATGCAGCTTTGATTATTAGGTGCATAAGGCTTTTTGCATATTTTGTCTTCCTCACTTCTTATATAATCATGAAATACAGGGATATTTCCTTTTAATTTTTTTTTACTTTGATTTCTTTTTTGTAATATCAAATTTACATGCTATTTCTTTTCCTAAGCATTTACCACGTATATATTTCTATCCCTTTATTTTCAATTTTTATGTGCCAAAATATCACATAAGGAAAAAATTTACATTTGATAAAATGCAAAAACCTTAAATGCATAATTGGATGAGTTTTGATAACATTTGATAACTAGTACTCCAATTAAAATACAAAAACATTTTCATCACCCCAGAAAATCTCTCATGCTTCCCTTCTGGTTAATCTCCAGCCTCATAGGTAACCAGTGTTTTGATTTCCAGCAAGATAGGTTGGCTTTGCCTGTTCTTGAACCACAGAATACTGCAGAGAGTGTTTACAAATGACCTAAGAAAAAATGTAGAGAGAAAATATTCATGCATCATAGTACTCAATATTGCTAGAAAGTCAGTTCTTTTCACCTAGATCTATAGATTGAATGCAATTCTCATCAAATTCCCGACAAGCTTTTTTTAAAAATGTATACACTCATTCTAATAGTTATGTGAAAAAAAATAGATTAGCTAGATTAAAAAATTAAAATTAAAAGCTAGATTAGCCAAAATTTTCTTGACAATAATAACAAAGATGGAGGACTCATGCCACTTTAAGACTTGCTATGAAGCTGTAGTAATCAAGACCTTGTGTGTTTACATAATAGATACTTACAGAGATCAGTGGAACATAAAAGAGAGTCTAGAAATAGAGCTATACATATTATAATAAACTGACTTTTTTGCATAGATGCCAAGGCAGTTCATTGAGGAATGTACATGAAAGGCCAATAAATATATGAGAAAATGTTCTACAAGTTACCAATGGGTAATTAGAGAAATAAAATTAAACCCATTATACATTTTTCACACCCATTAGAATGGTTGCAGTTAAAACTACCAATAACATGGGTGTGCTTGGGTGGCTCAGTCACTTCAGCATCTGGCTCTTGATTTTGGCTCAGGTCATGATCCCAGAGTCATGGAATCAAGCCCTACCTTGGGCTTTGTGCTGGGTGTGGAGTCTTTTTAAAATTCTCACTCTCTCTTTCCTTCCCCTCCCCTGCCCTTCTCCCCTGCTAGTGGGCACACTCTCTTTCTCTGTCTCTCTAAAATAAAAACAAAAAACAAAAACTACCAATAACACCAAATGTTGGTGAGAATATAGAACATCTGAAACTCTCATATATTTTTTGATAGGAATGCAAAATTGAACATTAATTTTGAAAAACTCTGACAGTTTCTAATGACCTTAAACACCTATCTTTCCTACAACACAGTAATTCTATTCCTAGGTACTTATGCAAGAGAAATGAAAACTTAAGTTTACCAAAAGACTTACAAAAATTGTTCATGGTATATTTATTTATAATAGCATCAAATTGGAAGCAAATCAAAGGTACATTAACAAGAAAATAGATAAATAATTGATGGCATATTTATACAACTTAATGATATCTATAATAAAAAAGAAATTACTGAAGAAGCAACATGAATGAATCTTAAAAATCTTAGGTGAAATAAAAAAGGGAATATATGATGGAATGGGAATTTTTTAAAACTATTATTCTGTCTTTTAATAGTAGAATATAATCCATTTCAAGAAATACAATTAAGTGGATAAAACCTAGATTTAGATTCTGGCTCTACTGTTTATTGGCTGTGTGATCGTGGCAGCTACCAACCTGTGTTTTAGTTTTAATATGTGTTAACGAGAATAATAATAGTACCTATGTCATGAGGTTACTGTGAGGATCAAATGAGTTAACATATGCAAAGGACTTAAGAACACTTCATGGTACAATGTAAGTTCTATGTGTATCTGTTATTTTAATTATGTAATAATATTATGTGGTCACACATGTTTGCTTTATTTCTGCCATTTTATGTTTTGTATTCATTATGGTTTTTCTTGTTTTTTTCCCCTTCTTTTCTCTCTTCTGCTGGATCATTTAAATATTTCTTCTTTTATAGTTCCTAACATGGTTTATATATTATAAATTTTATTTCTGTTGTAGTGGTTATACTTTAATGTTTAGTATATATTTTTAAATTTTATTTTTAAATGAACTACTAAAGACACATTAATACTTCCAGAACTTATAGCACACATTCAGTTCTCTCTTTCCCCACTCCACTCACTCCCCATTCAGTGATATCATCACCATTTATTTACTTATTTTAACATTTGTTGCTATAATTATTTACACTTGGCTATAAAGTTTAGTAGTTTCTTTGATCACCATTGAACATGGTGTGGTCCATTCTTTCTTTGATTCATGTGTTATTTTTCTAGATATGTTACCAAATAATTCTATCAGCAAGAGTATACAGAGTCTTTCTGACTTTCCATGTCTGAAACTTATTTTCCTCTAGCTGGAATGCTAACTTAGAAGAGTATAGGATTCTGGCGTTAAAATCATTTTATTTTATATAAATAAACAACATTTATTTAATTTAACAATTAAATTCCAATTCTTAATTTTGCTAGTGAAAAGTCTGTTGTTAATCTGATTGTTGTCAAATTGGCTAACATACAGTGTGTAAAGTGTGCTCTTGGTTTTTGGGATAGATTCCGGTGGTTCATCACTTACATATAATACCCAGTGCTCATCCCAAAGTGCCCTCCTCAATGTCCAAAACCCATTTTGCCCTCTCCCCAATCCCCACATCCACCCTCAGTCTGTTCTCTTTATTTAAGTGTAAAGTGTTCTGTTTATTTAAGTTATGGTTTGCCTCCCTCCCTCTCTGTAACTATTTTTCCCCTACCATTCCCCCATAATCTTCTGTTAAGTTTCTCAAGATCCATATGAGTGAAGACATATCTGTCTTTTTCTGCCTGATTTATTTCAATTAGCATAATACCTTCCAGTTCCCTCCAAGTTGCTGCAAATGTCAGTATTTCATTCTTTCTCATTGCCAAGTAGTATTCCATTGTATATATAAACCACATCTTTATCCATTCATCAGTTGATAGACATTTGGGCTCTTTCAATTTGGCTATTGTTGAAAGTGCTGCTGTAAACACTGGGGTACATGTGCCTCTGTGAATCAGCACTCCTGTATCCTTTGCATAAATTGCTAGTAGTGCTATGGCTTGGTCTAGAGTAGTTCTATTTTTAATTTTTTGAGGAACCTCCACACTGTTCTCTAGAGCAGCTGTACCAGTTTGCATTCCCACCAAAAGTGCAAGAGGGTTCCCGTTTCTCCACATCCACGCCAGCATCTGTTGTTTCCTCAGTTGTTAATTTTCACCACTTTGACCAGTGTGAGGTGGTATCTCAGTTTTGATTTGGTTTTGATTTGTATTTTCTTGGTGATGAGTGACGTTGAGCATCATTCATGTGTCTGTTGGCCATCTGGATGTCTTCTTTGGAAAAGTTTCTTTTCATGTCTTCTTCCCATTTCTTCACTGGATTATTCGTTTTTCGGGTGTGGAGTTGGTGAGTTCTTTCTAGATTTTGGATACTAATCCTTTATCCGATAGGACATTTGCAAATACCTTTTCCCATTCTGTTGGTTGCCTTTTAGTTTTGTTGATTGTTTCCTTTGCAGTGCAGAAGGTTTTTATCTTGATGAGGTCCCAATAGTTCATTTTTGCTTTTAATTCCCTTGCCTTTGGAGATGTGTGGAGCAAGAAATTGCTGCAGCTGAGGTCAAAGAGATTGTTCCCTGCTTTCTCCTCTAGGGTTTTTGTGGTTTCCTGTCTCACATTTAGGTCTTTCCTCCAGTTTGAGTTTATTTTTTGTGTATGGTATAAAAAAGGGGTCTAGCTTCATTTTTCAGCATGTTGCTGTCCAGTTGTCTCAGCACCATTTGCTAAAGAGACTTTTTTCCATTGGATGCTCTTTCCTGCTTTATCAAAGATTAGTTGGCCATACATTTGTGGGTCCATTTCTGTGTTCTTTATGCTGTTCCATTGATCTCTGTGTCTGTCTTCGTGCCAGTACTGTATGGTCTTGGTGATTAGCCTTTGTAGTAGAGGCAAAAGTCTGGGATTGTGATGCCTCCCACTTTGGTTTTCTTTTTCAATATTACTTTGGCTATTTAGGGACTTCTGTGGTTCCATACAAATTTTAGGATTTTTTGTTCTAGCTTTGGGACAATTTTGATTGGGATTGCATTTAATGTGTAGATTGCTTTGGGTAGTATTGACATTTTAACAATATTTATTCTTCCAACCCATAAGCATAGAATGTTTTTTTCCATTTCTTTGTTTCGTCTTCAATTTCCTTCATAAGTTTTCTGTACTTTTCAACATATACATCTTTTATATCTTTGGTTAGGTTTATTGCTAGGTATTTTATGCTTCTTGGTACAATTGTAAATGGAATCAGTTTCTTTTTTTTAAATTTTTTTTAATGTTTATTTATTTTTGAGAGAGAGAGACACAGAGTGTGAGCAGGGGAGTTGCAGAGAGAGAGGGAAACACAGAATCTGAAGCAGGCTTCAGACTCTGAGCTGTCAGCACAGAGCCCGATGTGGGGCTCAAACCCACGAGCTGTGAGATCATGACCTCAACCGACAGCCACCTCGCCGCCCTGGGATCAGTTTCTTGATTTCTCTTTCTGTTGCCTCATTTTTGGTGTATAAAAATGCAACCAATTTCTGTACATTGATTTTGTACCCCGTGACGTTGCTGAATTCAGGTAGTAGTTCTAGCAGCCTTTTGGTGGAGTCTTATAGGTTTTCCAGGAGTATCATGTCATCTGCAAAAAGTGAAAGTTTTACTTCTTCTTTGCCAATTTTGATACCTTTTATTTCATTTTGTTCTCTGATTGCTGACGCTAGGACTTCCAACACTATGTTAAATAACAGTGGTGAGTGAGAGTGGACATCCCTGTCATGTTCCTGATCTCAGGGGGAAAGCTCTCAGTTTTTCCCCATTGAAGATGATATTAACTGTGGACTTTTCATATATGGCTTTTATGGTGTTTAGGTATGTTCCTTCTGTCCTAGCATTCTTGAGGGCTTTTATTAAGAAATGATGCTGTGTTTTGTCAGATGCTTTTTCTGCATCTGTTGACAGGATCATATGGTCCTTATCCTTTCTTTTAGTAATGTGTTGTATCACACTGATGGATTTGTGAATATTGAACCAGCCCTGCAGCCCAGGAATGAATCCGACTTGATCATAGTGAATAATTCTTTTTATATGCTGTTCAATTTGATTTGCCTAGTATCTTGTTAAGAATTATTACATCCATGTTCATCAGGGATATTGGCCTGTAATTCTCCTTTTTTGTGGGTCTCTGTCTGGTTTGGGAACCAAGGTAATGCTGGTTTCATAGGATGAGTCCAGTAGTTTTCCTTCCATTTCTATTTTTTGGAACAGCTTGAGAAGGATAGGTATTAACTCTGCTTTAAGTGTCTGGTAGAATTCCCCTGGGAAGCCATCTGACCCAGGACTCTTATTTGTTGGGAGATTTTTGATAACTGATTCAATTTCTTCTGTGGTTATGGGTCTCTTCAAATTTTCTATTTCTTCCCATTTAAGTTTTGGTAGTGTGTGGGTGTCTAGGAATTTGTCCATTTCTTCCAGATTTTCCAGCTTGTTGGCACATAATTTTTCATAGTATTCTGATAATTGCTTATATGTCTTAGTGATTGGTTGTGATAAGTCCATTTTATTCGTGATCTTATCTATTTGGGTCCTCTGTCTTTTCTTTTTAAGAAGTTGGCTAGGAGTTCATCAATTTTGTTTATTTCTTAAAAAAAAAAAACAGCTCTTAGTTTCATTGATCTGTTCTGTTTTTGTTTTGTTTTGTTTTGTATTGTTTGGATTCTATATTGTTTATTTCTGCTCTGATCTTATTATTTCTCTTCTGCTGGCCTTGCAGTTTTTTTGCTGTTGTACTTTTAGTTCCTTTAGTTGTGCTGTTAGATTTTGTACTTGGGATTTTTCTTGTTTCTTGAGATAGGCCTGAATTGCAATGTATTTTCCTCTTAGGACTGCTTTTGCTGCATCCCAAAGGGTTTGGACTGTTGTGTTTTCATTTTCATTTGTTTCCATACATTTTTTTATTTCTCCTCTAATTGCCTGGTTGACCCTTTCATTCTTTAGTAGGATGTTCTTTAAACTCCATGCGTTTGGAGGTTTTCTAAACTTTTTCCTGTGGTTGATTTCAAGTTTCATAGTATTATGATCTGAAAATGTGCATGGTATGATCTCAATTCTTTTACATTTATTGAGGGCTGTTTTGTGACCCAGTATGTGATCTATCTTGGAGAATTTTCCATGCGCACTTGAGAAGAATGTGTATTCTGCTTTAGGATGAAAAGTTCTGAATATACCTGTCAAGTCCATCTGGTCCACTGTATTATTCAGGGCCACTGTTTCTTTATTCGTTGTCTGTCTAGATGATCTGTCCATTGTTGTAAGTGGAGTATTAAAGTCCCCTCCAGTTACCACATTCTTACCAATAAGATTGCTTATGTTTGTGATTGTTTTATATATTTGGGTGCTGCTGAATTAGGTGCATAAACATTTATAATTGTGAGCTTTTCTTGATGGATAGACCCTGTAATTATGGTATAATGTCCTTCTTCGTCTCTTGTTACAACCTTTAGTTTAAAATCTAGTTTGTCTGATATAAGTATGGCTATTTCAGCTTTCTTTTGACTTTCATTAGCATGATAGATGGTTCTTCATCCCCTCACTTTCAATCTGAAGGTATCCTCAGGTCTAAAATGAGTGCCTTGTAGACAGCAAATAGGTAGGTCTTGTTTTTTTTATCCATTTTGGTACCCTGTGTCTTTTGATTGGAGCGTTTAGTCCATTTACATTCAGTGTTATTATTGAAAGACATGGATTTAGAGTCATTGTGTTATCTGTAGGTTTCATGCTTATAGTGATGTCTGTGGTCCTTTGTGGTCTTTGCAACATTCCACTCACAGAGTCCCCCTTAGGATCTCTTGTAGGGCTGGTTTAGTGGAGATGAACTCCTTCAGTTTTTGTTTGGGAAAACCTTTATCTCTCCTTCTATTCTGAATGAGAGGCTTGCTGGATAAAGGATTCTTGGCTGCATATTTTTCCTGTTCATCACATTGAATATTTCCTGCCACTCCCTTCTGGCCTGCCAAGTTTCAGTAGATAGGTCTGCTACTACCCATATGTGTCTGTAGGTTAAGGCCCATTTGTTCCTAGCTGCTTTCAGAATTCTCTCTTTATCTTTGTAATGTGCCAGTTTCACTATGATGTGTTGATTCAGGTTACATCTGAAGGGAGTTCTCTGTGCCTCCTGGATTTCAAGGTCTGTTTCCTTCCCTAGATCAGGGAAGTTCTCAGCTATGATTTGTTCAAGCACACCCTCCACCCCTTTCTTCTTCTGGAACTCCTATGATATGGATATTATTACGTTTCATTGAATCACTTAGTTCTCTATTTCTCCCCTTGTAATCCAAAATTTTTTTTCTCACTTTTTCTCAGCTTCATCTTTTTCCATGATTTTATCTTGTATTTCACTTACTCTCTCCTCTGCCTCTTCAGTCCTAGCTGTCACCACCTCTAGTTTATTTTGCACTCATTTACAGCATTTTTTTAATTCATCATGACTATTTTTTAGTCCCTTGATCTCTGCAGCAATAGATTATCTGCTGTCTTCTATGCTTTTTTCAAGCCCAGTGATTAATCTCATGACTATTATTCTAAATTCTTGTTCAGTTATATAGTTTATATCTGTTTCGGTCAATTCTTTAGTTGTCATTTTTTCCTGGAATTTCTTTTGAGAATTCTTCTGCTTCATCATTTTAGCTAGTTTTCTGTTCCTTATCTGTTTTGAAAGCTTGTTATGTGTCCTGCACCTGTGAGCACTACTATATTAAAGAGGGGTCATGTGCTGTCCAGGGCTAGGCCCTTCAGGAGGTAGTTTTTTTGGAAGGTATTACTTGCTCTCTGTTGTTGTTACTCTGGTTGGTTTGTCTCCCTACTCATAGTGATGTTTTGGACCCTCCACCAGGTGTGCTTTGATTTGTTGGCTAAAGTAGCCCTGGAAAAGAAAACAAAAACAAAAACACACCAGCTGCAGCAAAACAACAGGGTGGGGGCGTTGTTGATGGAAGAGGCCTTATCCCATACAAAGAGAGAAATGACAGGGGCGGGGGGGGGGGGGGGGGGGGGGAAGAAAATTGACCAGGCAGAGAAACTATATGGCTTAATCCTGAGTACGAGAGAGAGAAAGAGAGAGAGGAAAATAAGGAAGGAGATACAGAACAGGTATAAACAGAATAAATTAAATAAGTCTGCCTTAACAAACCAACAACCAGAATAACTAGACTAGAGGAGGGAAGAAATAAGGAGAAAAGGAAGAAAATATAAATATAAATATAAATATAAATATAAATATATAAAATAAGAATTGTCCAAGAATTAAATCAGGCAGTGCAAAACCACTGGGTGCCTTGGAACCGGTGACAGCGCTGGTCTGGAGGAGGGTTTATCTGGTTCATCACTGTCAATCCTGCTGCAGTTACCAGGCGTGGAGGGGCGTGGTTTGGTGTAAGCAGATCCCGCCTCCTCTGTGGGCCTGCTCTGTTCCATGAAGCCCCACCTTGGTGATAAGGAGAAAAATGGCGACACCTCAGTCTCCTCCATGGACCCGGTGTCCCAAACCACTCTGTTCAGGAAGTCCTCATAGTGTGGCAGGTGCGAACGAGGTGATTGGTCCTGCTCCCGCCGACTCCCAGCCTCCCTGGCACTTGGCTGGGATTTAAACCTCCATGTCTTACAGAGTCCCACTCCATGCGCCCCGGTTCTAGGGAAGAGCCGCCCTGTGCCGCCTCACAGTGCAGCATGCACGGTTTGTCCCGCTCCCCCGACTCCCAACTCGCCTCTCTGGTGCTCAGCTGGGATTTAAATCCCAGTGTCTTAAAGGGTCCCACTCTGTGTACCCCAGTTCTGGGTAAGTGCCACTCCGCATCTCTGGGTTATGGCCTCTGGCTGGCGGGCATAGGCAGTCTTTGTCCTTTGAACAGTTATATACCTTCTTCCCACAGCACTCCAGGGAGGGGCTTGTTTTTTCCCACTTCAGACTGCGCCTCTGAACTACTTACCAAGCCTGGGGCTGGCTCCCTTCCTCTCCAGGTGCATGAATAGGGCAGCCGGCCCCAGTGTGGAGAAAGCCCGGCAGTTAGAGATTGGATCTTTGTCCATCCTGGTTCATGGTTTTTCTCTTGTCCAGATACAGGCCTACGCTTCCCCAGCCTCTCATTCTCTTCCCGTTGTCTCTCCGCAGAAGGGGATCCTTCCCATCCATGCCTACACGGCCCGTTTTAGCTCTCCCAATTCAGAATCATGAACCTATGGTCTGCCAGGTTGTCCCCGTGGGCCCCTGGAGATGTGTTTGCCATTCTGTAGCCCGGACTCTTGGAATTCAGCGTCTTTCTGGCCTCAACACTGCTGTGTTTGAGGTACTTGGGAACTTCCCTGTGCTTATCCGCCATGTTGGATTTGTCTCCGTGTTAAATTTCTTTTTGTAACTTGTATCTTTTCTTTGAATCTCTTGACTCTTTCTTGTTTGCGTGTTTATTTTTTTTTAAACATTTGTTAGAACAAATGCACGAACTTCTAGATCCGTCTTTTGTTGTTCATCTCATCCCCTCACATTTTCATGTGCTGAGTTCTAGAAAAATATCTGGCTCAATTCACTACCTTCATTACAGAAATGAATGGGACAGAATTTTAGTTTTCATTAATACAGATTATTAATCACCACTATGAAAATAACTCATAAAGTATGACTGACAGTGGATAAGGAGCATCATTTTTATAAGTTTTTTATATGAATAGGGCAACACGGATCATTAATTTCAAAGAGTAGTAAATAATGTATGAATGTATATAGTAGTCTTTCAAGACAGACTATGTTCATAAATTTTATTATTTACACAGGAGTACTACTAAGATAAATTCAATAAGTAATTCAATATAACTGATGAGTACATTGCTAACTTTGTTCTTGCATAAAATTATACTGTTATAGAGTGAGTTAAGCTTTCTAACTATTGAATCGTCAGCATATATACAATTAACTTTTATAAATGGTCGGGAGGTGCTAGGAATAATGTACTTAAATCCATTTTATTTCATTTAAATCAGCTTGCTTACTAGAAAAGTAGCCACAGTTTCATGACCTCTAAGGAACAGTTACAGTGTCCTTCAAAAGAGCAGTAACATGGAAGATTTTTATCTCCTATTTTTGTAATTCTTACCAGCTATATCAGTTAGACTCATGGTGGTAGAAACTGGCACTACGGAATCCATTTCTCAGGATGACAGAACGGAAAATGCCTCTCCTATTAGTCCATGAATAAGACAGGTCTTACATTCAGACTTCTCTGTTAGGTATGTACTTGCAGTCAGATATATTAATAAAAGAAGAAATAAAATATACACTTCTTCCACTACATTATATATCACATAAGCTTAAAAGAAAAGTTTAATTCTAAATGCAGCTTACAAGAGAAAGACAAAATCATAGACTTTGGATTCCAGTTTAAATATTAGTGGTGCCACTTAGGAGTTCTGTTTCCATCAGCAAGGTATTTATCTTATCTATCTCCAAATCTATAAAATAAGTATGGTTTTACCTCCCTTACAAATTTCTCGTGAGGATTGTATGAAATACCACTCCATCCCCCCTTCCCTCTCAAGCTTACCTTACTAAGAAGCCTATATTTAAATTAGACTGTTTAAAGCACCATCAGGCACTTTGGTGGCTCAGTTGGTGAAGTGTCCGACTCTTGATTTCGGCTCAGGGCATGATCTCACAGTTCATGAGTTCAAGCCCCGCCTCACTCTCCATGCTGACAGGGCGGAGCCTGCCTGGGATTTTCACTCTCTCTCTCCTTCTCCTTCTCCTCCACTGCACGTGCAGTTTCTCTCTCCCTCTTTCTCTCTCTCTCTCGCTCTCTCAAAATGAATGAATAAATAAGCCTTTAAATATATATATATGTATGTATATATGTTTGTTTGTTTTTAACTAGACTGTCAATAACATGAATGTTGACTTTAGTTCCACAAGGCCTGTAACAGCTAAGTAACCTCTGATCTGTAAACCCCACAGGGATTTATATTGTCAGGCAAAGAACTGATGGCTAATTTTGAACGATAACAACTCCTAAACCCAAATTTATGTGTTAGAAATTTAAAATATGTAAGTTAAAACATATCAATCTAAGCATATAATGTAATATTTTTTTCAAATCTAAGTGGTTTAGTCAGATTAGAATCTTTCAAAAGACAGCATATTTATGTAGAAAACAGCAGTCTCAAAATTATATCTCACAAGTTGAATGTTTTAACTAAAGGTAGAATTGTTTCTTCTATTGACTTTAAAAAGTAACTTAAAAATTTCCAAGTCTTTCCAGATCTTCCATATGCAGGCTTTTTTCCACAAGGCTGATAGATTAAATGCTACAGTGGGTCACTGTTTTCAGTATTATTACACATTAATTAAAACAAAAAAAAAAGTCTATGGTAGCGAGATCCTTTTTGTGTAAATCTATCACCCTTTCTCATTTTCTTCATGAGCAAATAGAAAGGGACAGTCATAAAGAATGTGTAACAAAAATATATATTAGCACTGCTACCCATTGTCTTTGTATCTTTGACATTAAATTAAATCTAAATAGAATTTTTTAAAGCTGGGCTGTTTTTTTTTTTACAGAGGGGAGGCTTGATTCAGACTTTTCATCCTCAGTATCCACAATATGCAAACATACCAAATGTAGACCAGGCAGCAAAGCAGCAGGGCACACAGGATGAGAATTAGATGTGATGAAAACATTTATCTTAGCATCCGGACTTTGGGTCATCATTTCCTCATCTGTGAAATGAAGCAAATACTTGTGCTGTGTTACAGAGAAGTTGTCTAAACAAGATAATATGTGGGGCGCCTGGGTGGCTTGGTCGGTTAAGCGTCCGACTTCGGCTCAGGTCATGATCTCACGGTCCCTGAGTTCAAGCCCCGCGTCGGGCTCTGTGCTGACAGCTCAGAGCCTGGAGCCTGTTTCAGATTCTGTGTCTCCCTCTCTCTCTGCCCCTCCCCTGCTCATGCTCTGTCTCTCTCTGTCTCAAGAATAAATAAACGTTAAAAAAATTAAAAAAATAAATAAATAAAAATAAACAAGATAATATGTATGCAAAAGAAAACTACAAAATGCTTTATTAAGTTAAATCTTTATTTTAATGTTTAATTTCTTGGTAACAGTTTTTTACTACTCTAAGCAAGTATTTACAGTGCTTTAATTCATAACATTTAGAGATTGCAGTCTTGAACATTGGGGTATAATCTCCTTTAGTTATATATTAGGCATTCACATTGCTAAAATAATAATAATAATAATAATAAAACCAAATAAGATAGATCATGGCTAAAGAAGAGGTCTATTCCTTGGTAATACTTCTATTAATTGAAATATTTGGGAGATATGCAGGCTTTTTACAAGAAAAATTCAGATTTCTCTACTCTTGTAAATATGAACACAAGTTTTGACTCTAATGTTTCTGTTAATAAAAAAAAAAACTAATACAAATTTTGACTCTAACACTTCTGTTAATAGTAAAATTCCTATATATATGTGTGTGTGTGTGTGTGTGTGTGTGTATTTATTTATTTATTTACATTTACTTATTTTTGAGAGAGCACAAGCAGGGGAGGGGCAGAAACAGAAGGAGACACAGAATCTGAAGCAGGCTTCAGGCTCTTGAGCAAGAGTTCAGCACAGAGCCCAACGCAGGGCTCAAACCCACAAACCGTGAGATCATGACCTGAGCCAAAGTTGGACACTTAACCGACTGAGCCACCCAGGCATTCCTGTTAATAGTAAAATTCTAATACAACTTCCTGGCAAGTAGGATTCGTAAAGGACAGAATAATAGCCAATATATTTTAATAGAGGTTGCCTTTTATGTTATTTATTCTTATGCTTCTTTTCAAATATTCTGCATGACAGCATTACATTTTTAATGAGACACAGTTTTTCATTGTGAAAAGTCACTTGGAGAAACTAGATATGGTCACATTCATAAGGTTGGCTTCCTCCTCAGTACCTTTCATCCACATAAAAATAACCTAATGGAGTGAGTTGAGAGGGCAGTTCTGAGCTTGTCAAATACTATAATCTGGTAATAAAAAATCTGACTGGTTCTGGTCAACCAATAAAGCAAGACCTGTTAATATTTGAACTGGGATCTTTGAAAAGTTTGTTCGAGGTATGCATCACTTAAAGATGAGATTGTTCTCAAATTGATACTCTGTCACATCACTCAGCCATTCTCTGTATTCTTGTCATTTATCATTTGTCAGTCATATAAAATATTTAGCTAAAAGAAATTAGAAATATTACTAGTCCGTAATAGAAGTTACTTATTTTCACTCTAAATCAAAACAGATAGAAGTTAATACTCAACTTTTCATCTTAAAAACAAACTGTGAATCTTACACAAAGATCTACAAATAGCCAATACACATGAAAACATGCTCAACATCATTTTTCATTAGCAAAATAGAAATCAAAGCCATAATGAAATACCACTGAAAGAAGTACTGATACTACTACATGGATGAATCTTGAAAACATTATGCTAAGCTAATGAAGCCAAACACAGAGGCCCATATATATGATTCAACTTATTTAAAATTTCCAGAATAGGTACATCTATGATACAGAAAAAGGATTAGTGGTTATCAGGAGGTAGGGGCAGAGAGGAATTGGGACTGACTGCAAATAGGTTTGGAGTTTCTTTTTGGGGTGATGGAAATATTTTGGAATTAGATAGTGGTGATGATTGCACGCCTAAGTGAATATATTAAAAACCCCACTTACTTATACACTTTAAAATTTTATCATATGTGAGTTATATCCATGGATTATGCCATGCACATGAATTTTTTTCAAAGATATGTACAAAAATACTACATTTATTTCTCTTGTGCCTCTAAGGAACACAAAGCATAGTTCTAATTAGAGTGGATGTGGGGATGGTGGGCATAGTTTACCTGCCTCCTTCTGAAATGATCTGACTGATGGTTGAAGATAAAGAGGTAACAAAAATTATTATGAAAACATCTGTCACCTGTTTACATGCATTATACATATTTTATATTATACATTGCAACTGAAAAATATATCAGAAAAATTAAAATTAAGTTTTTTCTATCAGCATTAAAACATTTGTGAGTGTGAGGAAACAATACTATTTCTAAATCTACTATGTAATGAACACAGTGTCTGCTTAAATAAGTTGCATACAACTGTGACTAGAGAAACGTGGTATATTTTATAGGTTCTGTATTTATAGGTTTTTGCTAGGATGTTAGGATACTTTCGTACCACTTTATCATTTTTTATAGATGTATAGTTGTTTCATACCCTTATTAATACACATACCATAAAACTGACCCATTTAAAGTATACAGTTTGATAGCTTTAGCTAAATCCATAGAGTTCTGTGTCCATCACCACAATCAATTTTAGAAAGTATTTATTTCCCCACAGAGAAACCCATATAACTATAAGCTATTACCACTCCCCAGACCTCCAACCCAAGGCAACAGTAGGCAACTACTAATCTACTTTCCGTCTCTATAGATTTGCCTATTCTGGGCATTTGACATAAATGGAATCACACAATGTGTTTCTTTCTGGTTTCTTTCACTTACCATGGTGTTTTCAGGGCTTACCCATGTTATATCATGTATCAGTACTTCTTTCTTTTTACTGCCAAATGATATTCCACAGTATAAATATAACACATTTTATTTATCCAAGCTTCAGTATAAATATAACACATTTTATTTATCCAAGCTTGGATAAATTGACATAATATTGTAGAAGGATACCAAGAATGACACTGTATTGTGTATTAGCGTATTACCACAAACAGAGTATTTTATGAAAACATTTATTCCATTATAATTCTAGAGGTCAGAAATCTAAAATTAGTTTCACTGGGATAGCATCAGAGTGTTAGCAATGCTAGCTCTCTCTGGAAACTGTAGAGAAGAATCTGTTCCTTGCCTTTTCCAAATTCTCAAGACTGCCAACATTCTTTGGTTCATGGCCCCTTCCTCCATTGTCAGAGCCAACAGTGTAGTAACTTTGTATTAGTGTTCTCCAGAGAAATGGACCAAGTAGGATATGTATAGATAGATGGTGAGAGAGAGAGACTTATCATAAAGTAATTGGCTCACATGATAATAGAGGCTAGCGAGTCCCAAGATAAGCAGTTAGCAAGCTCAAGGCCCAGAGGGCCTTGTGTAGTTTCAGTCTTAGTCTGAAGGCCTGAATACCAGGAAAGTTGATTGTATAAGTTCCAGTCCAAATTCCAGCATGCTCAAGACCCAAGAGGAGCCAGTGTTTCAGTCCAGATCCAAAGGCCAGAAAAGACCAATGTCTTAGCTCAAGGAGGAGTTCCCTTTAACTCAGCCTTTTTTATTCAGATCTTCAGTTGATGGAATGAGGCCCACACACATTAGAGATGGCAATCTCCTTTATGCAGTCTACCAATTTGAATGTTAATCTCATCCAGAAACATTCTTACAGACACAGCAAGAATAATGTTCACCCAAGTATCTGGGGACCCCATGGCCCAGTCAGGTTGATAACTCACATTTAACTATCATGTCTTCTCTCCTTTCTGGTCTACTTCTATTTTTATATCGTCTCCTCACATTCCCTCCCTCCTCCTTCCCTTTTATAAGGAAAGAATGTTGTATTCTTTGGAGGGCCATTATTCATTCTACCAATCTGCCCTCTGGCCTACCAAATATTCACCCTCATCCTGTGTGCAAAATATATTCACTGCATTTCAACATCCCCAAAAGTCTCAATTCATTACAGCATCAAATCAAGTTCAGAATGTCATCTAAGTCTCAGCTCAAAAGTCCCAAATCTCATATAAATTAGGTACATGTAAGGCTGTCGCTGTAAGTGAACCTTAGGGCACAATTGTTCTCCATCTGAGAACCTGTGAAACTAGAAAACAAATAATTTGTTACCAAAATACAATGGTAGGACAATCATGGGATAATAATTTTAGACATTCCCATTTTTTAAAGGAATTTTTCTCCTTTTTAAGGGAGAAAATTAAAGGGGAAAAGGAATGGTTTGGTCTCAAGCAACTACAAAATCCAATCCAGCATACTACTAGGTTTCAGGGCTTAGGACCAATCCTCCATGGCCCTCAGCTCCATCCACTGGGCTCATGGGCTCATCCTTGGAGTCATCCCTTGTTTTCACAAAGAGTACCACATGTTTGCGGCTGAGTAATTTCATTGACCTGTTTCCTGGCTGTAGGATTTTAAGAGTCTGACACCCCTCTTTCACTTAATCCTCTCGCTCTTCCTTTCCATCCCCCCTGACAGTGTTTCTGTTGGTATAACATTCTCAGTAACCCTGTGCATCTCCTGCATGTGTCTGAGGGATTCTCTCCATTAGACAAAAGACTTCTCCACAAATCTTTCTTGTGCAAGCCCACCCATTTTTGGCTTCTGAGAAGACTAAAGAAAAAAGTCACACACCTGATCTCTGCAGAGAGCCCTATTTGTGATTGAATGCTTTGATCTTTGATCCTTCCAAGATACCAGCAAAATATTGCTCAGGCACATTTTTGACATTCTTTCTAAAGCATGCTTTCCTGACAGTGAATCTTAATTTAAGTGTCTTTTGCAACCTGCATTGGCTGAAAATTTCCCAAATCACCAAGTTCTGGGGTTTAACCGTTCTCTCCTCACTTTATCTTTCATCTCCCATCTTACTATGAGCAGTAGAGCCAAGTTTTACCTTCAAAACTCTTCAAAATCTCCTCAGTTAAATGTCCACATTCATCACTTGCTATTCTGCTTTCCATATAATAGTAAGACACAACTAAGCTTCCCTCCCAATAGTATGGTCCTCACCTCTTTCTGAGCCCTTACCAGTAAGTAGAGCTTTTAATGTCCATGTTCCTGCCAATAATCTGTTCATGATGATTTAGATATTCTGTAAAAAGATACAGATGTTCTTGATTATGTTTCTCACATCCTTCTCAGCCTTCATTACCAATCTTTAACAAACAGCCGTCTGTTCAAGGCAACGTAGGCTTTTTCTATCATGTTCCAGCCTCTACCAATTACCCAATTTTAAAGCCACTTTCACATCTTTAGATATTTGTTACAGCACCATCCCCCTTCTGGTACCAAAATATTTATTAATTTCCTATTGCCACTAATTCACTGATATATTACTGATATGTTACCACAAACTTACCAGCCTAAAACAACACAGTTTTAAACACAATTTATTCTGCAACAATTCTGGAAGTCAGAATTTCTATGTGAGTCTTTTTAAGCTAAAAACAAGTGTTACCAGGGCTAGTTCCTTCTGGAGGCTCGAGTGGAGACTTTATTCTTTCCATTAGAGCTTCTGGAAGCTATCCACATTCTACGAACGTCCACATCAGCAGTTCTCCGAGCCCCTCATCACATCACCTTCTTCCTCTCTGCTTCTGACCTCACCATGGCCTTCTAGCTCTAACTTTGATCTCCCTCCCTCTCATGAGTGCCATTGTGATTACAATGGGCCCACCCAGATAACACAAGATAATCTCCACACCTCAAGATCCTTAACTTGATCACTTCTGAAAGTTCTTTCTGCCATATGAGCTAACATATACAGAGGTCCTGGGGATTACAATGTGAGCATCTTTGGGTGGCCATTATTCTGTCTTCCTCAGGTTGTATATTGGTACATTTTTCTCAAGATAACTGCTAATTTTACTGAGCACTGATGATGTGTCCTGGTGCTTTGATAAGAAGTTTATTTTTTTTTATAACAGGTTTAAATATGGTATTTCATTTAACCCTCACTGCTATCCCAAAAAGCTGGTACTGTTGTTACCCCATTTTATCAATGAGCAAAACAAGGTTGTCACAGAATGAAGTGAGTACAAATGACAGCATATATGAGATGGTGGATGGTATTTAAAATACTAAGTTTTCAAAACCTAGTGGAATAGCCAAACCAGTCGTAAAAGAAGAACAAAGTTGGTGGTCTCAAACTTCCTGATTTCAAAACTTACAAACCATAGTAATCAGAACAGTATGTTACTGGCATAATGGCAGACAATAAAATAGAAAGTCTAGAAATAAACCTTCATATATATGGCCAAATTATTTTTAACAAAGATGGCAGTACCGTTCAAGAGAAAGGACAGTTTTTTTCAATAAATAGTGTTGGGAAAACAATATCCACATGCAAAAAGAAAAAATTGGTCCCTTACTTTATACTGTATTCAAAACTAACTCAAAATTAATCAAAATCTAAAGATAAGAGCTAAAACTATAGAACATTTAGATAAAAACAGGAAAAAATATTCACAACTTTGGATTTGGCAATTACTTCTTGGATATGACTGTGCCAAAAGCATAGGCAACAAAGGCAAAAAACAGACTAATGGAACTACATCAGAATGATAAATTTTTGTGCATTAAAGGCCACTGTCAACAGAGTGAGAAGGCAACCCAAAGAATGTGAGAAAATGCTTAATAAATAAGGGGTTAATATCTGTAATATATAAAGAACTCCCAACAGATCAACACAACACAAAAACATAAAAGAGACAAGGGACTTGGACAAACATTTCTCCAAAGAAAATATACAGATGGCCAATAACCACATGAAAAGATGCCTAACATCATGAAGCACTAAGGAAAATCAAATCAAAGCCTTAATAATATACCACTTCACATGAGTTAGGATGGCTATTATTTTAAAAAGAAAGGAACAATTTTTGGCGAGGAGGTGGAAAAATCGGAACACTTGTGCATTTCTGGTGAGAATGTAAACTGTAGCTGTTATGAAAAACAGTATGATGGTCCCTTAGAAAATTAAAAATAAAATTACCATATGATCCAGCAATTCCATTTCTGGGTATACAAAGGTATTGGACTCCAGCAAATATTTGTATACCACTTTCACAGCAGCACAACAGCCAAGGAGAAAGCAATCCATGAAAACATCAACAGATGAATGAATAACAAAACGTGGTGGGTAACAGTGGAATATTATCAGCCTTAAAAAAAAGGAAATTTTCTCACACGTTACAATATGCATGAGTCCTGAAGACATGCTAAGTGAAATGCCAGTCACCAAAGGACAAATACTACATGATTCTACTTATATGAAGTACCTACATAGTCAAATTCATAGAAACAGAAAGTAGAATTGTGGTTACCAGGAGCTGAGAGGAGTGAAGAAACCGTGTTTAATGCATACAGTTTCAGTTTTTGAAGATGAAAAAAAGTTCTGGAGATGGATAATGATGATGATTGCATACCACTGTGAATGTACATGAAGCTACTGAACTGTATACTTTAAAATTGTTAAAATGATCAATTATTTATATTTTCCTCAACATATAGTAGAATATTAAGAATGTTATCTACATCTGCAAAACTGGAGGCATTTTAATGTATATAATATAGGAGAGGGAAAAAAAAACTCAGTCTTCTAATAACCTTGAAAATACCTAAAATATTCTTGTAATCAACTAAACTGATATATATGGGTTTTTTCTTCTAAATCTTTGTATTATTTTAGTTTGTGAAGGTATCTTGTCTCTTATGCAAGTTATATTTG
Organism: Acinonyx jubatus; assembly: GCF_027475565.1. NCBI lineage: Eukaryota > Metazoa > Chordata > Mammalia > Carnivora > Felidae > Acinonyx > Acinonyx jubatus. Next base: position 35,978,473 of record NC_069396.1, read on the forward strand.
TTCACGTATTCATTCACTTAGAAAATAAATAGTGCTGGGAATTTTTTTCAGGTGTTAGAGCAAGAACAAAAAAAGACAAAGCTCTTGCCTCTCATTGGGCTTTACCTTCTAGTGGTTGGGGCTAAGGCCAAGATGTCTACTTTAATTTAGGTTTGTCAAATAAGGAATTGCCAAAGGAATAACATTTGAGATTAAGCTCAAATTATAATAAGGAGATATTCACATGAGAACTACTTAACATCATAAAACCTGATCAGTAATTTACGTATTGAACAAATTTTGTTGAGGATGTACCATATTCTTGGCCCTCTTGTATACTTGGAAAATAACAGCATGAAATTAATAGAATCCCTAATTTCCTAGGATTGACATTATAATGGAAAGAGCAGATTACAAATATATGTAAATATAAAATGTGCAAAATAAATGCCAAGAAAAACAAAATTAAGCAAGGTAATATGTCACAGAGTAGAAGGAGAGGATAGTGAAAACATGGTAGATAATTTTGGACATAGAAATCAGGTGATGCCTTCTTGTGGAGGTGACATTTGAGCAGAAACCTGAATTCAATGAGCAAGAAGTCATGGGACTATCTAGTTAAAGAACACTGTGAGTACAGGGAAAAGGTCCTGAAATACCATGTTAGAATATTCTGCGAAAGTGAGTGTGGCTGGAGTGAGTAATCCAGAAAACTATAGGAAATGAGGCCAGAGAAATAGAAAGAAGCCTCATGATTTATAGCTTTATGGGCAATAGTCAGGCTTTGGATTTTACTTGAAGTATCACAGGACCACTTTAGAGGATTTGAAAAGATACAGGATTTAAGTGTTAAAAGAATCATTTCTGATTTTTCTTGCTACTGTTTGGAGAATGGGCTTAGGTGAGGTTGAGCAAGATTTGAATAAGGGAGACCAATTAGGAGGCTGCTGCACAACTATAGATAAGAGATAGTGGTGACTAAAATTGATAGCAGTGAAGGTATGGGACAGTGATAAGTTTTGCTAATATATTTGAAGGTAGAACCAACATGTGTCTTATGAATTGGATGTAAAGTCTAAGAGAATGAGAGGAGCCCTGACTAGCTGGTTGAATGGGGTACCATTTCCTGATATGGGGAGCAGTAGGGGGAAGCAGTTTGGGGCACTGAAGAAAGGATTATGTGGATCTGTTTTGGATATGCTTTGGTTGGAATGTTCATTAACCACCCCAGAAGAGTTGTTGTATAGATAGCTAGATATGTAAAAAGAAGCTCAGGAGAGATAATTCAAAGCTGTGTTTGAAAAAAAAAAAAAAAATGAAAGATCAGCTTATATATAATATTTAAAACTTTAAGATTGAATGAGATAATTTAGGGAATTGGTATAGCTAGAGAAGTAGTATCATAACTGAGTTACAGAGCCCTCAACATTTACAAGTTACAAACAAGAAGTAGCTAGCAAGAGACTGAGGAGGTGTGGCCAGTGGAGAAAACCATCAGTACTACTCTTTCAATGAGAAGAACCACTAAACAAAAAATCAGCAAGATATAAAAGAATTGGGCAGTGCTATTACCCAAGATCTAATTCCCATTTACAGAGGGCTTCATGCAACAGTGGAAGAATACACATTCTTTTCATGTGACCACATGGAACATTTACCAAGATTAAACATACCTAAATAGATTTACCTGTACAACATATGACCATGATGGAATTAAACTAAAAGTCAATTAAAGATAACAGGAAAGTCTCTGAACACTTGGAAATTAAACAACACATTTCTAAATAGTATGTTGGTCACAGAGGAAGTCTGAAGGAAAATTTTTAAATGTAGTGAACTAAATGAAAATGAAAATACAACATATTAAAATCTGTGGGATACAAACAAAGCAATTCTTATGAGAAAATTTACAGCACTAAATACATTAGAAAAGAATAGAAAAAGAAAGCAAAATAAACTCAAAGCAGACAGAAGGAAGGAAATAATACAGATAAAGAAGAATTCAATAAAATTTAAAACAGTAAAACAGTAGATATAGTCAAATCAAAAGCTGGTTCTTTGAGGGATGTCTGGGTGGCCCAGTCAGTTAACATCTAATGTTTGATTTCAGCTCAGGTCATGATTCCAGGGTAGTGGGATCAAGCACCATGTTGGGCTCCCACTGAGCGTGGAGTCTGCTTAAGATTCTCTCCCTCCCAGGGGCAACTGGTTGGCTCAGTCAGTTAAGCATCCAACTTTGGCTCAGGTCATGATCTCATGGTTCATGGGTTCGAGCCCGCATCCGGCTCTGTGCTGCCCCTCCCCCACTTGTGCTTTGTCTCTCTGTGTCTCAAAAATAAATACACATTAAAAAAATTTTTTTTGAAGATTCTCTCCCTCCTTCCCTTTCTCCCCCTTCCTCATTTGCATGCACACACGCTTGCTCTCTCTCTAAAAAAATTTTCAAAAAAAATTGTTTTAAAAGTTTCTTAAAACTGGTTATTTGAAAAGATTAGTAATCTAAACAAAACTGATTTAAAAAAAAAAGAGAGAAGTGATAGAAAATACCAATAATAAAAAAGAGGCTGTCACTACAGACCTCACAGACTTTTATAGGATAGTAAGAGATGACTGAACAACTCAACATGCACAAATTGACCTTGAATATAATGGATCAATTCTTTGAAAACTGCAAACTACCAAAACTCACCCAAAGTGAAGTAGATGATATTAACCATTGTATAACTGTTTTTAAAATCCATCTTTTTTGTAGAAGCCTTCTGAAAAAGGAACCTCCAGATCAAGATGGTTTCACTGACAGAGTCAACTCATTTTAAGAGACCTACATTACCTTGATACCAAATTACAGAATCCAAAAAATAAAACTACAAATATCCTTCATGAAGAATGCAAAATTACCAAGCAAAGTATTAGCAAATTAAATCTTTTTGATTCTCAATATCAGTTGAGTGTCCCCAATAATTCAGTCCTGTTCTGACACAAACTACCAGGGGTTAGTTTCGACTGCACAGGTTTAAGGGTTCAGTCTCATGGGAATGCTCTTACTTCAGATGCCAGTTGTAAGTCCCAGTCTCTAGACGCTTCAGCCTGACTTGGCTACAAATTCAAGGATTCCTACCACACCCATGACTTTCAGGATTGATAATTTGTTAGAACCACTTACAGAACTTGTGAAAATGTTATACTTACTATTGGTTTATTACTAATACAAATTAATAGCCAGATACAGAGGTATGTAAGTCAAAGTCCAAGCACAGGAGCCTCTGACCCCATGGAGTTGAGGTGAACCACCCTAATGGTATGTGGTTATGTTAACCAATTTGGATGTCCTCTGAACCCTGTTGCTTAGGGGTTTTATGGAGTTTTCCTTGTTTAGGCATGATTAAGTCATTGGCCATTGTTGATTTACCCTAGTTTCTGTCCCTCTCCTTCCTGGAGGTTCCAAGGCTTATTCTTTCTGGCATCTAACCCCATCCTGAAGGCATAGAAGGCCCCACCAAGAGTCATTTCATTAGGATAGACTAAGAGGTTTGTGTTGAATAGCAAAAAATGCTTCTGTCAACAGGAAATTCCAAAGGTTTTAGGCACTCTGTGCAAAGAACAGTACATATATTTTCTGTTATGTCACACAATTCCAGCATTGTATCAAAAAATAATATCACAATCCATACAAATTAAAACCACAATGAGATACCACCTCACAACAGTCAAAATGGCTGAATTAACAACTCAGGCAACAACAGATGTTGGCAAGGATGCAGATAAAGAGGATCTCTTTTGCACTGCTAGTGAGAATGTAAACTGGTGCAGCCACTCTGGAAAACAATGGAGGTTCCTCAAAAAATTAAAAATAGAACTACCCTACAACCAGCAATTGCACTACTAGGTATTTATCCAAGGGATACAAGTGTTCTGTTTTAGAGGGACACATGCACCCAATGTTTATAGCAGCACTGTCAACAATAGCTAAAGTATGGAAAGAGCCCAAATGTCCATCAACAGATGAATGGATAAAGAAGATGTGGTATATATACATACACACACACACACACACACAATGGAGTATTACTTGGCAATCAAAAAGAATGAATCTTGCCATTTGCAACAATGTGGATGGAACTAGAGTGTATTGTGCTAAGTGAAATTAGAGAAAGACAAATACTATATGACTTCACACATGAGGAATTTAAGATACAAAACAGATGAGCGTAAGGGAAGGGAAGCAAAAATAATACGAAAAAAAGGAGGAGGACAAAACGTAAGAGACTCTTAAATACAGAGAACAAACTGAGGGTTGCTGGAGGGGTTATGGGTGGGGGGGTGGGGTAAATGGGTAAGGGGCATTAAGGACGACACGTTGGGATGAGCACTGAGTGTTATACAATAGGGGATGAATCAATGGAGCCTGCTTCTGAAATCATTATTGCACTATATGCTAACTAACTTGGATATTAATTAATTAATTAATTAATTAATAATAAATAAACTTTGAAAAAAAAACTTTAATAAACTATCCCCAAAATGATTGCTTAAAAAAAAAAAAGAATGTCATGACCAACTAGAGTTTATTCTATGAATGCAGGGTTGGTTTCATATTCAAAAATTGTTATAGTCTTCCATTTACTACTCTAAATGAGGAAAAATCATGTCAATTAACATAGAAAGGTCATTTGACAAAATCCAGCAATCATTCATGATATGAACTCACAGAAATAAGGGAACACAGGGAATTTTGTCAACTTGATAAAGAACTAGAAAAAATCTGCAGTTAATCCTATACTTAATGGTGAAAGGCAGACTAATGGTTTCTCCTTAAATTGGAAAAAAAGCAAATATGTGTACTTTTAACAATCAATCTCATTAAACACATTACTGGAAATCTTTCCCTGTGTAATAAGGCAAGAAAAGGAAATTGGAAAGGAAGAAATTAAAATTCCTTTATTGTAGATGACATGATTGTGTAGAAAATTTAGAAGCATGAAGGAAAAAAAAAACCTCATGTAATAAAGAGTTTTGGAAACTTGCAGGATATGGAATCGATATTTTTTTTTAAAATGTATATACTAGCAACTACCAGTTGGAAACAGCAGTGAACAATAGAATGCAGTTTAAACTAGAAAAACCAGAGACACCTGTGTGGCTCAGTTGGTTAAGTACCCAACTCTTGATTTCAGCTCAGGTCATGATATCCAACTCTTGATTTCAGCTCAGATCATGATTTCATGGTTCGTGAGATCAAGCCCCACATTGGGTTCTGCACTGACAGAACAGAGCATGCTTTGGATTCTCTTTCTCCCTGTCTCTGCCCCTCCCTCTCTCACTCTCTCAAAATAAAAGAAATAAATTAAAATTAAATAAAATAGAACAAGATTCTTAAATATAAATAAAAGTAAGTATCTATATGCCAGTAACTCCAAAATGCTAATGAAAGAAATCAAACAAGACTGAATGAAGAGACATGACATTGTTGTTTTGGAAACTTAACAGAGCAAAGATATTGTTTCTCTCCATCTCCCCAAAGATTTAATGTCATTCCTATCAAAATCCAATAGGATTTTTTAGAAAAACTGACTATAACTTATGTGGAAAGACAAAAGAGCAAGAATAGCCAAATCTGTTTTGAAAAAGAAGAAAATTGTTGGAATCACAGTACCTAAGTAGAAGATTTTACTATATAGTAACAGTAGTATTGGCAAAGCAATAGATAGGTCAAAGATCACATAGATAAGTGAAACTAGTTATAAAGTCGGACTAGTACACCAAACTGATTTTTGACAAAAAGTGCAGTAGCATTTCAGTGATGAAATCATTGTCTTTTCAACAAAAGGTATTGAATCAATTGGACATCTATAGGCAAAAATGAAGAGTCACCTTGACCCCAAACTTCACACATTATATGAAAATTAATTCAAAATGACCATAAATATAAGTGTAAAATGTAAAACTTTTAGAAGAGTACAGAGAAAATTTTTGTGACCTAGAGTTAATTGAAGAGCTCTTACACATAACATCAAAAAAAAAAGAGTTAATAAAAGAACAAAACTGGAGCACCTGTGTGGCTCAGTTGGCTAAACATCTGACTCTTGATTTCAGCTCAGGTCATGATCTCATGAATCATGAGATCGAGCCCCCCATACAGCTCTGTGCTGACAGTGCAGAGCCTGTTTTCCCTCTCTCTCTGCCCCTCCCCTGCTCACTCTCTCTCTTAAAATAAATAAGCATTAGGAGGGGTGCCTGGGTGGCTCAGTCAGTTGAGCATCTGACTTCTGCTCAGGTCATGATCTCGCAGTCTGTGAGTTCAAACCCAACGTCGGGCTCTGTGCTGACAGCTCAGAGCCTGGAGCCTGCTTCCGATTCTGTGTCTCCCTCTCTCTGCCCCTCCCCCATTCATGCTCTGTCTCTCTCTGTCCCAAAAATAAATAAACGTTAAAAAAAAAAATTAGGAAAAAAAGAACAAAACTGGGAAGTTGATCTTTATCAAAATTCAAAAATTTTGCTTCACAAAAGATATTGTTAAAGGGATTTTTTTTAAGCCACAGACTAGGAGAAAATATTTGCATATCTCATACTCAAAAAGGACTTGTGTTCATAATATATGAAGAACTCTAAACTCAATAGTAAGCAAAGAGTAAGATTCAGAATATAGCCTGGTTCCTAAAATTTTTATGTGGGCTAAACCTGGAATAAAGAAATCTCCAGGTTTTCATAAGTACTCACCATTTCTTAAGTTATCCTCTTATCATAGATTGTACATAGCTGTGCTGTCAGTGAGTATTTAGTGTGATGTTGATTTCTATTAGCTGATAGTCATCACTGTTTCAACTCTAGTTGCCGGGTTATTTTCCCCTCATGTATTGTATCACTCTCCCTTCCTCCCCATTACCACTACTGGTTTTTGCCTGCAGTAGCAGCATCAGAAATTCCAGAATATTACTTCCACAATTTTTTCCTATGCAGAAATATTTTTTATCTAAGCCTGAGTGTGACAGGTCTGTTTCAGAATAGCAGCCAAATTTCTGTTCAGGCAGGGATATAGAAAGAAGGCTCCTTGCCTCCTTTACCTTCTCTTCTCTTTTAGTCTTTCTCCCATTCCACCTGGACTCTGGGCACTTATGCATAATCTTCCATTTAGAGTATGGAATGAGGTAGCAATACTTGCCTGGTCTGTTTCTGAATCAGACTGACTAAACCAATCCTTATGTCTGGTAAGAAATTTGTAAATGACTTCTTCCATTCATCTGGCAAATCTCTGCTACTCTACGAAATCGTAGCTTTTTGTCACATTTGCTTCACATCATTCAAATACAGCTGACTCCTCTGTGAATGTTGTGTTCTCTCTCATGATTTGTGTATCTTTTATTTACATGTATTAATGCACTGACACTTTTATACATATAATCTCCCATTTGTAATCTATTATTTACTTTAAACAAACCCTACAAACAGTACTCTGGACCCACAAATGAATGGATATAAGTGTTAGCTCTTCTTTAGAGAGTGGCAGTATCAAGAAACAAGGAGAGGAAGGTATTTGAATAAATATTTGATATAAAGTGGAAACATATTTCTTCTGCCTTTTTCTTGTATATAATTTTGGGACCCTTTCACCTAAGATATACATTCTTATTGATTATAGGCAATTCTGAGCTTGAACTGGAAATGTAAGCTCCTTCCCAAATCTAAGAGCTAAAATAAACGTGTGCACATCACGCAGCCATCTCCTCACAGAATAATAAATGTAAATAATATACTCTTCAAAACACAGCTTTGTTATTGTAGTGTGTGTTTTGTGTATGTACTAATTCTTCCAAATTCACTATGTATTTTACATTACAGCACACCTGAATTTGGTCTAGCCACAGTTCAATTGCTCAGTAGCCATTTGTGGCCTACTTGCTGCCATATGAGACAGCACAGTTTTGAACTAAATCATCTCATTCCTAACAGCCTGGAAATTCAAATTTGTAGCTACAAGTCTAATTTCATTTTTTTTACCACTTAATATTGGATATTAAAATGGTCATACCTTTAAGTTCCCAGGTGTTGGACTCATTGTAAATATATATTTTATGTTTAATTTTTATAACTGAGAAATAAAAATGCATGGATTGTATTTCTAATAAATAAGCAAACTGGTTTTAATATAATTTTGTGTCCTTTATGACCTATGTGGTTCAATTAAATACAAAATCTAAAATGTTTTTATATTTTATTGTGTATAAACTACCATAATATTAATGATAAACACTGTCACTCAATAGACCCTTCCTATGGGACAAAATATTACAGAGTGGGGTAATTATATCCAGTTTAATACTAGAAATGTTTATGTAATATAAATAGATTATTTTATATGTAGTCTAAGCTTACTTGATCTTATTCAATAATACTGATACATCCAATGGCCATAAAGGTATTTTCCTGTATTTATCATAAAACTTGAACATTTTTTCCATATCACATGTAGGCTTTTAATCTACCAAAAATGTATTTTTGTGTATTGCATACATTAAAGGGATCTAATTATATTCTTTTTAGATAACTAATTGTCCCCATATTTATTTAGTCTCTTTTACCCCACTGATTTTAATGCCACGTTTGTCATATATCAAGTTGCTTTATATGCATGGTTCTATTTCTGTGCCTTCTATTTTTGTGCCTTATCTTGTTTGTCACTCTCTGTGCTGATTACACATTGTGTTAATTATTGTAGCTATAAGTTTTGATATCTGATAGAGAAAATGTTCCTGTGTGATTTCTTCCTTCAGAATTATCTTGATTATTCTTGTCCCTTTGTTTATCCACAGAAATTTAAAAACTAATTTTTCTTATCTGACTAAAAAATTATGTTGGGACTTGGATTGATATGATTACATTGTATTTACTGATCAATTTGTAATGAGTTGACATATTTGTGATTTTCAGTCTTTCAGTTCATAACCTTTATTCATATTTTCCTTAAATATTCTGTAGGAATATTTTGAAATTACCTTCATAAAACTGCTATACATCTCTCATTAAATTGCCCCTTAATAGCTTAGAGATTTTGTTGTTACTGTGAATAAGATTTTTCTAGTAATTTTCTAATGATTATCATTGGTATATGACAAGACTTGAATTTGATGTGTAGATCTTCTGTTCACCAATCTTGCCTTATTCTTTTATTCTTATAGTTTATATATTCTGTTGGATTTCCCATGTATATAATCATTTCACTTGAAAATAAGGATAGTTAGTTCTCTTGCTATAGAATTGTTTTAACTCTTCTTTCTTTTGTTGGTCTTACTGCATTGGCCACGATTCTCATTACATTGTTGAGTAGTAATGGTGTTGTCTGGCATCATTTCTTTGTTCATGATGATACATTATGTTTCTATTCAAAAGAATAGAAACTTATTAATATGAAACAGAAACTGGCATTATTTAGTAGAGTAAATGTAAGTACAGTATAATATTCTTTTATTTTAAGTATTTTTCAAGTTACAGAAATTTAGAAAGTACAAATGAAAGATAAAAGGAGGAGTTAAGATGGCGGAGAATTAGGGAGATCCTAGGCTTGCCTCATCCCTTGAACACGGCTCGATAAATATCAAATCATTTTGAATACCCAAGAAATCCATCTGAGGACTGAGAGAGCAAATATGCACAACTAAAGGTGAAAAAACCACCCTGTCATGGAAGGTAGGAACTGCAGAGAGTTGATTTGAGGCATGGAAGACATGCAGTTGCTGCAATGGGAAGGGAGCCATGATCACAGAAAGAGAAGCAAGAAAGAAAGAGAAAGTAGAATTGCACGCAGAGAATCGCACAAGAAAAACTCTTCTCCAAAACTGTCAGCTAAGGAAAAGAGAGAGGAAGACTATATCAAGTTGTTATGAACAGTGAAACACAGAGTCTGAAATTTTGGAGGTCTGTGACATTGCCAGGGTGGTGCCTGGCAGCCTTACCACTGCTCTAATGAGGAAGGAGGGCATAGTCCAAGGATCCCCTGGGTACCATGGGGAGAGGAAGTTCCCCTGCTTGGAGTGCATTTGGGAGAGGGAGCGTGACCTCTCCAGGGGTGAGGGACCCAGTGGGCACCATTGAGCTACCCTCTTTGCTAGCATAGGATTACAGGCTATGGCTGAGGGCTGCAAGTCTTGGTGCCAGCCAGCTCTCTGCTGTGCTTTGCCATAAACTCCAGGCTGCTGCATAGTCTCGCAACTGATTTCTGAAACAAACTGGTAGGCGGCCACATGGCAGCAAGACCCTCCCCCATGGGGTAGACATGGGACCAAAGTGTACAGATCTCTACAATCTGGAGTTTCAGAACCCAGCTGTGCAATCTGAGATAAAGTACAGGAGTGCTTCACCACCTAGCAGGCAGACAAATCAGACACAGGCAGCATGAAGGCACATATCTTGACAGAGGCCAGGGACACAGGAGAAGTCCTTGTTTGCTCTTCTATGAAGGCTTCCTGAGGGGTGGCACAGGTGAGCTCCCCACTCCAGGGATGACAGAGCATGGCCATGCCATTTTCACCACCACCCCTCCCCCATCAGCACTGACCATATCTCACTTCAGTGAGAAAAATAGCACCACCAAGTGGAAGCTGGAGCCCTTTACACCAAGCCCTACCCACCTGCACCCTGCAGGCTCATATACTCTAAGGCAAGCCCACCTGAGAATCAGGTCAACAGGCCCTGCCCCCAGAACAGCAGCACAAACCTTTCACAGGAGCCAAGTCTACTGAGCATAGAGTGCTGTGAAACTTCTACTCTAGGGAAAATAGGATCTAGTTTCCTTTTTATTTTTATTTTTTAAATTTCTTTTAATTTTTCTTATTTTTTTATTATATATATTTGATTTTATTTTTTGGATCTAGCTTTTCATAAGCATAACAAAACATACCTACGATCTAGCTTTTTTTTTTTCCTGGACAAAATGACAAGGTGAAGGAATTCACCCCAAAAGAAAGAACAGGAAGTAGGAGTAACAACCAGGGATTTAATCAATACAGATATAAGTAGGATGTCTGAATTACAATTTAAAACAACAATTATAAGCATACTAACTAGGCTTGAAAAAAGTGTAGAAGACGCTAGAGACTCCCTTACTACAAAGATAAAAGAACTAAAATCTAGTCAGGCCAAAATTAAAAATGCTGTAACTGAGATGCAAACCCAAATAGATGCCATGACAACAAGCGTGGATGAAGCAGAGGAATGAATCAATAATATAGAAGATAAAATTATGGGAAATAAGCTTAAAAGGAGAGGGAAAGAAAGGTATTGGATCACAAAGGTAGATTTAGGGAACTCACTGACTTCTTAAAACAGAATAACATTTGTATTCTAGGAGTCCAGAAGATGAAAAGAGAGGAAAAGGAGCAGAAGTTTATTTTAGCATATTGTAGATGAAAACTTCCCTAATCTGGGGAAGGATACACACATCAAAATCCAAGAAGCACCAAGAACTCACATTAGATTCAACAAAAGCTTGCCATTGCCAAGACGCAGACAAGGAAAGAATCCTGAAATCAGCGAGGGAAAAACACCCTTAACCTACGAGGAAGGACAGATCAGGTTCACAGCAGATCTACAGAAACATAGGAGGCCAGAGTGAATGGCAGGATATGTTCACTATGCTGAATTGGAAAAATATGCAGCCAAGATTGGTTTATCCAGCAAGGCTGTCATTCAGAATGAGAGATAAAGAGTTTCCCAGACAATCAAAAACAAAAGGAGTTCGTGACCACTAAACCAGCCTTGTAAGAAATAAAAGGTGATTCTTTAAGTGGAGGGAAGAAAAGACAAAAAGCAACAAAGACTAAAAACAGAGAAGATCTCCAGAAACAGTGACTCTACAACTAACACAATGGCACTAAATTCATACCTTTCAGTAATCATTCTGAATATAAATGGACTAAATGCTCCAATCAAAAGACATAGGATATCAGAATGGATTAAAAAAACAAGACTCATTTATATGCTGCCTACACAGGAACTCATTTTAGACCTAGACACCTGCATACTGAAAGTGAGGGGTTGGAAAAGCATCTATCATGCAAAGGATGTCAAAAAAACGCCAGAGGGGTGCCTGGGTGGCTTACTGGGTTGAGCGTCCAACTCTTTATATCAGCTCAGGTCAATGATCCCAGGGTCATGGGATCAAGCCAGGCATCAGATTGTGCACTGATCATGGAGCCTGCTCATAATTGTCTCCATCTCTCTCTCATTCTCCCTCCCTCCCTCTCTCTCTCTGGTAAAAAAAAAAAGAAAAAGAAAAGTAAAAAAAAAAAAAAACAAGAAATAAAAAGAAAACCAGAGTACCCATACTTTATCACACAAACTAAATTTTAAAACAAAGACCCTAGGAGCAGCTGGGTAGCTCAGTAGGTTGAACATCCAGCTTCAGCTCAGGTCGTGATCTCGCAGTTCGTGATTTGAAGCCCCATGTGGGGCTTTGTGTTGACAGCTCAGAGCCTGGAACCTGCTTTGGATTCTGCATCTCCCTCTCTCTGCCCCTCCCCTGTTCGCACACTGTCTATCTCTCTCTCTCTCTCTCTCTCTCTCTCTCTCTCTCTCTCTCAAAAAATAAACACTAAAAAAAAAAAAAAAAGATTGTAACAAGGGATGATGAAGGTGGGCATTACATCGTAATTAAGGGGTCTATCCATCAAGAAGATCTAACCATTGTAAATAATTATGCCCCTAACAGGAAGTACCCAGATTTATAGATCAATTAATAATAAACATAAACTCATTCATAATAATACAATAATAGTAGGGGGCTTTATCACCCTACTTACAGCAACGGACAGAACATCAACAAGGAAATAATGGCTTTGAGTGACACATTGCACCAGATGGACTTAACAGGTATATTCAGAACATTTCATCCTATAGCCACGTTCTTTTCAAGTGCGCATGAAATATGCTCCAGAACAGATCACATACTGGGTCACAAATCAGTCCTTAACAAGCACAAAAAGATCGAGATCATACCATGCATATTTTCTGACCACAATGCTATGAAACTTGAAGTCAACCACAATAAAAATTTTGAAAAGACCACACATACACAGAGGTTAAAGAACTAAAAACTGAATGGGATAACCAGGGAATTAAAGGATGAAATTAAAAAGTACATGGAAACAAATGAAAATGAAAACACGACAGTCTAAAACCTTTGGAATGCAGCAAAACCAGTACTAAGAAGGAAGTATTTTACAATATAGGTCTACATCAAGAAGCAAGAAAAGTCTCAAACACACAACCTAACCTTACACCTAAAGGAGGTAGAAAAGGAACAGCAAATAAAGCCTAAAGTCAGCAGAAGAAGGAAAATAATAAAGATTAGAGCAGAAATAAATGATATAGAAACAAACAAAAAACAGATCGGGTCAACACAATGAGCTGGTTCTTTGAAATAATAACATTGATAACCTCCTAGCCAAACTTACCAAAAAGAAAAGAGAAAGGACACCAATAAATAAAATCACAAATGAAGGAGAGATCACAGTCAACACCACAGAAATACAAACAATTATAGAGAATATTATGAAAAACTATATACCAACAAACTGGGTAATCTGGAAGAAATGGACAAATTCCTGGAATCATACAAACCACCAAAACTGAAACAGGAAGAAATAGAAAATCTGAACATAACCAGCAAAGGAATTGAATTCATAATCAAAGATCTCCCAACAAACTAAAGCCCAGAGCCAGATGGCTTCCCAGGGGACTTCTACCAGACATTTAAAGAAGAGTTAATACCTATTCCTCTCAAACCATTCCAAAAAAATAGATATGGAAGGAAAGCTTCCAAACTCCTATGAGGCCAGCATTACCTTGATTCCAAAACCAAAGACCCCACTAAAAAGGAGAATTACAGGACAATCTCCCTGATGGACAGGTATACAAAAATTCCTAAAAAGGTACTAGCAAGTCAAATCCAAAAGTACATTAAAAAAATTACTCACCATGATCAAATGGGATTTATTCCTGGGCTACAGAGCTGGTTCAACATTCACAAATAAATCACATTAATAAAAAAATTAAAAGAACCATATGATCCTCTGAATAGATGCGGCAAAAGCATTTGACAAAATACAGCATCCATTCTTGATAACAGCCCTCAACAAACTATGGATAGTTGGAACATACCTCCACATCATAAAGGCCATATACTAAAGACCTACCATTAATATCCTCAATGGGGATAAACTGACAGCTTTTCCTCCTCAGTCAGGAACAAGACAGGGATGTCCACTCTTACCACTGCTGTTTAATATAGTACTAGCAGTCTTAACTCACTAATCAGACAACAAAAAGAAATAAAGACATCCAAACTGGCAAGGAAGAGTTAAACTTTCACTATTTGAAGACAACATGATACTCTATGTAGAAAACCCAAAAGACTGCCAAATAATTGCTAGAAAGAATCCGCCAAATAATTGCTAGAACTAGTACATGAATTCAACAATGTCCCAGGATATAAAATCAATGTACAGAGGCACCTGGTGGCTCAGTTGGTTAGGCGTCCAACTTCAGCTCAGGTCATGATCTTGCAGTTTGTGAGTTTGAGCCCCATGTCCTGCTCTGTGCTGACAGCTCAGAGCCTGGGTCCTGCTTTGGATTCTGTGTCTCCTTGTATCTCTGCCCCTCCCCCACTTGTGCTCTATCTCTCTCTATCAAAAATAAATAAATATTTTAAAATTTTTAAATCAATGTACAGAAATCTGTTGTGTTTCTAAACACCAATAATGAAGCAGCAGAAAATGAAATCATGGAAATGATCTCATTTACAATTGCACCAAAAACAATTAGATACCCAAAGAGGTAAAAGATCTGTCCTCTGGAAACTACAGAACTCTTATGAAAGAAATTGAAGAGGACACAAATGCAAAAACATTCAATGCTCGTAGGTTGAAAGAGCAAGCATTATTAAAATGTCTGTACCACCCAAGGCAATCTACACATTTAATGCAATCCCCATCAAAGTACCACCAGTAAATTTCACAGATCTAGAACAAACAATCCCAAAATTTGTATGGGATCACAAAACACCCCAAATAGCCAAAGCAATCCTGAAAAAGAAAAGCAAATCTGGATATATCACGATTCCAGATGTCAAAATACATGACAAAGCTGTAGTCAAGACAGTATGTAGTCATCAAGACATAGATAAAATGGAACAGATTAGAGAACCCAAAAATGGACCCACAACTATAATCTAATCTTCAACAATGCATGAAAGAATATCCAATGGAAAAAGTTCTCTTCAGAAAATGGAGCTGGGGAAACTGGACAGCAGCACACAGGAGAATGAAATTGGCCAACTTACTTACACCATACACAAAAACAAATTCGAAGTGGATGAAAGACCTAAATGTGATACAGGAGACCATCAAAATCCTGGAAGAGAAAAAAGGCAGCAACCTGTCTGACCTCAGCCAGAGCAACTTCTTATTTGACATGTCTCCAGAGGCAAGGGAAACAAAAGCAAAAAATGAACTATTGGGACTTCATCAAGATAAAAAAACTTCTGCACAGCAAAGGCAACAATCAACAAAACTAAAAGGCAGCCAACAGAATGGGAGGAGATATTTGCAAATGCCATACCAGATACAGGGTTATTATCCAAAATCTATAATGAACTTATCAAACTCAGCACCCAAAAACAAATAATCCAGTGAAGAAATGGACAGAAGACATGAATAGACACTTTTCCAAAGAAGACATCCAGATGGCTAATAGACACATGAAAGGATGCTCCACATCACTCATCATCAGGGAAATACAAATCAAAACCACAATGCAGCACCACCTCACACCCGTCAGAATGGCCAAAATTAACAACACAAGACACAACAGATGTTGATGAGGATGCAGAGAAAGGGGAACCCTCTTGCACTGTTGGTAGGAATGCAAATTGGTGCAGCCACTCTGGAAAACTGTATGGAGGTTTTCAAAAAGTTAAAAATAAAACTACTCCATGACCCAGCAATTGTACTATTAGGTATTACCTAAAGATACAAAAATACAGATTTGAAGGGGTACATGCATCCCAGTGTTTATAGCAATATTATACAAATGGCCAAACTACGGACAGAGCCCAAGTGTCCATCAACGGATGAATGGATAAAGATATGGGATATATATACAATGGAATATTATTCAGCCATCAAAACGAATGAAGTCTTGCCATTTGCAACAGCATGGATGGAGCTAGAGTGCATTATGCTAAGTGAAATAAATCAGTCAGAGACAGACAAATACCATATAGTTCACTCATATGTGGGATTTAAGAAACAAAACAGATGAACATATTGGAGGGGGGAGAAAAGCGAAGAGGGAGACAAACCATAGAGACTCTTAATAATAGAGAACAAACAATGATAGAGGGTGATGGAGGGGTGTGGTGGGGGATGGACTAGACGGATGATTGATATTTAGGAGGGCACTTGTTATGATGAGCACTGAGTATTGTATGTAAGTGATGAATCACAGAATGCTACTCCTGAAACCAATATTGCACTGTATGTTAACTAACTAGAATTTAAAGAAAATTTTGAAAAAGAAAAAAAAACTAAATTAAAAGCACCCATAATGACATCATCCACAGATGATCACTATTTGCATTTTGGTCTATGGCAGAATCATAATTTAGGCTTGGAAATCAGTCTGAAAAAGGCAAAATTACTCTTGAAAATTCATTAAATCACCCATAAATGTATGTATGTGTATGTGTGTGTATTTGTATATGGATTTGTGTAATCCATGTTAACACATAATATATATTGTGAAGTGAAATAGAAAATACATATGAAAATGCATTTCTCTAGCCTTTTTACTATATTTCTGGAATTATTGGACAGCATATATATTAATCTCTCAGTCTGTGAAGCATTATACATATAGTAGAATTTAGGATCTTAAATGTGTGTGTGTGTGTGTGTGTGTGTGTGTGTGTGTGTGTGTATCAACTCCAGTATGTAAATGATGTTCACTCCACTGACTTGAGCACTTGTGCTTGTTTAAGGTACAACACCATCATATGAAAAGGTACCATATTTTATAAATATCTATTTTTGTATATTTGCTTGCATTTTGGTTTAGATTCATGATTGGCATTTCACAGAAGATGCCCTTTATAATGCAAAAGCAGCAATTTAAGAAATATAATAGCAGAGAAGAGGCCTCAGATTTTCACATTCCAAGAATGTATAGTATTCATTCTTAGTCCTTTCAGGAAGTGGACAACTAATGTCAACTAAACAAAGGAGAATAACATCAAAAGATTTAGGAACATGAATCCATGCAAGGGAAACTATTAAAATAACAGAAATCTGGTATATAAAACCCATGTTAACTTTTAAAATGCTTTTTAAATGTTTTTAGGTCTTAGAAACTCCTTCCCTCCCTTCCGAATAAGTGAACATCAGAAGCCAAGCAGATCACCAGAGTGAGAATAGAACATATTTGTCATTTTTCATATGCTATAGACTTTGAAATAGAGTTCTAAAGGGCAAAGGAGAAACCATGGACTGACCAAATCCAGGCTCCTTTTTTTATCATAACTGAGGTATTTAAATACACTTCCTCAGGTTTTTTCCCATTGAACATAAAGTGAACTCATGGTCTTTTCCACAGTAGTTCAAGACTCTACATTTTCAACCACTTATTATTTGTTAGCATGATTAGCCTAACACGGGAGTCATAGTTAATATTTTCTATAAAGTTTCATTATCATCGGTATGCCATTACCTGGCAGTTTTAAAGCCATCATTATCCCAAGAACAGAGAATTTTATCTTACTTTTGAGTAATGGTAAAAAGTAACTTAAGATGATGAACTTAAATCTTAAGTTTGGTCACTTAGAGTCACTCAGGGCCAAGAAAGACCTGACTAGGAAAAAGTTTTCAGTTTTATAGAAGGACTAATTGTGTTACATCTGCTTTTTCTTTCAAAGTTTTAGTTAATTATCTAAATGTTTTGTCCTCTGCTTAATAAAGGGTTTAATAGGTGATTATATACACAGTCCTGGTTTAATCTTATTTTAATGTATTCTCATTGATGGGACAATGCCCTTTTTTAAAGATACATAATTATCTTAACTCAGCATGTTATCAGACTGTTCCCAAGAAGATAAAATTGAACTTAAATGTGATTAGTTCTTTTGTCTCACAGGTAGGTAATCAAGTACTTTGGATTTCTTATCTTTCATGAACTAATGGACATTTCACAGTTGGTTTTAGAATGTGATGTAAAAAGAAAATATGCCTGGTGCCAATACAGTTTGTTTTCCTTGATTGAATTTCATTGGTATCCCCAAATACAAATGAATATGACTGATATTTATCTAAAAACAATACATACAGATGAATCAGTTGTCCAAAGAAGCCATCTTCATAGAGTAGGCATTTCTCTACTGATGTTTAAAACACTTCAAAAATTCTTCTGTAATAATTGCCTATATGGGAAGTGACTACTAATGGGTATGGGATTTTATGTGAGCATGATGAAAATAATCTCAAATTTGATAATGCCAATGGTTGTATAACCTTATGAATATACTACACTACTAAATTGAACACTTTAAAATAGTGAATTTTATGATGTATGAATTATATTTCAATAAAAATAAGTCCATTAAAGAGTCAGGTTTACATAAGTCTCACTGCTTCATATATACTTTGATTTTGTACAAATATTATACTAACGAACCTATTTACTGACCTTAATAATAATACCTAAGTTCACATTTACTGCTCACATTGAAGATTTACCATCACTGAAGATCACAGAAGACTCAGCAGTTTCTGACGGCATCCTCAAAGAGGAATCACATAGCTGTAAGCAATGACATTGAAATAAGTGTAGAGCATTACTAAGAGCTTACCTGGAGGATGCAAGATTTGTGTGTTCTGAGATTGCTTTTTTATAAAAATGAGTCATATCAACTTGTCACTTTCAGTCTTTTCTTGTGCAACAATCCAAGGCTAGTCTGGGCTTTGTCAGGTATCTCAGTAGGCAGACCAGAGAAATATTTGACTGTCTTCAGATTCAGAGTGTTATTGGGGGTAAAGTCCATTGGGGGTAAAGTAAGCTACATCTCCACCATTTTCCTTTGTTTGTAACTTATTTGGTCACTTCTAAAATAGAGAAACTTAGGAGAAACAGGCTTAACAATAAATTAAGTTTTAGTGTTTATTTTTCTTATTACAAAAGCATTACTTATAAACTTTTACTTAAATATTTATTGAGTGCCTATTGTATTGAAGCAGACTTTGGATGCTGAAGATACAAGTGTGAATAAGAGAGATAAATTTGCGAAAGTTAGGCAATAAACAAGCAAATCAAAAATAGGAAAAATATAAAGTAGTGCTAAGACTAGGCAGTGAATTAAAATAGGTGATGTGAGAATGACTGGGGACTATAAGAAAATACTGTTTTCTGCTTACTACAGAAATATAAGTACATATCAAAAGAAATAAAGTAAAACATGCCTAAAACCCTGCCTACCAAGAGACAACCACCATTAATCTTGGGTATGTATCCATCTTGGGTATGTATCCTTCCAAAACCTGCTCTAAGTCTCTGTGTGCTCACGAGTGTGTGTATGAGTATGTGCATGGTGTTCCATTTGTATTACAAAACAAGATCATACCATTAATACTGTTTTGTGACATGTTTTCTCACTTAATGTATTATGAACAATTTTATGTCAATAATAATTACTTTTGTAATATTTTAATTGTAAAATATTCCATTGGGTTAATTTAACCAATCTTTAGTAATTGAATGCTTGCACTGTCACGCAGCATAATTCAAAAAAAAATCACATGAGATGTATTTAGCTAAAGTTCACATATTCAAAGAAATCATTTCTAATGTTGAATGATATGTTCTCTCAATCACAGGGTTTTGGTTTTTTTTTGTTTTACCCTTTATCTGCCCCCAAGGACATTCTACAAGATGGAATCTTCAGCTGTTGACACTTCTTAACTGTATTTCTCTCCTGGGCTATTCCATTCAGATTTATAGCACAAGTTATCTTAACCTCTAAGTGAATAACTCCCAGATCTGTATCTCACACCTTGCCTTGTCTGTCATGTAGATATCCAACCATAATCCTAGTTCCCCTTCTCTTTACATCCAACCCTTGCTCATAATTCCCAGTTTACTACAAAGATATTATCATGGCCCCTATCATTTTAGCCTAGAAAAGTTAAATTACCTTTCTTTTCCATCATCACTGCCACCTCCCTGGATCAAGTCACTTTGTCCCTACCTAGAATTACTGTAACAGTTTCCTCATCGATTCTCTGTCCCTCTGTGATGCCATCTCCATTTCAATTCCGTCTGGATCCTCTGGATCTTTGCATCCTTTGTCTTCAAAATCTTCTCATTCCACCCTCTTTCCTTCATTCTTTAAGTAATTGCAAGTCTCTCCAGAATTTAAAAAAAAAAATTGTGACTCTGGACAATCTCTACTATAATCACTTCAGATTCACCTGTCATTTTAGCGTCAACCCACTCCACTCTACTAAATATCTCATTCAGCCCCAATGACTTCTAATTGACAAATCCAGTGAGCACTTAGTCTTTATGTCACCAGATTCTTGCCTACTATTGGTTGTTGATGATTTACTCCTAAAATTCTTCTGGTCTTCTCTGTACCCTCTCTAACTGCTCCTATACCATCTCTTCTGAGAACCCCTTTTCATGTGGGCCACTGTAACTACTGGTGTTTCTTGGGGTTGCATTCTCAGCCCTTTGTTCTCCTGCCTGTTCATCACCTACTTTGGCTATTCTAAATGCCACTTATAAGCTTAAGACTTTTAAATCCCTTTATCTAGGCCTTATACCTGTGTATATTAGTGCCTAATAGATCTTCCCCTGAAAGCTGTACCTATGGCACCCCAAACCTGAAAGTATCTTCTCTCCCCAAAACCTGTTCATAGTGTACTGTTTATCTCAGGTGGTGGTACCATCACTTACATTATTCAAACCAGAAATGTGGAGGTCGTCCTTCATTTCCCTCTTTCATCATTTCCTCTTTCCCTTTCCCCTACATCTAAACCAGAACTGGTATAATTTCCTAACATATCCTTGTTCCTTTTGCATGTGTACTTTATAAATTGTGTTATATCCATGAATTTCTCATTCTTAAAGTCTGAATATCCTGTTTTTGGTCTCACCCAACTAACAAATAAAATGATCACATTTTATATTTCATTTTTCATAATAAAAAATTACATATAATAATAACTAGAAAGAAGATGCTGTAGCGGCTACCAAGTTGGCCAGTATAAAGTACATCTTTGAATAAAGATATATTAAAACATGGCAAAATCTTTTCTAACCAATAATTTAACAGGAACGGTTAGCAGTAAGTTTTATATCCTGTTAAGTTTTGCCTTTCAGTTGGCCTTGCTCTACAAAAACATGCTTGCTTCCTCCTTCATTCAAGAAACATTTTCTGTGCCCACTGAATCTTACATCCTAGATGCTGTTTGGGGAATAAATGTATTGCTTTTACCCAGAGCCCACGTGAACTTTGTTCTGGATATCAAATTTATCATCTCTTTTGAATATCTCCAGTTGTAAGTCTGTATTACAGAAAGACTTCAATAATTTTTAGTATTTCAAAGTGGAAGTTTTACTTTGTTATATTAGCGTAGCCAAGGATTCTGCATTTACCAGTAGCTGGCAGCATGGTTTCAGAGCAGCAATTCAAAAATAAAAGAATTATTTTATTTTTAGAGTATGCCTAATGGACATATTTGTGTTTCTTAATTTGTATTTCTTCTGTGTGTAGAGCTGCCTTTCTTAAGGTTTACACAGAAAGATAGACATACCCTCAAATTGAAGGTCTTTTCCTTCCATATGAGCCTAGGCTGATAATGAAATTGGGGAATTAAGAGGAAGAGAGTTAAGGACAATCTAGAAGAGCAGAACTCACTGGAGATAGAAATGACTAAAGTGGACACACAAGCTCTAAGAGCAGCCAGGGAGAAAATCAAACTTCAAGTTAAATGATCCATCAGCTACCTTTCTTAATGAGAAATAAGACAGATGCACACAGCATATTAACAACCTAGAATAAACCAAACTTTGTCAAGTGGTAATGTATCAAGAAACACCACCAATTTTATAGACTTGAAAGAGAAATTAAAACCAGACTCAAAAGGCTGCATGCTAGATGTGCAAATACCAGCCTATTCAGAGAAAAGGCATTTGATGTGTGCATTTTACATGTTTATGTCTTTTAAACGTTTCCCATGGATTTTTTAATGGGTTAAAATTTTCTGCTATTCTGGGTTTTTTTATTAACATAAATTTTATTGAGATAGAATTCACACACTATACAATTCACCCATTACCTCTATATTCAGTGTCTTTTAGTGTATTTAGAGTTGTGTATCCATCACCACAATCACTATTAGAACATTTTCATTACCCTGAAAAGAAGCCCCACGTACCTTAGTCAGTCTCCAATCTCACCAGCCCTAGGAAACCACTCATCTACTCTCTCTCTCTCTCTTTCTCTCTCTCTCTCTCTCTCTCTCTCTCTCTAGTTTTACCTATTCTGGTCATTTCATATAAATGCAATCAAATAATACATGATATTCTATGACTGGCTTGTTTGACTTGGAATAATGGGTCCAGGTTCATCCATTCGGTAGCATGTTGTTCATACCAGTATTTCATTTCTTTCTGTTGTTGAATATATTCCATTGTATGGATTTACCACATTTTATTCATTCATCTAGTGAATGTGACATATGAGTTGTCTCTACTTTTTGGCTATTATGAATAATACTACTATCAACATTCATATATAAGTTTTTGTGCAGACATGTTTTCATTTCTCTTGAGACATACCTGGAAGTGGAATGGAGCTCTGTGTTTAACCATTTGAGGAACTACCAGAATGTTTTCCAAAGCAGCAGCACCGTTTTACTTTTCCTTCAGCTGTGTATGAGGGTTCCAGCTTCTCCACAGCCTCACCAGCATTTGTCTTTTTTATTATAGCTATCCTAATGAGTATGAAATATCATGTCATTGTGGTTTGCAGTTTCCTGATGACTAATGATTTTGAGCTTTTCATGTGCTTCTTGGCCGTTTGTATATCTTCCTTTGATAGTTGTCCATTTATTTATTTATTTTAATATTTATTTATTTTGTGAGAGAGGGAAGAGAGAAAGAATCCCTACCTGGGCTCCACACTGTCAGCCCAGAGACCTACAAGAGGCACAGTCTCACAAACCATAAGATCATGACCTGAGCTGAAATCAAAGCCACCCAGACAATAATTGTCCATTTAGATCCTTTGCCCACATTTACAATATAGGTTATTTGCTTTTGTGTCATTGAGATACAAGAATTCTTGGGGCACCTGGTGGCTCAGTCACTTAAGCATCCAACTGTATCAAACCCTATGCTGGGCTCTGCACTGACAGCACAGAGTCTTCTCAGGATTGTCTCTATCCTACTCTCTTTGCCCTTCCCTCACTCATGCTTTCTCTCTCTCTCTCTCTCTCTCTCCAAATAAATAAATAAATAAATAAATAAATAAATAAATAAATAAATAAATAAATTTTAAAAATTCTTTGTATCTTCTACATACAAGTCCCTTTTGTTAGATACGTGATTTGCAAAAATTGGGTCTCGGCCTGTGAATCATCTTTTCACTTTCTTGATGGTATCATTTGAGGCACAAATGTTTTTCGTTTGAATGATGCCAAGATTAGTTTTTCTTTTCTTGCTTGTGTTTCGTTTTTTGTCATGAAGGAGTAACATTTTTTAAAAGCTTCATTGAGGTTTAATTGACAAAGTAAAGTGCATGTCTTTAAAGTGTGTACATTGGTAAGTTTTGACATATACCACCTATGAAAATAATACTACAGTCAAGATGAAGAACATATACACAACCCATATGTTTCTTTTTAACCCTTGGTAAGCTACCCTTCCATTCCTTCTACCCTTCCCTCATCCCACAGGCAACCACCAATCTTCTTTTCATCTCTGTAGATTAGATTGCATTTTCTACTATTTTGTATCAGTGAAATCATGGATTTTATGCTCTTTTCTGTCTGGGTTCTCTCACTCTGCATTATAATATTGAGATTCATCCATGCTGTTACATGTATCTTAGTTCATTGTTGCTTTTAGCTGAGGAGTATTCCATTGTACAGGTATATCACAATTTGCTTATTATATCCATTTACATGTTGCTGGACATTGGGTTCTTACCAGGTCTGTTTGTTAAAAATAGTCTACTATGATCACTCTTATAAAAGTCATGCAAGCTTTTATTTTTCTTGGGCAAATGTCAAGGAATGGAATGTTTGGTCTTTTGGAAGGTGCACATTTAATTTTTTGGTTCACATTTTCAACATTGGTATGGTCAGTCTTTTTACTTTCAGCTATTTTGTTTGTAGTGTAGTTCTTTGTAGTATTAATTTCAGTTCCTCTAATAACTGATGATTATTTAACATATTTTCATGTAATTATTTGCTTTTCATAGATCTTTGGTAAAGTGTCTGTTCAGGTCTTTTGCCTTTTATTTGAGACATTTGTTCATTTTCTCTCTCTCTCTCTCTCTCTCTCTCTCTCTCTCTCTCTCTCTCTCTTTTATAGACAAAGAATGTATGCATGAGAGCTGGGGAGAGGGGCAGAGGGAGAGAGAGAGAATCTTAAGCAGGCTCCACACTGACCATGGAGCTTAATCCCACAACCTTAAGATCATGAGCTGAGCCAAAATCAAGAGTCGGACCCTTAACCAACAAGCCATACAGGTGCCCCAGGATATTTGTTTTCTCAGCTGAGTTTTGAAAGCTCTTTGTATACAAATCCTTTGTTACTATTATTTGCAAATATTTTCTTTCATCTCTAGCTTATCCCTTTGTTCTCTGAACAGTGTCTTTTAAAGGGCAAGAAGTGCTTAACTTTTTAAAAATTCATACATGGGCTCTGGTTTTTAATGTCATATCTGAGAAAGAAATCTTTACCTAACTCAGTCACAAAGATTTTCTCGTGTGCCTTCTTGTAGTATTTTTTTATAGTCCTACATTTTATATTTAAGTCTGTGATCCATTTTGAGTTAATATTTCTGTATGGATCCAAGTTTCTTTTTTTGTAAACTGTTCCAGCACCATTTATTGAAAAGAATTCCAAAAAAAAAAAAGAAAAGAAAGAAAGGAAAGGAAAAGAAAAGAAAACAAAGAAGAGGAGCATCTGGGTGGCTCAGTTGGTTAAGCATCCGACTTCGGCTCAGGTCATGATCCCAGGTCATGATCTCACGATCCATGGGTTCGAGCCCTATATCGCGCTCTGGAACCTGGAGCCTGCTTCAGATTCTGTGTCTCCCTCTTTCTGTGCCCCTCCCCCACTCGTACTCTGTCTCTCTCTTGAAACTAAAAAGAAAGAAAGAAGAAAGAATTCCTTTTTCTACTCAATTGCTTTTGTACTTCGATGAAAGCCAGTTGGCCATGTGTATATCAGTGGGTATATTTCTTCATTCTGTTCTGTTCTGATGTTCCTCTTTGCAACAGAACCACAGCTCTTTCACTGTCGTTTTATATGAGTAGTAAATTCAGACAGTGTAAGTCCTCCAACTTTACTCTTTTTCAAACTTATTTTAGCTATTTTAGATCCTTGGCATTTTCTATTGTATTTTAGGCTGTTTTTCAATTTTTGCAAAAAAAAAAAAAAGTCTGCCAAATTTTGTTTGATATTACAGTACCTCTCACCCCTTCTCCATGAGAAGTATGTTCCAAGACCCCCCAATGGATACCTGAAACTGCTGATAGTACTGAGCCCTATATATACTATTTTTTCCTATATATATAGAACTATGAGAAAGTTTAATTTGTAAATTAAGCATAGTCGATTAACAATAATAACTAATAATAAAATAGAATTATAATGTACTATAATGTTTAAGTTAGGTGAATATGGTCTCTGTCTCTCAAAATATCTTATTGTACTGTACTCACCCTTGTGATAATCATCTGATTTGTCAATTATATTGGTACAAGTTTTTCGTGACATTTCTTTATTATCTTTTAATACCAGTAAACTCTGTACTGGTGTTATCTCTCTTATTCAGGATAGTTGTATTTTGTGTCTTCTTCCATTTCATTTGGAGGTTTATCAAGTTATCAAGTTTATCAAAGTTATTCTTCACAAAAAAACGTCTTTGGTTTCATTGATTTTCTGTACTGTTTTTGTTTTCTACTTAATTGCTTTTCTCTGTGTCATTATTTCCTGTCTTATTTCACTATTCATTTGCTCTTCTAGTTCCACTGTCTTAAGAAAGAAACTGAGGTCATTCATTTGAGACTTTTCTTCTTTCCTAGTGAAGTATCTAATGTTATAAATTTCCCTCTAAATACTGTTTTAGTGACATACTACAAATCTTGATATGTGTGTCTTCATTTTTGTCCAATTCAAAGTACTTTGTAATTTCCCTTTTGATCCTTTCTTTTACCAATAGATTTTTAGTAGCATTTAACTTCCAAATATTTTTGAATGTCACTGTTGCTGATTACTCTTTTCTTTTTTTCCAGCCTTATGACATATAGTTTACATATTACATTGTATAAATTTAAGATGTGCAAATATGATGATAAACATACATGTATATTGCAAAATGTTTACTACATTAAGATTAGTTAACATTCTTCATCTCAGGTAATTACCATTTTCTTATCCTTGTTGTTATAGTGAGAACATTAAAGCTTTACTCTCATAACAGTTTTCAGTATACAGTACAGTACTGTTAACTATCATCACCATGCTGTACATTAGATCCCCTGAACTTAATCATCCTATAACTGAAAATTTATATTCTTTGACCAACATCTCCCATTTCCCCCTACTCCTTGGCTGCTGGCAGCTACCATGCTGCTTTCTCTTTCTAAGAGTTCAGTGTTTTTAGATTCCACATGTGAAATCATACAGTATTTGTCTTCCTGTGCCTGGCTTATTTCACTTAGTGTAATGTCCCCCAGGTTCACCCATGTTGTTTCAAATGTCAGGATTTCTTTCTTTTTTAAGTCTGAGTAATTTTCCAGCGCACACACACACACACACACACACACCACCCCATTCTCTCCATTCATCAACTGATGGACATTCAGATTGTTTCCATATTTTAGCTACTGTAAATACTGCTGTGGCAAACATGGGAGTTCAGATATCTCTTTGAGATTCTGATTTTAGATCCTTTCAGTATGTAAGTGGGATTGCTGCATCATATGGTAGTTCTGTGTTTAGTTTTTCGAGGAGCCTCCATACCATTTGTCATAGCGGCTGTACCATTTTCCACTCCCACCAACAGTGTTGCCTTTTCCCTTTTCTGCCTTCATTTGAATTAGATGAGCATTTTTTATGAGTCCATTTTGTCTTTTTTGTTAAATTATTAACTTTATCTTGTCATTTTAGTGGATGCATCTTTAACTTATCCCAGTCTCTCTCCAAACAATATCATACCACTTCTCATACAGTTGAAAAACCACACAATATAGCACATTTTCATTTCTCCGCTTCTGACCTTGGTGCTGTTGTTTCACATGTTTTACATCTACTTACATCATTCATGTCACACTGTGTTGTTTAATTATCTGTTATCTTTAAAGAGATTTAAATAATAAAAATATTTATTTGCCTATATATTTAACATTTTCACTGCTTTGTATAAATGTAATATTCATCTGGTTTCATTTTCCATCTGCACAATGGACTTTAACGTTTCTTACAGTGCCATGAAGAAAAATATTGACATAAATGACTGTAATATTATAAACCTTTCAGTGAAGAACACCATAAATTTTTAAAACAAAATAAAAGGCTGGGGCAAAACGTTTATAACATATCAGTAATAATTACAGCACGTATAGCAATAATAATAACAGCATATGTTGAATGTGTGCTGTGCTGTGTTCCAGGTACTACACTGAACTATTTATTCTGTACTTTTTAATTTAATCCTTAAAACAACCTTTTGAATTAATATACTATTTTTACCCTTACGTTACAAACAAGGATGTCAGAGTAACAGGTAAGTTGTTAGGGTCCCTAACATTGAGAGATGTCCTGAAAATCAATAATTAAAAAAATATAAAAGTGCCAGTTCCCAGAAGAAGCACAAATAGCTGATATATATGAAAGTAATACTCAGCTTCTCTTATAATCTGGAGAATGAGATTTTTAAGCTACCCACCTGGCAAGCATAGGAAGCAATAACACTAACATTGGCAAAATATGAAGAGTGATATACCCATACACTAGAAGTACAAATTGGTGCATTTTTTAGAGGATCATTTCACTTAACCTATGGATATTTAAAATATGCATATTGTTTGACCACATAACTATCATTTGGAAATTTATGTACAAATTCTCAAGGGAGAATGACATATTTATAGGTGTGTGAATGAGTGGTATGCTGTAACGGAAAACAATTGAAGACTACTTATCAATAGCAGGGTGTTAAAATGAATGAATGATGGCTTAGCCATATTGTGGAGTAGCCATTGGAAAGAATGCACATGTGGAAAAACAGGCAATTTGATGGGCTACTGCTGGGAGATATAAACTAGTACAACTTCTCTGAGGGGTCTTTTCAAAATAGATATCAGAAGTCCTCATTCAGACTATATCCCTTTCTCCCTGTGTATGCTGTATTATGGGACATAAAGAAATCAGTTGCATAAAGAATCTGTATAGTAGAACCTAAATAGGTTTTTTTAAGGATATATATACTTACATATTTGTACGTTCCTAGAAGGTTTGGAAACATGCATACCAAATTAGTAACAATGGTTATCCCTAGAAAGGAAGAATTTTGTTTTTTAAATGTCTCTGTTACTTGAATTTAGCAATAACTTTGTAATGGTTTTGAAAAAACAGTTTTTAAAAAGATACATGTTGTTGTAATTGACAAGAACACATCAAGAGACAGACTGTAAATAAGCAAGATCATTTCTTCTCATAGATTTCAAACCCAAATGGATCAAGGTTTTTCCTTCCTGTGCTTAAATGAAATTTTATTTATAAAAGTGAGATGTTGGACTGTGCCTGTAGGTTCAGTAAAACTTTAAAGGACTGAAATTTTACAGACCCCAAGTTCAATACTGCAAAACCAAGGTAGTTAGTGAGCATTGAGACAAGAACCATGGTACATGGCATTTATACTCTTCACAAACTCATAACAAAAATTAAAATGACATTTTAAATTGTACAATGTTGTAGATTATGTTGTGTATTTGAAGTTGCAGCCAGAGTTATAATAATGAAATCCATGCATTCACTTTGAAACAGGAAATTAGTGCAGCACAGTCACTCAAAAGGTTGACCAGTATGATACTTTGGTTACGGAAGATTGTAGAAATGCTACCTTTATCACATGTCCTCATGTTTTAATATGATCCCTTAATAACAAAATAGAATAGTCTTCATTTCCGTGAAATATCTAGTAAAATTACATGGCTAAAAAGGTACGATGGATAAATTACCTGGGGAGAATATTACAAATTATAATTTAAAAATCACTTACTACACAGGAGACAAAGAAGAAATGATTATTCCTTCTGTTATATGTTAGGTCTTGAGCAAAGTCACCTCATTGCTTTCCAGGTAATTGTTACAACCTGGGAGGGTTTTTTTCCTTTGTTAAAGAATTATTCTAAACTATTTGTGTTGGAATTTTTTATCTAGAATAATTTGAAGTCAATTATATATTTAATACAGTATACAAATTAAATATTTTGTACATAGGTTCCCTTACTGTGTTGAACAGAAAGAAATTTTCCTCATTTTTTTTTTTCTTTTCCAAAGTGTCCAGATTCAGGCTAATACACAAAGTTGTATTTTCATATGGAAAAAAGGAAATATCTTTTTAGTTTTATTGAAAATAACTATTAGAGAAAATTGAGCACTAGTAAAATTTAATACCTTTAGCCTATTACTTTTTATATAAGTAGAGGGAAGTAAAGAACTATATACATTGGGAAATGCCTATAATAGGAACCATCACATAAAATCACACTGCAAAAGTTACTTCTATTTCTAAAGGAAATATTTTTGCATGGCATGGTATTGCACTATAGAAATAAGAATGGTGATAACATAAACACTTTCACTGAGATCTAACTGAATAACAAGAATTGTTCTAAGTATTTTGCATTCAGTATTTCATTTTATTTTTATAACAATCCTATAATATAACAACTCTTTTTATAATTCTTGACTCTTTTAAAGTTTATTTATTTTTGAGAGAGAGGGAGAGAGTGTGAGCAGGGGAGCAGCAGAGAGAGAGGGAGAGAAAGACAGAATCCCAAGCAGGCTTCATGCTATTAGCAGAGTCTGACATGAGGCTCAGTCTCATGAACCATGAGATCATGACCTGAGCTGAAACCAAGAGTCAGATGCTTAACCTACTGAGCCACCCAGGCACCCCTAATATAAGTACTCATTGCTCAGTTTACAAATAAGGATAGGAGTCTTCAGGAGATTAACTAATTTACTCAAGGTTAGTAACAGCTAAATGACAGTCAGAATTTGAATCCACATAATCTGGCTCCAGAATCTAAGCTCAAAACCACTTTGCCTATAGAGTCACATATAAAAGGGAAGATTTCATAACCTTACAAAGTACAGTGCTTCTTTTGTCTGAAAGGACCTAAGCAATATCCACCCTACTGCCTGTCTGGAAGTGGAAGTTCTATCATTGTAGATTCACTGCATTGGGTTTTACAAGACTTGGGGATATCAGGTGGTTCCATTTAAAAGGCAAATATTCATTTGGGGAGTTATACACATCAGAAGGGATAATGGCAGTGTCCAGGAACTCAGAAATGGAACCACATGGTCAATGGCTATGGATTAGCAAGGGAAGAAAGAGGGATGGACCTGGAAACTCCACATAAGAGGAGAGAGGCTTGCAACCAATTAGCCTCAGGATTTTTGTCAAAGGCTCACAAAGTATAGCCAACAATTTCAGTTTTTTATGACACAGTAAAATAATAAAATGTGGAGCTTTTTTCATATCATTTCACTATATACCATTTATCATATCTTTGATTCTAGGACATACAGCACAGCTGATGCGACACAGCAATGGTGTGTTATATTAACTAAATGCCTTTCCTTTATCTTACAGCAATCAGCAGGCCTTTTTACTGGAGAATGTTCCATGTAATAATGCAAGCTGTGAAGGGGCACATCGTATGTTTAAAGTCTACTGGGAGCTGATGGACCTAAATCAAATCAGAGATGCCATGGTTGCCACCTTCTTTGACATTTATGAAGATGTGAGTTCAGAAGTCTCCTGCATGTTTGGAGTCTAATTGCCATCCACTTCATCTCACTTTCACTTCACCATGTTTGACCAGAAAATGTAGATGAGATAATGAAAGCTAATGAGTTAAAGAAAGCCCCTTTTAATGTTAGATGGCACAGGGAACAAATTTATCGACACCGCTAGCTGATCAGTACAGTGAAATATGAAAACGCCTTTATCTCATTTTGTGCCTATTTAGATTAAGCCACTAGAGAATCATGCTCTGAGACGGGCAAATGTGTATATGCACCAGTAGACAAAAGCACAGCCAACAGATAACAGGGTCTTAAACCTGTACAAGATCACAGAAGAGTGAATGAAGTACTACTCCCTTTTAACTTTGTGAACTATTGCCGAGGATTCCTATGATTCTGTCTGCAGTTGCCAGGTGACAGTTAAAGGCCCTCAGGGCACTGCTTTCCTCCAGTCTAATTTGAAAAGCCAGTTTACCATGCAGAAAAATAATAAATTCTGATACCAAATGTATTAAATTCCAGAGTTAATATATCACAGTATATCCTTGTAAAATAATGTGATTATTTAAAAAATTCATCCCATGTCTTTTTAAGAGAGTCTTAAATACAGAGAACCAACTGAGGGTACATGGGGGAGTGGGGAGAGGGGAAAATGGGTGATGGGCGTTGAGGAGGGCACTTGTTGGGATGAGCACTGGGTGTTGTATGCAAGCCAATTTGACCATAAATTATATTAAAAAAAAAAAAAATTCAGTGCCCATCAGGACATTTATGTCTCCTAACCCCATTTTTGGTTTGGTTTGGTTTGGTTTAGTTTGGTTTGTAAATAAATAACTAAATAACTACATAAGGGGGAAAAACTCAAGAGAATTGGCTACAAATTTTTAATTTTTGCACATAAAAAACATCATAAATGAAATTTAAATTGTTTTTTAATCTGGGGAAAAAATATTTATGAAAGACTCAAATAACTAATATCATTAATATAAGAAGGGTTTATGCAAACTGATACAAGTCACCAAAAACTCCCACTGGAAAAACAGAACATAGTGAATTTCCAGAAAAAAACATATGTGGCTAACATATGAAAAAATATGATAAATGATCAGTTTGATTAAGAATCAGTGGAATGAACTGCACTTGTGGCAAGCATAACATAAGGTATACAGTGGCTGAGTCACTGTGTTGTACCCCTGAAACTAATGTAACATTGTGTGTCAGGTATACTCAGAAAAAGTTTAATAAATAAATAAATAATAGTGAAATGGAATTTAAATGAGCACACCTTTTCCCCCCAGTATAATCAGCAAAGCCTCCCTCTTTTTTACAGAAAAGTAATGTTAATATGCCGTGGTTACCAGGACAGTTAAAAAGGTGCTCTCTTTCTCTGACGGTTGAAAACAATTTGGCCTTCCGTTTCATAGGCCTTTAAAAATTCATGCAAATATGACTAGAAAGAAATTTACTAAAATGTTAACAGCTATCTCCAGGGATTAAAATTACAGATTTTTTTCATTTTGTTTGTATTTTACTATTTCCAAGGTTTTGTTTTGGTTTTTTTGACACGGTGATTTTTTTTTTTTTTTTTTTTTTTTATAATTTATTGTCAAGTTAGCTAGCATACAGTGTAAACAATGTGCTCTTGGCTTTGGGAGGATTCATCACTTACATACAACACCAAGTGCTCATCCCAACAAGTGTCCTCCTCAATGCCCATCACCCATTTTCCCCTCTCCCCTACCCCTACCCCCTACCAATCAACCCTCAGTTTGTTCTCTGTATTTAAGAGTCTCTTATGGTTTGCCTTCCTCTCTGTTTGAAACTAGTTTTTTCCCCTTCCCTTCCTCCATGGTCTTCTATTACATTTCTCAAATTCTGCATATGAGTGAAAACAGATGTTATCTGGCTTTCTCTGACTGACTTATTTTACTTAACCACATCGAGATATCACCTCACACTGGTCAGAGTGGCTAAAATTAACAACTCAGGAAAAAACAGATGCTGGCAAGGGTGTCAAGGAACGGGAACCCTCTTGCACTCTTGGTGGGAAAGCAAACTGGTGCAGCCACTCTGGAAAACAGTGTGAAGGTTCCTCAACATATTAAAAATAGAATTACCCTACAACCCAGCAATAGCACTACTAGGAATTTATCTAAAGAATACAGGAGTACTGATTCATAGGGGCACATGGACCCCAATGAGCAAAAGCCAAATATGGAAAGAGCACAAATGCCCATCAACTGATGAATGGATAAAGAAGATGTGGTTTATATATACAATGGAATACTACTTGGCAATGAGAAGGAATGAAATCTTGCCATTAGCAACAATGTGGACTGAACTGGAGGGTATTGTGCCAAGGTCTTTCTTTTTTTAAGTTTTTATTTAAATTCCAGTTAGTTAACAAAGAGTATAATATTAATTTCAAATGTACCCTATAGTAATTCAGCACTTCCATATATCACCTGGTGCTCATCACAAGTGCCCTCCTTAATCCCCATCACCTATTTCCCCCATTACCCCACCAGCCTCCCCTCTGGTAACCATCAGTTTGTCCTCTATAGTTAAGAGTATGTTTCTTGGTTTGCCCCTCTCTAAGGTTTTATACTTTTAATAATATTTTTATTTTAAACATCAAGTTGAATAAATAAGGTTTAAACTTACATGATAAACATGCATGTATTTTCATTAGTTTTTCAGTCTGCTGGTTTGTTCTTATGACTTTTGTTTATGTTTTTTCCAGGGAATCTTGGACATTGTAGTACTAAGTAAAGGATATACAAAGAATGATTTTTCCATCCATACACTAAAAAATAACTTTGAAGCAGATGCTTATTTTGTTAAAGTCATTGGTGAGTATTTGTTTCATATGTTTTATTATTAATTATTAACATTTATTTTTGTATTCTGTCTGTCAACTCAAATTTTCCAAAGAATAAGGACACACCCCTATGTGTGTTACACATACAACTCTCCAAATCAGGAAATCAACTTTGTTACAACACTACCATCCTATACACAGACTCTTCAAATTTTTCCAGTTGTCATAACAATGATTTTTTTTTCTGTTTCAGGATTCTATAAAGGAATTCCTCTTTAATTGTCACATCTTTGCAGACTTCTTCAATATGGAATAATTCCTTTTTTAGGTCCTTATCAGTTTTAAAGAATATAGGCCTTCTTCTGTACCATAACCCTGTTTCTTCTCTTTCCACTCAGGTCATACATTCTTTGCAGAAATTCCACTGCATAGAATTGCATAACCAGTGCTGTGCATTTCTCAGTGCATTATATCAGGAAGCACATGATGTTGGTCTATCTCACCACCAAAATGTTTACCTTGAGCTTCTGATCATCTTAGTGACCACCAGGGCTCTCCACCTTAAATTCACTCTTTTCCCTCTTTGTGATTGCCTTCTCTAAGATAATTGTCAAAGAGTAATTCTCTATTTCCAACATTCTTTCCACATTTATACTTGGCATTCTACTATAAGGAAGATCTTTTGCTTCTCTCCAATGTATTTATGTATTTATTTATCAGTATAGATCTATGTATTCATATTACATTCAATAAATAAAATCATTCCCTTTAATGTTCAGAGTATTCCCAGTAGAAGCAGTAGGAGCTCCTTCAGGCTGGCTCCTATATCTATTTTACATGTTCTCTGAGATAGACAGATATTCCAGACTCATCTTATTCTTCCCTTGCCCTAAGTCTAGAATCTTCTCTCTCCCCAAGGATCCCCATTTCCTTTTGTAAAAGATGGTATTTAAAAGCCATGTTCTAAATTTTCAGTGTGCTGGTTGTTTCTGAGTTGTCATTTCTTCTAGCTTCTCTCAATGGACAGAGCAGGAAATACAGATATGGCTTTATATACTCAACACACAAATATACATATCTATAACTATATGTGTGTATGTATATATGTGTATACATCACCTTCACTTACTATAAAACCATGAACTTATGCCATTACTTCCATTTCTGATCCAACACAGCATGTCAAGACTTCTTTCTAATCTTTTCTGTCTGTATATATCTTCTCTAGCAGTGAGAAACCCGGCTCCCACTTTCCTCTGTATATTTATTTATTTGTTCATTGTTACCTGTTCCCAACCATGCTAACCATCTCCTCTAGCTGACACGTATGTTCACCAGAGATCTTTTATATTTTTTAGGTGATTATAAATGTTGTGTTTTTAAGTTTGGTTTCCACATGTTTGTTTTTAGTAATTAGAAATACAATTGATTTTTTTGTGTGTTAATCTTGTATACTGCAATCTTGCTCAACTTCTTTATTGACTCTAGGAGGTTTTTTTAAGATTCAATAGGATTTTCTGCATAGACAATTATGTTATCTACAAAGAGAGTCTTTTTTTTTTTTTTTTTTTTTTTAGTGTTTATTTTTTGAGACAGAGAGACAGATGCAAGGAGGGGAGGGGCAGAGAGAGGGAAACACAGAATTGGATGCAGGTTCCAGGCTCTGAGCTGTCAGCACAGAGCCTAACCTGGGGCTCAAACTCATAAACCACAAGATCATCATGTGAGCCGAAGTTGGATGCTTAGCCAACTGAGCCATCCAGGCACCCCAGAGAGAGACAGTTCTATTTATTCTTTCCAATCTATGCCTTTTTTTGTTTTTCTTTTCCTGGCTAAAATTTCCATTACTATGTTGAAAAGATTGGTGGGAGTGGACATCCTTGCCTTGCTTCTGATCTTGGGGGAAAGCATTCCTTCTTTCACCATTAATTATGATATTATTAGCTATTGGGTTTTATAGATGCTCTCTATTGTGTTAAGGAAGTTTACCCTATTTCTAGTTTTCTGAGAGTTTTATCATGAATTGCTATTGGAAATTACTGTTTTTGTGTTACTATTATAGTCAACACTAAGATAGCCATCAAGAGCAGTCATTTGTTAATGAAGTGACACATACTTCATATAAATATTTATTATAGTTTTAAAATGGGCATAAGTAGCTGAACACAGAAAAGCAACAGAATAATGAATGAATATTGGGAAATTTGAGAAATGAAAATGACAGAAAATATAATTTTCCTTTTTAATCAGCAAATTCATTCTTATTTGAATGAACTAAGAGTGACTCCCATCTTCATTACTACTGCAGTCTCAGAATATGGATATATGAGTCTACCCATTTCTATACTTTTTATCCATGTGACTGTATGCTCTCATTTGCCATTTTGAAGGGAATATTATTTGGCTATCTTAGAGCTAAAAAAATTTAAATTATGTTGTATGTTGTCATGTTATTAACTTACATAGTTTAAAGTGTTTTTTTTCAGCGATTTTCCTTCAACTTTAATCCTCTAGATAAAAAGGCAAGGAATCCTTAAAATTTTTGCTGACACTAAATGTATATGTAATTAGAATAACTCGTTTTCAATCAATTAAATTGAAACAAGCACTGTTAAAGTAAGAGTTTAGAATTTGGTCCCCTACAGATACATAACTAAGTCTAGTACAGCCATCAACTAATGCAGACTCTGGTTGCCAAGGGGAGATTCAACAAAAGCATACATCTTAAAATATCTGTTCTGTGCCCTAGAATTATCATTTGTCAATGACAGCATACTCCTAGTCCCCATTTATTTTTTTTTTAATTTTTTTAACGTTTATTTATTTTTGAGACAGAGAGAGACAGAGCATGAACGGGGGAGGGGCAGAGAGAGGGAGACACAGAATCGGAAGCAGGCTCCAGGCTCTGAGCCATCAGACCAGAGCCCGACGCGGGGCTTGAACTCACAGACCGCGAGATCGTGACCTGAGCTGAAGTCGGACGCTTAACCGACTGAGCCACCCAGGCGCCCCCCCCATTTATTTTAATATAACATAATCTCCTCTCCACCCCCAACTCCCATCTATTCCAGGCTATTTGAGAAGCACTCTGAAATCTAAATTTATTTAGGTCACTTGCTTACCATCTTTTTCTCATAGTATGCTATGGTAGTCGAAATGAGTTGAAAGTAGTATCTGTGTCTTATTTCTCTTTGATTCCCCAGTGCCTTACACAGGGCCTGGCTTATAGGAGGCATTTAGGAAATTTATGTTAAACAATTGGCCAGCTACTTTTCAAGGCATGAATTGGCTATCTGAATTATTTTTTTAATTTTTTTTTTGAGAGAGAGAAAGTACGAATAGGGGAGGGGAAGAGAGAGGATGAGAGAGAGAATCCCAAGCAGGCTCCAAATTGTCAATGAAGAGCCGGATGCAGAGCCTGAACTCACAAACCATGAGATCATAATCTGAGCCAAAACTTAAGAGTTGGACATTTTACCAACTTGAGCCACCCAGACGTCCCTGGCTATCTTAATTTAAAAGTATTCCCTCTTGGCACAAAAACAGACACTCAGATCAATGGAACAGAATAGAGAACCCAGAAATGGACCCACAAACATATGGCCAACTAATCTTTGACAAAGCAGGAAAGAATATCCAATGGAATAAAGACAGTCTCTTCAGAAGTGGTGCTGGAAAACTGGACAGCAACATGCAGAAGAATGAACCTGGACCACTTTCTTACACCATACACAAAAATAAACTCAAAATGGATGAAAGACCTAAACAGAAGACAGGAAGCCATCAAAATCCTCAAGGAGAAAGCAGGCAAAAACCTCTTTGATCTTGGCCACAGCAACTTCTTACTCAACACATCTCCAGAGGCAAGGGAAACAAAAGCAAAAACGAACTACTGGGACCTCATCAAACTAAAAAGCTTCTGCACAGAGAAGGAAACAAGCAGCAAAACTAAAAGGCAACCGGAAGAATGGGAGAAGATATTTGCAAACAACATACCAGATAAAGGGTTAGTATCCAAAATCTATAAAGAAATTACCAAACTCCACACCCAAAAAACAAATAATCCAGTGAAGAAATGGGCAAAAGGCATGAATAGACACTTCTCCAAAGAAGACATCCAGATGGCCAACTGGCACATGAAGAAATGCTCAACATTACTCATCATCAGTGAAATACAAATTAAAACCACAATGAGATACCACCTGACACCTGTCAGAATGGCTAACATTAACAACTCAGGCAACAACAGATGTTGGCAAGGATGTGGAGAAAGAGGATCTCCTTTGCATTGCTGGTAGGAATGCAAACTGGTGCAGCCACTCTGGAAAACAGTATGGAGGTTCCTCAAAAAATTAAAGAACTACCCTATGACCCAGCAATTGCACTACCAGTTATTTATCCAAGGGATATAGGTATGCTGTTTTGAAGGGGCACATGCACCTCAGTGTTTATAGCAGCACTATCAACAATAGCCAAAGTATGGAAAGAGCCCAAATATCCATCGATGGATGAATGGATAAGGAAGATGTATTGTATATATATACGATAGAGTATTACTCAGCAATCAAAAAGAATGAAATCTTGCTATTTGCAACTATGTGGATGAACTAAAGGGTATTATGCTAAGCAAAATTAGAGAAAGACAAATATCATATGACTTCACTCATATGAGGACTTTAAGACACAGAACAGATGAACATAAGGGAAAGGGAACAAAAATAATATAAAAATAGGGAGGGGGACAAAACATAAGAGACTCTTAAATATGGAGAACAAACAGAGGGTTACTGGAGGGGTTGTGGGATGTTGGATGGGCTAAATGGGTAAGGGGCATTAAGGAATCTACTCCTGAGATTCTTGTTATACTATATGCTAACTAATTTGGATGTAAATTTAAAAAATATTAAAAATAAAATTAACATAACATAACATAACATAACATAAGTATACCCTCTTGGGGCACCTGAGTGGCTCAGAGGGACAACTGGGTGGCTCAGTTGGTTAAGCGTCCAACTTTGGCTCAGGTCATGATCTCACAGCTTGTGGGTTTGTGATGGGCTCTGTGCTGACAGCTCAGAGCCTAGAGATGCTTTGAATTCTGTGTCTTCCCCTCTCTCTGCTCCTTCCCCACTCAAGTGCGCTCTCTCTCTCTCTCTCTCTCTCTCTCTCTCTCTCTCTCTCAAAAATAAATAAACGTGAAAAAAAATTTTTTAAGACAATAAAAGTATTCCCCCTAGTACCCAATGGTGCTAGGGCCTGATGCCTGATGCCTCAGGCCCATGTTCTGTCTCCAGGAAGCATTCTACCAAAAGATGAAACTCCATTTCAAGGACATATTTGCACCTTTACCTGTTCTCTGATGTCAGAGCTATAGCTAGTCAATAGTTCATTTCTTGAAAAGAGAATATTTAATCTTAGTGAGCTAGTTACTCTGCCCTGGCTTAAGTTCTCACATCTACCTATCTTTTAGGATTCTCTGTGACTAGAAATACTTAATTTCCCAGGCTTATAAACGAAAAATGTACAGAAAAAACATCATGCAGTGAGTAAGAGAGAGGTTCTCTCTCATGACCTTAATGGGATGCTGTGAAAATCATCTTTTTATTCCAACCTAGAATAAATGTTATTTGTCTCAAAAATTTATATTGAAACTCACAGTAATAATTCTTTTTTTTTTCTGTGTAATGAGATAGCTGTACTATATGTGTCCTTGATTTGAGTTTTGCCAGTGTACTTTGAAGAAACTATTTTCTCAAGTTTAAAGTTTCCAAAAAACCACAGATTTATTGCTTAGTTCATCTGAATTTGAAGTGTTTTTGTGTGTCTGTATGGATTGAAAATTAATGGTTTCTACAATAGATGTTACTCATTGAGTAGTAAGGAAAAATTCCAGTGAAAGGGGTATTAATTTGTATATGGTTGGGACAAATCAAGTTCACCCTTGCATTCAGCAGGTTGTTTTATTCAAGCCTTAAAACTACTTTTCTACTAAAAATTACTTGTTTTGTGCTCTTGAAAAAATATGATTGAGTTTTTGTGATATACTCCCAAATCTGAGTTAGTGTGAGGGCATGTGATGCTGTTGCTTCCCTTGCTGATGCCTGTAGACTCTTTCCTAGAGCAGAGGTTGTCAGTGAAATAAAGTTAAATCAGAGCATAAGATTTTCCTACAGTGATAAGGGATCCAGATCCCTACTCATAATAATAATAATGATAATAAAATAATAATGATAATAATAATGCTAAAGAAAGGAGGCAGTTTCTCATATGAAGCAAAAACCGGTCTCACATTTTTTTTTTATATTGATCATTTGGAAATTGTCCATGTGGAAAATACATACATATAATGTAGGATCTTCAGTCCTTCCTTTGTATTTGTTTATTTACATTTTTAGAAATTACAGAACAATCAGAATCTTAGATATGGGAAAGGCCTTAGAAGGCATCTTGCCCAAGTCCACCCTAACGCAACACCTCAGCCAGCATCTGCTTGAATACCTTGCAGTAAAGCTCACCTCCTCATGAAGGAACACACACTTCTTTTATGAGTCAATATAGTTGCCAGAATATTTATTCTGTATGAAGTCGAATGTGCATAGTTTACTTCTGTTGATACTAATGTCTGATGTATAGCAGGCCCTGGAGAAATATCTGTTGAATAACAAAACAATTAGTCCTGATGAAATCTTTTCAGTTTTTATCTTTAGAGTAGACCACAAATACAGTAACAGAATACATGAATACATGATGGTACTGCTCAGGAAAAAGTAAACTTATTTAAACAATTAAATAATGAAACAAACTACATGAAAATGGAATGACATGGTTGAGGTGTTTCTTTAAAGTAATCCAGGGAAGTAGGAAATGGAGGGTAGATTTAACAAGATTGGCTATGTGTTGTTGACCACTGAACTTGTGTGAAGTCTGATTGGGGTCCTTCATATATTTCTAATTTTGTATAATTTGAAAAATTCCATGTAAACAGTTTAAATACCTAAAAGTCTCTTGAGAATCTGTGGCCTGTGACTTCCTAGCCTGAGTCGGGATGGGGGGACCACTGGATAGCACTGGCATCTAATTAACAGTATCCTGAAGAAAGTTTTCTCCACACATCTCCAAGCTCAGACCCAGAGCCAAGTTGGTGCAGGAGGTTTTAGTTTTAGAAAACAAGGTAACTTTACATGAAAGATATTAACATAAATATTAATAACATACTTTACAAAAAGGTCATGGGAAATGAGGTACCAATTTGAAGCAATCATTTGCGAAAAATAACCTTCTAGTTGTTTTGGAATGCCCTTCCACTCTTTCCTTTGATTATTAGTTTTTGGCCTTAAGTCAGACACTTACTAGTGTATAATTATCCTTTCAAAGCCGTCTACAATGTCCACCATTGATTTTGCTCTAAAATTGTACTGTTACTCTAATGTTCAAACTAGCCTGTGCTAAAAGTCACTGTTTTTCAGTTAAGGACATTCAAAAAATTGGCAAAAGAAAGGTAAAACTCCCTTGAATCAGAATTGATTCCTAGCTCTTTTTCCTCTTTTGTCAGCTGCACTGGGAAGTTCTGCATTCTAATTCAGTGCTACCAGGACTTAACTCCAATTTCTAACAAATATCTGACCCTGTTTCCCTCACACTTTTATAATTGTAACAGTGTGTTTACTTTTACTTCCCAAGTGAGATGACACATTTAGAAAGGTTTTACTTCCCTGCTTGTTTCAAGATTCTGTTGAAATAATATGGAAGTATTTTTCTGGTGATTAATTCAGTTTTAATTTTGTGCCTTCTGTTTTGCAAATTCTTTCTTAATAATTCAAAACCATGTTATCAATGATTATTTAAACTTAACAAGTTTTACCAGCTTTATTGCTACCATTTTACTTATATGCCACCCCTTGCCCTTACTTTTTTTGAATTCCTCTTTTTTTTTTTTTTTAATGTTTATTTATCTTTGAGAGACAGAGCATGAGCGGGGAAGGGGCAGAGAGAGGGAGACACAGAATCTGAAGCAGGCTCCAGGCTCCGAGCTGTCAGCACAGAGCCCAACGCGGGGCTCGAACTCATGAACCGTGAGATCATGACCTTAACTAAAGTCGGACGCTCAACCAACTGAACCACCCAGGCACCCCATGAATTCCTATCTCTTTTGATAGAGTACTTCCTCGGATGATTTTCAGAAAGTTGTACATAGGTTAATATATTTTCTGAGTACTATTATGTCTTAAAATATTTTTTCTCTTGCTTTTACATATCAACACTAATTTTGCTAATATAGAATTTTATAAACATTGTGCTGTTTACTTCTTGCAGATAGTATGGTAATCTTTGAATTCTCTCCTTTTCCTTGCTTAGGTAGGGATCATTTATATCATGTATATGATCATTTACATGATTTCTCACTTTGGCTTTCCTTCTCTTAAGCTGTTGTTTTTCTTCTTGTGTCTGATAACTTTTCTATGCCTTTGCCTATATTTCTAGAAAGAATTAGTGTTGGTAGGTAATGTGGTAGGAAAAGCACATGTGTCACATACAATTCTGGCCAGCAGACGATTGCCACTGCTCCCTTTCTCCTCTCCCCATGCAGGAGCTCCTTGGGGTTCTAAAGCTGGGAGCAGGCACCTGAAGTGGAACAAATATTTTGAACAAGATGGTGTCTTCAGGGTCCTCAAATAACATAGCACAAGTGATGCATTGGTGGTGAACTG
Organism: Acinonyx jubatus; assembly: GCF_027475565.1. Lineage (NCBI taxonomy): Eukaryota > Metazoa > Chordata > Mammalia > Carnivora > Felidae > Acinonyx > Acinonyx jubatus. The sequence goes on from NC_069396.1 coordinate 36,021,298, forward strand.
CACCCACGTCTGTGAGAATCACTAGCAAGGGACACTATAAGAGTCTCTGACTTACTCATTCCTCTGTCCTCAACCTGGGAGATCATCAGATTCTTTGAGTCTGAACAGAGTTGTGCTTTCCAGTGGGAAGAAAAGAAGGGGAGTTACAGGGAGGCACAGCTGCTTTCCTGAGCCTTTTGTGTCATTTCACCAAGTGGTTTCAGAGGTTTCTTTTTTTGGCAACACTCTAAAATTATTTAGAACACTGTCTAGAAGAACCAGCAAATCCCCCACTTTCATTAGCTAGTAGGAACCTCCAGGTGACAGATACACTTATTCCCTGTGTGAGCCACACAGTTCCAGGGGTCCTTTGTCTCCTTCTGAATACCTGGCCCCATCATGGCTTGCCCTTGTTCTCTTTCACAGCTCTGAGTCAAGATCTCTCATTGATCTACTAGAGAGTCCATCCTCTAGTGCCCTATTGACTCTCTGACCTGGTCAGCATTAATTGCCTATTTTCTCAATATTATTTACCTATTTAAAACCCTTTAGAAATTCCTCAAAATAGCTACCATTGATCACTGAACACTTTTATTTTCAGATTTATTTAATCATGGTAGTGATATTTAGGGAATTAAGGAAGGTAAATATATGTTTTGCATATTAAATTATTTGCTAAAAGTTTTTCAGACATATTTACCTAGAACCAAATATGTTTTTAAATGTCAGACCTCTCCTGAATTTAGCATAAATTTTAATAATTTTATATGTGTATAAAAATATGTGTATAAAGTTATATGTGTATAAAACATATGCCTACCACATTTAACAACTGTTTGCACATGTAGAGAACAAGATCAAAATTACTTGAAAGATTAGTCATTTTTTACTTTCTGTATCTAAATTCTTTACAATGAGCATATGACTTTTTAATTAAAAAAATGAAAGATAGGTAATTAAACATAATTAAACATTTTTCCACAAAATGTCTCAAATAATGTCTAAATAACAGGAATAGCTGGGAGGGGAGCCTTTATTTCACACATGATATTTGATTATGATATTTGCTTTGTATTCACATGTCTTAAAGAAACAAAAATGAAAGACCTTTTCAGAGAATAAATATGAGGAGTCATCTATAATCCAGGCAAGGATTTTTCATTTTAAATGCTACTAAAACCATTATACAGTATTGACCTTTATAGCTTTGACTTTTTGCTACTCATCCTTCTCCCAGCCTACACAGTGGTTTAGTGTTACAGTATTTATGCATGATTATTGCTGCTTTTTGGTTTTGACATTTGTGTGAAGCAGCTAACATAAACTTTAAATAAGCTATACTGTCACTGTACTATCAGTAGATTCACTAAGCTATACTTTGAATATAAATTCTTTAAATATACATTCTTTTTTTTATTTTTTTATTAAAAAAATTTTTTAACGTTTATTTATTTTTGAGACAGAGAGAGGCAGAACATGAACAGGGGAGGGGCAGAGAGAGAGGGAGACACAGAATCGGAAGCAGGCTCCAGGCTCTGAGCCATTAGCCGAGAGCCCGATGCGGGGCTCGAACTCAATCGTGACCTGAGCTGAAGTCGGAGGCTTAACCGACTGAGCCACCCAGGCACCCCTAAATATACATTCTTAAATATACTTTAAGAATACATGACTTGCAACATATAATGTGTTTTAACATGAAATCTTTTTCTTAATATAATTTTCAAATTGGTTTCCATACAACACCCATGCTCATCCCAACAAGTACCCTCCTCAATGCCCATCACCCACTTTTCCTTTCCCCCACCACTCCCATCAACCCTCAGTTTGTTCTCAGTACTTAACAGTCTCTTATGGTTGGCCTCCCTCCCTCTCTGTGACTCTTTTTTTTTCTCCTTCCCTACCCCCATGGTCTTCTGTTAAATTTCTCAAGATCCACATATGAGTGAAAACATATGGTATCTTTCTCTGACTTATTTCACTTAGCATAATACCCTCCAGTTCCATCCACATTGCTGCAAATGGCCAGATTTCATTCTTTCTCATTACCAAGTAGTATTCCATTCTGCATATAAACCACAGTTTCTTTATCCATTCATCAGTCGATGGACATTTAGGGTCTTTCCAAAATTTGGCTATTGTTGAAAGTGCTACTCTAAACATTGCAGTATATGTGCCCCTATGCATCAGCACTCCTGTATCCCTTGGGTAAATTCCTAGCAGTGCTATTGCTGGGTCATAGGGTACATCTATTTTTAATTTTTTGAGGAACCTCCACACTGTTTTCCAGAATGGCTGCACCAGTTTGCATTCCCACCAATAGTGCAAGAGGGTTCCTGTTTCTCCACATCCTCATCAGCATCTGCAGTCTCCTGAGTTGTTAATTTTAGCCACTCTGACCAGTGTGAGGTAGTATCTCGGTGTGGTTGTATTTCCCTGATGATGAGTGACGTTGAGCATCTTTTTATGTGTCTGTTGGCCATCTGGATGTCTTCTTTGGAAAAGTGTCTCTTCATGTCTTCTGCCCATTTCTTCACTGGACTCTTTGTTTTTTGGGTGTGGAGTTTGGTGAGTTCTTTATAGATGTTGGATACTAGCCCTTTATCTGATTTGCAAATACCTTTTCCCATTCCGTTGGTTGCCTTTTAGTTTTGTTAATTGTTTCCTTTGCAGTACAGAAGCTTTTTATCTTCATGAGGTCCCAGTAGTTCATTTTTGCTCTTAATTCTCTTCCTTTGGAGATATGTCGAGGAAGAAATTGCTGCGGCTGAGGTCAAAGAGGTTTTTTCCTGTTTTCTCCTCTAGGGTTTTGATGGTGTCCTGTCTCACATTCAGGTCCTTCATCCATTTTGAGTTTATTTTTGTGAATGGTGTAAGAAAGTGGTCTAATTTCATTCTTCTGCATGTCACTGTCCCGTTCTCCCAGCACCATTTGTTAAAGAGACTGTCTTATTTTCCATTGGATACTCTTTCCTGTTTTGTCAAAGATTAGTTGGCCATACATTTCTGGGTCCAATTCTGGGTTCTCTCTTCTATTCCATTGGTCTATGTGTCTGTTTTTGTGCCAATACCATCCTGTCTTTATGATGACAGCTTTGTAGTAGAGGCTAAAGTCTGGGATTGTGATGCCTCCCACTTTGGTTTCTCTTTCAATATTACTTTGGCTATTCAGGGTCTTCTGTGATTCCAAACAAATTTTAGGATTGTTTGTTCTAGCTTTGAGAAGACTGCTGGTACAATTTTGATTGGGTTCGCATCGAATGTGTAGATTGCTTTGGGTAGTAGTGACATTTTAACATATTTATTCTTCCAATCCATGAGCATGGAAGGTTTTTCCATTTCATTGTGTCTTCTTCAGTTTCCTTCATAAGGTTTCTATAGTTTTCAACATACAGATCTTTTACATCTTTGGTTAGGCTTATTCCTAGGTATTTTATAGTTCTTGGTGCAATTGTAAATGGAATCAGTTTCTTTATTTCTTTTTCTGTTGCTTCACTATTGGTGTATAAAAATGCAACCAATTTCTGTACATTGATTTTGTACCCTGTGACCTTGCTCTGAATTCATGTCTCAGTTCTAGCAGACTTTTAGTGGAGTCTTTTGGGTTTTCCGTGTAGAGTATCATGTCATCCGCAAAAAGTGAAAGTTTGACTTCTTCTTTGCCAATTTGGATGCCTTTGATTTCATTTTGTTGTCTGATTGCTGATGCTATGACTTCCAACACTATGTTAAATAACAGTGGTGAGAGTGGACATCCCTGTCGTGTTCCTGATCTCAGGGGGAAAGCTCTCAGTTTTTCCCCACTGAGGATGACATTAGCTGTGATTAGCTTTTCATAAAAGGCTTTTATGATGTTTAACTATGTTCCTTCTATTCTGACTTTCCTGAGGGTTTTTATTAAGAAAGGATGTTGTGTTTCGTCAGATGCTTTTTCTGCATCTATTGACAGGATCATATGGTTCTTATCCTTTCTGTTAGTAATGTGATGTATCACATTGATGGATTTGTGACTGTTGAACCAGCCCTGCAGCCCAGTAATGAATCCTACTTGATCATGGTAAATAATTCTTTTGAATTATTTATGCTGTTGAATTTTATTTGGTAGTGTCTTGTTGAGAATTTTTGCATCCATATTCATCAGGGATATTGGCCTGTAGTTCTCTTTTTTGCTGAGTCTCTGTCTGGTTTGAGAATCAAAGTAATGTTGGCTTCATAGAATGAGTCTGGAAGTTTTCCTTCCATTTCTATTTTTGGAACAACTTGAGAAGGATAGGTATTAACTCTGCTTGAAATGTCTGGTAGAATTCCCCACAGAAGCCATCTGGTCCAGGCTCTTATTTGTTGGGAGATTTTTGATAACTGATTCAATTTCTTCACCGTTATGGGTCTGTTCAAATTTTCTATTTCTTCCCGTTTGAGTTTTCATAGTGTGTGGATGTTTAGGAATTTGTCCATTTCTTCCAGCTTTCCAGCTTGTTGGCATATAACTTTTCATAGTATTCCCTGTAATTTCTGTGTTTCTGAGGGATGGGTTGTGATAAGTCCATTTTCATTCGTGATTTTATCTATTTGAGTCCTCTGTCTTTTCTCTTTGAGAAGCCTGGCTAGAAGTGTATCAATTTTGTTTATTTTTTCAAAAAACCAACTCTTGGTTTCATTGATCTGTTCTACTGTTTTTTTATATTGTTTATTTCTGCTCTGATCTTTCTTATTTCTCTTCTGCTGGGTTTGGGGTGTCTTTGCTGTTTTACTTCTAGTTCCTTTGGGTGTGCTGTTAGATTTTGTATTTGGGATTTTTCTTGTTTCTTGAGATCAGCCTGTATTGCAATGTATTTTCCTCTCAGGATTGCCTTAGCTGCACCCCAAAGGGTTTGGACTGTTGTGTTTTCATTTTCATTTGTTTCCATATATTTTTTAATTTCTCCTCTAATTGACTGGTTGACCCATTCATTCTTTAGTAGGGTGTTCTTTAAACTCCATGCGTTTGGAGGTTTTCCAGACTTTTTCTTGTGGTTGATTTCAAGTTTCATAGCATTGTGATGTGCAAGTGTGCATGGTATGATCTCAATCCTTTTATACTTATTGAGGGCTGTTTTGTGACCCCGTATGTGATCTATCTTGGAGAATGTTCCATGTGCACTCGACAAGAAGGTATATTCTGCTGCTTTAGGATGAAAACTTCTAAATATATCTGTCAAGTCCATCTGGTCCAATGTATCATTCAGGGTCATTGTTTCTTTATTGATCCTGTGTCTAGGTGATCTGTCCATTGTTGTAAATGGAGTATTAAAGTCCCCTACAGTTACCACATTCTTACCAATAAGATTGCTTATGTTTGTGATTAATTGTTTTGTATATTTGGGTGCTGACGAATTCAGTGCATAGACATTTATAATTGTTAGCTCTTCCTGATGGATAGACCCTGTAAACATTATATGATGCCCTTCTTCATCTCTTGTTACGGCCTTTAATTTAAAGTCAGTTTGTCTGATATAAGTATGGCTACTCCAGCTTTCTTTTGACTTCCACTAGCATGATACATAGTTCTCCATCTCCTCACTTTCAGTCTGAAGGTGGCCTCAGGTCTGAAATGAGGACTTGTTTTTTTTTTTATCCATTCTGATAACCTGTTTCTTTTGATTGGAGCATTTAGTATTTACATTCAGTGTTGTTATTGAAAGAATTGGATTTAGAGTCATTGTGTTATCTGTAGGTTTCATGCTTCTAGTGATATCTCTGGTCCTTCGTGGTCTTTGCAACATTTCACTCACAGAGTCCCCCTTAGGATCTCTTGTAGGACTGGTTTAGTGGTGATGAACTTCAGTTTTTGTTTGTTTGGGAAAACCTTATCTCTCCTTCTATTCTGAATGACAGGCTTGCTGGATAAAGGATTCTTGGCTGCTTTTTTTTTTTTTCTGTTCATCATATTGAAGATTTCCTGCCATTCCTTTCTGGCCTGCCAAGTTTCAGTAGATAGGTCTGCTACTACTATTATGTGTCTACCTTTGTAAGTTAGAGCCTGTTTATCCCCAGCTGCTTTAAGAATTTTGTCTTTATCATTGTATTTTGCCAGTTTCACTCTGATATGTCGTGCAGAAGATCGATTCAAGTTACGTCTGAAGGGGGTTCTCTGTGCCTCTTGGATTTCAATGCCTGTTTCCTTCCCCGGATCAGGGAAGTTCTCAGCTATGATTTGTTCAATTACACCTTCAGCCTTCTCTCTCTTTGTCTTCTGGAATTCCTATGATATGGATATTGTTTCATTTTATTGAATCACTTAATTCTCTAATTCTCCCCTCGTGATCCTGGATTGTTTTATCTCTCTTTTTCTCAGCTTCCTCTTTTTTCCATAATTTTATCATCTAAAATACCTATTCTCCCCTCTGCCTCTTCAGTCCACTCTGTGGCTATCTCCATTTTATTTTGCACCTCATTTACAGCATTTTTAATTCATCATGACTATTTTTTAGTCCCTTGATCTCTGCAGGAATATATTCTCTGCTGTCTCCCATGCTTTTTTTCAAGCCCAGTGATTAATGTTATGACTGTTATTCTAAATTCTTGTTCAGTTATGTTGCTTATATCTGTTTTAATCAATTCTTTAGCTGTCACTTCTTCCTGGAATTTCTTTTGAGGAGAATTCTTCCATTTCATCATTTTAGCTAGTTTTCTGTCTCTTAGGAGTTTTAAAAGCTTGTTAAGTGCTCTGCACCTGCGAGTCTGCTATATTAAAGGGGGGGAATCATATACTATCCAGGGCCTGGCTCTTCCGGAGGTGTTTTTTGGAGTGTTACTTGCTCTCTGTTGTTGTGAATTTGGTTATTTTATGTCCCTACTCATAGTGATGTTTTGGACTCTCTACCAGGTATGCTTTGATTTGTTCCTTGGAGTAGCCCTGGAAAGGAAAACAGACAGACAGACCATCAGGAAACAAAAACACACAAACACACAAAACAAACAAACAAACAAAAACTAAAAACAATCCAAAAGCTAAAACTAGAACACCAGCTACAAGTAAAGAACAGGGTGGCGGCGGTGCTGATGGAAGAGCACATACAAAGAGAGAGAAATGAGAGGGATGGGGCTAGGGGGGTGGGGGGAGAAAAAATAAACATTGACCAGGCAGAGAGTCTAAAAGGCTTAATCCTGAGGATAGGGAAATAAGGATGGAGGCAGGGAAAAAGGAAGATAAAGTTACCCAGACAAAGAAACTATATTACTTGGCTTGATTATTCCAGAGAGAGAGAAAGGAAAGGAAAGAAAGGAGGTGTAGAACATGTATCAAAAGAATGGATTAAATATGTCTGTTTAAACAAAGCAATAACCAGAGTACCCAGCCTAGAGGAGGGAAGAGATAAGAAAGAGAAATGGAAGGGCGAATGTATCTATATAACAAGAATTGTCCTAGAATTAATCCAGGCAATGCAGCAGCACTGGTCTGGAGGAGGGGTCCGTCTGGTTCCACATCATGTATCCCGCTCCAGTAGATATGCAGTTACCTGGCTTGGAGGGACGTGGTTTGGTGTAGGCTGGTCCTGCCTCCACTCTGGGCCCCATGGTGGATCTCTGAGGCCCTGCCTTGGTGGTGGTGGGTAGAAAAATGACAACCCCCACCCCACCCCAGTCTCTTCTCCACCACCTGGCATCCCAAATCACTCCTTTGGAAATGCCCTCACAGTGCCACGAGTGCAAAAGAGGCTGTCTGTCTCTCTCCACCCATTCCTGTGCTCCATTGCTTGGCTGGGATTTCAACTCCTTCTCTGTGAGCCCCAGCAGTGGGGAAACATCTCCCAATATGTGGTCCTGGCTGGTTTTGTCCTGTGCCACAGCACTTCAGGGAAGGGTACTGGTTTCTCCTGCTGCAGACTGCACCCCTGACCTACTACCAAACCCAGAGGTGGCTCCCCTCCCACCAGGTGCACGAACAGGGCAGCCAGCCCCAGTCTGAAGAAAGCCCTGCAGTTAGAGATGGGATCCCTCTCTGTCCTGGTCCGAGGTTTTTTTCTCTTGTCCAGATGCAGTCCTACACTTCCCCAGCCAGTCTTTCTCTTCCCTTTGTCTCTCTGCAGAAGGGGATCCCTCCCTTCCATTCCTTTGTGGCCCATTTTATCTCCCCCAGTTCGCAGTCACCCACCTATGGCCCGTCAGGTTGTCCTGGTTTCTCCCTGGTAGACTCAGTCTCTTTTCCTCCCAGACTCTCAGTGTTCAAAGTCCTTTGGCTTCAGCCCTTCTTTGTTTGAGAGACACAGGAAGTATGATACCCCTACTTCTCCGCCATGTTGGCCTCTCCTGTTTAACATGAAATCTTAAGATCCTAAGCATTGTCGAAGCACGTGGCTGGTTCAGCCCACAGAGCATGCAACTCTTGATCTCAGGGTTGTGAGGTTGAGCCCCATGTTGGGTGTAGAAATTACTTAAAAATAAAAAGTCTTTAAAAAATAAAAAAGATCCTGGGGCACCTGGGTGGCTCAGTCGGTTAACCATCCAACTTCAGCTCAGGTCATGATCTGGCTGCTTGTGAGTTCGAGCCCCACATTGGGCTCTGTGCTGACAGCTCAGAGCCTGGAGCCTGCTTCAGATTCTGTGTCCCTCTCTCACTCTGCTCCTCCCTGACTCATGCTCTATCAAGAATAAATAAAACATTAAAAAAAAAAAAAAGATCCTAAGCATTGTCATTTTAAAGAAAAGTTATGAATTATACATCCCATTAGTCATGTTTTAAACTAATTTAATCACTAATAACCAGCACTTCAAATAGCTCATTAAGCATTTTAATTACAAGTTTTCATGTAATTCTGTGAATAGACTGTCATCTATATTCCATTAATCTTTTTAAAACAGTTTATTTAAAAGGGTATTATAAAATGTTACAATAAATCTAAATAGTATTTCACAATATGGTCACAAATACATACTAATAATTTACAAAAGCTTATGAAACTAATTAGACTGTGGTTAGCCAAGTTCAGCTAGTTAGTAGGAAAACATTCACTGACATCTGAAATGGGAAACAGAGACACTTAAAAACCAGTAAACAGGGGGCACCTGGGTGGCTCAGTCAGTTAAGTGACCAACTCTTGATTTCTGCTCATGTCATGATCCCACAGTTTGTGAGTTCAAGCTCTGCTTCTAATTCTGTCTTCCTTTATCCCTGCCCCTCCCCCCATTCTCAAAATAAATAAATAAACTTAAAACAAATTAAAAAAAAAAAAACAGTTCTTGCCTTCAAGAAGCTCACAGTGGTGAAAAACACAAGTAGTAGAAGGCTGGAATTGTGTACCTGTAATTTCATTTTCCATTTGGTCTCTTATTTTAGCACATCTTCCCAGTTGTTGTTGCAGCTGCTTAAGATAAATGTTTTACTTCACTTAAAACCATATGCTGTTATATAAAAAGTAAAACTGTCTCACTTCTGGGAAGTGAGCTTTTGCTGTAATAATAATAAATTCTGCCTTGGAGCGTTCAGGACTAGTTGGTGTTTTTTTTCTTTTCTTCTTTTTCTTCTTTTTTTTTTTTCCTCACTAAAAGCATAAAGGATGGAATTTTTATTCTGATGTCGCTGTGGAAATTACATTGTTGCAATGATTTAATAGACTACTGGTACTTTTTACCTCTTAAGCTTGACATTATAGAGTCTTAAAATTGTAATTTCAGGGTGACATTTGTAAAAATGCCATCAGATTCTACCCTTTTACTTTCTTGATTATGCAAGAGAATTTTAAAGCATTGTTCCTTTTTATATTGGTAAAGTTTTGGTTTAGCACTTGTTTCTTTTTCTGATTACAAAATAAGGCAGCCTATTATAAAACATTTGGAATATCTGGAGAAGTATTTTTTAAAAGCTATGCCCTTTGCCACTTATTAGATATAAATACTATCAGCACTGACCATTCTGCTTGCTTTTGGTGGTTCCCAAAGTCTCAAGCACATAAAAAAGAAGCTGTGGCAGTGAAAACTGATACTTTTATTTTAATTGTATTTATTTATTTACTTACTTACCTATGTTTTATTTATTTGTTTGTTTGTTTGTTTGTTTATATCCAAGTTAGTTAGCATATACTGCAGTGATTTCAGGAGTAGATTCCAGTGATTCATCTCCTATGTATAACACCCAGTGCTCATCCAAACAAGTGTCTTCCTTAATGCTGCTTACCCATTTAGCCCATCCCCCTACCCACAACCTCTCCAGCAACCCTCAGTTTGTTCTCTGTATTTGAGTCTCTTATGTTTTGTCCCCCTCCTTGTTTTTGTATTATTTTTTCTTAAATATTAGAAATATATTCTTTTTTCTTCCCTTCCCTTATGTTCATCTGTTTTGTATCTTAAAGTCCTCATATGAGTGAAGTCATATGATATTTTTCTCTGATTGACTAATTTCACATAACATAACACCCTCCAGTTCCACATAGTTGCAAATGGCAAGAATTTATTATTTTTGATTGTCAAGTAATACTCCAGTGTGTATATATATATGCCACATCTTCTTTGTCCATTCATCTGTCAATGGACATTTGGGCTCTTTCCATACTTGGCTAGTGTCAATAGAATTGCTATAAACATTGGGGTGCATATGCCCCTTCGAAACAGCATATCTGTATCCCTTGGATAAATACCTAGTAGTGCAATTGCTGGGTGTAGGGTAGTTTATTTTTAACATTCTGAGGAACCTCCATACTGTTTTCCAGAGTGGCTGTACCACCTTGCATTGCCACCAACAGTGCAAAAGAGATCCTCTTTCTCTGCAACCTCACCAACATCTGTTGTTGCCTGTGTTCATTTTAGCCATCCTGACTGGTGTGAGGTGGTATCTCCTTGTGGTTTTAATTTGTATTCAGTGATGATGAGTGATGTTGAACATTTTTTCATGTGTCTGTTAGCCATCTGAGTGTCTTCTCTGGAGAAGTGTCTATTCATGTCTTTTGCCCATTTCTTCACTGGATTATTTGTTTTTTGGTGTGGAGTTTGATAAGTTCTTTATAGATTTTGGATACTACCCTTTATCTGATATGTTATTTGCAACTATCTTCTCCCACTCCATTGGTTGCCTTTTAGTTTTGCTGCTTGTTTCCTTCTCTGTGCAGAAGCTTTTTAGTTTGATGAGGTCCCAGTAGTTCATTTTTGCTTTTGTTTCCCTTGCCTCTGGAGACGTGTTGAGTAAGAAGTTGCTGTGGCCAAGATCAAAGAGGTTTTTGCCTGCTTTCTCCTTGAGGATTTTGGTGGCTCCCTGTCTTACATTTAAGTCTTTCATCCATTTTGAGTTCATTTTTGTGTATGGTGTAAGAAGTCATCCAGGTTCATTTTACTGCATGTCACTGTCTAGTTTTCCCAATACCATTTGCTGAAGAGACAGTCTTTACTCCATTTGGATATTCTTTCCTGCTTTGTCAAAGATTAGTTGACCGTAAGTTTGTAGGTCCATTTTTGGATTCTCTATTCTATACCATTGGTCTGTGTGTCTCTTTTGTACCAGTACCGTACTGTCTTGATGATTAAAGCTTTGTAATACAACTTGAAGTCTGGGATAGTGATCCCTCCAGCTTTGGTTTTCTTTTTCAGGATTACTGAAATTCAGAATTCTCAGCAGCATTTAATACACTTCTTCCTTTCTTTTGGAGAAGTTGTATGTAATTTTAATAAGCTATGATTTAAACTGTACTGATGAGCCTATCACATAAATATACAGAAAAATGTAGTAGAGAAATAAAAATATTCCTAATATAGCCTGTACATTTGAAGAAACCTAATACTTTTCAGAATTTTTTAATGCTTTATTTATTTTTGAGAGAGAAAGTGTGAGCAGGGGAGGGGCAGAGGGGGGGACAGAGAATCTGAAGCAGGCTCTGTGCTGACAGTAGTGAGCCGAATGCAGGGCTCAAACTCAAGAGAACCATGAGATCATGACTATTAACTCAAGAGAGGAAGAAAATAGAAGTGTATATGTGAGTATGTGTGTCCCTTTCTGATGGGAAACCTAAAGGGGAAATGGATTTAGTGATAAAGCCAAAGCTAAAAGTAAAATTCCACTCTTCTATAATATTCTTTGAAAAAGCAGTGTAATTGCTGAACGTAGCTAAAGGCATTTCTTTTTTACTGCCTCATGTCAAACATACAGAGGTAGTAAAGCCCAGAACCATACACTCTAACTAAGTCTGCCTTCCCTCCTTCAGTAACCAGGTAGATGTCACTAGAAATGGTCAGGCTGTTCTGTAGATGAAATAATTCATTCAGGCTAAGAACAGGTTAACTTTTATAATAGTATTTAGGAGTTCTGAATTCCTAATTAAACAATATTTTCAACCAGAATATTAATTAGGCCCAAGGATTGTTACCATTCCTTCTTGTAACTGTGCTTATAGAAAACAAGGAAATGCATATTTGTATTATGTAGACATTTCCTTTTGTAAGACATATATATGTATAGTATGTAGACATATATTTATGATATGTATATAGGTATGATACATTTAAATCTTATTTTGATCCTATTGCTATAATATGAAACTTCAAATTTGACAGAGGAAGTCTTGTAAAGAAACAAAAACAGATACAGGAGCCCAATTTTTAGCTTGCTATATACAAAAGAGACTATTATAGAATTTTGAGTAAATACTGTCAACTATGCTAAACAAGACACAGACAGGTTATCTCGTACAGAAAATAAAATAATCCACTGGTTCATCGGTTTTTCCATCTCCCATAAAAGTAGGATAATGTGTTTTTTAAATGAGTTAGTGTCTAGTGGCCACATGTTCTTTCATAAAAGCTCCCTTCGTTTTGTGACCTTGAGTGGTGTACTGGCCCAAGCTTCAGTTTCCTTTTCTGAAAAAAAGAAGGTGGTGGGGGCCAACTAAATTCATCTCACAATCTTGCTGTGAGGATAAAGGAAGAGCATATATGAAAGCAAATTTCTGTTCAGAGTTTGGCACTTTCCAGGTCAGTGAATGTTTACTAAAAAGATGCTTGATAACCTTTATGAAGGATAATTTCAGTATATACTCCAAAAGCTTTAGGATTAAACCTGAAAATAGTTTTAATTCTATACAATTATCCCAGGAAAATTATCAGAGATATGCCAAAGATTTGTGTATAATGCCCCATGTCTGTAAAGATGATCATCCCAGTGGTGTTTTTAAGAGGAAAAGAGTTGGATTATAGAGTGGAGGAGAACCTAAATGTCCTAATAAGAATGGATGTGTGTTTTTATGCATATACCTATCTATACTACAGTGATATACAATACAGTTGTGTGGTAGAAGCATATTTAATACTATGGGAAAAGTTTATATTATATTAACCAAAAAGAAGATTACAAAATTATGTATAGCATGATTTCACATGTGTACATTTTTTAAAGTATGTATATTAGTCCACTCAGGCTGCTATAACAAAGGACCATACACAGGTTAGGCAGGTTGAACAAGACAAATTTGCTTCTCACGGTTCTAGAGGCTGGAAATTCCAAGATCAAGGAGAGTGTTATGCTAAGTGAAAATAGGTTTTACTCCAATGCCTCTTCTCTTGGCTTGTATGTGGCCTCCATCTCCTTGTGTGCTCACATGACCTCCTCTGTGTGCGTACAGCAAGAGAGAGAGCAAGAGAGCAAGTTCTTTCATGTCTCTTCTTATAAGGACACTAAACCCATCAGATCTGTACTGCACCCTTATGACTTCATTTAAACTTAATTTTTCCTTAGAAGCCCCATCACCAAATATGGCAACAATAGAGTTTAGAACTTCAACATATGAACTTTGTGGGGAACACATTAAGTCTGTAATAGTGACAAATTGGTAATAATATCTGAGTGGTTGGATCACAATTGATTTTTACTTTCTTCTTCTTGTCTACATATTTAATTTTTTTTTCTATAATGTACTCAAAATATTCAGAAAAGTGTGTAGACAATGGATGATTAGTAGATTAGTGGTTGCTTTGGGCTGGAGGTGGAAATAGGAGGACTAGGGCATGATCACTAAAGGGTACAGGGTTTCTTTTTAGAAGTGATAAAAAGTGATTATGATGGTGGTCACACAACTCTGGGATTATACTAAAGACCACTGAATAGGACACTGTAAGTGGGTGACTGCTATGGTGTGTGAATTATATCTCAAGGCTTTTACAAAATGTGTGTGTGTGTGTGTGTGTGTGTGTGTGTGTGTGTGTGCACATGCACACACGTAAGGGGTTTTGATAATAGATCTGTTTATTAGCACTTCCAGTCACCATACACAGTATGTTCACCCACATGGCACATTATTGTCTTGGCTTTTGACTACTAAGTTTTTTTCAGTGAAAAAACTACCATTTATATAACAAACATTTATTGTTAACAGGAATTTCTCTATTTGAAAGAGGAAGATGTATACCTGTAATATAGCTAAAAAAAACAGTGAAAAGTACTTTATACTCAAATTAGATGTGCTATAAGATTAATATCAACGAAGGTTTCTGTGAAGATGATAGGTGAGAACCTAGTTCCAGAAAGATGGAATGGAATAACCAAAATGGGAAATAACACAACATTCCAGGTGGAAGGCCATGATCAGAAAGTAAGAAATAGAAATTAACTCACCTTCTTGCATGGTGTTAAAGATCAATAAGGGAAAATATTGATGATATCCACTGATGAATGGGCATATATGGCAAAGAGAATATTGTTAGTGACCCAATAACTGCAGAAACGTACTGTATTACTCACTGTTCTCCAGAGAAACAGGACCAATAGACTATGAGAGAGAGAGAGAGAGAGAGAGATTATCCCACCAGCATAATGAATTGATTCATGCAATGTTGGAAGCTGCCAAGTCTTCCATAATTTGGAATCTGTACACTCTGTAAACTGTCCTAGTTTGAGTCACAAAGCCAACAGGCAGCTATAGAATTAGGAAAAACCAGTGTCCCAGTTTGTCAGGCAGGAAAACCTCATGTTCTTTTTTTTTCTTAAATGTTAATTTTTTACAAAGAGAGAGACAGAATGTGAATGGGGAGGGGCAAAGAGAGAGGAAGACACAGAGTCTGAAGCAGGCTCCAAGCTCGGAGCCATCAGCACAGATAGCTCAGATGTGGGGCTCCAACCCACGAACCGTGAGATCATGACCTGAGCTGAACTTGGATGCTTAACTGACTGAGCCACCCAGGGGTCCCTGGAAAACCTCATGTTCTAGTGTATAGGCTGTCTGTTGGGAGACTTCTTACTTAGGAGAGGGTCAGACTTTTGTTCTATACAGGCCTTCAACTGATTGGATGGAGCCCATCCACAGTATGAAGAACAATCTCTTTCACTAATTTTTTTTCAATATATGAAATTTATTGTCAAATTGGTTTCCATACAACACCCAGTGCTCATCCCAAAAGGTGCCCTCCTCAATACCCATCACCCACCCTCCCCTCCCTCCCACCCCCCATCAACCCTCAGTTTGTTCTCAGTTTCTAAGAGTGTCTTATGCTTTGGCTCTCTTCCACTCTAACCTCTTTTTTTTTTCCTTCCCCTCCCCTATGGGTTTCTGTTAAGTTTCTCAGGATCCACATAAGAGTGAAACCATATGGTATCTGTCTTTCTCTGTATGGCTTATTTCACTTAGCATAACACTCTCCAGTTCCATCCATGTTGCTACAAAGGGCCATATTTCATTCTTTCTCATTGCCATGTAGTACTCCATTGTGTATATAAACCACACTTTCTTTATCCATTCATCAGTTGATGGACATTTAGGCTCTTTCCATCATTTGGCTATTGTTGAGAGTGCTGCTATAAACATTGGGGTACAAGTGCCCCCATACATCAGTACTCCTGTATCCCTTGGGTAAATCCCTAGCAGTGCTACTGCTGGGTCATAGGGTAGGTCTATTTTTAATTTTCTGAGGAACCTCCACACTGCTTTCCAGAGTGGCTGTACCAATTTTCATTCCCACCAACAGTGCAAGAGGGTTCCCATTTTTCCACATCCTCTCCAGCATCTATAGTCTCCTGATTTGTTTATTTTGGCCATTCTGACTGGCATAAGGTGATATCTGAGTATGGTTTTGATTTGTATTTCCCTGCTGAGGAGCGACGTTGAGCATCTTTTCATGTGCCTGTTGGCCATCCGGATGTCTTCTTTAGAGAAGTGTCTACTCATGTTTTCTGCCCACTTCTTCACTGGATTATTTGTTTTTCGGGTGTGGAGTTTGGTGAGCTCTTTATAGATTTTGGATACTAGCCCTGTATCCAATATGTCATTTGCAAATATCTTTTCCCATTCCATTGGTTGCCTTTTATTTTGTTGATTGTTTCCTTTGCTGTGCAGAAGCTTTTTATCTTCATGAGGTCCCAGTAGTTCATATTTGCTTTTAATTCCCTTGCCTTTGGGGATATGTCAAGTAAGAAATTGCTGCGGCTGAGATCAGAGAGGTCTTTTCCTGCTTTCTCCTCTAGGGTTTTGATGGTTTCCTGTCTCACCCTCAGGTCCTTTATCCATTTTGAGTTTATTTTTGTGAATGGTGTGAGAATGGTCTAGTTTCATCCTTCTGCATGTTGCTGTCCAGTTCTCCCAGCACCATTTGTTAAAGAGACTGTCTTTTTTCCATTGGATGTTCTTTCCTGCTTTGTCAAAGATTAGTTGGCCATACATTTGTGGGTCTAGTTCTGGGTCTCTATTCTATTCCATTGGTCTATGTGTCTGTTTTTGTGCCAACACCATGCCGTCTTGATGATGACAGCTTTGTAGTAGAGGCTAAAGTCTGGGATTGTGATGCCTCCTGCTTTGGTCTTCTTCTTCAAAATTAACTTTGGCTATTCGGGGCCTTTTGTGGTTCCATATGAATTTTAGGATTGCTTGTTCTAGCTTCGAGAAGAATGCTGGTGCAATTTTGATTGGGATTGCATTGAATGTGTAGATAGCTTTGGTTAGTATTGACATTTGACAATATTTATTCTTCCAATCCATGAGCATGGAATGTTTTCCCATTTCTTTATGTCTTCTTCAATTTCCTTCATTAGCTTTCTACAGTTTTCAACATACAGATCTTTTACATCTTTGGTTAGATTTATCCCTAGGTATTTTATGCTTCTTGGTGCAATTGTGAATGGGATCAGTTTCTTTGTCTTTGTGTTGCTTCATTATGAGTGTATAAGAATGCAACTGATTTCTGTACATTGATTTTGTATCCTGCAACTTTGCTAAATTCATGTACCAGTTCTAGCAGACTTTTGGTGGAGTCTAGCGGATTTTCCATGTATAATATCATGTCATCTGCAAAAAGTGAAAGCTTAACTTCATCTTTGCCAATTTTGATGCCTTTAATTTCCTTTTGTTGTCTGATTGCTGATGCTAGCACTTCCAACACTGTGAAACAACAGCGGTGAGAGAAGACATCCCTGTCGTGTTCCTGATCTCAGGGGGAAAGCTCTCAGTTTTTCCCCATTGAGGATGATGTTAGCTGTGGGCTTTTCATAAATGGCTTCATGATGTTTAATATGTTCCTTCTATCCCGACTTTCTCGAGGGTTTTTATTAAGAAAGTATGCTGAATTTTGTCAAATGCTTTTTCTCCATCGATTGACAGGATCATATGGTTCTTTTCTTTTATTAATGTGATGTATCACGTTGATTGATTTGTGAATGTTGAACCAGCCCTGCATCCCAGGAATGAATCCCACTTGATCATCGTGAATAATTCTTTTTATATGCTGTTGAATTCAATTTGCTAGTATCTTATTGAGAATTTTTGCATCCATATTTATCAGGGATATTGGCCTGTAGTTCTCTTTTTTGCTGAGTCTCTGTCTGGTTTGGGAATCAAAGGAATGCTGGATTCATAGAGTGAGTCTGGAAATTTTCCTTCCCTTTTGATTTTTTGGAACAGCTTGAGAAGAATAGGTATTATCTCTGCTTTAACTGTCTGTTAGAATTTCCCAGGGAAGCCATCTGGTCCTGGACTCTTCTTTGTTGGGAGAGTTTTGATAACTGATTTCATTTCCTCACTGGTTATGGGTCTGTTCAAGCTTTCTATTTCCTCCTGATTGAGTTTTGGAAGTGTGTGGGTGCTTAGGAATTTGTCCATTTCTTCCAGGTTGTCCAGTTTGTTGGCATATAATTTTTCATAGTATTCCCTGATAATTGCTTGTATTTCTGAGGGATTGGTTGTAATAATTCCATTTTCATTCATGATTTTATCTGTTTGGCTCATCTCCCTTTTCTTTTTGAGAAGCCTGCCTAGAGGTTTATCAATTTTATTTTTTCAAAAAGCCAACTCTTGGTTTCCTTGATCTGCTCTACAGTTTTTTTAGATTCTATATTGTTTATTTCTGCTCTGATCTTTATTATTTCTCTTCTTCTGCTGATTTAGGCTGTCTTTGCTGTTCTGCTTCTATTTCCTTTAAGTGTGCTGTTAGATTTTGTATTTGGGATTTTTCTTGTTTCTTGAGATAGGCCTGGATTGCAATGTATTTTCCTCCCAGGACTGCCTTTTCTGCATCCCAAAGCGTTTGGATTGTTGTATTTTCATTTCCATTTGTTTCCATGTATTTTTTAATTTCTTTTCTAATTGCCTGGTTGACCCATTCATTCTTTAGTAGGGTATTCTTTAATGGCCATGCTTTTGGAGGTTTTCCAGACTTTTTCCTGTGGTTGATTTCAAGCTTCATAGCATTGTTGTCTGCAAGTATACATGGTATGATCTCAATTCTTGTATACTTATGAAGGGCTGTTTTGTGACCCCGTATGTGATCTATCTTGGAGAATGTTCCATGTGCACTCGAGAAGAAAGTATATTCTGTTGCTTTGGGATGCAGAGTTCTAAATATATCTGTCAAGTCCATCTGATCCAATGTATCATTCAGGGCCCTTCTTCTTTATTGACCATGTGTCTAGATGATCTATCCATTGCTGTGAGTTGGGTATTAAGGTCCCCTGCAATTACCACATTCTTATCAATAAGGTTGCTTATGTATGTGAGTAATTGTTTTATATATTTGGGGGCTCCCGTATTCGGCGCATAGACATTTATAATTGTTAGCTCTTCCTGATGGATAGACCCTGTTATTATATAATGCCCTTCTCCATCTCTTGTTACAGCCTTTAATTTAAAGTCTAGTTTGTCTGATATAAGTATAGCTACTCCAGCTTTCTTTTGACTTCCAGTAGCATGATAAATAGTTCTCCATTCCCTCACTTTCAATCTGAAGGTGTCCTCAGGTCTAAAATGAGTCTCTTGTAGACAACAAATAAATGAGTCTTGTTTTTTTTTATCCATTCTGATAACCTATGTCTTTGGTTGGCTCATTTAGTCCATTTATGTTCAGTGTTATTATAGAAAGATATGGGTTTAGAGTCATTGTGATGTCTGTAGGTTTCATGCTTGTAGCGATGTCTCTGGTACTTTGTCTCACAGGATCCCCCTTAGGATCTCTTGTAGGGCTGGTTTAGTGGTGACGAATTCCTTCAGTTTTTGTTTGTTTGGGAAGACCTTTATCTCCTTCTATTCTAAATGACAGACTTGCTGGATAAAGGATTCTCGGCTGCATATTTTTTTCTGTTAATCACATTGAAGATTTCCTGCCATTCCTTTCTGGCCTGCCAAGTTTCAGTAGAGAGATCGGTCATGAGTCTTATCAGTCTCCCTTTATATGTTAGAACACATTTATCCCTTTCTGCTTTCAGAATTTTCTCTTCATCCTTGTATTTTGCCAGTTTCACTATGATATGTCATGCAGAAGATCGATTCAAGTTCCGTCTGAAGGGAGTTCTCTGTGCCTCTTGGATTTCAATGCCTTTTTCCTTCCCCACATCAGGGACGTTCTCAGCTATTATTTCTTCAAGTATACCTTCAGCACCTTTCCCTCTCTCTTCCTCCTCTGGAATACCAATTATGCATAGATTATTTCTCTTTAGTGTATCACTTAGTTCTCTAATTTTCCCCTCATACTCCTGGATTTTTTTATCTCTCTTTTTCTCAGCTTCTTCTTTTTCCATAATTTTATCTTCTAGTTCACCTATTCTCTCCTCTGCCTCTTCAATCCGAGCTGTGGTCATCTCCATTTTATTTTGCCGTTCATTGATAGCATTTTTTAGCTCCTCCTGGCTGTTCCTTAGTCCCTCGATCTCTGTAGCAAGAGATTCTCTGCTGTCCTCTATACTGTTTTCAAGCCCAGCAATTAATTTTATGAGTATTATTCTAAATTCACTTTCTGTTATATTGTTATATCCTTTTTGATCAGCTCGTTAGCTGTCGTTATTTCCTGGAGATTCTTTTGAGGTGAATTCTTCTGTTTCGTCATTTTGGATAGTCCCTGGAGTGGCGCAGAACTGCAGGGCACTTCCCCTGTGCTGTGTTGAATAACTTGTGTTGGTGGGTGGGGCTGCATTCAGACCTGATGTCTGCCCCCAACCCACTGCTGGGGCCACAGTCAGACTGGTGTGTACCTTCTCTTCCCCTCTCATAGGGGCGGGATTCACTGTGGGGTGGCATGGCCCGTCTGGGCTACTTGCACACTGCCAGACTTGTGGTGCTGGGGATCTGGCGTATTACCTGGGGTGGTTCAGCAAGGTGCACGGTGCGGGGGGGGGGGGGGGGTGGCAGGGTAGGCTCAGCTTGCTTATGCTTCAGTGATCCACTTTGGGAGGGGCCCTGAGGCACCGGGAGGGAGTCAGACCCGCCGCCACTGGAGGGATGGATCCGCAGAAGCACAGCGTTGGGTGTTTGCTCAGTGCAAGCAAGTTCCCTGACAGGAACTGGTTCCCTTTGGGATTTTGGCTGGGGGGTGGGCAAGGGAGATCTGGCTGGCGAGCACCTTTGTTCCCTGCCAAGCTGAGCTCTGGTCGTCTGGGGCTCAACAGCTCTCCCTCCTGTTGTTCCAGCCTTTCCGCTCTCCAAGCAGAGCTGTTAACTTATAACCTCCCAGATGTTAAGTCCCGCTTGCTGTCACTGTCAGAACACACTCCACCCGGCCCCTCTGCTTTTGCAAGCCAGACTTGGGGCCTCTGCTTGGCCAGCAGGCTGCCCCACCACCCTGACTCCCTCCCCCCAGTCCATGTAGCACGCACCACTTCTGCACCCTTCCTACCCTCTTCTGTGGGCCTCTCCTCTGTGCTTGGCTCTGGAGAATCCGTTCTGCTAGTCTTCTGGCGGTTTTCTGGGTTATTTAGGCAGCTGTAGGTGGAATCTAAGTGATCAGCAGGACATGGTAAGCCCAGCGTCCTCCTGCGCCGCCATCTTCCTTTTTCTTGTCTCTCTCTTTCACTCATTTTACCAATTAAATGTTAATCTCATCCAAAACTTCTCTCACAGAAACATCTAGAATAATTTTTGGCCAATCATCTAGGCACCCCATGGCCTGATCAAGTTTACACAAAAAACTATCACACTCTTTACATTTTTCATCAAAGAGAGCCTTTGTTCACACAATTGTGTGAATTAAGAAGACAGATTTTGCAGCAGTGTTCAGAGGAAAAAAAATAGATGTGCATAATGAAAAATTCAGACCCAGGGTAACCACCTTGGCATACAGTCAGGTAGGTGTGAAGTGATAAGAAAGGTAATAGTGATGGGGTTACAAAGGAAATGTGGTGAAAGTCTACAGCTTGGTGAAATTTTACATAGGTATACCCCCTTCTACCACACCTAGATCAAGATAAAATATTTGCCATACCCTAGAAGGCCCTCCAAGCCAGTCAGTACTCCCCTGCAAAAGTATAACCACTGTCCTGATCTCTGTCACTGTAGAATCATTTTCCCTTTTCTGAATGTCACGTAAAAGCAAGAATACAGGATTGTACCCTTTGCATCTGGCTTCTTTTGTTTAGCATTATGTCTGTGAGATTTATCCAACACATACGTTTGCAAATAGAATCTTACTAAACATGTTTCCCTGCATCTTGTTTTTTTTACCTCAGCAATAGAGTATAAACACCCTTTCGAGTTAGGACTTAACAGGTCTTTTTTCACTCTTTTAATAACTCCATGCCATTCCATAATACTATGGATATTCCACAGTTTACCCAATGTTTCCTCTCAGCAGACACATAGGTGGTTTCCAGGCATGAAATCGATAAGCTGAGGGACTGTGTTTTTAATGTTAATAGATAATACCAAATTATCATTCCCACAAGATACACACATTTATATTCCCAACAGCATATGACACTGTCCAGCATATATTCATCTGAAGGCTCTAAGTTTTTATTTCATTAATAAATTTGGTTTTTAAAATAAGTAATACATGATAACAATGAAAAAAATACAAGAGTATATAGTGAAAAATTAGTCTCCCTTTAACCTGTCTCCCAATGATCCAATTCCTATTCCCAAAGACAAGTTCTTTGTATCGCTCCAAGATATTTTATGTGTATATGAGCTTATATGTGTATATACTTTTATTGTACATAAATGGTTGTTCTAGGCTTTACTTTCTCCACTTAACAACATATCTTAAAGATTATACCACAGTAATATAATCTAGAGCTGCCTCATTATTTTAACTGATAGCATCAGTTATTCATTCATTATTTCTACTGAATAGCATCACATAGTATGGATAGGACATAATTTAATGAGTTCTTTTAAAGTAGATATCAAGGCTATTTCAATCTCTTATTGTCATTATAAATAATGCCACAGAGAATATCCTGTAGGATAAATTTCTAAAAATGGAATTATTAAAAAATAGCATGTGCATCTTTTAAATAAACATATTATTGAAATGTACATACAGAAAAATATATCTAAGTACACAGGTCTGTAAATTTTCACAAAATAAATGTACTCATGTAATTACACCTAATCAAGAAACACATAACCAGTAATCAGAAGCTTCCTCATGCCACCTTATTAGTTACTAACCCTCTTCACCTAAAAGTATCCACTATTTTAATTTCCAACACCATAGATTAATTCTGCCCAGTTTCGAACTTTGTAGCTCGAATGTGTATGTGTATATATATATACATACATACACATACACGTACACACACACACACACACACACACACACTATAGTATAGGATGTCCCTTCATAGAAGTTGTATCAGCTTATACTTTCACCTGCAGCATATAAGAATGCATATTTCCTAATACCTTCACCAACCCAACTGGTTATTAACTTTTTTAGTTTTGCCAGTCATGTAAGTGAAAGTATTGTCTCTTTTATTTTGTGTCTTTCTTATACTGAGTAAATTTCAGCATCTTTTCATATGTGTAAGAGCCATCTGTATTTTTATTTTTACAAACAGTCCTTACCCTTTTTCATTGTCTTATTTATAAATGCACCATAGTATATATTAGGGAAGTTAATCCTTTGTGACATGTGTTGCAAGTACTTTTCCTAGTTTGTCATTTGTCTTTGATTTTATTGTTTTCCTGCAGACATTTTTCTCAGCCTTTTATTTTGGGCCTGTTAGGTATAAAATTGATTTTTTTTTCCCCTGACTAGTAAGGTTGAGTGTTTTCATGGCTTTTGATTATTTGCATTTTCTTTCTGGATATTGCTTCTTGATATCCTTTGTTTCTATTGGATTATGATCTTTGAACTCATACCTAGAAGATCTTTGTATACGAGCAACGAGTATGCCTTTGTAATGTATGTTTAAAAGAAAGTTTATCCCTTCATTAGTTTTTAAATTTTTATGGTCTTTTTTATTTTGCAACAGCTTTGAGATATAATTCATGTACCATACTATTCACCCATTTGAAGTGTACACTTAAGTGGCTTTGAGCTTATTCACAGAATTATGCAGCCATCACCACAATACATTTTAAAAATGTTTATTACCACAGAAGCCCTTTAGTAATCACTCTCAATCCCCTATCCCCACCCCATCCTACCCCAGCCCTAGGCAGCCACTACTTTGTGTCCATAAATTTGCCTATCCCAGACATTTCATATAAATGGAATCATATAAAGTGTAGTCTTTTGTGACTGACTTCATTCACTTACCATACATAATGTTTTTAAGATCCATCCATATTGTAGCATTATCAGTACTTTATTCCTTTTAATTGCCAAATAATATTTCATTATATGAATATACCACATCTTATTTATTCATCAGCTGATGACTTTGGGCAATTATGAATAATACTACTGTGAACATTCATGTCAATTTTTCATGTGGACATATGTTTTCATTTCTCTACTTTAATACCTCTTGAGATATACCTAGGAATGGAATTGCTGGGTTAAATGGGAACTCTGTGTTTATCCTTTTAAGGAATTGCCAGGTTGTTTTCCAAAGCAGCTCAACCATTTTACATTCCTACCGGAAATGTTTGAGGGACCTATTTCTCTACATCCTTACCAACATTATTATCTGACTTTTTTATTGTACCCATCCTAATTAGTATGAATTGGTATCTCGGGAGTTTATTTCATTTTGTTTTGTTACCATCTTAACCATTTTTTTTATTGTGGTAAAAAACAAAAAACAACATAAAATTTACTATCTTACCTTTTTTTAATGTACAGTTTGGTAGTGTTAAGTATATTCATGTTGTTGAACAGATCTCCAGAACTTTTGCATCTTGCACAAATGAAACTGTATACCCATTTATCAACTGCCCCTCTTCTCCTCACCCTTAGCCACCATTCTGCTTTTTGTTTCTGTGAATGTCACTGTTAGATACCTTGCATAATGGAATCATACAGTATTTGTCTTTTTGTGACTGGCTTGTTTCACTTAGCATAATGTCTTCAAGGTTCATTCATGTTGTAACATGTGACAGGATTTCTTCTTAAAGCTGAATAAGGTTCCATTGTGTATATATACCACATTTTATTTATTTCCACTTATTTGTCAGACATTTATTGGGTTACTTCCACCTCTTGGATATTGCAAATATGCGTTGCACTGTGGATGTGGTTTGGTTTCCCTGATTGCTAATGATGCTGAGCATCTTTTCCTGAGCTTTGTATATCTCTGTATCTACTTTGGAAAAGTGCCTATTCAGATGCTTTGCCCAATTTTTAATTGGCCTGTCTTTCTATTAAAATATAAGAGTTCTCTAAAATCTATAAAGAACTTATCAAACTCAACACCCAGAAATCAAACAATCCAGTGAAGAAATGGGCAAAAAACATGAATAGACACTTCTCCAAAGAAAACATCCAGATGGCTAACCGACACATGAAAAAAATGCTCAACTTCACTCATCATCAGGGAAATACAAATCAAAACCACAATGAGATACCACCTCATACCTGTCAGAATGGCTAACATGAACAACTCAGGCAACAACAGATGTTGGTGAGGATGCGGAGGAAGAGGATCTCTTTTGCATTGTTGCTGGCAATGCAAGCTGGTGTGGCCACTCTGGAAAACAGTATGGAGGTTCCTCAAAAAACTAAAAATAGAACTACCCTACGACCCAGCAACTGCACTACTAGTTATTTATCCAAGGGATAAAGGTGTGCTGTTTCAAAGGGACACGTGCACCCCAATGTTTATAGCAGCACTACCAACAAGAGCCAAATTATGGAAAAAGCCCAAATGTCCATCAATGGATGAATGGATAAAGAAGGTGTGGTGTGTGTGTGTGTGTGTGTGTGTGCACATACATACAATGGAGTATTACTCAGCAATCAAAAAGAATGAAATCTTGCCATTTGCAACTACGTGGATGGAACTGGAGAGTATTATGCTAAGTGAAATTAGTCAATCAGAGAAACACAAACATCATACGACTTCACTCATATGAGGACTTTAAGAGACAAAACAGATGTACATAAGGGAAGGGAAACAAAATAATATAAAAACAGGGAGGGGGACAAAACATAAGAGACTCATAAATATGGAGAACAAACTGAGGGTTACTGGAGGGGTTGTGGGAGGGGGGATGGGCTAAATGGGTAAAGGGCACTAAGGAATCTACTCCTGAAATCATTGCTGCACTATATGCTAACTAATTTGGGTGTAAATTTTTTAAAAAATTAAAATTAAAAAAATAAAATATGAGTTCTTTATATTATTTGTGTCTTTGCCAGATATAATTTTTATGTTATGAGTTAAAAGCTATGTTTATTTTCCACCAAATAGACAACTATCCAGGACCATTTATTGAATAATCCATAATTTTCCTCCTTCAACAGGTACTTATTGAGCAAATATGTTGGGTTAGACCCTGAGAAAATAAGGAGAAAATGATGCAGAGCTTACATACTAGTTCAAAGACAGACTTGTGAGAAAATAATTACTATTCAGCAAGATAATGATTTTAATGAAGTTTATGAAAATCATTTTGTGACAAGAAGAAAAGAATGACCAGTATCTGCCTGGAGTTGAGGGAAGAGAGGAACAAAGAAAAAGTTAGGTCATAGAAAGTTTGAGAATAAAAGAGAACCAGGCACTGTGCTATGATAAGAAACTTAAATAATGAAAACTGTTTTCCAAATATAAAACGTTTAGTTTACTGTCTCCTCAGATTGTAGTTCATGTAAGTGCACTATAGTCAACAAACAGGTATCTTCTTTGTGGTGAAGTATGCCATGCTTATTTTCTGGTGTCCTGTATATACTGTATAGACCTTATATATACTTTATATACCTAACCTAAGTAACATACCTTTTTCCTATGGATATGTTTGAATGAAAAATTTACAGTTTTTATTGAAATAATTCATGTTTACCAAGCACAACTGTATGCCATCCCTCTTTAATGCATAACATATAGAATATTTAATAGCACATAATGGCCACTTTTTTTTTTAAGTTAAATCCAAGTTAGTTAACATATAGTGTAATAATGATTTCAGGAATAAATTTAGTGATTTATCACTTACATATAACATCCAATGCTCAACCCAACAAGTGCCCTCCTTAGTACCCATCACTCATTTAGCCCATACCCCACCCAGCACCCCAGCAGCAACCTTCAGTTTGCTCTCTGTATTTAAGAGTCTCTTATGGTTTGTCTCCCTCTCTGTTTTTATATTATTTTTGCTTCCCTTCCCCTGTGTTCATCTGTTTTGTTTCTTATATTGCACATATGAGTGAAATCGTGTGATATTTGCCTTTCTCTGACTTATTTTGGTTAGCATAATACACTCTAGTTCCATCCATGTTGTTGCAAATTGCAAGATTTCATTCTTTTTGATTGCCGTGTAACATTCCATTGTATATATATACCACATCTTCTTTATCCATTTGTCACTCAGTAGACATTTGGGCTCTTTCCATAATTTGGCTATTGTCGATAGTGCTGCTATAAACATTGGGGGCATGTACCCCTTCAAATCAGTGTTTTTGTATCCTTTAATACCTAGTAGTGCAATTGCTGAGTCATAGGGTAGTCCTATTTTTAGAATTTTGAGGACCCTCCATATTGCTTTCCAGAGTGGCTACACCAGTTTGTATTCCCACCAGCAGTGCAAAAGCACTTCATCTTTCTCCACGTCCTTGCCAACATCTGTTGTTGACTGAGTTGTTAATGTTAGCCATTCTGACATGTGTGAGGTGGTATTTCATTGTGGTTTTGATTTATATTTCCCTGATGATGAGTGATGTTGAGCATCTTTTTATGTGTCTATTAGCCATCTGGATGTCTTCTTTGGAAAAGTGTCTATTCATGTCTTTTGCCCATTTCTTCACTGGATTATTTGTGTTTTGGGTGTTGAGTTTGATAAATTCTTTATAGATTTTGGATACTAACCCTGTATCTGATATGTCATTTGCAAATATCTTCTCCTATTCCATCGATTGCCTTTTAGTTTTGCTGATTGTTTCCTTCACTGTGCAGAAGCTTTTTATTTTGATGAGGTCCCAGTAGTTCATTTTTGCTTTTGTTTCCCTTGCCTCTGGACACATGTCAAGTGAGAAGTTGCTGCAACTGAGGACAAAGAGATTGTTGCCTATTTCCTCCTCTAGGATTTTGATGGTTTCCTCTCTTACATTTAGGTCTTTTACCCATTTTGAGTTTATTTTTGTGCATGGTGTAAGAAAGTGGTCCAGGTTCATTCTTCTGCATGTTGCTGTCCAGTTTTCCCAGCACCATTTGCTGAAGAGACTGTCTTTTTTCCATTAGATACACCTTCCTGCTTTGTCAAAGATTAGTTGACCATGTTTGTGAGTCTATTTCTGGGTTCTCTTTTCTGTTCCATTGATCTGTGTGTCTGTTTTCGTGCCAGTACCATACTGTCTTGATGATTACAGCTTTGTAAAACAGCTTGAAGTCCGGAAATGTGATGCCTCCAGCTTTGGTTTTCTTTTTCAACATTGCTTTGGCTATTCAGGGTCTTCTGTGGTTCCATACAAATTTTAGGATTGTTTGTTCTAGCTCTGTAAAGAATGCTGGTGTTATTTTGATAGGGATTGCATTGAATATGTAGATTGCTTTGGGTGCTATCGACATTTTAACTGCATTTGTTCTTCAGTCCATGAGCGTGGAATGTTTTTCCATTTCTTTGCGTCTTCAATTTCTTTCATAAGCTTTCTATAGTTTTCAGTGTATAGATTTTTCACCTCTTTAGTTAGGTTTATTCCTAGGTATTTTATGGGTTTTGGTGCAATTGTAAATGAGATAAACTCCTTGATTTCTGTTTCTGCTGCTTCTTTTGGTGTATAGAAATGCAACTGATTTCTGTGCATTGATTTTATGTCCTGTGACTTTGCTGAATTCATGTATCAGTTCTAGCAGTTTTTTGTGGAATCCTTTGAGTTTTCCACAAAGAATATCCTGTCATCTGTGAAGAGTGAAAGTTTGACTTCCTCCTTGCCAATTTGGATGTCTTTTATTTCTGTTTCTTTTTTTTTAATTTTTTTAACATTTATTCATTTTTTTGAGAGACAGAGAGCAAGGGAGGGGGAGGAGCTGAGAGAGAGGGAGACACAGAATCCTCTGCAAGCTCCAGGCTCTGAACTGACAGCACAGAGCCTGACATGGGGCTCGAACTCACGGACCATGAGATCATGACCTGAGCCGAAGTTGGATACTTAACGACTGAGCCACCCCTGATGTCTTGTATTTCTTTTTGTTATCTGATTGCTGAGGTTAGGACTTTCAACACTGTGTTGAATAAAGTTACAGGAGTGGTAATGTCCACTTTCTTATAGAGGTATCACTTCACATGAAAAGGTGGTAATATAATTATATTTCAAAACTCATGTTACTTATATAAAGAATATTCAGATACTCTAACCTTGTCTTTTTTGGTGATCATAGAATAAATGTGTCATTAAATTATTTTTGTGTATTTGTTATAGGCCCGTCAATTCTTTATAGTTGTGTTCTCCATAATAGTTATCAAGGGTGCCCAAAATCTTTGACCCAACAACTTTGACTAGATAAGTGGGAAAAAGTCTAATATGAGATATAAAATGTTTTTCTCAGCATACATTTTAATTGGTTTGCATTTAGCACTTCTGTCAGATTCTAAGTCTTATACTTGGAAAATAGAACCAACAGTAGGTATAGTATGATATAAATATAATTAATTATTTCACCTGTATATTTCACAAAACAGCAGCATCTTAACTGCTTAATAAAAGCTTTTAAAATATCAGTATAAAATAAACAATAGAAACTTGATTTACTCAGATCTAAAGGAATTGATTTGGTTTCTGCCTGTGATTATGATTCAGTAGAGCATGTTAATAGATTATAGGGGAAAAATTAGAGTTAACTTTAAATATAAGCTAAAGTAATAATATAGTAGTAATAGCCTTTTCTTTATTTTTCCACAGTTCTTAGTGGTCTGTGTTCTAATGACTGTCCTCGTAAGATAACAGTAAGTAAACAAATCTCAGTTGTAAAATTTTCAGTGAAAATATTCTGCATAATAGATACTCACAAAATACTTATAAGTTACATTCAAGTTGTTATTATTTAGAAGTGATTAAAGTATCCTTTAGTGCTCAAAAAACTTTACTGAGAATAAAATACCTTGTCTAAAAGATTCTCACCTCAAGATTCACCTCCTTTATGAAGGCTTTTCTGATACCTTCCCATAGTTTCTTGGCATAAGGCACACTACCGCCATTTTAGCATATATAATACTTGAGCTCACGTCTCTATATTAAATGCCTCTCTATACTAGACTGGCATCCCTTAAGGTCAAGAACCCTCTCATCATGTATACCTGGTACATAACTGAAGGTCAAGCATATAGTAAATAATTAATGATTTTTTTTGGTATAGTCTTAATATTGACTTTCTGTGCTTCAGTGAAATAACAAAGTGTAAAAATAATTAGGCTTAGTTTTTTAAATTGCCAGTTCATATAAATTATAATAAGAATATTATATTGTGTATGGGTGTGGGCATATCCCTGCTTGGGTCCTCATAATAACCTTGTTTCATGAGGAATTACCCCCCCATGTAAAGATGAGGAAACTAAAGCTTAGTGAAATTAAATTATCTAATCATAGAGCTATGAAGTACTGGAACAGCACAAAGCTAGGTGTTCTGGTTATAGTCTCATAGTTTTACTACCCCAGTTAAGTACTGCAAGACCAACATTTTGTGTATGGTTAGGAAACTTCACATATTTGAGACATGTGGAAACAGACCCTAACCCAGAGATTTGCATGCAGAGATTTAATTTAGACTCAACACCAAAGCAAAAGCTATTGGCCCTTCAGAAATGGCTCAAATAGAGACAGAGAAGCCAGGCGTTTGTATTCCTGCTTTAATCAGACTTTGCCTGCAGGTAGTCTCCAGGAAAGGCTTACAGCTAGTAGGAGCCAGCTCCCTTTGGCTGAAAACAGTGTCCAGGTAGGAACCTGGCTGTGAGCTATCAGCAGCCAACACTGAGGAGCTCAGGGAATAAGTGCCTCAGTCCTGAAGAAAATATCTGGACAATGCATCACATCTATTATGAATGTATATGAGTGCCTGGTCAAGTCCATCTGATTCCATATCATTATAAAAATGTAGATGTATATAGTAGGGGAGGCTATGGGGAGGGGAATGCAGAAGATGTATGAGAACTCTCTGTACTTTCTACTTAATTTGGCTATGAATCTAAAACTGCTCTAAACAAGAAAGTCTGTTTTTTAAAAATTTTAAAGTATAGATGTAATTAATCAGAGGCTTAAGATTAACTTGGTGATTTAGGTATTGTCTACCTAATCTGTGAATTATTCAATTCCTCTTGCTTCCTGTCATTGACTATATTCATTACATGGTCAAGCAAAGAACTGTAAAACATTGAAATGAAACCCACTCATTTTACCTATAAGTTCTGGCAGAAAAGTGGATAGGAAAGGCTGTATGATTAAAGCAGCTGCAGGTAATACTTCTGAGATCAATAATGTTCCCATTCTCTTTATCTTAAAATAAAAGCAACTTTAATTGTATGGAGAACTTTCATTTAGAAAGTCACATAAGTTGGGGTGCCTGGGTGGCTCAGTCGATTAAGTGTCCAACTTCAGCTCAGGTCATGATCCCCCGGTTTGTGGGTTCGAGCCCTGCATCGGGCTCTGTGCTGACAGCCTGGAGCCTGCTTCAGATTCTGTGTCTCCTCCTCTCTCTTCCCCTTTCCTGCTCACACTCTTTGTCTCTCTGTCTCTCAATAATAAACGTTTAAAAAAAATTTTTTTTAGAAAGTCACATAACTAAAATTCACCATGCAGAGAGATGTTCTTACGATGATTACTCCAACAGACCTGCACCTTTGGGCTTTTTTTTGGTGACAGATCTGCCTCCCATTCGTCCATTTATTATTTTCTTTGAAATTCAGATCCTGCTGAACTGCCTTCACATATATCATTTTCCTGCCCCACTGATATCACAAATCACAATTTTATGACAACCTAAAAGAAACAAATGCACACTATACTTCTCCAGTTTTCCATATATCAAATGTATGCCCTCTTGTATTTTATGAAGAAGTAGGCCTTCTTCATATTGCTTTGTACTGAACATAGTATAAAGTTTTACATCAGGTATATGACCCTATGTGAAACTAAGAGGGAAAATGTACCTACCACATGATATTCTTTACCACTTGAGTTAATTTATGAGTTGGATAGCTCTTGTGCTACTAATATGTTCCCACCTGATATAGGCAACCTATTTGATAACATGAAGAAAGGAAAGAATTATTCAAATCAGAAACCAATCCCACCCAAATTCCTTCATCTCCATTTTGAAAACCCCTGGTCATACTCTGGACCTTATCTACCAGAACTATTTTATTTTAGAAATTTTTTTATTGTTTGTTTATTTATTTATTTTGAGAGAGAGGCATGCAGGCGAGCAGGGGAGGGGCAGAGAGAAAGGAAGAGAGAAACTCCCAGCAGGCTTCATGCTGTCAGCCCAGAGCCCAACTCAGGGCTTCATCTCACAAAGTGTGAGATCATGACCTGACCTAAAATCAAGAGTCAGAGGCTTAACCTACTGAGCTACCCAGGTACCCTACTTTTGAAATTTTAATGCCATCCATTCAGCTATTTGACTACAAACTATTTTCCAGCCTTCTCTTTCCCATTACTACACCTGTTCAACTTTAAGGCTGTTAGTCTCTTGACCTGTAATCAGCCCACTCCTGCCTTTACCTTCCTCGTGTAGCTACCATACATCAACCTCACTCCTGCCATTACTTTTAACTCCCATTAAGCACTCTCCTTCTACTGTACCTGCCTAGCAAAATTATAGCCCTGGGTTAGTCCAAGCTATTTACCTTCTTCAGTCCTAGACCTAGGCTCCTGGGCATTTCTAAAAAAAATAATAAACATACTTGCATATCGGTACCACCAGTAGTTCATAGTCTTTACCTGAAATGAGCATTCTTAATTGTATCATAGTCTTATATGGATTCCTAGTCATCTTTTCGCCCATTCCTTTTCTCTGATTACTTTCAGGATTTTCTCTTTGTCTTGGGTTTTCTGCTGATTGAATATGATATGCATAGATAAATACAGGTTTTTAGTATTTTTCCTGTTTGGTGTTCTCTAAGCTTCCTGGATCTGTGGTTTGATATCTGTCACTAATTTTGGAAAATTGTCATGTTATTTCAAACATTTCTTTCTATTCCTTTCTCTCCTTCTCCTTCCAGTAATCCAGTGACACATATGTTACACCTTTGTCCCACAGTTCTGTTCAATTTTTTCATTAGTTTTTCTCTGTGTGTTTCAGTTTTGGAAGTTTCTATTGCTAGATCTTCAAGCTCACTGATCCTTTGTTCAGCCGTATCCAGGCTTTCTTCATTTTTATTATTTCTATCATTTCTGTTTGATTCTTAAGAGTTTCCATCTCTCTGCTTGTATTAACAGTCTGTTTTTGCATGCTGTCTACTTTTTCCAGTAGAGCCCTTAATGTATTAATCATAGTTCTTTTAAATTTCTGGTCTGCTAATTCTAACATTCTGCTATATCTGAATCTGGTACCAATGCTTGCTTTATCCATTCAAACTTTGTTTTCTGCCTTTTAGCATGCCTTGAAATTTTTTGTTGAAAATCGGATATTATATATTGGGTGAAAGGAACTAAGGTAGATGGACCTTTAGCATGAGGTTTTATGTTTATCCAGCTAGGATAACTCTAACAACTGTGTTTACTGTTTGCAGTAGCTATGCTGTCAGAGGAAGCAGTTTTCTCCAGTGTCTTTTTTCTTCCCTATTGTCTTTGTGTTTTTCTCCCACTTCTTAAACAGGGTCTGAGGCTTGCAGTGCTTTTAGGTACAATCCCATTATAAGACAGAAGCCCAGTTGATGTGGTGGTAAGGAGCAGGAGTTAGAAAATGCATCCTATACTCCTATGATTAGGTCTCAGGCTTTTAGTGAGCCTGTGTCCCTGGGATGTGGCATACACATGTGCTTCTTCTTTGCTTCCCCTCCCCCATGGGCAAGACAGGAAGGCCAGAAAGGGCTAAAGTTAGGCATTTCCTTTCCCCCAGGTTAAACCCAGGTCACTTAAGATCTGGTAAAATAGTTTTCCTTGAGGGTGAGGTGTTAAGAACCAAGGGCTCTGGGCCTATGTCAGAATGCTTACTTCCCCTCCCTGTGCTAGAAGCATGAGAGTTCTGACCCAATCTTACCCCTGAGAATCTGGTGGGACTTCTGGAGGTAAAACTCACAAAAGCGTGGGGCTCCTCTAAGACTGTTTACCTCCCTCTTCCAGAGTTTGAATTCTCAAACTAGTTCCTATTGAGCTTCCAGCAATTTTTCCATTACAGTTTAAGTGTCCTACCAGTACTAGCTCCAGTTTCAGTCATCTGCTTCTAGGCCTCTGCTCCCAGTAAGCTGTGATTCTGTATCCACCCCTCTCTCCAGTGTCAGGGTAGCAGTTTGCCCTGTGACCTGAGTTCTCTGAATCTAAGGAGAATTGCTTTTTTACTTCAGCTTTTTTGTTCTTTTTCTGAGGAGTTAGGACTTCCAAGCTCTTTACAGGTCAGACCAGAAACTCTCCTCATATTTTTTCTTTAAAGATTTTTTTTAAGTAAATTTATTTTGAGAGAGCAGGAGAAGGGGAGAGAGAGAGGGAGAGAGAATCCCAAACAGGCTTCATACTGTCAGCGTAGAGCCTGACGTGGGGCTCAATGTCATGAACTATTAAAGCATGACCTGAGCTAAAATCAAAAGTCGGATGCTTAACTGTCTGAGGCACCCAAGAGCCCCTCTCCTTGCATTTTTATCAGTATTGCTTTATTTTTCCTTGTTATAGCTTTATTACAACATAACTGACATGCAATAAGCTGTACGTAATGAATATATTCAATTTGATGTTATGATGTATATATTATATATATATACACAATATATATATTTATTTGGATATATATATCCATTACATATGGATATATCATGCCAATATAATGAAACACATACTATATCTAAAAGTTTTATTGTCCCCCTTGGCTATCCCTCCTTCTCACCTTCCCTGACCCTCCTCCCTATGCTACTTACTTTTCCTCAGTCACCACTGATAGCTTCTCTGTGAGTGTTGCTTTACTTTAAAAGTTGTTCTTGTTACTTCCTGGCTTTTATCAATATGTCTTCCTCTGTGTCATTTATTGTTCTTTTCCTTGAAATTTGTTTAACTTTTTTAAAAATTTGAACATCTATAGAAGTATAGGTTAATATAATAAAACTCCTTGTGTCCATACTACCATCCAGCTTCAGCACTATCATCATATACCACCACCTACTAATTCCATTCACAGCCCCTCTTAAGCTATTTTAAGGAAAATCCATTATGTCTTATATTCTGTAAATACTTCCATGTATATCTCTCTAAGATAAGGACTTTTTACATGTTAGACCAGAAACTCCCATTTTTTCATAAAAACTATTTTATATCCTTTCCAGCATCTTCTTAAATCCATCCCCACGTTCATTTCTCAGTCATTGACCTAGATTCCTACTTCAAAGGGAAAATAAGAATGTAAAATCAGAATTTCTTCAACTGTGTTCAGTAACTTTGGGGAAGTTATATAACTCCTATTAAGCCTTATTCTCCACATCTGTATAATGGGGAACTAATTGTATGCATTTATGTTAGCTTCCTATTCCTGCTGTAACAAATTACCGTACATTTAGTGGCCTCAAACAGCACAAATATATCCTTTTACAGTTGTGGAAGTCAAAAATACAAATACGCTTCACAGAGCAGGACTCCATTCCTTTGGAGGCTTTAAGAAGAATCCATTCCCTTGCCCTTAACTTCTCAAGGCCACCTATATTCCTTGGCTTATGGCCCTTCTATCCATCTCTAAATCCAACCATGTAGCATCTTCATACCACTGACCCTAACCCAGTCCTGCCTTCCTCTTTCACTTATAAGGACTGTAGTGATTATATTGGGTCCATCTGGACAATCCAAGATAATCTCTCCATCTCAAGTCCCTTAGTCATGTGTTTGCTTCAGCAACACATATACTAAAATTGGAGTGATAGAGAGATTAGCATCGCTCCTGGGTAAGAGCGACGTGCAAATTCATGAAGCATTCCACATTCTTAAGGGAAAAAAATCCTTAATCACATTGGCAAATTCCCTTTTGCAATATAAGATTATCAACAGGTTTTGGGAGCTAGGATGTGAACATCTTTAGGGGACCATTATTCTGCCTACTACACTACCTCCTAAGGTTTTTATTAGGATTAGAGAATTAATGTAGGCAAATCAGAGCAGAGGTCTAATACACAATAAATACTCAAAAAGTGTATCTGCTATTCTTTGTCAATGGTAATGGTTATTTTCCTACCTCTATAACATCCCTGTATTAGCAAGGATAATGAGTTCCAAATTTTTGAGAAATTCTAGTGTTCTGTTTGCCTTCAAGATAAGACTAGAGGTCTATTTGACTTCATGACTTTTTTCTTATAATGTAAATCTTTTTTGATATATATCACAAATTTATGAAATATGGATATCAATATTTTTAGTGAGCGCTACCATAAACATCTGTGAATCTAAAGAGTATTTTTATTCCTACTTCCTGATTTTTCTCTTTAATTACCAAACTAATTTTTTTAATCTTTTATTCACAGTATAACATATATTGTGGGGATGCCTGGGTGGTTCAGTAGGTTAAGCGTCCGACTCCAGCTCAGGTCATGATCTCACGGTCTGTGAGTTTGAGCCCCGGGTCAGGCTCTGTGCTGACAGCTCAGAGCCTGGAGCCTGCTTCAGATTCTGTGTCTGCCTCTCTCTCTGCCCCTCCCCTGCTCATGCTCTGTCTCTCTCTGTCTCAAAAATAAATAAAAACATTTTAAAAATAATAACATATACTGTGTTAGTAGAGATTATAGCTTCTTTCTCTGTCAATTGGTTAATTCTTTTAAGCAAAGCCTGCTGACTTTTCCCACTTTATGGATTATGAGCCTATAAGCAGGCATATGAGTATTCTCATTGAACAAAGGGTTGGAAATAGTCCTTTAATCTGCTATACACAAAAAGAATCCATGCATATTCCTTTTAAGTAGTTTCATGAGGACAGAGGAAGGATCTGTTTTGCCTGTCTGTATGTCCTAGAACATAGCACAGGGCCCGTGCTTACCAGTTTCAGTTATCTTCTATAGCACTAAATATAATCTCTTCATCCACACCCATCCCTTTTGCTATTTTTTTTATTAATCAGTGTACTAATTATGCTGTGAGTCCCACATCCTTCTCAGAGACCTCATTCCATTGTTTATTCTACCTAGCCTGTGTATTCAACCTCCGCCTCTCTGTTGCTGCCTTCCCTTCAGCATTTAAGGAGTACCCAAATCTCTCTTATCTGCAAGAGCAAATATGCATATTTTCCAGAACCTCACATCCTCTCCAGCTATTACCTAATCTCGGTTTTCTCTGCTCAGTCAAATTTATTAAGTTGTCCACCATTGGATCTCTCCCAATTAGTTACTTCCATATCCTTAACCGACTGTCGTAATCTAGCATTTGACCTGAGGCCTGGTTCTCCTGACCACTCCTAGGAACACTCTCCTTTCCTTGGTTTCCTTTATTTTCACGCTTTCTGGCTCCCTTCCACTTCTCTGGCCATTCTCCCTTTTCCTTTATGGACATTTACTCTGCCCACCTGGAAATGCAGGTGCTTCTCAGGCTCTCACTCTAGGTTCTCTTCTCACTCTACTCTCTCAGTTATCTCAGTCTCTCCCCTATTTGTTTGGTGGGTGTTTTGTTTTGTTTTGTTTTGGGGTGCTTGTTTTTGCCATTTGTATACTGATCACTCCCAAACCTGTTTTCCAGCCATCTCTCCTGAGCTTCAGACCTTTATATCTGAGTGTCTTACAGGGACTGATAAAACTGAAATCCAGTGTTTCCCCACAAAAACTCAGTCCACTTCTTATGTTCCCTTTCTCAGTTACTTTTTCCTTTCCCTTACCCCCCAGATCTACTAGGTTATTGGTCTCAACCCTTAAATATCCTTCCTCTATCCAATCATCATTTAGTCCAGGTTATCATTGTTCTTGCTTTTCATGCCTGACTGTTGGGAGTTATCTGAGCCATCCTTCAAAAAGGTACCCCAGTGATCTTTCTAAAATACAGACCTTCAGTGGCTTCTCTTTGTCCTTGAAAAATGGTCCAAATCTAGTTAGACCTAGTTTGACCTAGCTTGAGCTTTTGTTTACCTCTTCAGCCATATTCCTTGCCATTTCTCCTCACACCCACTCCCAGTTCTCTCAGCCACACATAACTACTTGTTCTGCCATTCTGTCTCATCTCCAGCCTCTTGCATGTTTTTTCTCTGTCCTGAAGCCTCCTCTTCTCCACCTTCTCCTAGAGTCCTTCATGTGACCTTCAGGTCAGCTTTCAGACAGTATTTCCTCTAAGAATCATTCCTGGGCTCCCCACTGACATAGGTCTGGATATACCGTCTGTTGTTTCTTAGCATCCTTATGCATAGTCCTGCTACTTACCACTTCTGTATTTGGTGAGTTATCTGTGTTCAGCCCTTGAAGGAGACTGGGTCTTGTTTATTATTCTGTACTTACTCCCTAACACAGTGGCCTGACACATAGTAGCACAATAAATATTTATGTATGAATAAATGAGCTTTTCCTAAAATTTGGTTTCCTTTTTTTTTATGGGCCTTCATTGATAAATTTACCATACCACCTCTTAACCACAATCACAATCCACATACCACCTCTTAACCACAATCACTTAACATATTCATTGTTAAGTTTGAACATTTGCAGAATAAATTACAAGCTATTCACAAGAGAAATGCATTCTGCAAAGCCCTGATATAAAGGGAAAACATCCCTTATTTATGTTCTCAGAGATACCTCATTATGAGACAGATGTTTCAGTTGTTACTACAAACAGATTTTTAATATATGTAGCAGAACAAGATGTATCTTTAACATTTTTTTCATCTTTTCAATCAGAAATATTCTCAGGCTTGTATTTGTTCTGTGTAGGAATAATATGAGAAAGTATAAGCCAAGTAAGTTTCTCTTTGTCTTTATTTTAAGGAAAATAATCTGATTTAGTACTTTTACCTTCCCATCTTTAAAAGATACTAGTCTTTGCTACAACAAATATTTATTGATCAAAACAGATTTATGTATTTGATATCTTTTTAAAATATTATTCTACCTTTAATTCTAAGTGTTTGCCTTTTTATCACACCTGACAGTGGCAATATCATCTTTCCTCTACCAAGGATAGAAAAAAATTGAAATTTTTCTACATTTAATGTCCTTTTATAGTCCTTTACAAAGGGAAAAATTCCTTGCATTTTTAACAGGAAAATAACCAAAATTAAATAAATAATTTACTGAATTTAATGTCTTGAAGAAATAAGAAATAATAGAAAAAATTCAATATTGAACTAAATTAGGCAATACAGTTAACACTAATGAAAATAAGGAAAAATATCCATGTTTATAAAAACATGAACAAGATAAAAAAATTACCTGTGAGAAAAATAAATCCATATGTAAGTCACCTATTTTTCTAACATTTTAGAATCATAAACTTTATATTGCATAGTTAAACCTAATATTGATTTTAGCTAACACAATGTGTCTTACAAGTTCTTCCAGTTTAGTTTTACCATCCAGAGCCAATGATGTAAAATATACTGTAGTCTCCAAGTAGGAGCCCAAGACCTTAAAACAAATCCTTAGATAATCAGGCACTTAACAGTGACATAAAAACCCCAAGATTTGTCTAGGCTACTTAAAAAGATAGTCTAATGAAGAAATGAAATGTATTCCAACCCTGATTTTCTATAATTCAACAGGCATACAGAGGACAGTTAGTTTAAAACAATCTATATAATACAGCACCCAAACAGTGTTGCATCAATATGACACATCCTAGAACAAGAAAAATGAGCCAAATATAGTCCTTGTTTACTTCTAGAATGGAAAACTTGAGAGATCACTAATATTTTTTCATTTAACTTCTCTGAATTCTCTCAAACGAATATCAGACATGACATTTAAAAGGAAAGTTGGGACAATGTGAGAGATTTGTACTGATTTTCACACAGAAAGTGAACTTACTAGATGATGGGGTATAGGGCTCAACATTCCAGAGGAATAGCTAATGTCTTAATTTTTTCTTACCAAAATTTATGAAATCAATTTATGAAATGTTTTCAACAAATATGTTTCTACCTTGAAAATAAAAACTGAAACTACTGTAAAATTGTATGTTAACTATACTTCAATTTAAAAACGAAAATAGGCAATTACAACATGACTTCTTTTAATGACAGAAGGAGGCTTCGTCTCCTAAGTCAGAAGTTGGCAAACTGCAAAAGACCGGAGAGTAAATAGTTTCAGCTTTCTGTGGGTCACATGGTCTCCATCTCAACTACTCAACTCTAAAGTAAAAGCAGCCATAGACAATATGTAAACAATGAGCAAAAATCTGTGTTCCAATAAAAATTTATAAAAACAGGATGCAGGCCAGGTTTGCCACAGGGGCCATTGTTTGGCAATGCTTACCCAGGGTTATACACTCAATGATTGACTGCTTTACCACTTACTCAGCCTGATACAAAACATCATTGTACAAATGTCATGTTAAGTGAGGCGTGTCCAGGAAAGTGTGAGTAAATCCTTGGGCTTTGCAGTGAATCCAAGAGAAAAAATGCTCCTGTATGATCTGAGACCCCAAAATACACAGAATATTAAATCACAATATACTAGATATCATTGCTGAAAACATGAGGTTTGGTCACCCACACGTATGACACAGTCCCTCCCTTCCCCCAACTCTTCAGAACATGGGACACCACTCTTTTATACAATTCAAGTCATCAATGCCTGGTGGTGTACCTTATGTTTGGGCTGGCACCTG
Organism: Acinonyx jubatus; assembly: GCF_027475565.1. Lineage (NCBI taxonomy): Eukaryota > Metazoa > Chordata > Mammalia > Carnivora > Felidae > Acinonyx > Acinonyx jubatus. Next base: position 36,061,936 of record NC_069396.1, read on the forward strand.
TGAGTATAACTGTCATCCATTAAGGCTTATTTGTGCTTCCTATCTAAGTTTCCAGAGCCTTCACTCTCAAACAGCACTTCTCAAAAACCATGGTTTGTGACCTAAACTGTATGTACCACACCCTGATGTGAAATTTTCAGGCCACATTAAAACATGGTTGTGCACAATTTCCAGAAATTTCTGTGGAGAGTTGATCTGCCTGTGTGTAGATATGGCATCATGCCTTCAATCTTACTATTACAGGCTCTCTAAAACCCTCACATTCCAGTATAAAAAAGAAGATTCAGAATCACTGGGAACTGGGTCATAATCGTGAGGCACTTATAAACATCATTCCACACAAAAAAAGTTGCCAAACCAGAAGCAAGGACAAGATGTAAGACATAAAGGACCAATGATTTTTTTATGACTGAGGAGGTCATTCATGTATTCAGTCAATATTTATTTATTCACTTCCTGCTATGTTCTAGGTGCTACATGAGACAAAAATCACTGCCCTCATGGAGATCACAGTCTAGTACACTAGTACAGCATACTAGTAGAATGAGATATTTGAGCTGGGAGTGGCCTTTATATTGCACAGCTCCAGGGTTTCACCATTCATGTCACAGTCTATGTCAGTGGCACCCCCTAGAGTGGTAAAATGGACAACCTGTAGAGTCTTCCATGGTGACCATGACTTGATTCTTGAAGGACTAGGATTTTAGTAGGTACAGAAGCAGAAGGAGGGCAGTCCAGGTAGAGGAAAATAGTATATGCGAAGGCATCATTTATTTAGTGCCTAAGGTTGACGTGGCTGTAGGCCCTGGGGCTACTAAGAGTAAATTCTTGTGACCTGAATTATAAAACCACATCATTCCTTCAGTCATTGGAAAAAAAAATAGTTGTTAAGCACTTACCATGATCCAGGCTCCACTATAAAACATTGGGATACAGCAGTGAACAAATCCAAAATTGTACCCAACCTCATGGAATTCACAATCCAAGACCATATGAAGAATTACAAGAATGATGAGCACTTCAGTAGTAAAGTACCCAGCGTTAGGAGTGCTTATAACTGGGCGAACATACCCGATTCAGGTAGTTAAAAATTGGAGGGATGGGAGAGGAATGGATGGGGTAAAAGCATAAAAGAGGGGAATGGGCTTGGATTGTTTAGGAAATCAAATGTCCACAGCAAAAACAATTCAAGAGTGTCTTCAAAGACACTCTTTGGGCAGCTCGGAAAAAAAAGACATTTAATACACTTCTTGCTAATCCTGGATGTTAGGTCTCCATAGGAATGTGTAGGGGGGAACGTTGACCTCAGTGTGAATTCTGTAGGGGGGAGGAATTTCAAAGAGAAAACAGTTCATTTTATAGAAACTAGTATGCATTTGTTTCATTAAGCAAGAACTCTTAACACTTAGACAACCAAGATTACTGTACCACTTACTACAGGTTACATCCTCAAAAGTGTGTCTGTAAACTTCAGATGAAACTCAGGACCTCCAAAGCAGCACCAGGTCCATTCCTAGACCCTGACTCAGCCTTCTTCCCCACTTACAAACCAGGGACAAAAAAAAAAAAACCAAAAACCTGCGTCTTTTTCTGTTCAATTCAGGAACTTAGATGTCTTACTGTAAAAAGGAAGAAACTCTCGTGAAATGGTGAAGAACTCGATAATTACTCACTTAATATAGGAAGTGATAAAAAAGAGATTGTTTACTTTATGTATTGTTACAAGTCTTCCCATTTATAGTAAGTACCTTTTCCTTATCCCATGTATGTGGAAAACATTTCTAAACGTTAAAACACATCATTGGCACATATAAACCTTATGCTAGAGTGATCATCCATATCAGACAAACTACTTAGAATTTTATAATTTCTGCCTTATTGTTCTTTCTGTTGAATAGAACAGGGGCAAGAAAACACCATGCAGTGGACAAATCCAGCTTCCTGTTTTTGTGAATTAAGTATTATTGGGACACAGCCGCACTCATTTATTTACATATTATCTATGGCTACTTTAATGCTATATCAAAGTAACTGGCAATGCAAGACCTTATGGTCCACAAAGCCTAAAATATTTACTGTCTATCTGGCTCTATAGAGAAAATGTTTGCAGACATCTGGGCAGAATAACAACAATAGAAAGTAAAAGTTACTCTCATCTTTCTCTGATTAACTAAACTTTTTAAGCTAGCACCCTAAATATCCATTCAGTCAAATATTTGCTGTTTCAGAGATGTTCCCTCCAAATCATTTTAAACTATCTCTTGTGAAACTGTACAAGCTATAAGATTCTCTCATTTGAAATACTCTGATTTATTGCTCAAGATAGGAGTGCTTCTGTCTACATGATTGTTCTTTCTCTCAATTTAAATCACTTGCAAATTAAAATTTGCTTGCAAATTTAATAAAGGTTATTTAATGCTGAAATATCCATATTTTCTTAGGTATACTACTTGCTTCCTTGCTTGTCAAGGGAATTCTACTCCCACACATATTCCAACAAGACCCTACACTTCACTTATATACCTATCTGATAGCCTTAAGTTTGCCCTTAAGAGGAAAAGGTCACACTATTTTGTAGTTACAGATGAAAATTGAGTATGCTCAAGTCATAATAGTATAGGCCACGTGAAAGCACTTACACAATAAATACTTTCAGATCATGCCTTTTAAGAGCTAAATAATTTAAAGTAAATAAACATTTCATATTATATCACACAATTCAGAAAGCTTAATGATTCCCATCTTGAATCTCTCTGCCTTTCAACTCTGCGAAATTTCAATTCTATGAACTCTCATTTTACTGCTTTGCAAAATTTGTGTTGGTTAAGAAAGGTGCATTGCTACTATAAAAAAAAAAAATCCGCACCACTACAAACAATTGAAAAGAATGAGAAGTGTCTCAGTGTTTTCTGTGTACCCAACTGAATCAATGGTTTTATTCTCTTGTATTCAATCAAATCCAATCATTAAACAAAAACTTAGGGTATGCTAAATACTCTCATAAGTTGATAATTTTTATAAAGTATATGAAATGTAGTCCTAGTAGATAAGTGGGGTCCCCAAACAACCAGCATCAGCATCTCTGGAAAGTGTAAGAAATGCACATTCCCAAGGGCTCACCCAGACATGTGAAATAAGAACATCTGAGGATGCACTCAATCCATCTGTATTTTAACAGTCACTCCAGGTGTTCAATGCTTTCTAAAGTTTGAAAGTCCAGTCCACAGCCCTGGACATTGGGGAAAGGGATTTACTATAGGCCATCTTTGTCTTACACAGCAATTATGTATACTTGGAAGTGGAATTTTATTCCAAAGATAAATTCTTGCAAAGAAATTATCCATGTAGTTTTAGAATCCTACAATAAAAAAAAACAAGAAGGTGAACTTGATAAATGTTTCTGGTTATAAATCAAAATAATTTTGCTCACTTAATAGTTCAACATAATTGAAAAGATTTCATTACCAAAATTAAAAAACAATAATGCATACATATTGAATACTTACTGTGTGCCGGGCACTGTTCTAATTATTTTACACATATTTGCTCAGTCTTCACTATAATCCTATGAGAGAGGTACTGTGATTATCCTTAATTTAAGATGAGGGAACTGAAACAGGGAGGAGTTAAGTAACCTGCCGAAGATCACACAGAAAATAAATTAAAGAGGAGAAATTTGAATCCGTATTGTCTGACTCTAAAAACTACATTGTTATTCTCAGGATTTGAAAAGCTAATACCTAAAATACTCTCAATATATGAAATATATGGAATAACTCACAGGCCTAAAATTATTGTATTAATCAGCTCTAACTACCATTACAAAATACAATAGAAATTTATGTTCTCACAGTTATGGAACCTGGAAGTCTAAGATCAGGGTACCAGTATGGTCACGTTTTGATGGAGGCTCTCTTCCTGGCTTGCCAAGGGTCACCTTCTTGCTTTGTGTTCATATGGCCTTTCTAGGTTTGAGCACATGGAGAGAGAGAGAGCAAGCTCTGTGGTGTCTCGAGGGTTGCACTCTCATGACCTCTCTAACCCTAATTACCTTCCAGATATCAGCACATTAGGAGTTGTGGCTTCAACATATAAATTTGGGGTGGACACAAACATTCAGTCCATAACAGGACAAAAATCCATTTCAGAGGAAGTGTGAAGAAGAAATTAATGTGAAACTCACAGATGTGTTATCATTCCTGATTGACATTCCCATAGTTTGGGCTCCTGGCATATTACCTTTTCAGGTTTCACCTAAAGGAATTTAAGATGTGTGCATAAATACTTACATGAACTAGAGGAATTATTTCAGAAATTCTTAATACAGATATGTAAAAGATACTAAAGATATAGCAATACTCCTAGCACTTCTACTGTATTAGAAGAGACACAGGGTAAAAATTATTCCAAGTATCTTGGCACTCAGTGTAAGCATGATCATTTTTTAGTATATTCTGTACTGAGTATTCATATAAATGCCAAGTGGCACTATTTTGGGGAAGAAAAAAAACAACTCTGAAACATGTGTAATGCTATGACATATAGAGTAAGAGACCAAAAAGATTTATAGGCAGAGGTATCAGTCATATCATTTCAAATGGGGAAGGCAAAGCAGGATTTATTACTCATTATGTACACAGTGGTTTTAAAACTTCTTGGTCTAAGGACCCCAAAGAGTTTTCTTTGACTTATGTCTATCACTATTACTCTATTTGAAATTAAAAACAAATAATTGCTAATGTTTCTATTAATTCATTTAAAAATAACAATAAACCCATTGTATGTTAACATAACTATATTTTATGAAAAAATTAACTATACCTTCCAAATTTAAAAATTAGTGGAGTGGCATTGCTTTACATTTTTTTTTAAATCTCTTTAATGTCTGGCATAATAGAAGACAGAAGATTCTTCTATCTCTTTTTGCATTCAGTTTTTTGTTGTTTTCGTTGAAATACATGAAAAAAATTTTACTTCTCACACATGTATAGTAGAAAATGGGGAAGTTTGATTTCCTGTTCAGATTAATACTATACTGAGGCTGAACAAGTGGCAGTTATTGACAGGTTGCTTGTAGTGAGGAATTTTAAACCATATAAATGAATTTTTCTTGCTCTGTTACGTTACCCACTGGTTATTTACAAGTCTGTAGAATAATTTTCCATACATTTGTGAATTTACATTTATTGAGGCTTGTTTTATGGTCTACTACTTGGTTCCCCCTGGAGAATGTTCTATGTGTGCTTGATAAGAATATGCATTCTGCTGGAGATGAGTGCAGTTTTCTTTCCACATCTGCTACATCTAAATGATTTATAGTATTAAGTCATCTATTTCCTTGTTGATCTTCTGCCTCATTGTACTATACATTAATAAAACTGGTTTTTTGATAATTATAATAGTATCCAGCCATTATTGTTGAATTATTTATTTCTCCCATCAATTCTTTATGTATCTTGGAACTCTGTTGTTAGGTGCATTTATAATTATGTCTCCTTTTGGGGTGCCTGTCTGGCTCAGTCGGTTGAGTGTCCATCTTCGGCTCAGGTCATGATCTCATGGTCTGTGAGTTCGAGCCCCATGTCAGGCTCTGTGCTGGCAGCTCAGAGCCTGGAGCCTGCTTCAGATTCTGTGTCTCTCTCTCTCTCTGCCCCTCCTGCTCATGCTCTGTCTCTCTCTCTGTCAAAAATAAATGAACATTAAAAAAATGTATAATTATATCTCCTTTTATCATTATAAAATGTCCTTTTTGTCTCTAGTAACAAATTTCTCTTAAAGTGTATTTTGTCTTAAAGTGTCGTATGGCCACTCCAGCTCTACTTGGGTTACCATCTAGATGGGATTTTAAATCCTTTGTTTCTTATACTCTATTTTTTTAACTTATTTTCTTAGTAGTTTCTCTCAGAATTAGTTTCCATCTTAGAAACAATCTATTTAATTCATATTAATGCCAACTTAATTTCAATAGCATAAAAAAACTTTGCTCCAGTATACCTCAGTTTACTCCCCCCTCTTTTGTTCTTTTGTTGTCATACAAATTACATCTTCATGCATTATGTGCCAACAACATGGTTTTTTAATTAATTACTTGCTAAGTGAAATAAGTCAGAGAAAGAGACATCATATGTTTTCACTCATGTGGAATTTGAGAAACTTAACAGAAGACCATGGGGGGAAAGGAAAGGAAAAAAATAGTTTCAAAAGAGAGGGAGGCAACCATAAGAGACTCTTAAATACAGAGAACAAATTGAGGGTTAATGGGGACAAGGGAGAGGGGAAAATGGGTGATGGGCAATGGCACTTGTTGGGATGAGCACTGGGTGTTACATGTAAGTGATGAGTCTTGGGAATCTACTTCCAAAGCCAAGGGCACACTGTATCATACTGTGTGTTAGCTAACTTAACAATAAATTATATTTTTTAAAAAAAATAAAAATAAAGTAAAAAATAAAGATGTGTTTTTTATAGTATATTGCCCCACATTCAAGCTAACTCAAATAAACTTTTATTTGCCCCCCCTCCCAAAAAAAACCACAATGAACCACAATGACATACCTCCTCACACCTGTTAGAATGGCTAAAATTAACAACTCAGGCAACAACAGATGTTGGCAAGGATGCGAAGAGGATCTCCTTTGCACTGCTGGTGGGAATGCAAACTGGTGCAGTCATTCTGGAAAACATGGATGTTCCTGAAAAAATTAAAAATAGAACTACCCTATGACCCAGCAGTTGCACTACTAGGTATACAGGAGTGCTGATTCGAAGGGATTCATGCACGTCAATGTTTATAGCAGCACTATCAACAATGGCCAAAGTATGGAAAGAGCCCAAATGTCCATCAACAGATGAATGGATAAAGAAGGTGTGTGTGTGTATACACACACACACACACACATAATGGAATATTGACGATAAAAAAATGAAATCTTGCTATTTGCAACAATGTGGAGGGAACTAGAGTGTATTACGCTAAGCGAAATAAGTCAGAGAAAGACAAATATATGATTTCACTCATCTGTGGAATTTAAGAAACAAAACAGATGAACATAGTGAAGGAAAGCAAAAGTAATAAAAATTAAAAAAAAAACAGAAGGAGACAAACCATAAGAGACTCATAAATACAGAGAACAAACTGAGGGTTGATGGTGGGGTGTTGGGTAGGAGGATTGGCTAACATGGGCGATGAGCATTACAAAGGGCACTTGTTGGGTTGAGCACTGGGTGTTATATGTATAAGTGATGAATCACTAAAGTCTATTCCTGAAATAATTATTACACTATGTGTTAAGAAACTTGGATTTAAATTTTTTTTAAATAAACTTTTAATGTTTATTTTTATTTTTGAGACAGAGAGAGAGACAGAGCATGAATGGGGAGGGTCGGGGAGAGAGGGAGACACAGAATCTGAAAGAGGCTCCAGGCTCTGAGCAGTCAGCACACAGCCCAACGCCGGGCTCAAACTCACGGACTGCGAGATCGTGACCTGAGCCGAAGTCGGACGCTTAACCGACTGAGCCACCCAGGCGCCCCTAAATTTTAAAAAATAATAAAAAAATAAAAATAAAATCTCTGCTTAGTAAGTCAAACATCTAGGCTGCCTTGGGGGCAATTTCTACTGACTGCTTTTCTTCCCTCTGTATATGAACCAAACTCTCCTATTTGTGTCATAATTTTCTGTTAAAAAACCAGACATTTTATATAATGGAGATCTCTCCCCTGGGTTTGTTGTTTTTGGTGTTTGTTGTTGTTGCTCCTGTTTTTTCAGTGATTTTCCTGGGCTAATACTTTAAAGTCTCTATTGTGTGTAGCCACTGAATTCCCTACTCAGCCTAAGAGTCAGATATAATTGGATAGACATTTCCTTAAATGAGATATTAGATGAGAGATTAGGGCCTTTGTGGTCTTTTGTCTGGAAACAGTGTTACACGTGTGTGGCCTGCTAGTCTCCAGAAATATGTCAGAGCTTTTCAAAGCCCGTCTTTGAACATCTTGTTCACATTTTGCCTTTTAAGATTTGGTCAACCTCTTATTAGCCCAAACTGATATCAAAGAAGCAATTGCTAATGATTCTTTTTAATAAATGTCCCAGTGTGATAGGGCTATCCACCCAGAGCAAGTTCTCAGTCTTTCCAAATAAAGATAGTTAGAATAGAGCTTTGGTGAAAACTGCCAGACACAGCAAATAGTGACATTTCTCTGTGGATGAGGCTTTGGGAGCTCCCAACCTGTTCTGCCCCTCTATTAGCTGCTATGCGTTCATTTTCACACTAATGTAGTTGCAGAGCTGCTGATTTCAAAGCCTACTTCAGAGCTAGGGAAAGGGTTATAGGAATAGGACAAATTAAAATGCAGCAAAGTGCACTATTCTTAACAATATTCAGTTCTTTTCTTGAAGTTCTTTTCTTTTCAGATGCTTGCAAAATTTTGATTTCCAGAGTCCTGAAAGGATTTGACAAATTTTTTTTTTACCAGTGTTCTCATTGCTTTTATGAAGGAGATTTTTGAGGTCCTTACTATACCATTCTAGAAGTGATTCTCCTCTATTATTTTAAAATCCATTGGTCTGTCTTGTACTTTGAATCTTCTTTTATCCATGAATGATTTAATAACATCATGCATTGGTCATTTGGAAAATACTGGTTTACCAAGTTATGCAGATCTTCCCAATATTAACATATTTCATTATATAATATTTTAAAATCACACTTGTTAGGGGTGCCTGGGAGGCTGAGTCAGTTAAGTGTCCAACTCTTGATCTCAGCTCAAGTCTTGATCTCAGGGTCATGAGTTTAAGCCCAGCGTTGAGCTCCACACTGGACCTGAAGCCTACTAAAAAATTTAACTAATTAAATAAACAAAATAAAATCACACTTGTTATATCACCACTGATCACATCGGAAAAGTTGTTAAGTTTTTAATATTTCAGGCTCACAGTGGTGGATACAAGTCTTCTAAAATTCCAATTTTCAGGGCACCTAGGTGGCTCGCTCAGTCCATTGAGTGTCCATCTCTTGATTTCAGCTCAGGTCATGATCCCAGGTTGTGGAATTGAGCCTCACATCAGGCTCCATGCTAAGCATGGAACCTGCTTAAGATATTTCTCTCTCTCTCCCTCTCTCTCTCTCTCTCCCCCCCTTCCCCCCCACCCCTGCCCCCTCCCTTACTTACGCTCGTTCTCTAAAGTTTTAAAAATAAATAAAATTCCAATTTTCATTGAGAAGCTCAAATTTTATCATTAGCCACGAATACTGCCAGTCATTTTCCTACAAATGACAGACTTGCCTTGTCATTTTCAAGAAAATGTTGGCTAAATTGAAATACCTAATGAACAACCATAGTTTAGTGCCACTGCTGATTATTCACCCTTTTTATAGTGGGACCTTGGGATATCCCAGGGACCCAGGGACATTCCACCATACTCAGAACTATTATATGGAGGAACTGAATCTGGATTTCAATATTAAAGTGACCGACCCATGGTGAGAAGTGAAATTCAGCTTTAAGACTCATAATAGTGACTTGCTGACCTTATTTTTTAAATGAATATAGAACAAGAGAGAAAAACATGCCTAAGTAAATCTGTAAAATAAGGTACTGTGGATAATAGTATGAAATTTTTCAAGTGTGAAGTACAAAAAATAGTCTAGAATACATTTGGGGAAGTTCACTGAAAACACTGCTTATATTCAAGATACCAATATTCCAGCACATAGACGAGACCATGGGTAATGAAGTAAATTTGAGGTTGTAACACAGTGACAAATGTAGCCTCATAAATATTATTTCAAGCTTCGGTGGGATGAGACAAGAGTAAACTATGAAAGGGCATACCCTATTCCAAAGAAATAAACCTAGGAGAGATGAAATAATTCATATTAAGAAGTATATACCACATTAGCAATGTTTGTTGCTAAGCATGTGAAGCAACATTCAGCTAGTAGGAGTGTAAACCTGTATTACCACTTTAGAAGAGAGAGAGAAAGAAAGAAAGAGGGAAAGAAAGAAAGAAATGGCACTACTTGTGATGAGCACCTGGTGTTGTATGGAAGCGTTGAATCACTATATTGTACACCTGAAACTAATATTACACTGTACATTAACTAACTGGAATTTAAATTAAAACTTAACAACAGTAATAATAATAATAATATTGCTACCTACCAACATAATGGAAAAAACAGAAGGAAATATTGAATATCTATTCAAAGAGTGTTTAGAGCCCCAAATCCTCTCCTTGCCTCAGCTTTGTAGATGGCTTCCATGTCTATTCTCACCCCAGCAGAAGTTTGGGGTTTTGTTCTCTGAGGAGGTTGTTCAACTGCAGCATGCCAGGCACATAGCGTAACCCAAACCTTACCCCTAACCTAACACTTAGCCCCTAACCCCTAAACCTAACTCTATGGAAAGGTCTCTGAACTGAAGGATGCCAGGCACATACCTTTACCCTGGCCCTAATCCTACCCTAACCCTGGCCCTAACTCTAACCCTACATTTGAGAGGATAAAAAGTAGATGTGGTATCTATGTAATGGAATATTAGTCATAAAAAATAATGAAATCTTGCTATTTGCAATGACATGGATGGAACTAGAGGTTATTATGGTAAGCAAAATAAGTCAGAGAAAGACAAATACCATATGATTTCACTGATGTGGAATTTAAGAAACAAAGGAGAAAGGGCAGGGCGGGGGAGGGGGGGTAGGAGAAATGAGAAAGGCATACTAAGAATCAAACTTTTAACCATAGAGAACAAACTGGTTACCAGATGGGAAGTGGGTAGGGCAATGGGTGAAATAGGAGATGGGGATTAAGGAGTGCACTTGTTGTGATGAACAACAGGTGTTGTATGGAAGTGTTGGATAACTATATTGTACACCTGAAACTGATATCACACTGTATGTTAACTGGAATTTAAATAAAAACTTTTTTTAAAAAACTGGCACTACCTAGTACACTTGAAGATGTACACATATCCTCTGACTTTACAATTCTGCTCTGGGTACATAACCCCTGATAAATGTTATTAGCACTTGTGCATCAGGTAACATACATAAGAATGCCATGTTTATCATGGCAAAAAAAAAGGAAACAAGTGCCAATCAACAATAGAATGAAAAATATACCCTAATCATAGAATGGCATATTCCAAAGCAGTGAAAATGAACTATACAGCTACATGCTTAATCATGAATACATCTCAAAATAATATATTTTAAAAAGCAAGTTTTAAAAAAACAGAAAGATACATACAGTATTGTTCTATTTACATAAAAATTTAAAACAAGCATAACCAAATATATTTTAACACATTTGCATAAATGATAAAACTATAAAGTAAAAAGGAATAATTGCATGAAGATAATTCCATAGTGTAACTTCTATAAAACTACCTGCAGTTGCTTTAAAATTGTGCATATGTAAAGAACAATGCTTTCTCTTGCCCATTTGCAAAAGAGTCTTGGTCATTCTTTCATTGAAGTAATATATGTTGTACAAAGTGTACAAATATTTTTTTTTCCTCCAGAAAAGGACTTCACTGGGGCTCCTGGGTGGCTCAGTCAGTTGAGCACCCAACTTCAGCTCAGGTCATGATCTCATGGCTTGTGGGTTCAAGCCCCACCTCGGGCTCTGTGCTGACGGCTCAGAGCCCAGAGCCTGCTTCGGATTCTGTGTCTCCCTCTCTCTTTGCCCCTCCCCTGCTCACGCTCTCACTCTTTCTCTCTCAAAAATAAATACATATTAAAAAAATATTTTAAGAAAAAAAAGGACTTCATTGATAAGTTTGTTGTTAGTAGTTGTATTACTCATGAATCTTTTACTCAGTTATATCTTATGAATAATTCCATTCTTAGAGCAACCTGTTTTCTCATGACCATTGAACGTCCATAGACTTCTAACACTCTTAAAATTCAATCAGGTAATTGTCATATCAGTTAAATCCATTATTTCTGGCCTGTCATCCTGGAGGAAAATCATTTCTAGCACATCATTAGACCATCTACATGTCTTAGTTAACTTTTCTCTACTTTAGTGGGAAGAACAGTAGAATTTTGAATTCTGTGAAGTGTTCAAAGAATTTCTTAATCATTTTGTCATCTCCTCTTAGGATACCCATTAAAGACATTGGTTTCTTTGTACTCTATTTAATTAGTGTTGATATATAGAGAGAATAAATCATTGTATCAAGGTGTGAGGAATGTTCCAGAAGTAAGGAACAATAAATACACAAATTGGAGCCAAACATCGTGACTGTAACTAGACTCTGCCAGTTGTGTTTTCCTAAACTGGAAAATAATGTATTCTCTTAAGTCTAGCATAAGAGAAGAAATGTGGTGGAACTATTCATTAATATTTTCCAGTCTTTTATAATTATTATGGATGGATTTTATTCATTTTGATATTTATTTTGGGAAAATGTAAACTATGTCCAATCCATCCCAGAAGGGAAAAGGAATTCTATACTCAACAGAAATGTCATAATAAGACTCTCCTAACTCTATTCTATGTGGAACCAAAAGTAGTAAATTTTGCTTAAAATATTCACATTAATATAATAAAGAATAATATTAGATGTTAGAAATATACAATAAAATAACTATAAATGCAACTATGAAATCATTTAAAGTGTTGAGAATTTTCTACTAACAGAGGTTTTCTTTTTTTTATTTTTAAAAAAATTTTTTTAACGTTTATTTATTTTTGAGACAGAGAGAGACAAAGCATGAACGGGGGAGGGTCAGGGAGAGGGAGACACAGAATCTGAAACAGGCTCCAGGCTCTGAGCTGTCAGCACAGAGCCCGACGCGGGGCTCGAACTCATGGACCCCGAGATCAAGACCTGAGCCGAAGTCGGCCGCTTAACTGACTGAGCCACCCAGGCGCCCCACAGAGGTTTTCTTTTGAATACTTAACAAGTTGTCTACTTAAGGAAATGTTCTCTAACTGCCATATATGTGTGTGTGTGTGTGTGTGTGTGTGTGTGTGTATATATATATATACACACATACATATATATATATACACACATATATATGTATATATGTATATATATAATATACATAATATATAACATATATTCTATATAATAATTATTGTAAAACTGTTTTAATTTATTTGTAAGAGATTTGTCTGAAACTTCAAATGACTTACTTTTGTAGGCTTAACTATTTATTCCTTTTTTATTGCAGCCCTTTGGAGTAAATCAGCCTGGACCTTATATCATGTATACAACTGTAGATGCAAATGGATATCTGAAAAATGGTTCAGGTAAGACTTGATACAATATCCATAATACACAAAAACACCTTCAATCAATATATTGGCAAGGTAAGCTGGATGACAAAAATTATCATCATGTTTTCACACCAGAAACTGTGCCCATCAGATTACAAAAAGATCCTTATGATAAATATACTAATGTTCATTCCTCATATATCCCGATTATGAGCCATATTGGAGCCAAATCATTATCCTCACTTTTCAGTTGAAGTAACAGAGAAATTGGGAGACATTACCTGAGTTATTTTGACCAAAATGTGAAGTGGTAACTTAGTTAACAAAGCTATTCTTAGAAGAAGTAAAAATTAGGAATCCAGTCTACAACCTAGACTAATTCTAGTTTTCTCATATGTGAAATAGAAGCTACAATGTTATATATAGGTTTTTTAATATGTGATTATAAATAAAAACTTTTAGTTGTATATTTGAATAAATAATAAAGGGAAATGCAATCAAAACAAAAAAGAAATAAGACTAAGCAAAGGATGTCCGTTTTTGACAGATGGCTAGCTGACTGAGAAGAGGTCCAAATCATAGTAAATACAACTGTTCTAATTTCAATTCCCTAAATAAGAAAAGGAACCCTAACATATTAATGGGCTTCTTTGAGATTCCTAGAGTCCTAACCATGAAGAACTATAGAGTTGCTGTTACTCGTCCATTTTTATGCACCAAAAAAAGGAAGAATCCGTATATGACCATTCTCTTTTTATATAATGGCTTAACAATAAATGAAATATAAAAGAATGAGTTTCCTTTTTAGCTAATTATACACACTTAAGACTCTCAATTATAATACTGCTTCAGCATAGAAACATTCCATAAAACAAAAGCTGTTTAATTAAATTCACGGAGAAATTGACAAACACAACTAAAAACAAATACTTTAATACACCATTGTTAGTCAAGAAGATTTGAATAAGGATATAGACAATTTGAACAAATTACTTATCTATGTTTTAGTTCAGATACATATCAAACTGTACAAAAAAGTTCCTGGGACCAGTCGGTTTTATCTTTTATCAGTTAATTCTGTTTGAGTTTTAACGTGTAGATAATTTAATTGCTAGGTAAGCTGTTCCAGAACACATGAAAAAAAGATGTACTTATTTCATTTAATGAAGTAAGTATAACTTAGGCAATCAGTCTTTTACTAACCCTCCTTCAAAAACTGGAAATAAACTCTCTTCCCACCAAACGTCAGTAGAACTTGATGGTGTACCTCTCTTATAACACCTACCACACTCTACCTTGTGTCAATAGTTATATATCTGTCTTATCTCCCATTAGACTATAGACTCATTAAAGACTGGTTCTATACCTAATTTTGTCTTTATGTGCTTTGCCCTTTCTAGGACACCCAAGTATTGGTTGAAATGCTAACATAAAACCAGTTCAAGGATTTATATTTCTTTAAAATAAGATTTGAGACAGAAAACTTGAACAGAAAGCTTAACCAAAATAGATTATACTGACAGTTCATAACTGGTTGCAAAAACAATTTCTTCATCTAACATAAAGTAGTATAAACTATTGAAAAAACTGAATTAAAATTAATAGATCTGTGTTTATTATTATAAAGCCTCTACTTTGTGCTGGCCACTATCGCAGACTCACTCTATGGTATCTCATTGAATTTCACAGCACCCTTGCATGAGGATGCTGAGGCTCCGGGAGCTCAAGTAATTTAGCTGTTTCAGTCAGCTCTTAACTAGTAGAGCTGGACTTAAACTCAGCACTAACTACAAAACATACACATTCTTTTATTTTTCTTTCTTATAATGTATTTATAAAGTCAAGTTAATTAACATTCAGTGTAGTATTGGTTTCAGGAGTAGAAACCAATGATTCATCACTTACATATAACACCCAGTGCTCATCCCAACAAGTGCCCTCCTTAATGCCCATCAATCCTTCCACCCACCTCCTCTCCAGGAACCCGCAGTTTGTTCTCTGTATTTTACAGTCTCTTATGGTTTGCCTCCCTCTCTGTTGTTAACATATTTTTCCTTCCCTTCCCCTACGTTCATCTGTTGTGTTTCTCAGATTCCACATATGAGTGAAATTGTACATTTGTCTTTCCCTGCCTGACTTACTTCTCTTAGCATAATACACTCCAGTTCTATCCATGTGGTTGCAAATGGAAAGATTGCATTCTTTTTGCTTGCTGAGTAGTATTCCATTATATATATATATACATATATGTATGTATACACACACACACACACACACACACACACACACACATACCGTATCTTCTCTATCCATTCATCAGTCGATGGGACATTTGGGCTTTTTTCGTAATTAGGCTATTGTTGGTACTGCTGCCATAAACATTGGGATGCATGTATCCCTTCAAATCAGCATTTTTGTATGCTTTGGATAAATACCTAGTAGTACAGTTGCTGGATCATAGGGTAGTACTATTTTTAATTTTTTGAGGAACCTCCATAGTGTTTTCCAGAATGGCTGCACCAGTTTGCATTCCCCCCAATAGTGCAGAAGGGTTCCCCTTTCTCTCAATCCTTACCAACATCTGTTGTTTCCTGAGTTGCTAATTTTAGCCATTCTGACAGGTGTGAGGTGGTTTCTCAGTGTGGTTTTGATTTGTATTTCCCTGTTGATGAGTGATATTGAACTGGAAGTCCTAGCCTCGTCAATCAGACAACAAAAAGAAATAAAAGGCATCCAGATTGGGAAAAAAGAAGTCAAACTATCACTCCTTGCAGATGACATGATACTCTACATGGAAAACCTGAAAGACTCCACCAAAAAACTGCTAGAACTGATACATGAATTCAGCAAAGTCACAGGCTATAAAATCAATGTACAGAAATCGGTTGCATTTCTATACATCAATAATGAAGCAGCAGAAACAGAAAGTAAGGAATCGATCCCGTTTACAATTGCACAAAAAAACATAAATGACCTAGGAATAAACCTATCCAAAGAGGTAAAAGATGTGTATGCTGAAAACTATAGAAAGCTTATGAAAGAAACTGAAGAACACATGAAGAAATGGAAAAACATTCCATGCCCATGGATTGAAAGAACAAATATTGTTAAAATGTCAATACTACCCAAAGCAATCTACATATTCAATACAATCTCTATCAAAATAACACCAGCATTCTTCACAGACTAGAACAAACAATCCTAAAATATGTTTGAAACCAGAAAAGACCCTGAATAGACAAAGCAATCCTGGAAAAGAAAACCAAAGCTGGAAGCATCACAATTCTGGACTTTAAGCTGTATTACAAAGCTGTAATCATAAAGACAGTATGATACTGGCACAAAAACAGACACATAGATCAATGGAACAGAGAACCCAGTAATGGACATATATAGATGACCAACTAATCTTCAACAAAGCAGGAAAGAGTATCCAGTAGAAAAAAGACAGTCTCTTCAGCAAATTGTGTTGGGAAAACTGGACAGTGACATGCAGAAGAATGAACTTGGACCACTTTCTTACACCATGCACAAAAATAAACTCAAAATGGATGAAAGACCTAAATGTAAGACAGGAAACCACCAAAATCCTAGAGGAGAAAACAGGCAGCAACCTTTTTGACCTTGGCTGCAGCAGCTTCTTACCTGACACGTCTCCAGAGGCAAGGGAAATAAAAGCAAAAATAAACTATTGGGACTTCATCAAGATAAAAACTTCTACACAGCAAAGGAAACAATCAACAAAGCTAAAAGGCAACTGACAGAATGAGAGAAGGTATTTACAAATGACATATCAGATAAAGGGTTAGTATCCAAAATCTATAAGGAACTTCTCAAACTCAACACCTCAAAAACAAGTAATCCAATGAAGAAATGGCCAGCAGACATGAATTGACACTTTTCCAAAGAAGACATCCAGATGACTACCAGACATGAAAAGATGCTACAAAACCTATACATTCTTAATACTACTACAATATTTTTAAGTGTCATCTTGTAAAAAGCTTAGGGTATCCTAAAAAGAGGAAATTATCCCTAATAATCTTTGTTTCATTTCTATTTTAACCATGGTAACTGTGTAAAGTGAAAATGACTAAATTTAATAACATAAACTGTTGTTTTATGATGTTTTGGTTTTGGTTTAGGCTTAAGACTTTGTACTTAATGATTTGTGTTTTGTAGTGATTTCAGAAACAGCATTTAAATAATGGGTACATCCTTTGACTTTCTAGGAGGTTGCTGATCCTACTTTATTTAGTAGTTAAGTGACAGGAGGAGTCAATTTACCAGTGATGCTTTTTTGTTTGTTTGTTTTGTGTTTTGATCAGGATAAATTGAATTTTATTTTGCTTTCCAAGTCTTGGTTTTATTTTAAAGAACATTCTGAAAGGCTCTTTATGTAGGAGCTCCCAGCAGCATTAAAGTGAATGTAAAATAGTAAAGTTAATGCTAGTTCATATCAGTGAGCAAGTATTGCTTCAGCTTTGATTCTTCCCACAATTTATATATATATTTATATATATATATATAAATATATATATATATATGTGTCAAGTTACCTCACATACAGTGTATACAGTATGCCCTTGATTTTAGGCGTAGATTCCTATGATTCATCACTTACATACAACACCCAGTGCTCATCCCAACAAGTGCCCTCCTCAATACCTATCACCCGTTTTCACCCTGCCCCTCTACACCCCACTATCAACCCTCACTTTGTTCTCTGTATCTAAGAGTCCCTTGTGGTTTGCCTCCCTCTCTGTTTGAAGCTATTTTTCCCCTTCCCCTCTCCCATGGTCTTCTGTTAAGTTTCTACAATTCCACATAGGAGTGAAAACATATATCTGTCTTTTTCTGACTTATTTCACTTAGCATAATACCCTCCAGTTCCATCCATGTTGTTGCAAATGTCAGGATTTCATTCTTTCTCATTGCCAAGAGTATTCCATTGTATATATAAGCCACATCTTCTTTATCCATTCATCAGTTGATGGACATTTAGGCTCTTTCCATAATTTTGCTATTGTTGAGAGCACTGCTATAAACATTGGGGTACATGTGCCCCTATGCATCAGCACTCCTGTATCCCTTGGATATTCTATTTTTAATTTTTTGAGAACCCTCTGTACTGCTTTCCAGACTGGCTGCACTAGTTTGCATTCCCACCAGTTCCTGTTTCTCCACATCCTTGCCAGCATCTGTTGTTGCCTGAGTTGTTAATTTTAACCATGAGGTCGTATCTCAATGTGGTTTTGATTTGTATTTCCCTGATGATGAGTGATGTTGAGCATCTTTTCATGTGTCTGTTGGCCATCTGGATGTCTTCTTTAGAAAAGTGTCTATTCATGTCTTCTGCCCATTTCTACACTGGTTATTTGTTTTTCGGGTGTTGAGTTTGGGTAAGTTCTTTATAGATTTTGGACATGAACCCTTTATCCAATATGTCATCTGCAAATATCTTCTCCCATTCCGTTGGTTGCCTTTTCCTTTGCTGTGCAGAAGCTTTTTATCTTGATGAGGTTACAGTAGTTCATTTTTGCTTTTATTTCCCTTGCCTTCAGAGATGTGTCAAATTGACCAGTGATTCTAACAAACTGCTTGATGTTGTTTCTAAGGGACATTGTTACTATCTTTTATGTCCTTAGGACTTGAGGATACTCTTCAGTAATAATAATAGCCAACAGTGATTAGTACTTACTCTGACCAGACATTGTACAAAGCATTGTACATGGATGTTCTGATTTGTAATACTGGGCATAAAATTTCCTTTCAGCTATATATAGTGCATAAAGCTTTTAAAATGTAAATACATAAGAATTAAAAAAGCACTCTAGTGGGGCGCCTGGGTGGCTCAGTTGGTTAAGCATCCGACTTGGGCTCAGGTCATGATCTCCTGGTTCGTGAGTTCGAGCCCTGCATCAGGCTCTGTGCTGACAGCTCGGAGCCTGGAGCCTGCTTCAGATTCTGTGTCTCCCTCTCTCTCTGCCCTTCGCCTGCTCATGCTCTGTCTCTTTCTCAAAAATAAATAAACATTTTTTAAAAAATTTTAAAAAGCACTCTAGTATCATAATAGTACATATATTGGTACATAAGGAAGAAGAGAAAAATTCTCAGTAAAACAAGGAAATGTTATGATTCTGGTATTCTGCTTTTGCATTTCTTTTTTCCTTGATTTAATGAACATAGATTTCCATTTTCCTAATACATTCTGAAGAAGATAATAGATGTACCTTAAAATTTCTAATATTTCTAACATTCTTCATTTAAGACAAAGAAATTACATTTTCAACAGTTAAGACTATAGTAAATTCAGGTATTTTAACCAAAGAATTAAAATAATTAAATTAAAATGTATGACCAGATTGTTTTATTAAATGTGTTTTTACTATATTAATTTTGGTATCCTTAAACTTTTTCCATGTAAGCAAAAATACTTTTGAAAGTTTTTCAATAATACATAGAACAGGCATTCTATGTAAAAAAACAAAAAGAATGGTTTAGTTACATTCGTAGGTTGGAAAACCCAATATTCGTAAGCTAAACACTAGGAACCAAATAGTACACTCTGCCAAATATTATGTGACTATTGTTATTCCTTTATATTAAAGTAGGTAGTAAGAAGTACTTATTCTTTAATCTGTAAATATTTTAGAATTTATTTTAGTGATATATGAATAATTTAGTAGATGGGATGGAATGGGTGTTTGTTATTAAGAGTTAAATTATCTTGGGATGCCTGGGTGGCTCAGGCAGTTGAGCGTCCGACTTTGGCTCAGGTCATGATCTCACAGTTTGTGAGTTCAAGCCCTGCATCGGGCTCTGTGCTGACAGCTCAGGGCCTGGAGCCTGCTTCAGATTCTGTGTCTCCCTCTCTCTACCCCTCTTCTGCTCGCACTCTGTCTCTCTCAAAAATAAACATTTAAAAAAAATTTTTTAAAGAGTTAAATTATCTTTCTCGCCTAGGAGGATATCATTTAATACACTCAAGTAGTTTAAGAAAGGAGACACTAGTGTTCTAAAGACTTCTTAAAATGGAAAACAGAAAAAAATTATTCCATAACATTGGCCAACTCAGGCTTAGTTCTCAGATTCAAAAACTAAATGTTAAGAACAAAAATATACAGATTCAAACCTTGTAATCAATTTTTTAAATGTCTGCTATGTTTCACAAGCTAATTGATATTCTTTAAGGTTCTCCTAGCATTAATTCTTCTCACACTCTACCCTGTGAATGGATAGTTATTTCAAAGGCTGCTATGCAGTTGTAACTATTAAATGAAATATAATAGGAAAGCACTTAGAATCAGTTATTACCTCAGACAGAAATCTTAAATCTGTGGCAGTGCTCAACAACAAAAACAAAAACAATTCAAAAATGGACAAAACTTGGGTAGATAACTCTCCATAAAAGATATACCAATGATTAATAATACTTGAAAAGATGTTCAATAAAACTGATCATTGGAGAAATACAAATCAAAACCATAATGAGATTCTACCTCACACTTATTAGGATGCCTACTAACCAAACAAAAAAGCAGAAAGTAACAAGCATTGGTAAGGATGCAGAGAAATAGAACCCTGTATACTAGTCATATGCTATAGGCAGAAATTTATATTCCCCCAAAATTCCTGTGGAAATCCTAATATCCAGGGTATTAGAAGACGGGGCCTTTGGAAAGTAATTAATGCCCTTATAAAAGAAGCCCTGGAGAATTGCCTCCCCCTTCCCATCATCTGAGGACACAGCAAGAAGGCTCTGACTATGAACCAGGAAGCAGACTCTCACCAGAATACAATCATGCTAGTTTCTTGATCTCTGACTTCCCAACCTCCAGAACAGTGCAAAATATATTACTGTTGTTTATAAGCTACCTAGCCTATGGCATTTTTTTTATAGCGGTCTGAACAGACAGACATGACAATAATGTAAATGGTGCAGCCGCTATGTAAAACAGAATGACAGTTCTCACAAAATTAAACAGAATTTACTATATGATCCAGCAGTCTCACTTCTGGGTACATACCCAAAAGAATTTTAAACAAGGTGTCCAAAATATATTTGTAAACCCATGTTCATAGCAGCTTGATTCACAATAGCCAAAAGGTGAAAGCAACCCAAGTGTAGATTAACAGATGAATGGATAGAGAACTTGTAGGGAAAATGGCAGAATAGGATGATCCTGGGCTCAGCTTGTCCCAAGGATACAAGTAGATAATCCCCACATCAATGTAAATAATCCAGAAGATAACCCAAAGACTGGCAGAACAGACTCTCCACAGCTAAATGTACAGAAGAGGTCACATCCAAGAGGGTAGGAAGGACAGAGATGTGGTCTGGAGCTAAATGGACCTGCAGGACTGGCTTTAGGAAGGAGGGACCCAGCAGCTCAGAGAAGGGAAAGAAACATTTACTCACACCAAGCACCCCAGGCACAGAAGACTAATCCCCATAACGTGGCTTTGAAAAACAGAGGGACATAATTTCACAAACTCTTGCAGTCATTGGGGCTTCACATCTGGCAGTTTAAAAATCAGCAGATTCGGGGACCTATAACTTTCATCAAATTCTAACTATTTGTTGAACATAACTATCTATTGTGTTAAAAGTGGTTAATAATAGGAGAGTTTAAGAGACAGTGCATTTGAGGCACCTGGGTGGCTCAGTCGGTTAAACATCTGATTCCTGATTTCGGTTCAGGTTGTGCTGTCACAGTCATGAGATCAAGCCCCATGTCAAGCCCTGTCTGGCTCTGTGCTGAGTGCGGAGCCTGCTTGGGATGTTCTCTCTCTCTCTGTCTCTGCCTCTCCCTCACTTGCACTGTCTCTCTCTCTCTCAAAAAAAAAATAAATAAATAACAACAAAAACAAAAAACACAGCACATTGAGCTCTAGAAGAGCCAGCAGGGCGGTGGGAAATTGAGTCCCCCACCCTTGAGGAGAGAGCACAAACAGCCCAAGGGGATACAGCATAGAAGCAAGTTTCAAAATGCATTGGGTATATGGGAGAAAGATTTGTTACTAATCTCAGAGTATAACCTGGAGGGGCAGGAATCATTGGGAGACTTCTCCAGGAACAGTGAAGCTGGTGTACACCATTTCCCTCAATTTCCCCAACCTAGATACACAGATACCCACGCAAAACAGGAAAGCACCAACATACCCCACCTAGCTTGCTAACAGTGTGCCCCACCCCCGCGTTCTCCTGTGAATCCACCCCACCTTGTCCAGAATCCATCCAAAGTGGTGCCACAAGCCTGACAGTATGCAAGCAGCCTCGACAGGCCAGCACCACTCTATAAAGTGACTCCTGCCCCTGGTAGAAAGAAAGATAACCACGCATACCAGTCCAGCTATGGCCCCAGCAGTAAGCTAAGGACAGATAGCTGGTCTGGCTGCAGGCCCCACCCACCACCCAAAGCTTCTCAGGGGACAACACAGGGAAAGTGCTGGGTAGTTTGCTGCTACTCCGTCTCTGGCAAAAACCAGCTATGACTCAACTCAAGGCCAAGGCAACCCCAAACTGGCCGACTAACAACACAGGACCAAAACCTGCCCACAACAGGCAAAAAAAAAAAAAAAAAAAAAAAAAAAAAAAAAAAAAATTTCAGACAACTGGATTGAAAGCAAATGCAGCTTAGCCACAACAGTAGGTGCACACAGCACATACAGAAGACACCCCTGAAGTGCCAGGTTCTGGTGAACAGGAGACATTGCAATGCAAGACCCTACAGGATCGCTTCTTCCTACGGCCACTACTTTCAAGGCAGGAGCTATAGCTGACTTTGCTAACACATAGAAACAGACTCAGATATTTAGACAAAATAAGGAGACAGGAGAACATATCCCAGATAAAAGAACAGGACAAAATCACAGCAAGAAAACTGAACCAAACAGAGATAAGTTATATACCTGATAGGTCATTTAAAGTAGTGGTCATGAAGGTATTCACTGAACTGGAGAAAAGCCTGGAGGTTCTCAGTGAGACACTTAACAAAGAGGCTTAAAAAATACAAAAAAGAACCAATCAGACATGAAGAACTCAATAACTGAAATGAAAAATACACTAGAGGGAATGAAGCAGAAGAATGTATCAGTGACCTAAAGGACATGGTAATGGAAAGCATGCTGAACAGAAGAGAGAAAAAATAACAATAATAAATGAAAAGAGACTTAGGGAACCTTAGGACATCATTAAGAATAATAACATTCGCAAAGGGAGGAGAGAGAAAAGGGGGCAGAAAATGTATTTGAAGAAATAACATCTGAAAACTTCAGAAATCTAGGGAAGGAAACCGAAATGCACATCCATGAGGCACAGAGTGCCCTCAACCCATGGAGGTCCACACTAAGACATATGGTAGTTAAAATGGCAAAGAGTAGCAATAAAGATAATTTTTAAAGCAGAAAGGGGAAATAAAACAGTTATATACAAGGTAAACCCCATAAGGCTATCAGCTGATTTTACAGCAGAAACATTATAGGCCAGAAGGAAGTGGCATGATATATTCAAACTGCTGAAAGAAAAGTCCAGCAAGGCTCTCATTCAGAATAGAAGGAGAGATACTTTCCCGAGACAAACATAAATTAAAGGAATTCATGACACTAAAACAGCTCTATAAGAAATGTTAAAGGGGATTCTTTGAGTGGAAAGGAAAGACCATAAGTAAGAGTAAGAAAAGAAGGAAGCATAAAGGCAGTAAAATTAAGAATATCTATAAAAATCAGTCAAAGGATTCAGAAAATAAAAGGATTTGAAATATGATACCATATACCTAAAATGTGAAGGGAAAAGAATAAAGAATGGATTCAAACTTAAGTGACCATCAACTTAATGTAGCCTGCTATATACCTAAAATGTTATATATGAAACTAATGGTAACCACAAATCAAAAACCAGTAATAGATATGCAAAAAAAAATAAAGAGAAAGGTTTCCAAATATATCACTAAAGAAAGCCAACAAACCATGAGAGAAGAGGGCAAGCGAAAAAAAGAACAGAGAAGAACTACCAGAACAACCATAAAACAAGTAACAAAATGACAAAAAGTACATACTTATCAATAATTACTTTGAATGTAAATGGACTAAGCACTCCAATCAAAAGACATAAGGTGACCGAATGGATAAAAAAGCAAGACCCACCTATATGATGCCTAGAAGAGACTCAGTACAAACACCAAAATAGACTTCAAAACAAAGACAGTTAATAGGAGACAAAGAAGGACAGTATATAATCATAAAGGGAACAATCCAACAAGACGTTGAAACAATTATAAATATTAGTGCACTCAAAATGAGAGCACCTAAATACATAAATCAGCTAATAACAAACATAAAGCAAGTAATTGATAGTAATACAATAATTTTAGGGGACTTGAACACCCCACTTAAAACATTGGACAGATCATCCAAACAGAAAATCAACAAGGAAACAGTGGCTTTGAATGATACACTGGATCAAATGGATCTAACAGATATATTTAGAACAATCCATCCTAAAACAGCAGAATACACATTCCTTCAAGTGCACATGGAACATTCTCCAGAATAGATCACATATTAGGCCCCAAAACAAGTCTCAACAAATTTAGAAAGATTGAAGTCATACAATGTATCTTTTCTAACCACAGCACTATGAAACTAGAAATCAACCAAAAGAAAAAATCTGAAAGAACACAAACCCATGGAAGTTAAATAACATGCTACTAAACAATGAATGGGTCAACCAAGAAATAAAAGAGGAAATCCAAATACATGGGGAAAAAAATGAAAATGAAAACACAACCCAATCAGGGAGGTTTATAGCAATACAGTTCTACCTCAAGAAACAAGAAAAATCTTAAACCTATCAACACCTAAAGTTGCCAGAAAAAAAAATAACAAAACCCAAAACTAGTTGAAGGAAATAATAGATTAGAGCAGAAACAAATGAAATAGAAACTAAAAGTGAAATACAACATGTCAATGAAATTCAGGAGCTGGTACTCTGAAAAAACCAACAGAATTGATGAACATTTAGCCATACTAATCAAGAAAAAGAGAACTCAAATAAACAAAATAAGAAATAAAAAAGAAGAAATAATAACCAGCATCACAGAAATACAAAGGATTGTAATAGAATATTATGAAAAATTATATCACAAACTGGACAACCTTGAAGAAATTGATAAATTCCTAGAAACCTATAATCTCCCAAATTCTGAAGCAGGAAGAAACAGAAAATTTGAACAGACCAATTACCAGCAATGAAATTGAATCAGGATTCAAAACTCCCAACAAACAGAAGTCTAGGAACAGAAAGCTTCACAGGTGAATTCTACCAAACATTTAAAGAAGAGTTAATTCCTATTCTTCTCAATCTATTCCAAAAAATAGAAGAGGAGGGAAAGCTAGGATTACCCTGACACCAAAACCAGGCGAAGGCACTACAAAAAAGAGAACTACTGTCCAATATCTCTAATGAACATATATGCAAAAATCCTCAACAAAATATTGATGAACTGAATCCAACAATACATTAAAAAATCATTCGCCACAATCAACTGGGATTTATTCCTGTATAGCATGTTTTACTATTTTCAAATCAATCAGTGTGACACATCGCATCAACATGAGAAAGGATAACATATGGTCCTTTCAGTAGATACATGAAAAGCATTTAACAAAGTAAAGTATCCATTCATTATTAAAAAAAAAAAAACCCTCAACAAAGTAGGGTTAAAGGGAACATACCTCAACATAATAAAGGCCATGTATGAAAAACCCACAGAGAACATCATAATCAATGGGGGGAAACTGAGAGCTATTCCCCTAAGATAAGGAACAAGAAAAGGATTCCACTCTCTCCACTTGTATTCAACATAGTACTGGAAATCCTAGCCACAGCAATAAGACAAGAAAAAGAAGTAAGAGGCATCTCAATTGGTAAAGAATAAGTAAAATATTCACTGTTTGCAGATGATTTGATAATATATGTAGAAAATCCTGAAGACTCCACAACTAGAACTAATAAATATCAATTCAATAAGGTCAAACAATACAAAATCAGTGTACATAAATCTGTTGCATTTCTATACAACAGAAAGAGAAATTAAGAAAACAATTCCATTTACAATTACACCAAAAACAATAAAATAGCTAGGAATAAACTTAATTAAGGGGGTGAAAGACAGCATCTTTTTTTCCTCTAAAGTGCTACTTCAGATAGTAAATTCAATAACTTCGCTAAAAGAAATACTTTTATACTTTGATAGCTTCTAGTTTCTTCACATTTGTTTATAACTCTATTACAGCTTTTTTTGTTTAATTATTTCCTTCCTTGCTTGTTCTTAAAGGAGGTATGCACACACTCATCACTTGTACCAAGTAGTGTAAAAGTGCAATGAGGTTTAATGATAACTGACAGGGAGAGAAACAGCAGAATACATGGCCCTCTGTCCTCTCACTATATTACAGCAAGGCACACCTTAATCAACTGTAGTGGGATGCACCATGGAGAATGCTCCAGTAGAAGATAAAATGTCCAGAGAATGTATTTTTTACAGATCTTGGAAGAAAATGAGGAATGTCTAGATGAAAAGAGAAATTCCTGGTTAAGGAAAACGGCCTTCTTAGAAAGGAAAAATCTCTGGAACTAAGCTTCAGTTATTAGCTTGTTCTTTTATTGATCAAACTCAGACCTGGTGAGCCAACTTCTTACTAGGTTGTCAAAAGGTAGGAGAAAATGAACCCAGGGCCATCTAGATTTGCCTCTCCTCTTTTGCCCTTAAATTATAAGCTCCTCAATTTTCAAATATTTTCCCTTTTTTTATATTTATTTTTGTTTTTTAATTTACATCCAAGTTAGTATATAGTGCAATAATGATTTCAGAAGTAGAATCCGGTGATGTATCCCCTACATATAATACCAAGTGCTCATCCCAATAAGTGTACTCCTTAATGCCCCTTGCCCACTTAGCCCATCCCCCTACTCCAAACCCCTCCAGCAACCCTCAGTTTGTTCTCTATATCAAATCTTGTCCCAATTCATCTTTTTGTTTGCAGTGCCATAAAGTGTCTGGCAGATAATATTATTTAGGCAAGTAGATAGAAAGGGGAAATCCTAACTAAATATTCATAAATTTTATATTATTTGTGTATTTTATAATCTATGGCAGGATTTCTCAAATTAGCACTATTGACATTTTGGGCCAGATAATTTTTTGTTGTGGGTGTTGTTCTGTTTATTATAGGTTGTTTAGCAGCCTTTCTGGCCTCAACTCATTAGGTTCCACTAACACCCTCTGGTCATGACAAACAAAAATGTCTCCAAAGAAGGACAAAGTGAGAGGAATCACACTTTTTGACTTAAAGCTATATTACAAAGTTATAGTAACCAAAACAGTATGGAACTGTCATAAAAATAGACACATAGACCAGTGGAACAGAATGGAAAGCCCAGAAATAAAGCCCCACATACATGGTCAACTAACATTTGACAAGGGAGCCAAGAATACTTAGCAGAGGAAATAATGATCTTTTCAATAAATGATGTTGGGAACACTGGTTATTCACTTGTGAAAGAATGGAACTATACTCCTGTCTTATAACACTCACCAAAATTAACTCAAAATGGACTAAAACTTAAATATAAGACTGGAAACCATAAAACTAGAAGAAAACACAGGAAAAAATCTCTTTGACATGGGTCTTGGCGATGGCTTTTTGGGTCTGATACCTAAAGTACAAACAAAAAAAATCAAAATTAAACAAAGTAAATATAGGACTACATCAAACTAAAAAGCTTCAAAAGAAGTGATCAACAAAATGAAAAGATAGTCTCAGAATGGGAAAAAAATATTTGCAAATCATATATAAGGGGTTAATATCCAATATATAGAGAGAACTCATACAACTCAATAGCAAAATAACAAGTAATCCAATTTAAAAATGGACAATGGAGCTGAATAGACACTTTTCCAAAAAAAGGTATACTAATGACCAACAGCTACATGAAAACGTGCTCAACGTAATTAATCATCAGGAAATGCAAATCAAAAGTATAATGAGACATCACCTCATGCCTGTTAGAATGGCCATCATCAAATGATGAGAGATAACAAATGCTGGTAAGGATATAGAGAAGAGGGAACCCTCTTGCCCTGGTGGTAGCACTGTACATTGGTGCAGCCACTATAGAAAACAGTATGGAGTTTCCTGAAAATAATTAAAAATAGAACTACCAGATGATCCAGCAATTCCACTTCTGAGAATATGTCTGAAGGAAATTAAAATACTATGTCAAAGACATATTTGCTCCCTATGTTTACAGCAGCATTATGTGCAGTACCCAAGATATGAAAACAACCTAAGTTTCCATCGACAGAGAATGGATAAAGAAGTTGTGGCATGTGTGTGTACACACACACACACACACACACACACACACACACACACAAATTGACTATTATTCAGCCATAAAAAAAGGAAAGCCTGACATTTGTGGCAACATGGATGGACCTTGAGGGCATTATGCTAAATGAAATAAGTAAGACAGAAAGATAAATACTCCATGATCTGGGGCACCTGGGTGACTCAGTCAGTTGAGTGTTTGACTTAGCTCAGGTCATGATCTCACAATTCGTGAGTTGGAGACCCACATCGGGCTTGCTGCTGTCAGCCTGTCAGCTGCTTCAGATCCTTTGTCCCCCTCTCTCTGCCCCTCCCCTGCTTGTGCCCTCCCCAGAATAAATGAATATTTTTTTTAATTTTTTAACATTTATTTATTGTTGAGAGACAGAGAGCATGAGCAGGGAAGGGGCAGAGAGAGAGGGAGACACAGAATCTGAAGCAAGTTCCAGGCTCTGGGCTGTCAGCACAGAGCCTGATGTGGGGCTTGAACTCACACACTGTGAGATCATGACCTGAGCTGAAGTCAGACACTTAACCAACTGAGCTACCCAGGTGCCCCTAAATGAATATATTTTTTTTAAAAAACACTGTATGATCTCACGTATAAGTTATAAGTGCTAGAGATGTAAGATACAACATGATGGCTATAATTAACACTGTTGTATGGTATATTTGAAAGTTACGAGATTAGATCCTAAGAGTTCGTATCACAAGAAAAGAACTTTTTCTTTATGTATCTATTTGAGATTATAGATGTTAACTGAACTTATTGTGGTAATCATTTTACTGTTTAAGTCAAATTATTATGCTATATACCTTGAACTCTGTGTCAATTATATCTCAGTAAAACTGGGGGGAAAATGTCTCCAGACATGATCTTTCTACCTAGTTCCAGGATTTTAGTTATATTTAGCAGGAGGAATTAGGAAACATGAATCCACTATTAGTATCTTCACAGAAGGGAAAGTTTAGCCTGAGTGATTTTAATCCAGAAGGAATGGGGAAAAAAAACTTTCTGGTCTATACGTTGCCAGTTCCTCTTGCCACAATTGAGGTTTAGTTTCTCAAATGAGAGAATGACAGTGGTAGATCTAGAGGGTGGGGGCAGTGGCAAAGGCATACAACAACCTAAAACTTGTGTGTCTTAACCTCACTTTCATGACACAGCTGACTTGGTTTCTACATCTGTCATTTTTTAAGCTTCTAGAATAAAAATATATACAGGGGTGCCTGGATGGCTCAGTCGGTTGAGCGTCTGTAACTCTTGATACTCTTGATTTTGGCTCAGGTCATGATCCCAGGGTCATGGGTTGAGCCCTGCATTGGGCTCCATACTGAGCATGGAGCCTGCTTAGGATTCTCTCTCGCTCTTGCTTTCGCTCTCACTCTCCCTCTGGTCCTCTCCTATACTTGTTCTCACTTTCTAATAAAAAAAAATAGTTATCTATCTAATAAAACTTCATTTATACAATACTACCAAGCAATTTTTTTATTGATTCATTTGTCTCATTCATGTATGTGAGAAGGGGAACATTATATAAGAATAATATATCATGGAACCAAAAATGAAGGAATTTCTGATTAATGAGCTATGGTACTCAGATGTTAACAGTATTTGACAGTCTCATTTGAAATCTACCAGTTGTGTAGTGGACTGTTTGGCATTGCAATTAATTAGACTCATTTTATTAAGAGCACTATTTAAAAATGTTTATTTTCTAGGATATACTTTGTTTTAACATCATCATTCTTATATAAGTATTTTAGTACGGTAGAAAAGATCAATATGAGCATAGTACAATTTCCAGGTAATAACCAAGGATGAAAAACAAGTACCTTTATGTGTGTACCTCTATCCATTGATACTTATGACAATTAATATACTATGTTATTAATAATAGAAATTATTTTAGCAGTTAAAATGGAAAAATGGAATGTCTGTGTGGAAAACATCTAGGGAAAGATATTTACTCTTATTGTTAAGCATGTTTCAGGCATAAAAGTCTTACACTGTTTACATTAACTAAAGTTTTCTCATTAGTCATATTGTTTTAAGTTGAAATAAAATAGTTGACTGTAAGGCATATTGCTAATATATAAATGCCACCTCTGTTTCTTTTGGTTTTTAGCATAGTGACTGCAACTCTGCTGTAGCTTACCCAACAGATCAGAACTGACCATAAAACCATAAATCTTAGCTACAGCAGAAAACTACAAAATCCTTAAAATTCAAGTGCCCAGCAAGAAAAATGTCACCACCAACAAGCTGTACACATTAATGGATCAAGAAATTTGAAATAATTTTACTTAGTTCTGCATATATTTTTTGATTAGTATATTTTAACTCATATTGTACAACTGAATCTACATTCATATATGATTAAGTTGCCGGACTAACAAAAATTAAAAAGCAGGATCATGACACATATATTTGACCCTATTAGAAAAGAAATAAGCTCTAAAATAGATTTCTAATTCATCTAGAAAAAGGTTTAAGCATATCTTTTATGAAATACATACATTAATGGATTTGTTAATAAAATATCCATTTTTAAGATGGGACAATGAAGAGAAATATTCAATTCAGAATTGGAGAAAAAAATTTCTTTTGGCAAACCAAAACCAGTGATTTTCTTTACTACGATAGTAGTGTGTGGCTCATTGTAATCATAAACTGAAAACTAGTTGCGTAAATTTTAAAAGTCAATTAGAATGTTCTTTGGGTTCTATGAAATGTTGGGTGCATAAATATTTACAGTTGTTAGGTCTTCCTATTAGATTGTCCCCTTTATGACTATATAATAATGCCCTTCATTGTCTCTTTTTACAGTCTTTGTTTTAAAGTCTAGTTTGTACAATATAGGTATTGCTACTCTGGCTTTCTTTTGACATCTATTTGCATGATAAATGTTTCTCTATTCCCTCACTTTCAATCTGCAGGTATCTTTAGATGTAAAATGAGTCTCTTGTAGGCAGCGTATAGATACGTCTTGTCTTTTTAATCCATTCTGACACTCTTTGTCTTTTGATGAGAGCATTAAGTCCATTTATATTCAAAGACAGATATGTATTTATTGCATTTTATTTGTTTTGTTATTTCTGGAGATTTTCTCTGATCCTTTCTTGTCTGTCACTTTCAGTCTCTCCTTTGCATTCAAGGAGTTTCCTTTAATATTTCCTTGCAGAGCTGGTTTAGTGTTCAGAACTCCTTTAGTTTTTGTTTGTCTGAGAAACTCTTTATCTCTCCTGCTATTCTGAATGATAGCCTTGCTGGATAGATAGAGTATTCTTGGCTGCAGATTATTCCCATTCAGCACTTTGAATATATCGTGACACTCCTTTCTAGCTTGCCGCGTTTCTGTTGAAAAATCTCCAGCTAGCCTTATGAGTTTTTCCTTGTGAGTTAACTTCTTTTGTCTTGCTGCTTTTAAGATTTTTTCTTTATCACTATATTTTGCAAATTTAATTACAATATGTCATGGTGTTGGCCTGATTTTACTGATTTTGATGGTAGTTTCTGTGCCTCCTAGATCTGGATATATTTTTCCTTTCCCAGATTAGGGAATTTTTCAGTCAGTAGTGCATGCGATGCTTGATCTCAGGTTTGTGAATTCAAGCCCCACATTAGGTATAGAGAGTACTTTAAAAAAATAAAATCTTTAAAAAAAAAAGTATGAAATATATTCATTATCCTCAAAAAGTCTACAGTTTATTTGGACAGATAACAAGAAAAAATAACCTGATTTTTGTTAGTTTTTATTTAAATTCCAGTTAGTTAACATAATCTATAATGTGTTAGTTTCAGGTGTACAATTTAGTGATTCAACACTTACAACACCCAGTGCTTATCACTCACAAGTGTCCTCCTTAATCCCCACCACCCATTCAACCCATCCCTCCACCCACCCTCCCTCTGCTAACCATCAGTTTGTTCTCTATAGTTAAGAGTCTGCTTCTTGGTTTGCCGCTCTCCTTTCCCCCCCATGATCGTTTGTTCTGTTTTATTAAATTCCACATATGAGTGAAAGTATATCAAATTTACTTTTCTCTAATTTATTTCACTTATTAGCATAATACTCTCTAGCTCTATTCCTGTCTTTGCAAATGGCAAAATTTCATTCTTTTTGATGGCTGAGAATATTCCATTGTGTATATACATACCACATCTTCTTTATCCATTCATCAGTCAATGGACACTGGGGCTCTTTCCATAATTTGACTATTGTTGATAATGCTGCTATAACATGATAACCAACTAATAAAGGATTTGTCAGAAGACAAATAACTTTCTGGAAGATGATGACTTCACTATTTACTGGCCCTTTCTTCTATGAGATTTATGTATATAGAGTGGAGTCATAAGAAAGACAAGGATTCCATATCATTACTTATAAGACTTCCTAGAAATTTGATGCCCTTGACCTTATTTGCCTGGATAACTGAGCAGGACAGTTTGCCAGTTGCTATGTGCAAAAATATTAAGATGCAGTTGCTACCATGAGGAACTTTATATTTCATATAAAGCTAAACATAAATATTTTCAAATATCTTCATAGGTAGTAATTACAAAGCAATAAGTGTCAAATTAATGGCAAACAAAGTGCTATAGAAGTTCAAAGAAAAAGGGGTGCCTGGGTGGCTCAGTCAGTTAAGCATCTGTCTTCACCTCAGGTCGTGATCTCACAGTTCGTGAGTTCAAGCCCCATGTCAGCCTCTGTGCTGACAGCTCAGAGCCTGGAGCCTGCTTCACATTCTGTCTCCCTGTCTCTCTGCCCCTGCCCGTTCATGCTCGCTCTCTCTCTCTCAAAAATAAACATAAAAAAAAAAAAAGTTCAAAGAAAGAAAAGATCATTGTGGACTGATTGACAGGTAACACTTTGTGGAGGAAGTCTTCATTTGAAGGATTGGTACAACATGTATCAGGAAAAATGAAGAAGAAGAAAGGTAAAGGGGGTGCCTGAGTGGCTCAGTTGGTTGAGTTTCCTACTTTTGATCTCAGCTCAGGTCATGATCTCACAGTTGGGGAGTTTGAGCTCATGTCCGGCTTGTGCTGACAGTGGCGCAGAGCCTGCTTCGGATTCTGTGTCTTCTTCTCTCTCTGCCCCTCCCCTGCTCATGTGTTCTCTCTCTCTTTCTCTCTCTCTCTCTCTCTCTCTCTTTCTCTCTCTCTCTCTCTCTCAAAAACAAACATTAAAAAGAAGAAGAAGGTTGAAGTATTATCAAAGTCAAAATATGAAAAATGTGACCTTATTAGGAAAGTACAAAAACACAAAAAGAAAATAATTTAACAATTAATAAAATCTTGTTCTGTTTTTTGAAATCTATACCACACACAAAAGCTATAATATCTTTGAATATTTCCTTTTACTTTCTTAAGTGCATTGAGGAAAATCTCTAGTATCCCAGACAGATGTTCCCATTGATTTCATTTAGTTGTTCTAGTATCTTTGTATAACTTGGAAAAATAGCCAGGAATTTAGTATAGTTATTGTTCTTTTTTTTTAATATTTTTTAATGTTTATTTATCTTAGAGAGACAGAGTCAGAGAATGAGTTGGGGAGGGGCAGAGAGAGAAGGAGACACAGAATCTGAAGCAGGCTCCAGGCTCTGAGCTGTCAGCACAGAGCCCAATGCAGGGCTCGAACTCATGAACCGTGAGATCATGACCTGAGCCTAAGTCAGATGCTTAACCAACTGAAACACCCAGGCACACCTGAAATTTAGTATGGTTATTGTTCTTTACACAAAATATTTGTTATTTCTAAGTTTAAGTTAGAGAGTTTACTAACCATTACAATATATGTTACTTAATTAGCCATATTCACAGTATGTAGTAACTAGGAATATGAGTCCTATTTAATTTATTTCAAGGATTTTATATTTTTTAAAAATCAATAAACAATCTTAGAATATGCCTGGTTGCCCAGTTCTTGAAATAAATTTTTAAAGAAAGAAAGAATGAATGAATGATGAACAAATGAATGAAAAATCTCCTTTTAACAAGTTCAGTGTGGGGGACTTTCTGTTTCTAGTCCAACAGGTAAAGGGCTTGGAATTCATACTCCCACCCTCACTCCAAAAAAAGGTGAAAATAGAAATCAACAAGTCTCTTAGACTCATAAGAAAATTGAGAACACAAAGCAAACCACTGCCCCCAAAACTGGAAAGGAGGCAAATACATAGAATCACAGCGTAACAGAGCAGATGTCACAGTGAGGCCAGCAAGAACAATTAAAGGGTAATTGACTAATTGCTGGAGATGGAGTTTGAGACTAGTTTAAGAGATTAAAAAGTCCTGGAGGTCCAGACTTAGGTGACCTCGCACTTTCATGAGTTTCACATCTAGGAGCCATACCAGTTTCTTGGGGTCAAAATCTGGGAAAAAAAATCTCCTTGTGCTGCTGTTGGAAGAGGGGGAAATTAAACATTTTTAAAGACTCCCAGAGCTACTGTTCATGTTAACAAAGCCCTGATCTCAGGGGAAATTTTTATACAACAACCTAATCAACTTAGGTTTTTAGATCTTACTTAACTGGTTTAAGAGAAGTGAAATACCCACCTCTAGCCCCATCTTGTCTTCCTGTCTCACCATCGGGAATGGATGAAGGTTGAGGGGAAGGGACCTGAGAAACACATGTAAAGGGTCATAGACTTTTTAAAAGAGTGAGACCTAATTGTAGACCTATAGAACACTTAACCTTTCCCCCAACATCTTACCACAACATTAACCAGGCTCCTGTATAACAGGGGATTACAGATGAGCAAGGATCAAGCCCTTTTAAAAAAATGTCTCTGAGGAAGTCTAAAGATAACAAAGAAGACGAAAACAGGACACTAAAGGAAATTTTAGCCTCTGATACCCACAGCTACAGCAACCAAGAATTGCAGCCTAACTCATACCTTGATAAACATAAAGCCTCACACTATACATGACCAGTTTTCAACAAAAATCAAAAGGCATGCTAAGCGGCAAAAAACAAACAAAAACGGCAATTTGAATAGACAAAGCAAGCATCAGAACCAGAATCAGTTATGACAGAGAATTTGGAATTCTAAGACTGGGAATTTAAAATAACTGTGATTAATATCCTAAGGGCTCAAACAGAAAAAAAGGAAATGCTAGAAACCAAAAGCACCATAACAGAAATTAAGAATGCCATGGTTGAAGAAAGAATCGGTAAGCTTGAAGAAGTCAATAGAAACTTCCCAAACTAAAAATCAGAGAGAAAAAGAAAAAACTATCATTTAGCTTAATGACCACCGAGGTGTAAACTGCTACACCAATGGCCCCCAATAACTCATAATATAGGCCCTTCCCATATTGACTTTGCTTAACCAAAAAGATACGAGCAAACATGACACAAGTAGAACCTTGATAACTCTTACACTAGATACTTGCCCTTTTGGAATGCTGTCCCGAGATTGCATGTAAAGAAGCCAGTCTAGTCTCCTAGACAATTTAAGCCTAAAAGGAGAGAGACCTACTCAGCTTTCCCAGCCAACCTACCAGCTGAATGCAGCCATAAGAGTGAGCCCAGTCAAAACCAGCAGAAACTGCCCAGCCATAAGAAATAAAATGGTTATAGTTGTAAGCCACCAAACTTTTGGTTGGTTTGTTATAAAACAATAAATACTAAAAGAAGTGTATTCTGCTTTCCTTAAGAGCCAAATATGAAAGACTTTACAGAGGTGGACCTCTCAACATTAAAAAAAAAAAAAAAGGTGTGTTTGGTAATTGCAGACTTAAGGAGACAGGAAAGGGAAAGAAATATACAGAAGCAGAAGGTGAGAACTTAAGAGTTTAAGAGAACACACTTCCTGACAGTCACAACTTTCATCACATTCTCCAGAAAGAAGCTGCATGTGAAAGAAAGGACTTTGGTAAAGGAAAAACTATAAGGTACTTTTGTTTTATGTATATTATAGCCAGGTGATTGTCTCCAGGTCTCTCCAAGTTGATTAACATATGATACCTACACTAGAGTTTTGAGGAAGATGGCATAGGAGGACGTTGTGCTTACTGTGTCCTGCTGATCACTTAGATTCCACACACATCTGCATAAATGACCCAGAAAACTGCCAGAAGACTAGCAGAATGGACTCTCTGGAACCAAGCATAGACAAGAGGCCCACGGAAGAGGGTAGGAAGGGCGGAGAGGCTGTGTGCAATACAGGGACTGGTGGGAGGGAGCCAGGGCAGTGGAGGAGCAGCCCGCCCGGCAAGGCAGAGCCCCCGAGTCTGACTTGCACAAGCGGAGGAGCGGGATGGAGTGTGTTCTGACAGCCAGCAGGACCTAACATCTAGAATGTTATAAGTCAACAGCTCTGCTCGGAGAGCGGGACGGCTAGAGGACAACGGGAGAGAGAGGTGATGAGCCCCGGAGGACCGAGCTCAGCTCGGCAGGGAACAATGGTGCTGGGAAGCACCATCTCCCTCGCCCATCCCCCAGCCAAAATCCCAAAAGGAACCAGTTCCTGTCACGGAACTTGCTTGCACCATGCAAACACCCAACGGCTGTGCTTCTGTGGATCCATCCTTCCGACGGGTCTGCCTCCCTCCCGGTGCAGCACGGCCCCTCCCACAGCAGATGACCAAAGGCAAAGTAAGCTGAGCCTGCCCCTCCCACCCCTGTGCACCTTGTGGATCCAAACCGGCTAATAGCCAGATCCCACAGAAGCAGCACCACAAGCCTGAGAGTGTGCAAGAAGCCCAGACAGGGGCCACACCAGTCCACAGTGAGTCCTGACCCCGGGAGAGGGGAAGATAACGTACACACCAGTCTGACTGTGGCCCCAGCAGTGGGCTGGGGGCAGACATCAGGTCTGACTGTGGCCCTGCCCACCAACACAAGTTACTCTAGACAGCACAGGGGAAGAGCCCTGCAGTTCCACACCACTCCAGGTAGTATCCAAAATGACGAAATGGAAGAATTCTCCTCAACAGAAACTGCAGGAAGTAGTGACAGCTAACAAACTGATCAAAAATGATTTAAGCAATATAACAGAAAATGAATGTAAAATAATAGACATAAGATTAATCGCTGGGCTTAAAAAAAGTATAGAGGACAGCAAAGAATCTATTGCTACAGAGATCAAGGGACTAAGAAACAGTCAGGAGGGGCTAAAAAATGCTATAAATTAGGTGCAAAATAAAATGGAGGTGACCACAGCTCGGATTGAAGAGGCAGAGGGGAGAATAGGTGAATAAGAAGATAAAATTATGGAAAAAGAGGAAGCTGAGAAAAAGAAAAAAAATCCAGGAGTACGAGGGGAGAATTAGAGAACTAAGTGATGCTATGAAACACAATAATATATGTATAATAGGGATTCCAGACGAGGGACAGAGAGAGAAAGTTGCTGAAGGTGTACTTGAAGAAATAATAGCTGAGAACTTCCCTGATCTGGGGAAGGAAAAAGGCATTGAAATCCAAGAGGCACAGAGAACCCCCTTCAGACATAACTTGAATCGATCTTCTGCACGACATATCAGAGTGAAACTGGCAAAATACAAGGATAAAGAGAAAATTCTGAAAGCAGCTACGGATAAACATGCTCTAACATATAAAGGGAGATCAATAAGACTAGAGACATATCTATCTACTGAAACTTGGCAGGCCAGAAAGGAATGGCAGGAAATCTTCAATATGATGAACAGAAAAAAAAAAAAAAAAAAAAAAGCAGCCAAGAATCCTTTATCCAGCAAGTCTGTCATTCACAATAGAAGGAGAGGTAAAGATTTTCCCAAACAAAAACTGAAGGAATTCATCACCACTAAACCAGCCCCACAAGAGATCCTAAGGGGGATTCTGTGAGTGAAATGTTGCAAGGACCACAAAGGACCAGAGATCACTATAAGCATGAAACCTACAGACATCACAATGACTCTAAACCCATATCTTTCTATAATAACACTGAATGTAAATGGACTAAATGCTCCAACCAAAAGATATAGGGTATCAGAGTGGATAAAAAAACAAGACCCATGTATTTGCTGTCTACAAGAGACTCATTTTAGACCTGAGGACACCATCAGACTGAAACTGAGGGGATGGAGAACTATCTATCATGCTAGTGGAAGTCAAAAGAAAGCTGAAGTAGCCATACTTATATCAGACAAACTAGACTTTAAATTAAAGGCTGTAACAAGAGATGAAGAAGGGCATTATATAATAACAGGGTCTATCCATCAGAAAGAGCTAACAATTATAAATGTCTATGTGCCGAATACGGGAGCCCCCAAATATATAAAACAATTACTCACAAACATAAGCAACCTTATTGATAAGAATGTGGTAATTGCAGGGGACTTTAATACTGCACTTACAACAATGGATAGATCATCTAGACACAGGATCAATAAAGAAACAAAGGCCCTGAATGATACATTGGATCAGATGGACTTGACAAATATATCTAGAACTCTGCATCCCAAAGCAACAGAATATACTTTCTTCTCGAGTGCACATGGAACATTCTCCAAGATAGATCACATACGGGGTCACAAAACAGCCCTTCATAAGTATACAAGAATTGAGATCATTCCATGTACACTTTCAGACCACAATGCTATGAAGCTTGAAATCAACCACAGGAAAAAGTCGGGAAAACCTCCAAAAGCATGGAGGTTAAAGAACACCCTACTAAAGAATGAATGGGTCAACCAGGCAATTAGAGAAGAAATTTAAAAATATATGGAAACAAACAAAAATGAAAATACAACAATCCAAACGCTTTGGGATGCAGCGAAGGCAGTCCTGAGAGGAAAATACATTGCAATCCAGGCCTATCTCAAGAAACAAGAAAAACCCCAAATACAAAATCTAACAGCACACTTAAAGGAAATAGAAGCAGAACAGCAAAGGCAGCCTAAATCAGCAGAAGAAGAGAAATAATAAAGATCAGAGCAGAAATAAACAATATAGAATCCAAAAAAACTGTAGAGCAGATCAAGGAAACCAAGAGTTGGCTTTTTGAAAAAATAAACAAAATTGATAAACTTCTAGGCAGGCTTCTCAAAAAGGGAGATGACCCAAATTGATAAAATCATGAATGAAAATGGAATTATTACAACCAATCCCTCAGAAATACAAGCAATTATCAGGGAATACTATGAAAAATTATATGCCAACAAACTAGACAACCTGGAAGAAATGGACAAATTCCTAAGCACTTCCAAAACTCAAACAGGAAGAAATAGATAACTTGAACAGACCCATAACCAGTGAAGAAATGGAATCAGTTATCAAAACTCTCCCAACAAAGAAGAGTCCAGGACCAGATGGCTTCCCTGGGAAATTCTAACAGACAGTTAAAGCAGAGATAATACCTATTCTTCTCAAGCTGTTCCAATAAATAGCAAGGGAAGGAAAACTTCCAGACTCATTCTATGAATCCAGCATTCCTTTGATTCCCAAACCAGACAGAGACTCAGCAAAAAAGAGAACTACAGGCCAATATCCCTGATGAATATGGATGCAAAAATTCTCAATAAGATACTAGCAAATCGAATTCAACAGCATATAAAAAGAATTATTCACGCTGATCAAGTGGGATTCATTCCTGGGATGCAGGGCTGGTTCAACATTCACAAATCAATGTGATACATCACATTAATAAAAGAAAAGATAAGAACCATATGATCCTGTCAATCGATGGAGAAAAAGCATTTGACAAAATTCAGCATCCTTTCTTAATAAAAACCCTCGAGAAAGTCGGGATAGAAGGAACATACGTAAACATCATAAAGCCATTTATGAAAGCCCACAGCTTAAATCATCCTCAATGGGGAAAACCTGAGAGCTTTCTCCCTGAGATCAGAACACAACAGGGATGTCCACTCTCACCGCTGTTGTTTCACACAGTGTTGGAAGTGCTAGCATCAGCAATCAGACAACAAAAGGAAATCAAAGGCATCAAAATTGGCAAAGATGAAGTTAAGCTTTCACTTTTTGCAGATGACATGGTATTATACATGGAAAATCTGCTAGACTCCACCAAAAGTCTGCTAGAACTGGTACATGAATTTAGCAAAGTTGCAGGATACAAATCAATGTACAGAAATCAGTTGCATTCTTATACACTAATAATGAAGCAACAGAAAGACAATAAAGAAACTGATCCCATTCAAAATTGCACCAAGAAGCATAAAATACCTAGGAATAAACCTAACCAAAGATGTAAAAGATCTGTATGCTGAAAACTGTAGAAAGCTTATGAAGGAAATTGAAGACAGAAAGAAATGGAAAAACATTCCATGCTCATGGATTGGAAGAATATTGTTAAAATGTCAATACTCCCCAAAGCAATCTACATATTCAATGCAATCCCAATCAAAATTGCACCAGCATTCTTCTCAAAACTAGAACAAGCAATCCTAAAATTCATATGGAACCACAAAAGACCCCGAATAGCCAAAGTAATATTGAGGAAGAAGACCAAAGCAGGAGGCATCACAATCCCAGACTTTAGCCTTTACTACAAAGCTGTCATCATCAAGGCAGCATGGTATTGGCACAAAAACAGACACATGGACCAATGGAATAGAATAGAAACCCCAGAATTAGACCCGCAAATGTATGGCCAACTAATCTTTGACAAAGCAGGAAAGAATATCCAATGGAAAAAAGACAGTCTCTTTAACAAATGGTTCTGGGAGAACTGGACAACAACATACAGAAAGATGAAACTAGACCACTTTCTCACACCATTCACAAAAATAAACTCAAAATGGATGAAGGACCTGAAGGTGAGACAGGAAACCATCAAAACCCTAGAGGAGAAAGCAGGAAAAGACCTCTCTGACCTCAGCCTCAGCAATTTCTTACTTGACACATCCACAAAGGCAAGGGAAATAAAAGCAAAAATGGACTATTGGGACCTCATGAAGATAAAGCCTTCTGCGCAGCAAAGGAAACAACCAACAAAACTAAAAGGCAACCAACGGAATGGGAAAAGATATTTGCAAATGACATATCGGACAAAGGGCTAGTATCCAAAATCTATAAAGAGCTCACCAAACTCCTCACCCGAAAAACAAATAATCCAGTAAAGAAATGGGCAGAAAACATGAATAGACACTTCTCTAAAGAAGACATCCGGATGGCCAGCAGGCACATGAAAAGATGCTCAATCTCACTCTTCATCAGGGAAATACAAATGAAAACCACACTCAAATATCACCTCACGCCAGAGTGTCTAAAATGAACGAATAAGGAGACTATAGATGCTGGCGAGGATGTGGAGAAACAGGAACCCTCTTGCACTTTGGTGGGAATGCAAACTGGTACAGCCACTCTGGAAAACAGTGTGGAGGTTCCTCAAAAAATTAAAAATAGATGTACCCTATGACCCAGCAGTAGCACTGCTAGGAATTTACCCAAGGGATACAGGAGTGCTGATGCATAGGAGCACTTGTACCCCAATGTTTATAGCAGCACTTTCAACAATAGCCAAATTATGGAAAGAGCCTAAATGTCCATCAACTGATGAGTGGATAAAGAAAGTGGTTTATATACACAATGGAATACTACGTGGCAATGAGAAAGAATGAAATATGGCCTTTTGTAGCAACGTGGTTGGAAATGGAGACCTTGAGTTATGCTAAGTGAAATAAGTCATACAGAGAAAGACAGGTACCATATGTTTTCACTTTTATGTGGATCCTGGGAAACTTAACAGAAGTCCAAGGGGGAGGGGAAGAAAAAAAAAAGAGGTTAGAGAGGGAGAGAGCCAAAGCTTAAGAGACTCTTAAAACTGAGAACTGAGGGTTGGTGGAGGGAGAGAAGGGTGGGTGATGGGTATTGAGGAGGGCACCAGTTGGAATGAGCACTGGGTGTTGTATGGAAACCAATTTGACAATAAATTTCATATTTAAAAAAATATGATACCTACCTAGTCTAATAAACACTTTTAAATCACATGTTTCAGTGAAACACCTAACTTGCAAATAAAAAAACCTCTCCCCTTTGGTTTATTAAGTAGCTTTGCATCTTCTATCCCTATTTTAGAACTAAGCAGTTTTACTCTATTGTGCTTTTTTATTTACACTACCAAGAAACCACAGTTTTTACTAATATGCCACGGCCAAATGATTTGCCTCTCAGAGAGAGGTCTCCAACATGAAAAATAATATGCGCTAAAGCATAAGCCAGGCTTTCCCATTTAGCTCATTTATACCACTTTGTCCACTTTGGAAACCAGAGTTTATCTTTCTAATCCAGAGAATGACAGCTGAAACATAATTGTACATAACCTCAGAAAAGTTTACCTCCCTAATGCAACTTTGTAGGAGCACTGATCATTACATTAGACATTCACAGTCGCACCTAATGCAATTTGGCTTTATGAGACTTGTGGATATATTGTATTATTTCCCTTCACGTTATTTTTTACATGCATTGGCTGTGGTTTTTATCATTCCTTCATTAGATGCTATGAGCATTAAACTGTAGAAAAACAGTTATCAAAGTCAAACTACTCAGTTCCTAAAAAAGTTAAGTACAGACTTATCATATGAACCAGTAATTCCACTCCTCAGAATAATATTCCCAAGAGAATAGAAAATGTAAGTCATGCAAAAACTTGTATATGAATGTTCATAGCATTATTCATAATAGCTAAAAAGTATAAATGAACCAAATGCCCTTTAATAAATGGGTGAACAAAATGTGGCATATCAATACAGTGGAACATTATCCAGCCATGAAAACATGATTCATACTATAACATGGATGAACCTTGTAAAACATTCTCAGTGAAAGAAGTCAGTCACAAAAGACTGCATATTATACAATTCCATTTATAAAAGATCTAGAATAGGGAAATCCATAGAGATAGAAAGGGACCAAGGCTTACTAGAGACTCGGGGAAGGAAAAAATGGGAAATGACTGCAAATAGTTACAGGGTTCCTTTTTTGTAGTGATGAAAATGTCCTGGAATTAGTGGTGACAGTTATATAACCTTGTGACTATACTGGAAACCACTGAATTGTACACATTAAAGTGGTGGACATTGGGGCATGTGAATTATACATCAATTTAACAAAAAGGAAATTTAAAACGATATTCTCAATTTATAACTGGGAAGCAGGTTGACACGAAGTTTGAACCAGAGTTCCAAGCTTCCTGATTTATTACAAAAGACAAATTAAAAGAACTTCCAAGAAAAATTGGTGTTACACTATTTTTCAGGACTAGGAAGTTGAATTTAACCTAAGAAAAACAAAAACTAGGAAGAATGATTATATAATAAATAACAGCTAACATGTGTATAGTGCTTTACAGTTTCCAAAGCACTTTTATCTACCATTAAAAATTACGGGGCGCCCGGGTGGCTCAGTCGGTTGAGCATCCGACTTCAGCTCAGGTCATGATCTCGCAGTCCATGGGTTCCAGCCCCGCGTCAGGCTCTGTGCTCAGAGCCCCGCGACAGCTCAGAGCCTGGAGCCTGTTTCACATTCTGTGTCTCCCTCTCTCTCTGACCCTCCCCCGTTCATGCTGTCTCTCCCTGTCTCAAAAATAAATAAATGTTAAAAAAAAAAAATACGTACCAGTGTGG
Source organism: Acinonyx jubatus (assembly GCF_027475565.1). Lineage (NCBI taxonomy): Eukaryota > Metazoa > Chordata > Mammalia > Carnivora > Felidae > Acinonyx > Acinonyx jubatus. Next base: position 36,106,123 of record NC_069396.1, read on the forward strand.
TAATTACTTCACCAAGTCCATGAATAAGTGGTATTGTAATTCTAATTTTAAGAATGAAGAAACATTCAAGTTATATTTTTCAGTTATATCTTTAAGGATTTCCAGGTCAGGGTTTGTCTCTTTTTCATCTCTGTGTAAAAGGCATATATAGTATGCATTCAATATATGTTTTGGGAATAAATAGACACATTAAGTCTTAGAGAAGTCCAGGAACTTTCTAAAAATCAAACAAAGCAGTGTTAAAACACCATCTTTGGTCTTCAAATCCTATGTGCTTTCCATAATACCACATCACAAGCCTCCTGTGTTAAGGAATACATTCGTTCAAGTGCCAGTTAAGCTGATGTCAGGTTATTATTAAAATGAATGTCTTTTTTTAATATAATGTATTGTCAAGTTAGCTATCATACAGTATAAACAGTGTGCCCTTGGCTTTGGGAATACATTCCCATGATTCATCGATTACATACAATACACAGTGCTCATCCCAACAAGTGCCCTCCTCACTGCCCATCACCCATTTTGCCTACCCCCCCAATGCCCTTTTTTTGTTCTCTGCAAAATGAATGTCTTCAACAGTAATCATTGATATGGCGTATTGTGTAAGACCTCAGGAAAACCTGAAGTTAAACAATTATACAAATTAGACTTTATTATTTACTACCAGATCTTCCGGTCAGTACAACAGATATTTACCAAGTGCCTGTTAGGTGTCAGCCTCTATGCTATACCCTAGAAATAGGGCATAAAAAGGAATACATCACTAGACTGAAAACACCTCAGCACTTCTTTTCATGGAGCTATTTTCAACCTAGTAGGAGGTTCTCCCACGTATTTTATCACTTTATCCTTGTCGGTTATCTAGAAGCTGAGTTCAGATATAATTCAAAATACTCCAAAGGAATAACAGTCAAATGTCAGTGGATTCCATCACTCTCCATTATAAGTCACCCATCAACTACCAGGAAAAGAGGCCAACAGTTCTTTAAAGAATTTTTCCATAGCTGTACTCCTTTAACTTCTGAAATCCAGGAATTTAGCATTTGAGCAGGTAACCTCACAAATGTCCATACACTATTCACTTAAGATAATGCAGGATGTTTCTTCTACATCCACATTCTAGAGCACCTTAGTAACATCACATACTTTTTAAAAGGTATTAACAACTTACTCTGCTTGGATTTATGCCTTCCTATGAAGACAGGCTATTTCTTATTCTTAAGCTGATTACTAAATTGGACTATTAAAAAACAGGAATATGCATATAGTGACATTAAATTAACACGTCTCAGATTTGTAATTTGACCATAGATTGGTTAAGTTGCTTCTCCAGGCAGTCACAAACTTGGTGATTAGTGAACATCCACTTACTGGAAACTAGATTTTTCCCAAAGTTCAATAAAATGATGTGCTTTAGTCATATAATCCGGTAGGAGGTTTTACCATCAAGAAAAAAAAAACTGCTTCATTTCTTTTTTTCTGTGTGGGTAGCCATCCATTTAATTAAAATCAATTGAATTTTAAAACAAAAATAAGAAGTTAAGCTCCAATTTGGTAAATGTTTTAAATGTCAAGTGACTAAGGCTGAAATGTACCCAATTTTTAAAATGAAATATCAATACTTTATTATTCTCTCCAAAATTTCTCTCCAAAATTTCTCCTTACCTTCCAAATCTATTGTGTCTTCTTTTTATACAACTTCAAATTCTGGTGTCAGATTATAGTATGGTATTGAGAAATACCATATATATTGAGTATATATTGAGTATATATATTGAGTGTAGACTGTTGACAACAAGTAGCTTTTTCATAATTAACTGTGTTCTGTATTTAGGAATTAGCTATCTCTCCCCATAGCTGGCTAAACACTTCAGCAATGAATTGAAATGTTAAAAATCATCACTGTTTTGACTCTTAACTATAGAGAACAAACTAGTGGTTACCAGAGGGTTAGCGGTGGTGGGGGGTGGGGAGGACCGGGGAAATAGGTGATGGGGATTAAAAGTACACTTATCATGATGAGTACCAGGTGTTGTATGGAAGTGTTGAATCATTATATTGTACACCTGAAACTACTATAGCACTGTATGTTAATTATACTGGAATTTTAAAAAAAGAATAAAAGAGGGACGCCTGAGTGACTCAGTCAGTTAAGCATCCAACTTCAGCTCAGGTCATGATCTCATGGTTCTGTGAGTTCAAACCCCGCATTGGGTTCTGTGCAGACAGAGCCGACTTTGAGCCTGGAGCCAACTTCAGATTCTGTGTCTCCCTGTCTCTCCCTCTGCCCTACCTGCCTTGTGCTCTGTCTATATCTCTCAAAAAAAAAAAAAAAAAAAAAAACACATTTTTAAAAAAAATTTTTAAAGAATAAAAGATTCAAACAAGTATTTTAAAAATCATCACTGTTTTAATCCATTTTAGCACTTGTTTTCTTAACTGCTAGACTTTCTGGCTAGGATATCTGATTTGGTAAATTTTACAACGAAACTTATCATATGAAATAATACAAATTTTTACCTCAGGTTGTCATTTACATACCAGGGACTGTGATAACTATTTTAGCCAGTAATATTTTATTACCTATATCAGAAATTTATTCTGTTAGCTATTAAAATATACCAGCAGCAAGGGAAAGCAAGTGATAATGTATTTTTTAATTTTTAATTTTACCATTTATCAAGACTTTAAATCCATTGATTTTTATAGAATCCTAATCATTCTTGACAACTTTGTTATGAGGGGGGAAAAAAAACATCAGTACCTGGAACAGTCCCTTTCTCCATCTCTTTGCCCTGCCAGGAAGAGATGGTATATCTACATCACCTAATGAACAGAGAACATATTGACTAAAGGAACATCTCTTACTTAACAGTGGAAAGACTCAAGATAGAGTGACATTATACCAAAAGCATGATTCTCTTAGGCAGCTAGACAATTGGAAACAGGCCATTAAAGAGTACATACCAATGAGTAAGAGGAAACACTGCTGGCCAAATAATTTATAGAAGAGTTCCTATATAATGAAATAGAGTTAATATTAAATCTATTGGGGCGCCTGGGTGGCTTAGTCGGTTGAGCGTCCGACTTCGGCTCAGGTCATGATCTCATAGTCTGTGAGTTCGAGCCCCGCATCGGGCTCCGTGCTGACAGCTCAGAGCCTGGAGCCTGTTTCAGATTCTGTGTCTCCCTCTCTCTCTGACCCTCCCCCGTTCATGCTTTGTCTCTCTCTGTCTCAAAAATAAATAAATGTTAATAAAAAAAATTAAACAATATTAAATCTATTTAGGAGCATATTTTTCTTTATAAATCTTACCTTCATTTTTCTTAACCTTGACCATTCATGTTATTATCCAATTTCTCAAAATTACAGGTTTTCCTTGTAGAGAAACATTGTCCCCTACCTGATATTCTCATAATTGTTATAGGAAATAGAATTTACTAATTCTTAGAATCTCCATAATTCTTATAGGAAAATAGAATTTATCATGCATACCACATGACCAAAAATATGATGATATTTCTTTTTATAATCCCCCTATAAGCAATGAAACTAGTCCTAAAATTTTCACTCTGCCCTTTTAACTGTCTTGAATGAGCCAGAGAACCTGAGTTTATTCTAGTGTAGATCAAGGGCTAGTCCATATCCAGAGCACAGTCTTTTTCATAATCAAATCCTGCATGGATATAATTGGATTAAACTCTTGAGCAAGTTGGTGCCTGTTGTAGAAGATCAACAAAATACACCAGCCTCATCTCCCAGAATTCCTTAAAAAGCCAGAACATCACAAAGCCCACATGCCACAACCATTAAATATGGCCTTACAGCCTGGGTTTACAAAACTTAACAAATGTCATGTTAACTGGAACAACAAACAGATTCCCAGATCATATCCTGGGATATCACAAATACTATACAGATCCAAATAGTAAAAGATCAAATGTCATTGGAGGGGGTTATTCTGTGTCATTAGAAACCCTTTTTATAGAGCAGTAAGACAAACATCACACTTCTTTTTCAACTGAAAATAAGATCACAGGTGATGATGAAGGGTGTGGGATTTGGAATTAGGCTGCCAAAAATAAAGCTGTACCTCCACCATTTAGTCAAATTGCTTAACCTCTTGATTTCCTCACGATAAATTAGAGATAATAATAGTACCTATTCACATGCAATTATTGTTAACAAATAACATACAAGAAGCACTTGCCACGGTTTTTGGCATATTGGACACATTTTTTTAATGTCTATTTATTTTTGAGAGAGAGAGAGAGACAGAGACAGACAGAGAGTGGAGGGGTGGGGGCAGAGAGAGAAGGAGACACAGAATCTGAAGGAGGCTCCAGGCTCTGAGCTGTCAGCACAGAGCCCGACACAGGGCTTGAACTCACAGACCATGAGATCATGACCTGAGCCGAAGTCAGGCACTCAACCGACCAAGCCACCCAGGTGCCCCAAATCAGACACATTTAATAGCTGTTAATTCTTATTGCTTACAGAGTGTATTTAATTTTCATATTTTGTCCTTTCTTGGTGTTCTTCATCTCCATTTTAATTGATGTCAATGTACTATTGTTTCAGAGCCATCCATCTGAGATAATGAATACTTCTCAGAACAATTTTCTCTCCCAAGAAGAGGCATATTTTTCTCCAAAGTTGCATAAAAATTTGGGTATTTGAATGTGTTCTTTTATCTCATTTTTATAGAGATGCTATTTTTCCTCAAGCCAGGGCAGTGCCAGAGGAGTTACACACATTACTGTTAGATGCAAATTCCCTGTGGCTTAAACCCTTGCAGGGAGATAGAATTCAATGTCCTTTTGACTGAGAATCACACACACACACACACACACACACACACACCAAGAAAGATAAAATTTCAGTGGTTTTTCCCCCCTTCAGCTAGTGACTTTTCCCTTCCACTCTTCCCACCTCTTATGTCAGCATATATACATTATTTAAGATATCAGAGCTACAGTTATGATAAAAGTTAATATCTAGTACTCTTAAACAATGAAGTTGGCTTCAATATTTTACCTCAAAACCAAGTGAAATTTATCTCCTGTCCTACCTTCTTACTTAATTCAGAATTTTAAATTACAGCATAATCTATTTTACAGTGGCATTCAGAATTGCCAGTCAGAATTGCATGTCAGTATAATATTCTCCTGGAGAATAAGAACGAATCAACTTTAAAAACTGTTAATTTTTTAATTACATAAATGTCTGTTTGAACTGTTTTTTGAAAGTCCAATTGTGATGCAGGCATAAAAGAACCTGCAGGCATTTGAATCTGGTGGCTGGAGTATCACAAATGCATTTTATGTATTTACCTTTAGGTAGACAATCTTTCTGTACTGGTTATCTATGTGATATAAACTGACATAGTATTTTTGAGCAGGGAGTATATTACAAGACTCAGGTCTGATGCATTTGGAGGGTAAAATTTCCTTCATGTATTCATTCACTTGTTGAGCACATATGTACTGAGTGCCTAATGTATGCCTAGCCTGTTCTAGTCTCTTCTAATATGGAAATAAAACAGACCTAAAATTTACCCCTCATGGATATTACATCCTAGTAGGGGGAGAGAGGTAATAAACATAAGTAAGTAATATATTTAACACTATTTAGTTGTTAGGAAGTGATAAGAACTGTGGGGCAGGAGAAAATAAAGCCAGGATCAATTTTGTGTAGAGTGGCCAAAGTGGGCCTCTCTGAGAAAGTGTCAATTTGAACAAAGATTTGAAGGAGATAAGAGAGTTAGACATAAAGTTATGTTATTCTTTTGAATAAGAATATTTTCTTTTTGAAAATATGAATTTTGAATATTTGAATTTTGAATATTATTATTTTGAATATTATTATTCTTTTGAAAAGTTATTATTCTTTTGAAGAATATTCTTGACAAAGGAGAAAGCCAGTGTCAAGCCTGGAAGGTATAAGCATTCCTGTAATTTCCAAGAAACAGTGAAAAGACCAGTGTCTTAGAAAAGAAGGAAGGGAGATTAAGGAGTAGAAGGTGAAATGGAGTTAAATGAGGAGTGGGGAATGTAAACTAGGTAGGACAAATCTTTATTCTGAGTGAAGTAGTAACAATAGGAAGAACAACAGCTAAAGCAAAGAAACCAAATAGAAAACAATTAAAATAATTCAGGCCAGAGATGATATGTAGCTTGGATCAAGGTGACAGCAATGAAGTTAGAAATGTGTTTGCATTGTGGACATACATATATTTGACTTCTTGGCAGACTGTGTATATATGAGGGAGGGAAAGTACTGTAACTACAGGGTTACCAGTCCAAGTAAGTAGAAATACAGACTTACATAACTGAGGAGTTCTAGTTCTGAGTATGTACCCCAAAAGGACTGAAAGCTGGGTCTCAAAGTGATATTTGTACATTAATGTACATATTAATCCAAATGTCTATCAGTGGATGAATGGCTAAATAAAGTATATACATACAAGGAATATTATTCAGCCATTAAAAGGAGTAAAGTACTGATAATTGCTACAATTTATATAGGTCTTGAAAACATTAAACTACGTGCAAGAAGCCAGACACAAATGGTAACGTGTTGTATGATTCCTTTTATATGATACATGAGACTGAGAGCAGATTAGAGGTTACGAGAGGAGAAGGGAATGGGGAGTTTTTACTTAATGAGTATGGTTATATTTATGGGGTGATGAAATGTTTGGAGACTAGAGAAAGCTGGTGGTTGCACAGCATTGTGAATATACTAAGGACCACCTAATTTTTATACTTTAAAGTAGTTAATTGTACATTATGTGAATGTCACCCTAAAAAAAAAAATAATGAAATGGAGTGTAATAGGTGCTTTCATTGAAAACTAGTAGATACAACCTCATTTTAGAAATTGGGTTTTGTTTTTTGTATCATTATCCAGGTGTCCCACCGCACTTTGTTGAAGAGACTATTGTTTTATCTAATGAATGTTCTACTCCATGATCCAGTATTCCACATATAGGAATATAAAAAACTAATCTACATGCAGACAAATATTGATGTGCAGAGATATTTATTAAAGAATTATTTACAATGGTGAAAGACTAATCACTTCTTGGTCTTTTGGCTCTATTCTTATCAGTTTAATGTAATAGTGAAAAATAAGGAGAAATCCATCATCTCCAACAATAGATTTTTTTTAATTTTTTTTTTAAATTTACATCCAAGTCAGTTAGCACAAAGAGCGACAATGATTTCAGGAATAGATTCCTTAATGCCCCTTACCCATTTAGCCCATCCCCCTTCCCACAACCCCTCCAGCAACCCTCTGTTTCTTCTCCATATTTAAGAGTCTCCTATGTTTTGTCTCCCTCCCTGTTTTTATATTATTTTTGCTTCCCTTCCCTTATGTTCATCTGTTTTTTATCTTAAAGTCCTCATATGAGTGAAGTCATATGATATTTGTCTTTCTCTGACTAATTTCACTTAGTATAATACCCTCTAGTTCCATCCACATAGTTGCAAATGGCAAGATTTCATTCTTTTTGATTGTCAAGTAATACTCCATAGAATATATGTATGTGTGCCTGTAGAGTTGGGAGTTTCTGATGGTGTTCTCTGGTCCTTTCTAGTCTTTGTTGCTTTTGGTCTGTTTTTGTTTTTCTGTCTTTTCTCCCCTGAGAGAGTCCCCCGTAAAATTTCTTGCAGGGCTGGTTTAGTGGTCACAAACTCCTGTAATTTTTCTTTGTCTGAAAAACTTTTAATCTCTCCTTCTATTTTGAATTATAAAGAATTCTTGGATAAAGTATTCTTGGCTCCATAGTTTCCGATTCAGCACATTGAATATATCCTGCTACTCCTTTCTGGCCTACCAGGTTTCTCTGAATAGGTCTGGTTCAAACCTGATCTGTCTTCCCTTGTAGGTTAAGCACTGTTTTTCCCTTGCTGCTTTCATGATTCTTTCCTTGCCTGAGTATTTTGTGAATTTGACTATGATATGCCTTGTTGATGATAAGTTTTTGTAATATTTAATGGGAGTCCCTTGTGCATCCTGTATTTTGATGTCTGTGTCTTTTCCCAGGTTAGGAAAGTTTTCTGCTATGATTTCCTCACATTGCCCTTCTACCCTGTTTTCTCTCTCATCCTCTTCTGGAACCCCTATGATTCTGATGTTGTTCCTTTTTAATGAGTCACTGATTTCTCTAATTCTTAAATTGTGCTCTTTTGCCTTAATCTACCTTTTTTTTTCTGCTTCATTATTCTCCATAAGTTTGTCCTCTATATCGCTGATTTGCTGCTCTGTCTCATCCATCCTTGCCACCATGGCATGCATTTGAGATTGCAGTTCAGTTATAGCATTTTTTATTTCATCCTGACTAGCTTTTGCTTCTTTTATCTCCACAGAGAGGGATTCTAATCTATTTTTGACCCCAGTTAGTATTCTTATTATCGTGATTCTAAATTCTGGTTCAGACATCTTGCTTGTATCTGTGTTAAGTCCCTGGTTGTCATTTCTACCTGCTCTTTCTTTTTTGGGTAAATTCCTTCATTTCATCATTTCGAAGGAAGAAAAGAATTAATAAAGAAAAAAAATTAAAATTAAAAGATGAAAACCAACACATACACATAAAAGAATCAAATAAATGATGCTAGATCCTAGGTGTGTTTTGGTCTGGTTGTTGAAAGGAGCTTGAAAGATTAGAGAAAAAAGGGAAAAAGAAAAAAAGGAAAACATGTGAAAATTTGAAAAACTGAATACATTGAAATAGAATAAAATGAAATGATGGAAGTAAAATAGAATTTGAAAAATTTACAAAAAAGTGAAAAATACAGGAGAAAAAATATTTTTAATAAAAATTGAAAATGAAAATAAATTTTTTCTCTGTCTGTATTCAAGAAACAAAAAAGAAAAACAAAAGAAAAGTAAAATTAAGTAGATAGACCAGTGAACAGACTGAAATACAATTGAAATTACATCATTTTCCCCTAGAAGTGAAACTATGAATCAAGTATAGTCTGTAAACTAAGCAGGCAGAGAGACTTGTGTTCCTGAAAGCGAGGTTGGCCCAGTTGGGCAGGGCTTAGTGTAAGGGGTCTGTTCTCCACTAGATGGCGCTGCATAGCTTACTGGAATGGATTGCTGTGGTGCTTGTAGATGTGTATGCGCATGCGCGGGAGGGGTGAAAATGGTGTCACCCAGATATCCAGTTTCTAGTATCGGAACTCTGTTCTCCCAGATCAGCAATCACACACCCATCCTTTGTCTCTGGCTTCCATCCACTCCCTGATTCTACACTGTCTGTGACCAAGCCATCATTTTGCCAGGTGGTGCCTCCCTCCTGAGTTTTATTTCAGATGTGACTGTGTTTCCCAACCCCTCACTTCTGAGGGACTGTGGCTTTGTCCTGCGCAGACCTTCTGGGGAGGATCTCACCAAGCAATGGCCAGGTGCCAGCCACACCCAGGAATGTTCCTGGGACCGTGCTGTTTGTTGCCAATGCCCAGAGACTACGGCTGATTGCCAGCCCGCCCCAGAATATGTTCACACGATCGTGTAGCAGCAGTGTTTCAGGGATTATGTAAAATCTCAACACACATCTGGCACCAGTCTTTACCCTCAACGATCTTGTTCCAGTACCAGCAAATGTGGTTGTTCTCCAGGGTCTACTGGCACATTTGCCTGTGGGGGGCCACACAGCCTATATCAGATTTCCTCCCCACTGGGGAACCACCTCTCCCCTGTGGCTTGAGGACCCCTGGACCTCACTCTGCTCCTGGGGATTCTCCCTTCCCGGCAGAGCACCACCAGGTATCAAGCTGTGGAGTTTCAGACGCTGTGCTCCCCCTGTTTATAGAGTCTCAGTGGATTTTAAACACTCTCCTTTCTCTTTTGTCCCTTTTTAGTTCAGTCCCTGTGACTCTTTCCACTTTTTCACTTTCTCTCCAGCTGCTTTTTTTTGGGGGGGGGGGGTGTTTTTCCAATACTCTCCCTCCCCCTGTTTCTATCCTCTCTCCACAAGCAAAAATAGCTCCCTGCCCTCCGTGGTTTCTCTCTCACCCAGTTCACCTCTCTGTGCCGCATACCTGCCGAGTTCTGTGGTTCAGGTTGTGCAGATTGTTGTGTTAATCCTCAAATCAGTTTTCTAGGTGTGCAGGATGGTTTAATGTTGATCTGGCCGTATTTCATGGACTCGAGACACAAAAAAAACCTCCATGCTGTTCCACCATCTTGGCTCCTCCCTCTCCAACAGTAGATTTTTAAAATGATGATATTAGAGGATTAATGTAGGGAATAAAATTATGGTCTTTTTTAACATTCCTCTTTTTTCTTTTTTTAAAGTATACATATGGTAACATAGCATTGTTTTATAAGTCTCTAAGTTTATAAGTTGACACATCATGTCACAGCAATGTATTTTCTATCTTTGTTAAGGCAATGGACAGGAAATACAAAGTTACATCCACAGTTCATGTTCTTATCCTCCATTAGCTCTTCACATAGCTTTTAAGAATTTTTTACAAGATTTACAAACTGGCAGAGAGGACACTTAAACAAAAGCAGTAATCATACATGTCATTAAGTTAGTTTTGAAGGAAAATGAATTGGATTTTTGTGTAATGCAATGGTCTTGAATTCATCACCAAGGCAATCTCATGTAGTGAAGAGAACACTGATAGGAAGTTAAAAGTATACTCAGTCGGTTAAGCATCCAACTTCAGCTCAGGTAATAATCTCAGAGCCCCACATTAGGCTCTATGCTGACAGCTCAGAGCCTGGAGCCTGCTTTGGATTCTGTATCTCCCTCTCTCTCTGCCCCTCCCCTGCTCACATTCTCTCTCTCTCTCTCTCTCTCTCAAAAATAATAAATAAACATTAAACAAAAATTTTTAAGTATATTCGTGGGCTGACTCTAACACAGACTACCAGTGAAATCTTGAGAAATTAACTTTGGACTGTCTTAAGATTTTCATCTTTCCCTTTCTTGCTAGTTTCACTGAGTAATGTAATCCCAAAGAGAAACATATATGAAAGGAATTATAAAGTTATTACAAGATGTCATTCTGTTTACTTCAAAAGAGTTTTCATGTGATGAGTCTTAATCATTGTCTTTTTCACTCTTCATGAAAAAAGTTGACTTCTATATGTTGATAAAGATTTTCAAGATACTGCTTTACTAAGATTAAGATTTTTTTTTAAGTAGAGTGACTAATATTACACTGTATGTTAACTGGAATTTTTTTTATTTTATTTTTTATTTTTAAAAATTTACATCCGGGGCGCCTGGGTGGCGCAGTGGGTTAAGCGTCCGACTTCAGCCAGGTCACGATCTCGCGGTCCATGAGTTTGAGCCCCGCGTCAGGCTCTGGGCTGATGGCTCGGAGCCTGGAGCCTGTTTCCGATTCTGTGTCTCTCTCTCTCTCTGCCCCTCCCCCGTTCATGCTCTGTCTCTCTCTGTCCCAAAAATAAATAAAAAACGTTGAAAAAAAAATTTTTTTTAAATAAAAAAAAAAATTTACATCCAAATTAGTTACCATATAGTGCAACAGTGATTTCAGGAGTAGATTCCTTAGTGCCCCTTACCCATTTAGCCCAACCCCCCTCCCATAACTCCTCCAGTAACCCTTTTTTTCTCCATATTTGTAAGTCTCTTCTGTTTTGTCCCTCTCCCTGTTTTTGTATTAGTTTCCCTTCCCTTATGTTCATCTGTTTTGTCTCTGAAAGTCCTCATATGAATGAAGTCATATGATTTTTGTCTTTCTCTGACTAACTTCCAGTTATATAATTTATAATTAATACCCTCCAGTTCCATCCACATAGTTGCAAATGGCAAGGTTTCATTATTTTTGATTGCCGAGTAATACTCCATTGTATACATATACCACATCTTCTTTATCCATTCATCCATTGATGGGCATTTGGGCTCTTTCCATACTGTGACTATTGTTGATAGTGCTGCCATAAACATGGGGGTGCATGTGTCCCTTCAAAACAGCATACCTGTATCCCTTGGATAAATGCCTAGTAATACAATTGCTGGGTCGTGGGGTAGTTCTATTTTAAGCTTTTTGAGGAACCTCCATACTGTTTTCCAGAGTGGCTGCACCAGCTTGCATTCCCACCAACAATGTAAAAGAGATCCTCTTTCTCCACATCCTCACCAACATCTGTTTTTGCCTGAGTTGTTAATGTTAGCCATTCTGACAGGTATAAAGTAGTAATCTCATTGTGGTTTTAATTTGTATGTCGCTGATGATGAGTGATTTGGAGCATTTTTTCATGTGTCAGCCATCTGGGTGTCTTCTCTGGAGAAGTGTCTATTCATGTCTTTTGCGCATTTCTTCACTGGATTATGTTTTTTAGGTGTTGAGTTTGATAAGTTCTTTACAGATTTTGGATACTAACCCTTTATCTGATATGTTATTTGCAAATATCTTCTCCCATTCTGTTGGTTGCCTTTTAGTTTTGCTGATTGTTTCCTTCTCTGTGCAGAAGTTTAGTTTAGTTTAGTTTAGTTTAGTTTAGTTTAGTTTGATGAGGTCCCAGTAGTTCATTTTTGCTTAAAATTATGTTTTTGATCATGTCTGTGTAGATTTTAGAAAAAATAATTTTTAAAGGCATTTATAATAATAAATGTCTTTTAACTGTTACTTTGGTTTTCTCTTAATGGGATTTCAGTTTTACAATGATCTTTCTGCTTACCTATTTTTAAAGAATTTTAATAACATGAAAAAATATTCATAAAATAATACTGAGTGAAAAGCAACAATACCAAACTATGCTAATGTGTTTATCTGTGCATGCATATACCTAGGGAAGAAAATTACATGATTGAAAGTATGCTAAAATATAATAATTATGTCTTCATTTTGAGATTTTGGATAATTTTATGCTAATTATTTTTAATAGTTTTAAGTTTCCTTATTTTTTTTTTAACAATTTTTTATTGCTTTATTTTTGAGAGTGAGAGTGTTGGTGGGGGAGGGGCAGAGAGTGAGGGAGACACAGAATCTGAAGCAGGCTCCAGTCTCTGAGCTGTCAGCACAGAGCCCAATGCAGGTCTCAAATTCATGAACCGCGAGATCATGACATGATCCAAAGTCAGCTGCTTAACCAACTGACCCATCCACATGCCACATGTTTTCTTACTAAACATACTCTTTTAATTTGAAATTTATGTTCTTAACAGAGTACTCGATAAATGTTCTTATTTTTAGTTCTTTACAGCAAGGTAATTATAGGAAAATAATTTATATGAATAGTTTGATGTCTATTAAGTCAGTCTTTGCTGGTACTGTAGCAAAATCCATACATATTTGATTTTTACTTCAACCATGTAATAGTAAATTTTATCTTAACAAATACAGCTAACCTGTATTTAGTGTTTACCAGGCAGGACAAGATACTTTTAAGCATTCTCATTCAATAAGCATAACTCCATAAGGCAGACTAATTCTTCTAATTTGCAATTCATTATATTGCTTTACAATTTTATATACATTAACGTTTTTTAAATGCCTATACGTAAGTTCACTCTTTCCATTATACATTTCTATTTCTAACATAAGAACTATATAATAAATCATGTATACTTTCAAATTATTTCATATTTCTAGGTAATGTTAGTGATGTTAAGAGAGTCCCACTAAATATTAAAATTTTTAGATTTTAGTCTTATCCTTTATTTTTTTTTAATTTTTATATTTTTAGAGATAGACAACACGAGTGGAGGAGGGGTAGAGAGAGAGGGAAACATAGAATTCGAAGCAGGCTCCAAGCTCTGAGCTGTCTGCACAGAGCCCAACGTGGGGCTCGACATGGGAACCACGAGATCATGACCTCAGCCAAAGTCAGCCACTTAACATACTGAGCCACACAGGCACCCCAGTCTTAGTGTTTAAATGTTCAGCTTAATTATGTAACAAACACCTAGCAAATATATATACTCATAGGGAGAGACTGACTTTTGGAATGCCAGTGTGAGGACTACACGAACCTGCTGTCCCCAAAAAGGGAAATAAAAATACTGGCCAAACAACTAGTATCAACCATTTCAGAATTTAAGAAATTAACCAAAGCTATAGAATGGAGTGTGTCTGTATGTATCCAAGAAGAACTACTAATCCTCACTAAGACAGCAGGATCTGTGGCACTTTTACTTCAGGCTATTCCCATCTGAACTACCTTCTCTACTGAGCAGTACAGCAGCGAGGAAAAACAAGCAGCCTCACAGTCAGTGGACAGGACTGACCTTTGGAGCTCCATTAAAATTCCGATCCCCATAGCACTGTCAATATTTTATCTAAAGTAGCAACTCCTTGGAAAATCCCCATTCTCAGGATTTGGGGGCTGTTTGATTTGACTCAGAGTTCAGCCCAGCAGGAAAAAATAAAATTTATTTTAAAAATTTTAAAAAGCCCTATCCCTGGGGCATTACCAAAAAGAACAATCACCTGCTGGCAAAATCTAAGCTACCTAGGCCTAAGCTTTCAGATATAGTGAAACAAGAACCTGTTCAACGTATAAAAGGAAATCTTGAGGAACAAAATGACTTTGAAAAACTCCAGTATATTCATAGGGATCTATACGGCTGTGAACATGCCTAGAAATGAAACTACCTCATTCAAATACTACCTTGTGGCCCTGCTTAAGCAATACATGAAAGCTAAAATTAATCTGTAAACTGCCTGAAGTTTGAAGGAATACTTCCACACACAAATCCCCCAAAGTGTGGAAGACATATAGACAAGATATTAAAGAAATCTTATGACCAGTCATTGCTGACTCAAGTATATCCCCTAGGAAGTCAGGCTTAAGATAAAAACTTTAAAAATAAGAAAATAAAATAACTTTGTGGCAGGGAATGAAGGATCTATAGAATTCATCCAGGAAACTCACTGAACAAATGAGCGCCACCAACAAAGAAAAACCAACAAATCCTTGAAAGGAGATGGTTGATACCACAGTCATTATATTATCTAAGAAATCCACTTTCAACCAAAAATTATATGACATGCAAAGAAACAGGAAATTATGCCACAAACACATTTTTAAAAGAATAAAATAAAATAACAGAAAATGTACCCAAAGATATTGGACATAGTTGACAGAATCTATAAAGTTGGTATTATAAATATGTTGAAAGAACTAAAAGAAGCCAGGATTGAGAATTAGGGTTAAATATGACAACTATGTCTCACTAAATAGAAAATGGAAATAAGGAGATAAAGATCATCTTAAAAATCAAATAGAAATTCTGGAAATAGAAATTGAAGAGAAAAATTCAGCAGAGGACTCAACAGATTTGAGTTGACAAAAGAATAAGCAAACTTGAATAGGATCAAACTTGAATACTAATTTCTGTATACAGGAAGTATATACAGCCTGAGTTATAGAAGAAAAAAAAAACTCAGAGACCTATGGACCCACCATCAAGCATACCAACATATGTATAAGGGGATTCATAAAAGGAAAAGAGAAAAAGGGGCAAAATAAATATCTGAAGCAATAATGGCCAAAAGCACCTAAATTTGATGAAAAGCATTAATATGCACATCTAAGAAGCCCAGCAAATTCTAAGAAGAGATCCACGCATAGTCAAACTGTCAAAAAACAAAGACAAAAGTTCTATTGATAGCAAGAGAGATGCTACTTATCACATATATGAGAGCCTCAATAAGATCAACAGCTGACTTATCAACAAACACCATAGAGGCCAGAGGAGGAGGATATATGCTAAAGGTGGGGAGGGGGGGGACTGTCAGTGAAGAATTCTATATGTGGCAAAACGATTCTTCAAAAATGAAGAAATTTAGACATTCCTAGATAAACAAAACAGACATTCAGGGCCACCTGGGTGGCTCAGTCAATTGAGTGTCCAACTTTTGTTTCCTGCTCAAGTCTTGATCCCACGATTGTGGGATCAAGCCCTGCATTGGGCTCTGTGCTGAATGTGGAGCCTGCTTGAGATTCTCTCTCTCTCTCTCTCTCTCTCTCTCTCTCTCTCTCTCTCTCTCTCTCTCTCCCCCCCTCTCTCTCCCTCTCTCTCTCTCTCTTTCTCTCTTTCTCTCTCTCTCTCCCTCTTAATCTCTCTAAAATAAAGATTAAAAAAAATTTTTTTTAAACAGACAATTCATCTCTACCAGGCCAGCCCTAAAAGAAATGCTAAAGGGAGCCCTTCAGGCTGAGCTTAGAGGACAACTAGACAGTAATTAAAATCCACACAATTAAATAAAAACACCAGTAAGACTATAGATAAATAGAAAATATGGTAATGTCTCTTATTTCCTATCTGACTTAAAAGTGCATAAAGTAATCATGTAAATCTGTGTTGATGAGCTGGTTATGTATAAAAATATAACATATAATAAGAGCACAAAAGAAAGGGGAGGACAATAGCTATATTGGAGCAAAGTTGTTATATGCACTAGGAATTAAGTTAGTTAATATGCTAATTGTAATCTCTATGGCAACCATGAAGAAAATAATTCAAAAACTATAAAAGAAATAACTAGGGAATTAAAATAGTATACTAAAATAATTTAACAAAGTAGTAGTGCCTTTAATTCAAAAGACATAAAACATGTACAAAACTAATAGTAAATGGGAGACATAAATCCTGCCTTATCAGCAATCAAACTAAGTGTAATTGGAATAAACACTCCTATCAAAAGGCAGAGATTGGTAGAATGGATAATATATGACTCAATTATGTGCCATCTACAAAAGACACTTTAGGTTCAAAGATGCAAATAAGTTTGGGGGGGTGGTGCCTGTCTGGCTCAGTGACTCTCAATCTCAGGATTGTAAGCTTGAGCCCCACACTGGGTATACAGATTACTTTAAAAAATAATATCTTTTTTAAAAAAGATACAAATAACTTGAAAGTAAAAAGATGGGGGAAATTATGCCATGCAAAAAGTAACCAAAAGAGAGCTGGAGTGGCCATTCTAGTATCAGACTAAACTGGACTTTAAGACAAAAAATTGTTACTAGAGACAAAGAAGGACATTTTATAATGACCATAAAAAGGGTAATCCATAAGGAAGCTATAAGAACTATAAAGACATAGGCACCTAACTACAGAGCACCCCAAATACATGAAGAATTGAGGACAGAAATTGATAATTCAAAATAAATTATTGGAGACTTTAATACTGCACTTTCAATAATGGATCAAATCAGGCATAAGATTGTTAAGGAAAGAGAAAATGACACTACAAACCAACAAAACCTAACAGAACTGTACAGAACACTCCACCCAACAACAGCAGAATATGCATTCTTCCCAAACACACATGGAACATTCTCCAAAATAGACTGACCATATGCTAGGTCATAAAACAAGCCTCAATAAATTTAAAAGAATTGAAATCATCCTAGGTATGTTCCCTAACTACAATGGGATGCTATTAGAAATCAATAATAATTTGAAAATTCACAAATATGTGGAAATTAAACAACAGACTCCTAAAAAACCAATAGGTCAAATAAATCACAAGGGAAACTAGAAAATACTTAGGTGCATGAAAACAAAACCACGACATACCAAAATATATAGGCTGCAGCTAAACCAGTTCGTAGAGGAAAATTTATTGATGTAAGTGCCTATATTAAGGAATAGGAAAAATCTGAAACTGATAACCACCTTAAGAAACTACCTGGGGCACCTGGGGTGGCTCAGTCTGTTACGCATCTGACTTTTGGTTTCAGCTCAGGTCATGACCTCACACAGTTCATGAGTTCGAGCCCCACATGAGGCTCTGTGCTGGTGGTGCAGAGCCTGCTTGGGGTTCTCTTTCTCCCTGCTCCTCCCCTGCTTGTGCGCTCTCTCTCTCTCTCTCTCTCTCTTTCTCGCTCTCTCTCTCTCTCTCTCTCTCTCAAAATAAATAAATAAACTGGAAGGAAGGAAGGAAGGAAGGAAGGAAGGAAGGAAGGAAGGAAGGAAGGAAGGAAGGAAGGAATTAGCCAAGGAAAAGGAAACTAAGCCCAAAGCAAGCAGAAGCCAAGAAATGAAAGAAAATAAGAAGGGAAGAAAAACATAAAGAAAACCAATTAAAAGATTTTTTTAAGATTAACAAAATTTACAAACCTTTAGCTAGACTGACAAAGAAAAAAAAAGAGAAGACTCAAATTGCTAAAGTCCATAATGAAAGAGGATACTATTACCAACCTTAACAGAAAAGGAAGCTACATAAATAGCCAATAACACTTGAAAAGCAGCTCAGCATCATTAGGCATTAGGTAAATGCAAAAAAAGCCACAATGAGAAATACCACTTCACAACTACTGGGATGGCTATGATCAAAAAGACAGAGGAAGCATTAGCAAGGATGTGGAAAACTTGGAACCTTCATACATTATTGGTGGGAATACAGAATATAGAATGCTGTGGCCATTTTGGAAAACAAGTTGACACAAAGACTTGTATGTGAATGTTCACACAGCAGCATTATTCATAAAAAGACCACACATTGTATGATTGTATTTATATGAATCTCTAGAAGAGGCAAATCTATAGAGAAACTGATTAGTGATTACCCATAGCTGAAAGAGTAAAGGTTAGAAATAGGAGTAACTTCTAATGGGTATGGGATTCTTTTTGGGTGATGAAAATGTTCTAAAATTTGTGGTTATAGTTCAACAACGTTTTTCATATACTCAAAAACACTACACATTTTAAGTTGGTGATGTTTATGGTATGTGAATTATATCTCAATAAACCTGCTTTCTTTGAAAAGTGAATCATTAATGTTAATAATCGAGACATTTCATTTCACATTTTTATCCTTAAAGAATTAAGTTCTGGCACCTAAATTGTTAACATTTTTATCATTTTAATGTTTGATAAGAGCAATGTTTACAAAGATGCCTTTTTTTTTTTTTTAATAAATGTAGCTGGACAACTCAGCCAGTCAGCACATTTAGCTCTCCAACTACCATACAATGTACTTGGTTTAGGTCGAAGTGCAAATTTTCTTGATCATCTTTATGTTGGCATTCCCCGTCCATCTGGAGAGAAGGTGAGTAAAAATTTATTTTGTTTACAATGAATCTGTGTTTTAACATTCACTATTTAGTATTTGAATTCAACAATTTGAATATTTGAATTCAAATACTTCAAACTTTTTTAATCTCTTTAAAGAGATGTAGAAAAATAGACATAATGACTTAAGAAAAAGAAATAGTGATCTATCTAAACTTGCCTTACATAGAACACGTCATAATTTGAAGATATAGTTTTCTAGCCCCTCTCTCATAAACCTCATGACCTCCTATCCCTCTTTTCTCCTTTTTTTCTTCATCTTGAATATCTAACATAATATGTATTTTATTTTGTTTGTCATACTCCACCTCCACTCGAATTTTAGCTTCAAGCAGCATTTGTACATAGCACTTTGAACAATGCCTGCTACACTGTTGAATAAGTATTTGTTGAATTAATAAATCTGTGAGACAGAAATATAATCCTTCAAAAGATAAAAAAAAAATTGCCACCAGGGCACAGGAGCCCTATTTGGTGCTTATTATATATCAATTTAGCTTAATCCATACATAGGATTTCAATTAATCAAGGAGTACTTAAGCTTTTTCCTTATTTATTTATAATAATAATTGGGGTTTTTTTGGTTTTTGGTTTTTTTTAATATGAAATTTATTGTCAAATTGGTTTCCATACAATAGCCAGTGCTCATCCCAACAGGTGCCCCCCAATGCCCATCACTCACTTTCCCCTCCCTTCCACCCCCCATTAACCCTCAGTTTATTCTATTTTTAAAAGTCTCTTATGGTTTGGCTCCCTACCTCTCTAAATTTTTTTTCCCCTTCCCCTCCCCCATGGGCTTCTGTTAAGTTTCTCAGGATCCACATAAGAGTGAAAATATATGGTATCTGCTTTCTCTGTATGACTTATTTCACTTAACATAACACTTTCCAGTTGCATCCACATTGTACAAAAGGCCATATTTCATTCTTTCTTATTGCCAAATAGTATTCCATTGCATATATAAACTAACATTTCTTTATCCATTAATCAGTTGATGGACATTTAGGCTCTTTCCATAATTTGGCTATTGCTGAAAGTGCTGCTATAAACATTGGGGTACAAGTGCTCCTCTGCATCAGCACTCCTGTATCCCTTGGGTAAATCCCTAGCAGTGCTATTGCTGGGTCATAGGGTACATCTATTTTTAATTTTTTGAGGAACCTCCACACTTTTCCAGAGCAGCTGCACCAGTTTGCATTCCCACCAACAGTGCAAGAGGGTTCCCATTTCTCCACATCCTCGCCAGCATCTATAGTCTCCTTATTTGTTTATTTTAGCCACTCTGACTGGCGTGAGGTGGTATCTGAGTGTGGCTTTGATTTGTATTTCCCTGATGAGGAGAGAAGTTGAGCATCTTTTCATGTGCGTGTTGGCCATCTGGATGTCTTCTTTAGAGAAGTGTCTATTCATGTCTTCTGCCCATTTCTTCACTGGATTATTTGTTTTTTGGGTGAGGAGTTTGGTGAGTTCTTTATAGACTTTGGATACTAGCCCTTTGTCCGATATGTCATTTGCAAATATCTTTTCCCATTCCGTTGGTTGCCTTTTAATTTTGTTGATTGTTTCCTTTGCGGTACAAAAGCCTTTTATCTCATGAGGTCCCAATAGTTCATTTTTGCTTTTAATTCCCTTGCCTTTGGAGATGTGTCAAGTAAGAAATTGCTACGGCTGAGGTCAGAGAGGTTTTTTTCCTGCTTTCTCCTCTAGGGTTTTGATGGTTTACTGTCTCACATTCAGGTCCTTCATCCATTTTGAGTTTATTTTTGTGAATGGTGTAAGAAAGTGGTCTAGTTTAATTCTACTGCATGTTGCTGTCCACTTCTCCCAGCACCATTTGTTAAAGAGACTGTCTTTTTTCCATTGGATACTCTTTCCTGCTTTGTCAAATATTACTTGGCCATACTTTTGTGGGCCCAATTCTGGAGTCTCTATTCTATTCCATATGTCTATGTGTCTGTTTTTGTGCCAATACCATGCTGCCTTGATGATTACAGCTTTGTAGTAGAGGCTAAAGTCTGGGATTGGGATGCCTCCCACTTTGGTCTTTTTCAATATTACTTTGGCTATTCAGGGTCTTTTGTGGTTCCATACAAATTTTAGGATTGCTTGTTCTAGCTTCGATAAGAATGCTGGTGCAATTTTGATTGGGATTGCATTGAATGTGTAGATTGCTTTGGGTAGTATTGACATTCAAACAATATTTATTCTTCTAATCCATGAGCATGGAATATTTTTCCATTTCATTGTATCTTCTTCGATTTCCTTCATAAGTTTTCTATAGTTTTCAGCATACAGATCTTTGTGATTCTTAGTTCAGTTGTAAATGGGATCGGTTTGTCTTTCTGTTGCTTCGTTGTTAGTGTAAAGGAATGCAACTGATTTCTGTACATTAATTTTGTATCCTGCGACTTTGCTGAATTCATGTATCACTTCTAGCAGACTTTCGGTGTAGTCTGTTGGGTTTTCCATATATAGTATCATGTCATCTGCAAAACGTGAAAGCTTGACTTCATCTTTGCCAATTTTGATGCCTTTGATTTCCTTTTGTTGTCTGATTGCTGATGCTAGCACTTCCAACACTGTGTGAAACAACAGCGGTGAGAGTGGACATCCCTGTTGTGTTCCTGATCTCAGGGAGAAAGCTCTCAGGTTTTCCCCATTGAGGATGATTTAAGCTGTGGGCTTTCATAAATGGCTTTATGATGTTTACGTATGTTCCTTCTATCCCGACTTTCTCGAGGGTTTTTATTAAGAAAGGATGCTGAATTTTGTCAAATGCTTTTTCTCCATCGATTGACAGGATCATATGGTTCTTATCTTTTCTTTTATTAATGTGATGTATCACATTGATTTGTGAATGTTGAACCAGCCCTGCATCCCAGGAATGAATCCCACTTGATCAGCGTGAATAATTCTTTTTATATGCTGTTGAATTCGATTTGCTAGTATCTTATTGAGAATTTTTGCATCCATATTCATCAGGGATATTGGCCTGTAGTTCTCTTTTTTGCTGAGTCTCTGTCTGGTTTGGGAATCAAAGGAATGCTGGATTCATAGAATGAGTCTGGAAGTTTTCCTTCCCTTGCTATTTATTGGAACAGCTTGAGAAGAATAGGTATTATCTCTGCTTTAACTGTCTGTTAGAATTTCCCAGGGAAGCCATCTGGTCCTGGACTCTTCTTTGTTGGGAGAGTTTTGATAACTGATTCCATTTCTTCACTGGTTATGGGTCTGTTCAAGTTTTCTATTTCTTCCTGTTTGAGTTTTGGAAGTGCTTAGGAATTTGTCCATTTCTTCCAGGTTGTCCAGTTTGTTGGCATATAATTTTTCATAGTATTCCCTGATAATTGCTTGTATTTCTGAGGGATTGGTTGTAATAATTCCATTTTCATTCGTGATTTTATCAATTTGGGTCATCTCCCTTTTTGAGAAGCCTGCCTAGAGGTTTATCAATTTTGTTTATTTTTTCAAAAAGCCAACTCTTGGTTTCCTTGATCTGCTCTACAGTTTTTTTAGATTCTATATTTATTTTTGCTCTGATCTTTATTATTTCTCTTCTTCTGCTGATTTAGGCTGCCTTTGCTGTTCTGCTTCTATTTCCTTTAAGTGTGCTGTTAGATTTTGTATTTGGGATTTTTCTTGTTTCTTGAGATAGGCCTGGATTGCAATGTATTTTCCTCTCAGGACTGCCTTTGCTGCATCCCAAAGCATTTGGATTGTTGTATTTTCATTTTCGTTTGTTTCCATATATTTTTTAATTTCTTCTCTAATTGCCTGGTTGACCCATTCATTCTTTAGTAGGGTGTTCTTTAACCTCCATGCTTTTGGAGGTTTTCCAGACTTTTTCCTGTGGTTGATTTCAAGCTTCATAGCATCGTGGTCTGAAAGTGTGCATGGTATGATCTCAATTCTTGTATACTTATGAAGGGCTGTTTTGTGACCCCGTATGTGATCTATCTTGGAGAATGTTCCATGTGCACTCGAGAAGAAAGTATATTCTGTTGCTGTGGGATGCAGAGTTCTAGATATATCTGTCAAGTCCATCTGATCCAATGTATCATTCAGGGCCATTGTTTCTTTATTGATCCTGTGTCTAGATGATCTATCCATTGCTGTAAGTGGGGTATTAAAGTCCCCTGCAATTACCACATTCTTATCAATAAGGTTGCTCATGTTTGTGATTAATTGTTTTACACATTTGGGGCCTCCTTATTCGGAACATAGATGTACAATTGTTAGATCTTCCTGATGGATAGACCCTGTGATTATTATAAAATGTCCTTCTTCATCTTTTGTTACAACTTTTAATTTAAAGTCTAGTTTGTCTGATATAAGTATGGCTACTCCAGCTTTCTTTTGACTTCCACTAGCATGATAGATAGTTCTCCATCCCCTCACTTTCAATCTGAAGGTGTCCTCAGGTCTAAAATGAATCTCTTATCGACAGCAAATAGATGGGTCTTGTTTTTTTTATCCATTCTGACACCCTATATCTTTTGGTTGGAGCATTCAGTCCATTTACATTCAGTTTTACTATAGAAAGATATGGGTTTAGAGTCATTGTGATGTCTGTAGGTTTCATGCTTGTAGTGATGTCTCTGGTCCTTTGTGGTCCTTGCAACATTTCACTCACAGAATCCCCCTTAGGATCTCTTGTGGGGCTGGTTTAGTGGTGATGGATTCCTTCAGTTTTTGTTTGTTTGGGGAAATCTTTATCTCTCCTTCTATTCTGAATGACAGGCTTGCTGGATAAAGGATTCTTAGCTGCTTTTTTTTTTTTTTTTTTTCTGTTCATCATATTGAAGATTTCCTGCCATTCTTTTCTGGCCTGCCAAGTTTCAGTAGATAGGTCTGCTACTACTATTATGTGTCTACCTTTGTAAGTTAGAGCCTGTTTTCCCTGGCTGCTTTCAGAATTTTCTCTTTATCCTTGTATTTTGCCAGTTTCACTCTGATATGTCGTGCAGATGATCGATTCAAGTTATGTCTGAAGGGGGTTCTCTGTGCCTCTTGGATTTCAATGCCTTTTTCCTTCCCCAGATTAGAGAAGGTCTCAGCTATGATTTATTCAAGTACACCTTCAGCCCCTTTTTCTCCTTCCTCCTTCTGGAATTCCCATGATATGGATATTGTTCCGTTTCATTGCATCACTTAGTTCTCTAATTCTCCCCTCATACTCCTGGATTTTTTTATCTCTCTTTTTCTCAGCTTCCTCTTTTTCCATAATTTTATCTTCTAATTCACCTATTCTCTCCTCTGCCTCTTCAATCCGTGCTATGGCCGCCTCCATTTATTTTTCACCTCATTTATAGCATTTTTTAATTCATCTCTGTTGCAATAGATTCTCTGATGGCCTCTGTGCTTTCTTCAAGCCCAGTGATTAATTTTATGACCATTATTATAAATTCTTATTCCATTATATTGTTTAAATCGGTTTTGATTAATTCATTAGCTGTCGCTACTTCCTGGAGCTTCTTTTGAGGAGAGTTCTTCCGTTTTGTTATTTTGAGTAGTCGCTGTGGTAACTCCAAACTGTAGGCCACTTCTTGTGCTATCAGGAGTGACTTGTGTGGTGGGCGAGGCCGCAGTCAGACCCGATGTCTGTCCCCAGCCCACCGCTGGGGCCACAGTCATACTGGTTTGTACCTTATCTTCCCTTCTTCCAAGGGCAGGACTCACTGTGGAGTGGTGTGTCCCCTGTCTGGACTACTTGCACACTGCCAGGCTTGTGCTGCTGCTTCAATGGGATATGGCCAAGGGCGTATTAACCGGGGTGGATCTGCAAGGTGCACAGGGGTGGGAGGGGCAGGCTTAGCTAGGTTTGCCATGGGTGGTCCCCTGTGGGAGAAACCCTGCAGCACGGGGAGGGAGGCAGGCCCGTCAGAGGCGTGGATCCACAGAAGAACAGCGTTGGGCATTTGCACAGTGCAAGCAAGTTTGGTGAGGGGAACTGGTTCCCTTTGGAATTTCAGCTGGGAGATGGGAGAGGGAAATGGCACTTCCCAGCGCCTTTGTTCTCCTGCCAAGCTGAGCTCTGTGTTCTGGGGCTCAACAACTCTCCCTCCCAGTGTCCTCTCGCCCTCCCCGCTCTCTGAGAGCAGAGCTGTTGACTTTTAACATTCCAGATGGTAAGTCCCACTGGCTGTCAGAACTCATAGGGTCCGGCCCCTCTGCTTTTGCAAGCCAGACTTCGGGGGCTCTGCCTTGCCAGGTGGGCTGCCCCTCCACCGCCCCAGCTCCCTCCTACTAGTCCGTGTAGCACGCACTGCCTCTCTGCCCTTCCTACCCTCCTCCATGGGCCTCTTGTCTACGCTCAGCTCTGGAGAGTCCATTCGACTAGTCTTCTGGCAGTTTTCTGGGTTATTTAGGCAGATGTGGGTGGAATCGAAGTGATCAGCAGGACGAGGTGAGCCCAGTGTCCTCCTATGCCGCCACCTTCGATTTAATCTAATAATTGTTTTTAAAGTATACTATATGTTAAATGTTCTTAACATTCTTTTTCTAGTCTATACGAAAACAAGAGTGGACTGCAATCATTCCAAATTCCCAGCTAATTGTCATTCCATATCCTCACAATGTTCCTCGAAGGTAATGCCCTTGCTTGAACTGATTTTGGAAAAAATACTGTCAATTCAGAATCATAGAAACAGTTACATCTTTTAAAAACTCTGTCTCTATTCCTGCTGTGTTCCCATGAGTGCCATCATTTAATTTGCTTACAGCAAACCTTAAATGACTAAACATTCCTACACAAAAGGTCCCTGACTTTTTTTATGGAAAACAAATTAAACCCTATTAGAAAAACAGCAGGTTAACTAATTAGGGATTTATACATATTCTGATTAAATAAACTGATCTTCAGTTCACTAGCTATAAATTCTAAAATTTCAGAGTGCTGAATTTTTCAATAAGCATTGATCTTTTTAATAAATGCTTAGAGAAGTGGTATATATCCCACAGTGGTTAGGCACACGTTTTGGAGTCAAACAGACCTAAGCTAGAAACTAAGACCCACTGCTGATGGTCAATTTCTGCATTTGTGAAGTGGGAAGTAGAACACCTACCTTAAAAAGATGAAGATAAAATATGTTTAAGACAGTGCCCAGCATAGAGTAAATTTTCAGTGAAAGGTAGATGTTTTTTATCTTTAGCAGAATATATTCCTCCTGTAATAATAGCATTTAAATCTAACTCCTTATCTTTGTTCATTTTTCTTTAAAATACTAGATTCATTCCATCATTTTTAAAAAGTAGGTAATGAAAGTATTCACTAACACTTGTTTCATTGGAAAGAATACAAGTTGTCCTTAAAGTTAGTCTGATATCAGTTATGGAAAATAACCAAAGAGGAAGGGTGTAATTTATCTATGAATATTTAACCAGCAGGGTGCTGTTTTGTTACATTTCTTCTCAAAATCCAGGCTGTATTGTTCTTTATTAAATTTTTCAATGGAATATATTCAATGGCTTGCTAGAACCAGCTCATGCCATCTCATGAGCTGATGGTATGCGTCTTTTTCCCACTCTGTTCAGTGAGGTAACATTAAAATCAGCTATGATGTGAGTATTTACAACATGAAAATTGGCAACTGCCAATAAGGTCTTTTTTCCCCACCCCAGAGAGCCACTTTACCAGCTCACTACAGGATATATTTTATGGTAGATTTAAGGGCTTTAGAAGCAAACTACTTAAGAAAACAACTTTATCACAACATTAGGCATGAAATAAGATAACATCAGTAGAGGGGCACTTGGCTAGCTCCGTCAGTGGACCACATGACTGGATTTTGGGGTTGTGGGTCAAGCCCCATGTTGGGTGTAGAGATTACTTAAAAATAAAATCTTTTTAAAAAGAGAGAACATCTCTAGAAACAGTTATAGTCTGAGTTCAGATATTTTTTAATGAGTCTGTATTATGTGTTTGTTACTTTTTTATACATGAAATTTATAACAAAACTAAAAAATCTGCACTATGCATAGGAAACTATATAAATTATGGTACTTCTATCTGGTCTAATATCGTGACACAGAACAATCTCTTAAAATAGAGTGGTATGCAAAAGACAATAAAAGGGAAATGCATTTAGAGTATGTACAATAAGCAACCATTTGTGATTTGAAGAAGATATTTGTGCATATATGTCTATGTATGTATAGAATATCTCTGGAAGGATATGCAGGAAATTGGTAAGAACTGATTGCTTCTGAGTAAGAAACTAAACATTGGCCTTTTGTCCATATTTTTTCTTATCAAGATTTTTTTCTTACGTCTTTTCATTTTTTTGTTGTTTATTTTAAAAGAACTACCAAAAAAATCTCATGAAAGAACTTTTTTTGTTTTTTTAAGTATGAAGTAAGGTACTGAGAATAACTAACCTCAACTAACAGTATTCATTTTCTTGGTTTTCTTACTTTTGAATTTTGGAAAATTCTGTTACAGTTTTCTTTTATAATCAACATTTTTCATGTTTCTCTTGCTCTTTCTGAAGAGATGTTCTTTTCAAATTTATGTACATAATAAAAACGTAATTGATTTTAGTTTGAGGTGTATTTTGAGATTTATTGACTAGAGGCTAACTTACAGATCAATAAATTTTAATTATCCCAAAATAAGTCAATTACTACTTGCTATTCATCGGAATGATCTTACTTTTATTAAACTTTTAAAATAAAAATAGGCTAAATATATTTTTTAAAAATCCTTATATATGCTTCCTATAAGAGACTCCCCTCAGATGTAAAGTCACACATACTGAAAGTCAAAGGAAGGAAAAAAGATGTTTCATGCAAATGGAAACAAAAAGAAGCTGGGTAGCTATATATATATATACATATATATGATATATGTGTATATATGTACATGTATATGTACATATATGTATATATGTACATATACATGTACATATATACATATATGATATATACATATATATATCAGACAAAATATTTTAAAACAAAGACTTTAATAAAAGACAAAGAAGGACATTACATAATAACACAAGAGTCAAAAAAAACCCAGAGGATATAATAATTGTAAATATTTACGCACCCAGCATAGGAAAACCTAAATATATAAAGCAACCATTAACAGACCTAAAGGGAGAAATTGACAGTAATACAATAATAGTAGGTGACTTTAAAATGAAAATATATCCATCATCTATTTTCAAGGAGAATAAAATTCTTTGTATATAACCACCTGCAGTGTTGGTGATATAGAGCTTAAGCTTTTCAAGGTTTGCAAGTGCCATATTACGTAGTAGGGAAAGAGCTAGTTCTATTTATGCTAAAGTCTGTATATTGTCATTAACACTGAGGGACTAAAAGTGATTTTGTAAGAAGTCTCAATGTCATTGTGGTAATGTAAACCCTCCAACATGGCTCAGAAATGGTAGAAGTGTTTTTACACAAGCCGTCTATACCCACTTAGTTATATGGCTGTTTTAGTTGGCCATAGTACATATATGAACAAGGATCAGAAAATAAGGTGACATGATATCAAAATTATGTAGTCTTGAAGTTCAAGTTTGCAAATTCAGCAAGTAAATCAAGACATAAAAACAATCTCTAAGATTGTCCTAAGTACCCTTAATAAGTTCACTTAAGAATAATTCTCACAGGATCAAAGAAAAATAATGAAGCATCTCATCAAAAATTCTATTCTGTTTCAGTTCTCTGAGTGAAATCTGAACTCTGTAGGATCATTAGTATTCTTAGCCCTATCTAAATTTAAGTGCTGTTGTTTTATTTATAGTGAATGGATAGTTGGGAGAATGAATTAATTGATGAATCAACTGTTTCATTAATTAATAGCTATTTGCTTTTGGGTCTCAGTAGAATTTTGTGATTTTTCATTTAAATGTGTAATTTTAATGATTCTGTTTTATCTACAGCTGGAGTGCCAAGCTGTACCTTACACCAAGTAACATCGTCCTACTTACTGCTATAGCTCTCATCGGTGTCTGTGTTTTCATCTTGGCAATAATTGGCATTTTACATTGGCAGGAAAAGGTTTGTTCATTTAAATGAAACATTAACTTTTGTTAACTTAGAATAGCAATACATTGCTCTCTAAAAACATTATATTTTAAACTTTTTTCAAGTAACTAAGATTTTCTGATTTTTCACATTCTGTCCATAATGTCATCTTACTGATAATTTCTTTCATCCTCTCAACTTACAAATGTCTCTTAACAATTCATACAAATCACAGAAAATTATTTTAAAACTTCAATGCTGTATAATAGTAATAAAATGATCACCCAAAAATTACCAGAAATATAGAAAAACTTAATTAGAAACAATTTCATAAAGTCCTGAAAAATAATTTTTTTTAACAAGCCTATGTTTATGATCTACTTAGAGCCATGAACCCTTTTTTCCAGGAATAACAGCTATCTCTATATAAAGAATTGAAACACAGACAAGTTAAATTATTTTCTCAAGGTTTGGGTGGGAAGTAACAACTAAAATGATAAACATCTTTTCTATTTGTAAAGTATTCTTTGCACTAAACATATTTCTATTCTTTAGTGTAACTCCTAAATAATTAAAAACAACACTCCAAAAACATAGTTTTTCTTTATACAGTGTTTATGAGGAGGAAAGAAGAGGCTATCACATAAATTTACTAGCAGTTGAGATATAAATTGAAAAACCAATTTCTATGAAAATGTGAATATGAATTAAATACATGTGTTAATAGGAATATATATTAAAGTATATAACTAGCAGATTCCAACAATGTTCCCCAAAAAAGTCTTCTTTGTGTCATACAACTGTTTTTTTTTTTTGTAACTACTCTCTTTGGATTGTCATGCCCATTATAATTATTTTTTATTAACTAAATTTACCATGTGTTTTAGCTGTTTTAACTTATGAAAAAGAGAAAAATTTAACTGTTCTGATAAATTTTCATAGGTTTGTCTCTCCCCAAAAATTACTCCTTTCCATCAAAAATCATAACAGAAACTTACATATTCAGTTAATTTTAAGATTGCAACTTAAGAAGTAAAATAAAGGGCGATCCTACATATTTTTTTTTCCAGAAGTATCAGAACACAGTCTGAAGTATTAAATAGCTCTAGACCTATAAAGGAAGGGAAATTAATTTCATTAATTCCTCAGATCATCTGATTACAGGATAAACATTGTGGACTTATAATAATAATGATTCAGTGACTGAAAATTGAAGTTTTAAATACAGATGTGGATTTAACCATATATACTCCACTCTGGTACTGTGGTTCTTCTACCTTTCTGACCACTTCTCTTTCACCTATGCTGGGTGCTCCCTTCTACCATTTCCTAACCATAGTGTCTGCCTTAGGGTGTCTTCTTTGTACAGTTTTCCTGCCAATTTTATCCAAAGGCATAACTTCACACTATTACTTCAAATACCCCTAACACTCATCTCTCCCTAAAGGTCTCTTCCCCCATTTCTAGCCGTCTCCATGACATCTCTACCTAGATCACTTACAAGCACCATAAAACCAGTATTGTAGGGGCACCTGGGTGGCTCAGTTGGTTAAGCCCTTTGACTCTGGATTTCAACTCAGGTCATGATCTCACAGTTTGTGGGATCAAGCCCCAGTGGAGGGCTCTGCACTGGATGTGGAGCCTGCTTAGGATTCTCTCTCCCTCTCTCTCTCTGGCCCTTCTCTGTTTGTACACTTTCTCTGTCTCAAAAGGAATAAACTTAAAAAACAAACAATATTGTAAAGCTTTGTCTGTCTTCTTTCCTACTTAAGTATAAAATTTGATCAGTTGCCCCACTGATTCTGATTCCATAGCAATCCCTGCAACTGACCCCACATCTGCATTCTTACTCCCAGGGGCTTTAGGTTCAGCTCTTTGTTAGGTCCTGCCTGGTCTCCCGGAGTTCATTCTTTCCCTTTCCACTTCATTGATTGCACTGCTGCCATATTATTCATCATCAAGTTTAGCCTTAATCATGTCACTCCTCTGTTCAAAAATCTCTGCCTAAAATCTGTAAACTCCTTAGCCTATCATTCTTAGAACTTCCATAGGACTCCACCATATACGTTTCCAAGCTTATTTGTTACCAGTTGCTTTCAAGTATTCCATGCTTCTGCCCCACTTGGCATGATTATGCCTATTTCATGCCCAGTTTGGAATGAATGCCCCTCCCCCTCATTTCCATGACTACTATCTTTTCAAAGCTTTCCCTTTCCTCACTCCAACCTAGAAGTAATCTCTCTCCCAGAATATTAGTGACTTTTCACTTTTTTTTCCTGAAATACAGTTAATTCAATATGGTTTGCTTTTTTCTCTCTAGGCTTTAAGTTCCTTGAGAACAAGATACAAAACTGAGGATTTTTCTAATCCCTCAAAATACCAAGCACAGTACTTTGCTGGGAGTGGAAGGTCAATGAATATATGCTAAATCAATAGGTTAATGCAAAAATAATTAATGTACTTTGCTTAGATTTGCTTATAGTGTTAAGAATGGGAAAAATAGTTGGGGTGCCTGGGTGGTTCAGTTGGTTAAGCTTCCAACTCTTGGCTTTGGCTCAGGTCATGATCTCACAGTTGATGAGTTCAAGCCCCACCTCAGGCTCTGCACTGATCGTGTAGAGCCTGTTTGGGATTCCCTCTCTTTCCCTTTCTCTGCCCCTACCCCGCTGGCACTGTCTCTGTCTCTCTCAAAATAAATAAACTTTATTAAAAAATAAAATAAGAAAGAATGGGGAAAATAGTTAATTCCATCCTTGTAGAATTAAATGTTTACTACTACTTTCAAATAAATAATAAATGATAACCAACTCAGTATTTAAGGAAAAGGAACATTTCTTGTTGGGTTTTTTTCTTTTTTAGTTTTTGTTTGTTTGTTTGTTTTGTTTTGTTTTCTTGAGTTTATTATCCCTTTAAAAGAAAATCTATCTTCCCCCTGGACAGTACTTTGTTTTTTTTAATTGTATTTTTTACTTTTTTAAAATTTACATCCAAATTAGTTAACATATAGTGCAACAATGATTTCAGGAGTAGATTCCTTAGTGCTCCTTACCCATTTAGCCCATTCTTGTTGGTTTTTCAATTCAGTTAGTGGGTTCTTAATTATAAAATAGCTACTGTAAACTACAAAAATTTCATAACATTATTACATAATAAAATCACATCGTTTACCTACTACTGGCTTAGAGGTTTAAGATTTTTTTAATTAACATTTCAGAAATGGCTTTTATTGACATTTTCCTATCATTTATAACCTAGTCTAAAATTCTTTTTCAGAAAGCAGATGATAGAGAAAAACGACAAGAAGCCCATCGGTTTCATTTTGATGCTATGTGATTTGCCTTTAATATTATGTAATGGAACAGCTATTCACTTGATTAATTGAAATACTAAATTTGGCTGATAGAAGAAAATAGGGGATTTTGAATATTATTTATAAATGATGTATCCTTTGGTAATTATTGAAAAGTATTCAAATAAATATGGTCTGAATGTGTCACAAGGTCTTTTTTTAAAGCACTTTGTATACAAAGATTTGGGTTATTTAAATGTGCTGTATGTTTTTGTTCCTTTGTGGAATGTGTTGCATGTACTCAGGTGTTTATGTATTTATAATCTTATTAGAATAATGATGATGGAAAAAGACATGTATAAATAAAAATAAATGAGCAGGGATTTTTGTGTTCCACTTGAATTGGTCTTGCTTTTTCTTCTAACTGCAAATTATACTTTTGTGAATGTATCACAGATAAAGTTATTTCACCTTTGCCACAGTGGGCCAGGAATCACTCACTGAGGGCACACAGGGTAGTGATTGGGTACTCTGGCTTTGGAATTGCAGTCCAACAGGCTTGCCTTAAATTTCCAGTTTCACCAGTCACAAGGTGATTGAATTTGGCTAATTGCTTAATCTGTGAGCCTCAGTTTTCTTGTTTACAAATGGGGCTAAGAATACTACTTACTTGAGTTTGTAAACATCAAATGGGATGATGTATGTGAAGTGCTTAGCTTGGTGCCTAGCACAGAGTTAGTGCTCAATTAAGTGGTAGTTGTCATTGTTACTATTTTTAGATTTGCTTTTTACAGACTTCTACAACTAATTATCAAAATATATAGACTCAATAGAATTTTATTTTCAGGCATGAAGAAATCATATTCTTTGGAAAGCCTAAATTCTTAGGGTGGTTGACATCTTATATAACAATTTATTACTTGCTCATATTAACTACAAATGATAGTACCCTCCAAGAATTAACGTGCACTAAAAATTTTCTTTTGAACACTGATCCTAATCATGTGATAATGAAGAGTATTTGATTTCTTGAAAGTAAACTGCTGTAGATAGCATCTGAGAATGCAAATCTTCAACCACATTTTTATTCTCAAAAGCATTCTCTAACTTACACTCACACTTCAGTGCAAATTTTTGTGAACTTCACCTCACCAAACAGTTACCCTAAGATTTAAACCTAAGACTGGGAAAAGTTTATATGTCAGTGCTAATGATTGTCTAATGTGCAAATGGACATATGATGCCTATAAAACACAAAAACTTACCCCCCAAAATTTAATTTTGTTCTTTGTGTTATTTTTTTTTTTTACAATTCACTGGGAATGGCATGTGTATAAGTGGTTTACTTTGTGTATCTATGCATGTTAATATGTCTCCTTAATAAATACTGTGTATTGAAACAAAGTATTTTGGTGAATTTGTAAATATTTTGTAAGTAATTATAAAGTCTAAATCACCTTCTGGACCATGAGACAGAGGAAAATTGATTCACCCATTGCCTCCTTGTGAGTTCATGCAAGATAAGAATCCCCTGACTACAGTACTCAGTTAAATTCACTAAACAGTTATCAACAGCAATACTGTGCCAGGCACTATTCCACACTGTCCTTAAAGACTGCTAGGCTGAGTATCTATAAATTGATACAGCATGAGGTTTAAAACTCACTTGGGAGTCAGGATATATGGAGGAGTAGTGTTATAAGCAAACCCAAACTCCCAATGACTAGGAACAAGGCAAGGATGCCCTCTCCCACTGATAGCTTTCCACATAGTCCTGGAAATTAATAATCCAAGAAAATGAAACAAAAGGCATACAGATTGAAAAGGAAGAAATAAAACTGTCCCTATTAGATGACATGAGTGCCTAGAAAATTCCCAAGAATCTATACACCCACACAACCTCCTAGAACTAAGTGAATTCAGCAAATTCGTGGTCAACACAATCATTTTTTTTAAGTTTATCTTTGAGAGAGAGAGAGAGAGTGTAAGTGGAGGGAGGGCAGAGAGAGAGAGGTAGACAATCTGAAGCAGCCTCCAGGCTCTGAGCTGTCAGCACAGAGCCCAATGCGGGGCTTGAACCCATGAACAATGAGATCATGACCTGAGCTGAAGTCAGACGCTTAAATGACTGAGCCACCTAGGTGCCCCAACACAATCATTTCTATATAAACACAATGAAACTCTTATGTGGAACTATTAACAAAGCATGCATGGGATCTGTATGCAGAAAACTATAAAATGCTGATGAAAGAAATCAAGGAAGACTTGAATGTAAAGACTGTGTTCATGGGTTGGAAGATTCAATCAAGCAAAGATGTAACACTCCCCAAAGTGATCTATAGATTTAATCCTTATCAAAATCCCAGCAGTTGTTGTTGTTTTTGTAGAAATAGACAAGATTATTGTAAAATTTATATAAAAGAGTAAAGGAACTAAAGTAGCTTAAAATAATTTTGAAAAAGAAGGCAAAGTTGGAGGAATCAAACTATCTGATTTTAATACTTACAATAAGTCTTAGAATAAAGTTATAGAAATCAAGATAGTGTGGTATTGACAAATAAATAGAAGAGCAATGGAACAAAGTAGAGGGTCCAGAAAGAAACCCACACAAATATAGCCATTTGATCTTTGACAAAAGTGTAAAAGTGATTAGGTGGAAGACAGTCTTTTCAACAGATAGTGCTTGAATAATTGGTCAGATATATGCAAAGAGAAAAAAGGGACCTTGACCTAAACTTTCATACCTTATATGATAAATAACAAAAATACCTCATATGATAATATGATCATAAACTTAAGTGTAAAGCATAAAACTATAAGACTGTTAGAAGAAAACATAGAAGAATATCTTCATGAACTGGGGTTAGGCAAAGTGTTGTTAAAAATGACACCAAAAGTATGATCCATAAAAGAAAATATTGACAAATTTGACTTCATCTAAATTAAAAACATTTTCTTTGCCAAACACTTTCAAGAGTATGAATAGACAAGCTGCATATGGGAAGAAAATATTTACGAATCATATATCCAAAAATGGGCTTGTATCCAGAATGTATAGTAAATTCTCAAAAATCAACAATAAATTAAAATATATACAATTTAAAAGTGGGCAAGACACATTACTAAAAAAGATATGCAAATGGAAACTAATCAGATGAAAAGATTTCCCACATTAGCTGTTAGGTAAAAGAATATTAAGAATCATGAAAAGATACCATTACACACCTATTATAACAGCTAAAACAAAAAATACTGACAATT